>NC_139981.1:15410403-16155403 GCF_963993115.1 Abramis brama
GGTCCGATCGATTGTGCAATAAGTGACAGCCCTTTGACATGCTTAATCTTTGATAGGCAGACGCGTGATAACAGCTCAACCGTGAGTGAAACCTAAGCGCTTGCGCACGGATGGGAGGGGCGGGTGACATTCATTTTCGGTTAAACGTTTTCGGCTGTTTTTTTTTATTTCGGCCCGAAACCGATAATGCCATTTCGGCCGAAAATTTTCGGCTGCCGAAATTTCGGTGCACCCCTAGAATAAATTAAATATCTGTTTCAAAATGAAAGCGTAGCAGTGTCATAATTTCCACACTTGCAGCTCACGATCAGGTGTTTTCAGCTCAGTTCGTTGCTCCACACTCATCTCTGCATCTGCTCTGAGTTTGGGTCGCTTAAAATTTAAAACTTTTAATGCGAAACGCTTGTAAACTGGTTGTTGTCAACACCAAAGAAGCTTCCCTGTGGTTTTCCAGCAAAATAAAAGTTTGATGGTTTAACATTTGAAAATTAAAGAATAAAAAAAAAAGAAAATACTAATACCAACACTAAATACTAAAATAAAAGCTTTTAATTACATTTTTCTTAAATACCCAGATTATTACAGTGAAATATTACAATAGTAATATGTCTTATTTTAATTCATAATTTTATTTAGTAATAATAACAATGACAACATTTTAGCCAAAATTATGCAGCTCTACAAACAATAAAAGCAAACCCAGAGCTGTTTGGGCTGCTAGCTGGTGACGTCAGCTGAAATGACAAGTCATTGATTTAATATGCACAAATGATTTTGTAAATGGAGTCCGTTTAGATTTCATGTTGACTTTCAAAGGCTGTGTGCATGTGGTCTGGGAGGCATAAATCCCTCAGCGCCCATCTTTGATACAACCACTGGTGAAGTCACAGACCTATAGTATCTTTTGAAGCTATTTTATACTGCACATACACCAGAAACACACAAGAACACTTCCTCTGTCACACACACACACACGCCTTTAGGCAGGGTGGACAGTGAATCCTGAAATCCCATTCCCTGCATGAGCAGCCCAGTGAGAATCTCTCGTTCTCTCTCTCTCACACACACACACACGCTCAGTCTCACACCAACCGCCAGTCTCCCGCCCCGCACCAGCACACCTTTTTCGTCTTTTATCTCCTCTTCCTCTCCTCCGTCTCCCCCTTCCTTTCAACACCACCTCTCTCTCATCTCCCTCGACAGTTCTCTCTCTCCCTTTCTCATTTCCTTTCCTTTTGTTCTGTCTTCCTCTCTCTCTATCTCCATCTCTCCCAAACCTCATTTCTCTCTCCATCTCCCTCATCACCTCTCCATTCTCAATCTTTTCTGTATCCCCAAACCAGAAACCCATCTCCCTGTGTGTGTGGTATAAGCACAGGCCCAAGGTCATTGTTAGCCTAGATTAGGCAGGAAGAGCAGAGAGGAACGGCCATTATCATGTGACCGACGTACTTATTATTTGGTGTCCTCAGGCTGGATAGTGAATCAGCATCTACAGTTCCAACACAGACTATGAGTGGGAAATGAAGAGAGAGGAGAGAGACAAGTGAGGTTGTGCCGAGGCGGTTTTAGACAGAATGACTCAACGTTTTGATGAGGTAACACTGAGGCGAGACCAACTCATGAAGAATACATTTAAATTTACTCTAGTTCTCTGTTCGGCTGGGATTCGGCCGTAGGGAGTCATTACAACAGCACGACTCCAAGTGTGATATTGCTTTTATGGAACAGTTCAATAAACAAGTAATTATGATCAAGTGACTTACATTTCAGACTAATTTGGTTGGTTTCTATATTTTGTTTCTGCAAAAAAACAACAACCTGAAAATAAACTTGTATGTTGTATTGTATGATTTAAGATACATGGGAGTTTAGAAGTGACAGTCTATCTCAGTTTCTCTCAACATGGAAAATGTACATTCTTAAAAGAACTTTTTCAATTTTGCAGGATTCTGTCAGAGCAGTAGTGTCTCACTGTTTGTTTTTCAGCATTTCATGATGAGCAAAAAAAAAAAAAAAAAAATGGAAACGAATGAAATTTTAACAGGAACAAACAAAAACGAAATCAAACCATCTTATCTCAAACTATATTTTTTAAATGACACCATGTTGTCAGAGTTAGTATTGTGACTATGTATGGTCAGACACTTGTGCGTGTCGTTATATTGTTAACATTTTTCCAAAATCAAGCTCAAATGGTGTTTACGAGTTTTTTCACCAGCGAATGTCCGAAATTTGTTTTGTCAGTCATTAGAGTGGTCACATCTGAGGCAGTAATTGCATCGCATTAAAGGGTTAGTTCACCCAAAAATGAAAATTCTGTCAGTAATTACTCACCCTCATGTTGTTCCAACCCCGTAAGACTTTCGTTCATCTTCAGAACACAAATTAAGATATTTTTAATGAAATCTGAGAGCTGCCTCACTCCTTCATAGGCTGCTAGGTAATTGCATCTACCGACCCAGAAAAGTTAGTAAAGACATCGTTAAAATAGTCCAAGTGACTACAGTGGCTCAACCTTAAGTTTATCAAGCGACGAGAATACTTTTTGTGCGCAAAAAAAACTAAAATAATGATTCAACTATTCATTTTCTTCCGTGTGGGCCTCTGATGTGAGTTCACGAGAGCGCCACGACGATAATAAGAAATGCACAAAATCAGCATATTAGTATGATTTCTGAAGGATCATGTGATACTGAAGACTGGAGTAATGGCTGCTAAAAATTCTGCTTTGCATCACAGGAATAAAATGTATTCAATTCATTTTAAAATGATCTCAATGTATTCATTTTAAAATGTATTCAAAGAGAAAATACTTATTTTAAATTGTAATACGATTTCCCAATTTTCCTGTTATAAGCCTTTAAAATTCTCACGACCCCAAACTTTTTAATGGCAGTGTACATGAAGAAAGAGAGCAAGAGAGAAAGGAGATATGCATCACACTGGTTAGTGCCCGGCCTAGAGCTTTAAATATCTCATCTGCATTAATTATGCATTTTACCTCACAAAGACTACAAAGGAAAAATATCACCTGCTGGCACTACACATAAATATGAAACACTCATGCAGCCTTGTACTAGTGAGATGCACGTGTGTGTCTTCATTAAGTGCAGTGATCAGGGTCATTACACAAAAGCAACTATTCAATTAAACGCATGCATAATGCTAACAGCAGGTCCTGCTCTATTAGCATGGTAAAAGACCCTGAACTTATTGATCTATGGGATCTCACCTGTTCACCTGCAATCTTAATGCGTCTATGACACATACAAATATGCCACTTGTATCCCCTTTGGCACCTCGATAACAGTCTCCTGGCAGGAGGTGATGTGTGCCGAGTATTCTTTGTTGGCTTGGTGTTGCCCACCAAAAAAAATATTAAAAAAAATATATATATTTCATATAATATATAATATAAATGCATAAAATTACTGTTTTTACTGTATTTTTGAATGAATATATGCAGCCTTGGTGAGCATAAGAGGCTTTTCAAAATCTTTTTTTTTAATCCAACCCCAACTTTTGCAAGTCAGTAAACAAAAATTCAAAAAATCTTTATACTGAGATACTCCTCTTAAATCACTTACTAATTTCTGCCAAATGTTTGTAAACAGACTGCACACAAATACTAGCCTGCCCAAAGAATTTCAATTTTTTAATAGTTTAAATGATTAAAAAAAACTTTCATCAAATTTCTTTTAATGTTTTGGGGAAACTAGGCTAGATGGTACATTTTAACATTCTGAATTTCTCATTATTCATAATTTATTATTTTTTCCAAAACAGCGGGCCTGGATATCCAGTTGCCCTTCATTGTAGGGTTGGAAATTTTTTTTGCATGATCAAAATCTATCTGAGCACTAGGAACAGTCACAAAAGAGCAACGATAAAGACATGGTTTAAAGCTATTGGCTTCTTCGATTGAAGCACGGGACTTCTTGACAGTCAGCTTGAAACATAAATCTCACTCAGCTCAGATTAGAGAAGTGGTTCTCAACAATGGAGCCTCCTCAAACTTTTAATGGAGCTGACTTAAAAGTAATTAAATTAAATTTCTGGAATGAACTGGAATGAACTGTTTCTGTTAATGAAAAAAAAAAAAACTGAAAACAAGCAGCTTTGTCAAAATTTTTGCAGATATACTGGAAATATCTTAGCCGATATGGGGGTGGGTTGTCTTTGAATATTGTGTTGGACAACGGTCAAAAATGTTGAAAACCATGGTGTATTATGGAGCAGGGGCTCTGAAAACTTAATCCATCTTTAGGCTGGGAAGGGTCTCTCTCTCCCCAGCAGTCGACTGCACATCTGGATGAGCCGTATTCTACACGAGGTTGAGTGAATCAATGTATGGTCGAGTAATATGGAAATTCCTCCTCTCCAACTGCTCATAGTCCCCTGACAGCAGACTGTCACAAGAACAGCAGGGGGATGGAAAGATCTGAGCAAGAAATGCATGCACACACTCAAAAAGGACAAACACGAGTGTGATTAATAGGTGGAGCTTTCCACATATACACACACTTACTCCAATGTCTCACACATGCACAGCATGATTCTCAGGTGAACAGATGGCTTCCTATTTCATACAATAACAGACACAAAGAATCCTACACACAAACAAAGAACACTACACATGCATGTGTACCAAACAATAACAGCAGCATTTTCAGATCGGCAAACGCTGCGTGTTTCTTCTTTCATAATTTATTCATTGCTCAAATGGGAAAAAAAGACTGAAACGTAAGTTTCATTTCCAAAGGGAAAAGAACTGAGGATGAGTGAGCGAGAAAGCAAGACAGGTGTTTGAAGGAAGTGAGACACTTTTCAACTCGAGCAACAAAGAGCCAAAAAAACATATACAGGAACATGTTGTGGCACCACATGTGGAATCACACACGGTGTATGGTGTTGTGTGGGCACTAACCCTGGAGAGAAAGCAGATGCTAGCATAGCCTAGCGTGCCAATGAGAGAAAGGGGAAATTATGTTGAGCATAGCAACAGTGGATGTTTTATTATATCTATGAAACGTTTACAAATTCTGGACATGACGAAAAAAGACTGAGGTGTGTAAATGCAGAGATAATTTGTGCAGTTACCTTGCCTACTGGCCTTGAAAAGTACATGGGATAAAACGCGCTCGAAAGAGAGAGAGAGCTAGCAGGGGGTTCGGTCAAGGTTTCTGATTGCATTCAGGGAGAGTCATGGCAAATGAAAACAATTGTGGCGCGGTTGCCTTCATTAGCGCAGGGAGAGAGCTTTTCATACTAATTCCACTTAAGCCCTAATGAGCATCTCACTGATTTTTAATGAGAGACGGCCGGGCAGGACGAGATACTCGGGCAGTCGCTGCCCTCCGGAAACAGTCTACTGGGGTCACTGGAAAAACAAATCTCAATCCAATAAACTCAAAGTACAAGCCAACTAGCTGCGGTTACGTTCAGACCCTCCAGGATCTCAAATTCTGACTGCTGCAGGAGGAGAATTAAATAAAATAAAAGTTTATTCTTCCTGAAAATACAATAAAATACAAAAAGATAAGGTGCTTTAAGTGCTATAAACAATATTAGCCATTCTGGAACTTTTCACCAACTACTGAATTAGAGACAACCTCTCGTTCCCAAACCCACCCTACAAAAATACCATTACACTGTTGAGAGCACTGTAATACAGATGAGAAGCAGCAAGTCATCTCTGTGGCATACAATGGTGGCAAAATAGTGTTTTCACATGAACACCTAACAACTGCTTATGAAGCTCAATATGGTACTTAACTTAAATGATCCACTTCAGCTACCATGATCTCAACTTCTAGCTCGGCAAATATGGAACATCCAAAATGATCGACAGGAAGAAACCGTCTTAGTTTGGATGGATGGATGAACGAAAGATGGATAAATCAAAATAGTTATTAAAAATGGCATTACTTGACCACTGCATTAAAAGGAGTATGGGTTACTCTTTTGGCGTAAGTCGGCTTGCATAGGCCGTCAGCCAGAAGCTAGTTATTTTAGTTGATAAAGTTTTAAATATGGAGATTTTACTTACACTAATGCATGGCTTCACTTCAGAAGGCCTTTATTAACCCCTGCAGAGCTGCGTGGAGCACTTTTATCATGGATGGATGCACTTTTATGGACTTCAAAACAGAAACAGCCATTCACTGCCATTATAAAGCTTGGAAGAGCCAGGACATTTTTTAATATAACTCCGATATACCTCTGAAATATAACTCTGAAAGAAGAATGTCATATACACCTAGGATGGCTTGATGGTGAATAAATCATGGGGTAAATTTCATTTTAGGGTGATCTATCTCTTTAAGTAGAGCACCTTTAAGAATAATATTGTGTAATTTGTAAATTCCCTTCCTGAGTTTTATGTGACTGTGATGGTGAAGGTTATTTAAATAACAGCTGGGTTACATTTTGATTTGTACCTTTCCTACAGACAGACAGTAGACATGATCTTGAACAGGCATGACCCCTCTGGAATTAACTGTCCAGACAGAATCACATCTATTCATTTATGAGCAGCATATCATAATAACAAGCCTCCATCAAAAAACTGATCCTATTGTAGCACTATTCCAGAGAATGTTATAGACCATCTGCTGTACATTTCAGTCTATATAAGGGACCATTATGTCTAAGAAAACAAAAGAATGGAGCACAGCGGATTACAGCTTAAAATGCTACTCTGCTTTCATATAGATTAGAATGACTAGATTAGTGTTGCAGGACAGCCAAAACTGTAGGCCATACTAGGCCAAAAGAGACCACCGGAGTCTCGACAATATTTTGGTCCTTAGATTTGGCTCTAGTATATGGGATTTTATCATCCGAGTCTGATCACTTAGAAAACAATATCACAACAATATCACACAATACCTCAAACATACCCCACGATGTAAGGTTTTACTCATTCTGTAGCACAAACAGTGCAGAGCGAGTTACGTGCTACAGTTTAATACCTTGAGTTAGGTGTTTGTTTAAAACCCCAAACCCTGAAGTATGAACAACAGTGATGCGTGTCTTAGCAAACACCACTACTAAAATAAAGACTTCCAGTAATGGCTGTGGAGAGCAGGCAGTTTTCATTTGCTAAGGGAGAGCTCATCAAGGCTGCATTTCTTTGATCAAATATATTCAGTAAAACAAAAATAATATTGTAAAAAATTATTATTGAATATATTTTAAAATGTCATTTATTCAGCCTTCCAGTCTTCAGTATCACATACATGATCCTTCAGAAATCGTTCTAATATGCCGATTTGGTGCTCAAGAGAATTTGTTTATCATAGTTTAAAAAATGTGTGATGCATACTGTTTTTGTGGAAACGGATACATTTTGAGGTTCTTTGATGAATAGAAATCTAAAAAGAAAAGCATTTATTTGAAATATAAATCTTTTGTAACAATGTAAAGGTCTTTAATGTCACTTCAGATCAATTTCATTTATTCACACAAAAAAATCTTAAATGACCCCAAACTTCTGAACAGAAGTATCACAATAAATCAAAACCAGGTAGGCATTTTAACCAAATAAATATTTTTTTTGCAGTCGGCCAAGGCTGTTTATTTGTTGCCATCGATACTGAGGTTGGTACCAAAGGCTGGTATCATACCAAGGCCAAAGTATTGGTATCAATCCAACCCTACAGCAGACAGATGGAGCAATAGCTACAGCCAACTGAATTTACTTGGTTCTACATCATCTCAGCCTGGCAAACACACAAACATCTCTGAATGTTTTTATGCAGCTAAACAAACCATCATACATAACGAAAGACGTTCACCTTTCTCTTGTGCCGACAGGATGTTGTCAGACTCGCTATAAATCCCTTCGTTGTTTCACACATGAAGCCAGACTGCCATTTTAATCAGTCTACATTGACCTGGGGTCAGTGCTGGTTTCTCTCTCTGGTTTTTCCTTTATCACACTCCCTAAAACACACAGTGCTCTGGCGATCTCAACATGTGACTCACAGGCTATGGATCAGGAGAGGTCATGCTGGGGGACATGACAAAAGCGACACAATCACACACACAGTTGTGGAGGTTCAGGAGAGGCTATGAATATCATTGTAAGGTCCTCGGCTTGGCTGGTTTTAACATAAGCCAGCAAGCACCTTTGATGGCAAAGGAAATATGTATGGAGATTAACTCACAACGACAGACAAATGAAGGTTGTCGAGGGGGAAAATATGTATCAGATGCCACAAGGCAGGCACCCCTGTTCCCCGCAGGAGCGCTTTAAGAGACGTGCATGGCATCTCATTCAGCCATTCAGGGATGACCAAATTAAGGTTTGATAGATAGCTAGCTGTGGAATGATGTTTGCATTCAACAGAGAAAAACCGGAGGAGGCAGACTTGTCTTACTCTTAAAGGTGCAGTGTGTCATTTCTAAGAGCCAAACAAGCCAAAATTCATTCTTCTACTCTCACACACATACATTCTCCTTTCACATATATACATTTTACTCTTATGCAAATGTATTCAAAGTATGCATTATAAATAATAAATGTATGCAAGAAGAAAATGTATGTCTGAAAAAGAATAAGAGAATAATGCATATGTGTGAGAGAGAGTATAGTGGAAAGGGAAGGCGTATAATGAAAACGGATGGCAGGTCTGGCGCGATCGAGGTCACCGGACTGCATTCAAGCCAGCCGCGGTTTGAAAATACACGGTCAAGGCAGCCGCCAAAAAAATGGGTGTGCGCTTATTACTATGATTACGGTAAATTCAGGAACAGCAGCGAGAGAACTTTTCTCATCCGACTAGCTACTATATCCGCGGCCGCACTGTCGGATGTCGTGCGGGAGATCGCGACTTGACAATGTTTAAAAGAGATTAATTTTCAGTGCACTCAATGTTTTTGTAAAGAGAGTTTACAGTTATAAATTTAAATAGCTACGTAAAGTGCTTGTATAGAGTTGGTGTATGTTAAATGAGCTTTATCTGATTACTAAAATGTCAATGTCAGTATTGTTTTATTTGGTGGAATACACCGTTTCATTTTCTGTGACCACAGTATCAGATAAATGTGTAGTGTGAGTTTATTGAAAGAGCGTTTCACTTTTTGACATGAAGTCACACTGCCAGCCATTTCAACACTGTGAAACAAAAACAAATTTATTGTTGTCTTTGTTGAATTTGCAGATTGTACAGTGTGTGACAGAAATAAAAATGATGTGCCACCAGAAAAACAGCCTCTTCTGTGTGTGCAATAGGACATAACTGTTCTCAGACCTGATTCTTTGTCTCGATTCATGAGCAGTCCGCACTACATTTAGACATCCATTTAAGGACTCCAATGTATTTACTGCTGCTCTATTTCTTGAATCCTCAACAAATCTTGAGACAGACAGAAATCCACATAGGGTTTGAATGTGATCACTGATTTCATGTTCATTGCTATTTACTCCAAAAAGTAAAAACTGTACTGAAAGGAGAATGTATGAGTGTAACAGTAGAAATGTGTGTATGTGAAAGGAGAATGAATGTGAGAGTAGAAATGCATGTATGTTAAAGGAGAATGTATGAGTGTAACAGCAGAAATGTGTGTATGTGAAAGGAGAATGAATGTGAGTAGAAATGTATGTATGTTAAAGGAGAATGTATGAGTGTAACAGTAGAAATTTATGCATGTGAAAGGAGAATGTGTGTGTGTGACAGCTGAAGAATGGATTTTGGCTTGTGCGGCCCCTCATACATTTCTGAGCCGCTAGCTAATATATATATTTTATTATTAAAATCATTAAAATTGTTTAATGCACATACCTACATACATACATGCCTACACTGCATTGAGCAGACCTGTTCAGTTTTTAATTGTAGTGTCTGTTCTCCAACTGAATTCAATTATTATTATTTTTTTTTACTATAAAACAATCAAAACACCGGTAACAGATAATCGCAGCAAGCCTAAACATGAGATATTACACATATTAAAAAAACTATTAAATAAATAACACAGACATCCTACTAACCCTTTGTGCCCCCTTAGGGGGCAGTTTGAAAACCTCAGGGCTAAGGTATCGATTTAGTATTGATACAGTATGAACCTCTGGTACCTTGGTTTCAAAGACAATGTTAATCTCAATCCAGTCTGACAGCAGACAGAGGGACATCCACTACAGCAAACTGAATGTAGTTTGTTCTACATTAGTGCACTGGTTTTGTGTGTGGAGGTTCACGTTCACACATGAGCTGTCACGTATGGCCACAGGCACCAGCCCCAAAGGCACAAAGGTGCTGAACTGCCCTGTCAGGATCTTTCCCTCCATTCCTTCATCTTTCACACTTTTGCCTTCATCTCATCTCATCCCTCTCCCTCTGGGAACGGTGCGAGACTGCTCTAGAACAGGAGGTGCCCCTGCAGTGTTAACTCAGTCTCTCTTAATGCTTAGTCGTGTTCCAGGAGTTACAAAGACAGTGAATATTCTTGACTCGGTGGAGCAGAAAGGGGAGAGATTGCAGCTAGACTTCCAAAGGCCACTGCATTTTTCAATCTTCTCCACTGTGACCCACAATTCAAACAACATACCACCACACATAGTTGAGACAGATAGCAAGAAAGTAGGATAGTGGACTAGTGGGTTGTGAGCCAAAAAAAAGTGCAGGTTGGTTCTGAAGCATGCAAATCTTAAATGCAAATTAAAGCTATGGTCTACGATTTCAAAGATTGTTCATTATTAATAACCTCGTTTAGATGCTGGTTATGGTTCTACAGTACAATCCTAACAATATGAAGAGAAAAAAGAATGAAAAAAATCCATTCACTCTATTGGGCGTACAGCTGCAGAGAAGTTGACCAATGTAAGCTGTCCGGCCGGACAGCTTACATTGGTCAACTGCTCTCATCCAATCCCCCGCTCCACTTGAAACTCCACATGGCGCTCGCGTCTCCACCCCACCGCACCCCACCCCGCCCCGCCCCCCTCCTGCGACATGATATTTCGCGGACAAGCAGCTGACAGTCTATGGTAGCTAGCAAAGTAGCATCAGCTCAGCAGTGGAGATTTGGGACTGAAAACCGACGCTGACACGGCTGACTTTTTGTTGAGCAGGTAAGCATTTATTTATACTTTTATGGTGTGAGGTGTTACATAAATAGCTTTTTATCAGTCTTGACAACATGCTCATGCTGCCGGTCGGCATTGGAATGTTAGCCGTTAAGCATCGCCTATCACGGGTCAAAGTAATTATATTTCTTGAAGTGCTTGAATATATTTCAGTAGGCGTAGCGGGTTTCTATTCGAGCCGATCGGAATTTGAACAAGATGCGCTGTTTACTACCGGTGATCACAGCTTGACTGAGTGACGTTGTTCAGGTCGTTTCCCGGTGGGAGGAATCAGGTAGCACAGAGGGGAGGGGTGTGTGTGTGGAGGGGCGGGATGAGTTTTTTAAAACTTCCCATCCGTCTCAGGCTTTCTCGACCGATTTTCAACATCGTAGACTACAGCTTTAAATGCAACTAATCATATAATGGTGCACAGCTAGGACAGCAAAATATACAACACAAAAAAACATTTAAAAAAAACAAAACACAGTGGACATTTGTCATGTCCATTTTAGCTGACTACAAAGGCTATTCATGCAACCAAACTCTACAGTATTTTGGTGCAAATTATCTGTCACTTTGTAATACGTCAAATAATAATACAATAAACTGCCCAGTGTGTGTTAAACTGTTGGAAAAAACACTTCTTGTATTTACACAATGGTCAATTATGACTCATATTTCTGACTCTAAATTCTGATTTGATCAGCAGTACCTGCCCACTTTGCACAGCTACAGTGAGTTGTTCAAAATCTTTCTTTTTAGTAAACTCTTTGTACACAAACAATGTTCTCAATGCTCAAGTTCATGTGTAAAGCCTCTGGTGATACTTCGAGCAAAGTTTCATGTTGTGTCGAGCCTTCTTGGTGTTTTAAAAATAGCGATTTTTGATGCTATCATAGAAGTGCCCCAAGCACTCCCATTCAAAAGGCAATTTGACCGAAAACGAAAATACGGTCAAACTTAAGTGGCGTTTCCATTCTAATTATGCTTTTAAAAGAAAGTTTGCCTCGGGTAGATTAACAAAAAGACCCTAGATTGCATTTTGGCGAGAGTTACCCTTTAAGGGTGCTTTAACACTGGCAGTTTAGTTCGAAACGGGGTACAGTTCCCATGAAAAATTGTTAAAATGGAAGCTGTCTTGAGGACCAGGAGCACACCAGGGTAACCGAACCAAAGATTACCTGTAGATCTGAGTTCAGTCGTACTGGAACTGTGGCATGATTTGATTGAATGAAGAGCTGCACGATTAATCGTTAAAAGATTGCAATCTCGATTCAAACACCTACGCAATCTCATCTCAAATACAATAGAGCAAAGATACAAATAAATTAAACAGTGCTTTTCAGATTTTTCAGGTATCTAACAGTAGTTTTTAGGTACATAAATTGAATAAAGTAATCCAGGGTTCGTACAGATACTGTAAAATGAAACTCCAGGACTTAAAGCACTACTTTTTTGGGTTTTCAAGGACTACAATCAGAGATCTGACCTTATCAAACAATATCTTTATTATCTTTCAAATTCTTAAAAAGGTAAAAAGATAAATAAAAATACAACCCCAAATCAGAAAAAGTTGGGACACTGTACAAATTGTGAATAAAAACAGAATGCAATGATGTGGAAGTTTCAAATTTCAATATTTTATTCAGAATACAACATAGATGACATATCAAATGTTTAAACTGAGAAAATGTATCATTTTAAGGGAAAAATAAGTTGATTTTAAATTTCATGGCATCAACACATCTCAAAAAAGTTGGGACAAGGCCATGTTTACCACTGTGTGGCATCCCCTCTTCTTTTTTATAACAGTCTGCAAACGTCTGGGGACTGAGGAGACAAGTTGCTCAAGTTTAGGAATAGGAATGTTGTCCCATTCTTGTCTAATACAGGCTTCTAGTTGCTCAACTGTCTTAGGTCTTCTTTGCTGCATCTTCCTCTTTATGATGCACCAAATGTTTCTATGGGTGAAAGATCTGGACTGCAGGCTGGCCATTTCAGTACCCGGATCCTTCTTCTACACAGCCATGATATTGTAATTGATGCAGTATGTGGTCTGGCATTGTCATGTTGGAAAATCCAAGGTCTTCCCTGAAAGAGACGACGTCTGGATGGGAGCATATGTTGTTCTAGAACTTGGATATACCTTTCAGCATTGATGGTGCCTTTCCAGATGTGTAAGCTGCCCATGCCACACGCACTCATGCAACCCCATACCATCAGAGATGCAGGCTTCTGAACTGAGCGCTGATAACAACTTGGGTTGTCCTTGTCCTCTTTAGTCCGGATGACATGGTGTCCCAGTTTTCCAAAAAGAACTTAAAATTTTGATTCGTCTGACCACAGAACAGTTTTCCACTTTGCTACAGTCCATTTTTAATGAGCCTTGGCCCAGAGAAAATGCTTGCGCTTCTGGATCCTGTTTAGATATGGCTTCTTTTTTGACCCATAGAGTTTTAGCCGGCAACGGCGAATGGCACGGTGGATTGTGTTCACTGACCATGTTTTCTGGAAGTATTCCTGAGCCCATGTTGTGATTTCCATTACAGTAGCATTCCTGTATGTGATGCAGTGCCATCTAAGGGCCCGAAGATAACGGGCATCCAGTATGGTTTTCCGGCCTTGACCCTTACGCACAGAGATTGTTCCAGAGTCTCTGAATCTTTGGATGATATTATGCACTGTAGATGATGATAACTTCAAACTCTTTGCAATTTTTCTCTGAGAAACTCCTTTCTGATATTGCTCCACTATTTTTCACCGCAGCATTGGGGGAATTGGTGTTCCTCTGCCCATCTTGACTTCTGAGAGACACTGCCACTGAGAGGCTCTTTTTATACCCAATCATGTTGCCAATTGACCTAATAAGTTGCAAATTGGTCCTCCAGCTGTTCCTTATATGTACATTTAACTTTTCCCGGCCTCTTGTTGCTACCTGTCCCAACTTTTTTGGAATGTGTAGCTCTCATGAAATCCAAAATGAGCCAATATTTGGCATGACATTTCAAAATGTCTCACTTTCAACATTTGATATGTTATCTATATTCTATTGTGAATAAAATATAAGTTTATGAGATTTGTAAATTATTCCATTCCTTTTTTACTCACAATTTGTACAGTGTCCCAACTTTTTCTGATTTGGGGTTGTATAATAATAAAGTGCACACATGCAAAGTATGCAATGACTGTGGCAACTTTAACAATTGAAAGGATTCTATGGAAAAGGATTCTGTGAAAAGATCACTTTCCTTATTCAAACTGATTTTTTTTTCATGAATATATGATTGACCTGAAGAATTAAAGCTGTATCATATACTTGGATATTTATATGAGCAATATCACGCTCATAGCCATGCAAAATGTCTTTATATCTATATGAGACAGGCTGTAGCATTAATTTTGCATGAAAATATTGTCTATCGTCGAAAAAAATGTAACACTAATTTCATAAGGTCTTTCAATAATTCAAGCACTTTTCATAAATATGACTGTTTAAGGGTTTTCCCAGACATACATTTCAAAAAGTCAAATTCAAGTACTTCAAGCACTTGTACCTTGTACAAACCCTGGTAATCAAACGTAAAATAACATTGCATATAATCTTCACAGTATAAATTTAAGATGAATCATTATTGAAGTTATAAAAGCTATTAAATTAAGAGCAGTGAGTTATTTCTTGTCTTTTGTTGTTTGATTAACATTGAAAACACAGACAGTAATATTAGGCTGCTGTCACTTTAATACAATGCATGGATCCAGTACACTGATACTGTACACATCACGTGCGTTGTCTTTCTCGACTGTTTACATTCACTTAAGACATAACCTACTATGTTTGCTAGGATACTTGCCAAGACAGGCATGTTGACATCATTTGTGTGAATTTGTCCATTCAAGCGCAATATTTGCACGCTGTCTGACACAAGGCTTTCCCTGTGCAAGCTTCGGATGAGTGCACACACAAATCTTCTCACAGCATGCAAGTTGAGTTCTCATTTGCAACTTCTTGAGCTTGAATGTTTAAATTGGCAAGGCTTATATACAAATTTTGTTTAAAACACTGATAGCAACATGTGCTGTTCAGGTCTCACCTGCGCTAGCGCTCTCAACACCTGGGTGATGATGAGGAAATGACTGGTCATATTAGAACATACGGCACTCGCATTGAACACAGTTTAGGGGAAGCCAGAATGAATATCCATCGACAGAAAAATACATTAGCCTAACTCTCTCTGTCTGTTTTACGTGATGCTATTTTCAACAAACCATATTATAGATGCGTCGTCGTTTAAGATGAACCGTGGGTGGAGAACGGTACGGTTCGAATTTTTACTGGGAAAAATCGCGCACGTTCTCAGACCGCAGCAATCGTGCCCAGGTAAAAAGCACCCTAACACAACAGTTAACTAGCCATTCATACAACCTATCGTCTAGTTTTGCATACTCCTAGTTGAGAGCCACTTGTGCAGGACAACAGAGCATGAAGGATAAGGAGCCACAGAGAGAGAGAGAGTAAGATTGCGAGAGACACTACTGAAGAAAAAGCACAGCACTCTGCCCTTTCCGTGACTCTTTCTCCACTCTCACTCAGGGCCATCCAGCCTCGCACTACCGCCTGTCAATCAAGTACCACCATTGTGCTCTCTGACTGCTAGACGACAATAATACACATTCCCAAAAGCCTCACACAATCTTTTTTTTTTCTCTCACACTCGACTGCCAATTCCTTATCCCTTTTTTCCCTGCGTTTGTTTTCTGCGCTACAATCCCAGATGACCCCAAACTGTGCTTCAGGGTAGGGGGAAGGTGTGTGTGACTGCGAGTGGTTATGAAGTGTAGCCCAAAGGAAAGCAAAGTGCCTGGATTGAGAGGATCATTACACAAGTACAAATGTAAGATGCCTGTTCATGTTTTTTTTTTCTTGTGCTGCAGAGTTGTGAATGTGCACTGTCGACTAGACGAAAATTTTAAATTATTGCTGCTGTGGCTATTTCAGCACATCTATGAAGTGTTTGCTTGTTTGCTCAACATCTCCGCAGTACAGAGAGATTAAGTCAAGCCTGCAATATCTGTTACTCTACGTGTCCACTGGCGCAGAAGAAACCCGCTCGATACCGCTCAAAGCACTAGAGATCAGACACTCGGGGGTTTGTCTGTGAAATGAACAGCAGTGTGGTCGTTTCCGTGCGGGCAATTGCGTTCGATACATCTTCAATGAAGTCATCGAATATATATGCGAAAGACTATAGCTTGAAAAATGCTAACTTAATTTCTGAATGCCAAAAGTATCCATGTGGTGGCAATTTAATACATTTTTTGATTATGCTATTCTTTTGACAAACATAATTTAGAATACATCATAAACAATAATGCATCATATATACACACACACAAAACTGGTCAAAAGTTTGGGATCAATAAGATGTTTTGTTAAAAAAAATAATGAAGCAAGGACACTTTAAACTATGAAAATTAACCGTTGAAATTTATATCACTGTTTCCACAAAATATTAAGCAGCATAATGGTTTTCAACATTGATAATAATAAGAATTGTTTCTTCAGAACCAAATCAGCATATTAGAATGACTTCCGAAGGATCATGTGACACTGAAGACTGGAGTAATGATAATGAAATTTCAACTTTGCCATCAGATAAATAAAATACACTTTAAAATATTGAAATAGAAAGGTTATTTTAAATTGTAAATGATATTTCACAAGTTTTACTGCATTTTTGATAAAATAAAATGCAGTCTTGGTGAACAGAAGAGAGTTCTTTCAAAAACTTTTTTTTTTTTTTTAAACCTTCTCAACCCCAACATTTTTATTTGTAGTGTGTACTGTGTATATATAAATATAAGTGTATAATACAAATTTAATTATATTTTATTTATATTTTTCTTTTAAATCACAAAATGATATGCTGAATAAAATAATTTAGAGATCAATCTCATGATTTCCAATCAGTCTTTACAAAGTAGTCAAATGGTAAAAAGGTCAAATTTGGTAAATGTTAACTTTTTTTTTTTTTACATACTTTTCTACAAAAGCCCTGGAATCTATTTAGTATCAATGTAACACACTTTTGTCAACTCAACCTCATTCTAGCCACAAAGAGAACATGCAAACTAAATTTGAAATTTGAATAAATAATATTAATATGTCAATGTGATTTCAGCACCAGAGACGCCACTGTCTACATAACTTTATTCGCATTAAGTTTCTCAGCCATTTCACATTCACACCACCTTAAATACACAATCCCCCACATGAGGTTTTTAACTAAAATGAACCCAGCGATTCCAGTGAATTTCCTGCAAAAAGATGTATGAATATGCAAGATAAATTAAACTCAAGTGCCCAGAGTGTTTGATCTCACAAGAGACGGGACTGTGATCTTCCTTATGGTCACTGTCCTACTCAAGTGTGATTCTCAAAAACTCACTTTTGCAAAAATGCAAGCATTGGAAATCAAGAAAACCAGAGAATCAAATCATTCATATTTGTACAGCCTTTTCCCACTGGGATCATATTTAAGAAGCCCAGGAATATCAGGTACCTGCTTTTCAAACAGAACGACTTAAAATGATTCAAAAACACAGCTCTCATTAAAAAGGTAATGGCTCCAGTCTATTTGGTCAGTTGATTGATTACAGAGGTATTCAGAGGTTGATTACCTTCTCAAAAACTGCTGGCTTGCTTCCTTTATCTGTGTCCTTTTCCCTCTTCTTCTCCTCCTTTTTCTTCTCTCTCTCTTTCTGTGTCAGAATGAGGAACAGAAAATATAATGTGTCAGGATAAACTGCACTCAGAGATAGGACATAGACACAAACACATCACGCATACACACACACAGCCAAGAAATTGAACATGGAGAAAAAGTTGAGTCAGCCACAAGTCTGAGGTGACTTTAGGGCACAAGGCTTACCATTTTGCCTTGAGGCCTGTACTTTGACAGCTAAAATATGGCTACCAAAGCTTAACACACACACATGATATATATTTAGTTTTCTACAACTATGGGAACATCACAGAAAAACTTCTACAGACAGAGATGACCTTCACAGTGTCATTGTCATTTTTCATTTATGTACTGTTTCTGATAATATTTTTGTGGTGGAAGAGTATGCATATTAGGCGTGCTGTACAAAAGGAGGGCTTCGAGCTCGAAATTTGGCCCAAACCCAGCATACTCCCCCAATATTCCTGGCTGGGATAGAAACCAGCCGAGAGTGAGGAGTTGGGGTGGCGGAGGGATGCTGGAAAACTGTTGTAAGATGCCTATATCAGGGTTAGGGTTAGGACATACTATTATTGCAGTCGGACCAAATGCAATGATTGGATGACATTTTTTTGGTCCTGAGACATCCACAGAAGACATTTGTAATTTTGTTTATATTCAGACCACTTCTATTATTGATTGCTATCAGGATGTGAAGAGATTTCAACCAGTATAACAAAAAGTGTTTAAGAAAAACATTGCCCGCCCTACATTTAATATCAAGCACATCCTACTTTACGAAAGACACACGTTACATGATTTTACTGATTTGCAAATTAAGTTTGGGCTTTAAGGAGGAACGAAAGTGCACAGCTAGAAAAAAAAAGTAATGGTAATTTTGAAATTGAATTGGAGAATTTTTTTTATATATATTTTTTTTTAAGGCTAATTTAGAGTTAGCATTTTATGTATCTCTTAAATAGATTAAATATAATTTTACAACCTTGAGTTTTCTTTTTTTCATAGATCATGTTTTTTTTTTAATCTCACACTCCAAGCAAAATTGCTTGCCAAGATGGAAATGATTCCACAACAACTGAGGACAGTCATAATTTTTGAAAATTCATGTAAATAATTTTAACAAAATTGATAATATAAACAAAAAGAAATAAACAAATCATTTAAATATCTTAAGTTTTAAACATGTTCACAAACAAAATTAGTATTATGATTTTTTTGTTTAAGAGATAACATGTATACATATACACACACAAACATACAATTTTGGGAACAAGTGACTGGGGTTGAAGAAACACCCATATCCAGTTTTGCAATAGCTTTTAACAAAGTGCACCGTTTGAAACTCCCAACACTATGGCGAAGCCAAACAATTGCATCATAAAGGTTTGGCCTTGATATCGAGCCATCAGCCCTCCTTTTCTCTCAGCGCAAATCAATTGCTGCTGCAAAAACGCTGAGCGAGAGGCTGGTTCAGGTGTGGGAGTAAAGGATCAGAGTGGGTTTTCTGCAGTCGTGGTGGTGTGTCTGACTGGCACTATGATTACCAGCAGAAGGAACAAATGGAGAACAGGCCTAGAGGAGAGGTGCGGATTGGCCGTTTGGAGCTCTTTATGGGCCCATTGATTATTCTATTTCCCCTCTGCATGCTGCCAGAGCTGTACTATCGATTCCTTTCCACAGCAGAGCACAGAGGCATCTCAGTGTGCACTCCACACACACACGCCATCAAATACAACCACAGCACTTTTTAACAATGGATGTGAACCCGTCAGTGTGATTTGTATAGGTTCTTTCAACTTCCCCTTTGTTTGGTTTAAATTATCGTTCTTAAAGGCTGTTATATAATCTGTTGCTAACTTGTCAATAGTCAGATGGTTCTGGTTGAGCAATTACATCCGCTTTACATGCTCCATTTCACAAATAGATGTATTTGAAATTGTAGCAGTAGGAAATTAAACAGTACTGGTATATATGATTGATTTTATTATTTTTTCTTAGATATAATATTACTTATAATTTATACAATAATGACAATAATAGTTATTATAATTTTATAATAATTGTTGTTATAGTTTACATACAATATATATTATTTAGAATAATAATAATGGCCACCAACATATTTTGGTGCTTCTATGCTGTTGCCAAACTATCTTAACCAAACATGGTGGCTAACCAACTTGACCAGCTAAGATGTGCTAGTCTAGCACTATCCAACATAAACCAAGCTGGACATGGACATGGGGATTGCGTAACACATTATATCATAGAACATTGATTCAGTGATTGATTAGCAGCACAAAAAGGGCTGTCCCAATTCGCATACTACTTTGTTGGTGATGTGAAAGTGCATTCAGAGTATGTAGTAAAGATAGTTTTGTGATGAAATATCACCTCAAAAAATTGCATCTAGATACAGCATATCAGAGGCCAGTAACCAATAGGTCTTAGTACAACATCGATATTTCAAGTTCGTTTTCTTCCAGCTAAAAGCTAAATGTGTCAAGTTAGTGCATATGGATGGATTCAAAGCTAACAGACAGGGACTTTGTTTTTAGGTTTTATGGAAGTACATTTTAAAAAATGTAGCAGAAAAAGTACTAAATTTGGGCATGTTTGGCATTTTTTCAATATAATATAATTTGGAATGTAATAATAATTCTAAACTTGCAAACTATTTAGGATGGAAAGCATGTGAATTGGGAAGCAGCCAGAATGCACAGCACCGATATCAGTGATTTGCACAGCACAGAGAAGCACAAGACCACAGTACCTCCAGTTTACTTTTCTCAGCTGCTTGTGAAGGAGGAGGCGATACTGAGGGCAAAGCAGCATCAGAGGACTTCTGCAGGAGCAGAGGAGAAAGAAAGAGGGCGAGAGGGTAAAAGAAAGCAATTGAAAGAGAATGAGAGTGATAAAGAGGGGATGTGGAATAAAAAGAGCGGAGAGAGAAACATCTGAATTAATAGGCTGCAGCAATCACTATACAGTGAATAATTATTCAGCCTGTGGGAGACTTGGAAAAGCAAATTTTATATACTGACAGACACACACTTTATACTGCCAAAATTTAACAACTCAGTAGAACTTCTGTGTAAGTAAAAATATTTAAATATTTAAACATCATTAAAACAACAGTCACTCGTAAAGCAAAACTGCTTAAAATATTAAGAGTTGTTTTCAGAGAATATATCTTGAGAATTAAGTTTTTGTTTCCCCACTGGCATTATTTTCACATGTAAACCTCAATAAGATTTATGCTTAAAAAACAAAAACTATTTGCCAAAGGGCTAAGAACTTAGTTCACGATATGCAGTTTTACTTCTCAAGTGAATTTACCTTGTTTTAAGGATGTTTAGATATTCTAACTGGAAAACAAGACAAAAATTCTGCATTTAAATTGGTTGCACAAATCAGGAAGAGGATCCACGTATATTGATCTAGTTGCAAAAGCAGTCACATTGATCATCAAGGACACATTGCTGGTTAAAAATAGCCCAGACTTTTCCAGATGTTCCAGCAGACTCCATAAATGTAAGAAATGAGTCCATCTGCCGAATCTGCAGTCATTCTGTCAATCTGCACGGCCAAGACTGCCTCAAATCAATAGAATTAACTTACAAGTGTAGCCACTGCAAATAACTGCATCAATCAAACAAATGATGTTTGAAAAGTCTGCTCATATACGTTTACGTATACGTATCAAAAGCTCAGCCAAGTTCAATAATATGGATTTCTATTTTCAGTTTCATTAAGAATTGTATTGTCTGGGGTAGAAAAGCATCGTTTGTAATATGACAAAATAGCCAAAGTGGTTCAATTACTGCTTGTATTCCAGAACTGCATGGCCTTATATTTCTATTTTATTTTGAAAAGAACAAAGCGCAATTTGAACAGGGATATGAAACATTTAAAATCTAATTGACGCTGTTTAATTATGAAAGCAAAAATTACAAAAAGCCATAGCAGCTATTGGTCAACAAGGTGAGTGAGAACTGCAAGCCAGCAAGTGATGCCTTTTGACTAATAATTAAGTCATGTCTGACTCATCTTTAGCGTTATATCGATTGCAATAGCAGGTGTGAATTCCCGAAGTCTGAAAATACAGTTAGTCTCTAATTATGCACAAACTTCTAATGATTAATGTTGTGTGGAATACCAAAAGACTGTACTGGTTGAGAAACAAAACTTATGTGCTCTCAACTAGGGGTGTGCGATATATACACGGTCTACAATAATATTGTGAATGTTGTTTTAATGATGCGTGACATTATCGAGTATGTCCCTCACTTTAAAAAAAACACACCTAGAAAGTGATGTAGTCTTAGTAGGTTAGCGTGCATGTGAATTAAATTGAATTTATTGATTACATCATTAAAAATTATGTAATCAAATGGTAAAAAAAATCAATTTAAATTTATTGAAAAAATATATGATTTCTGTCACTGCGGCGAACTGACCACCACACAGAATATGAAGAATATCACAAGCTTCGGGAGTCAGCTGTCCAAGGCAGTCCTAATCCTGTCAAGGTACCAACACACTAAACAAAATATTGTCAAATTATTGTTAGCGATAAAATCCCTGATAATATTGATATATAATTTGTCAATATCTCACACCCCTAATCTCAACATGAATATTAATCCCTCTTTTCATGAACTTGCACTGTATGTATACAAACAATTTACACTGCACAGCCACGTGCTCAAATATGTAGAAATACAGGTTTGAGTCACCTGCCAAAAACAATAAACCTCTTTCACAGAAAATGTAAAGTCAAACCGCTTAAAAATTAAAAACCACCCCGTGTTCTTGTTTTCTTAATACACAGCGCTTTCAAGATCACCCGTTATATCTTCCAAGCATCGAATGACACACACTTTCTTTTTCTTGTCTTCTCCCTTTTCCCTCACTGTGCCCCCTTTCATTCGCTTAGAGTAGTTTGTTTAGGGTAGTTGTTTCATTGACTCAGGGTAGTTGTTGGCAGATAGATGGCCTTGCCCCTTCACAGAGTCCCACAAAGCCTCTTTCTCTTGGGGGGAAAAAGAGAGAAGGGGGAGATATGGATGGGTCAGGGCCAATGTTCTTACTCCAATCCCTACTAGACAGAGGGAGGAACAAAAAGGAAGAGGGTGAAGTGGAAGAGTATTGATGGGAAGTCTGATTCTTTTCTGCGAACCGGTTCTTTCAGACAATTCGCTTCAATGTAACGTTACTGGTTAAAAAAAAAAAAAAAAAAAAAATCGAATCACTACTGAAATAATTCCGTAATCATGCAATGACATTTACATATATGCAATTCTATTATTAAAGCACGCAATAATGATGTGAATCATTCTAGTCAAATGCTCGGTTTATGCATGCTCGTACCAGCACCTAATTGGTTTCCACTGTTTCATCAGATCAGTGTACTGGTGATTCGAGAACTACTGTAACCATCAACCAACTCTTGACGAGAGAGAGAGAGAGAGAGAGAGAGAGAGAGAGAGAGAGAGAGAGAGAGAGAGAGAGAGAGAGAGGGAGGAGATGGGAACTGCTGTTGACTCAAGAAGAACTACCGCCATCGGATCACTGGTTATATTTCCAAACATTTCATTTGTTATACATACATTTTGCCCCTGTTCTGAAACCCTCATCAGACAGTTCTAGTCAGATATGTCCAAAAGAATGAGTTAAGAAAAAAATAAAGCATTATAGGATCATAGTTCTGGATATTTGGATCATTTTGAGTCTGTGTGACTAGCAAGCATGCCCAAAAGTAAATTTTGACTGAGTAACCTGCAGATCTGTTCTGACTTGAGCCGCAAACAGTTTCAGACGGTTCAGTCCAATTTGGTTCAACCAGTTCACTAAAAAGAACCAGTTCAAAAGAATGATTCATTCTTGAACTGGACATCACTAATATGGAAAGCACTCTCCCAGCTGAGACCTATATATCAGTACAAAAATGCAAAAAAAGGTCTGCACTCTAAGAATACTTTATTTGTTAAAAACAGGAGATAAAGATTATGCAAACATTTCGGTTCTTTGCCTTCGTCAGTATTTTTTTATGCTGGAAATGTTTTCGTAAAGTAAGCATTTTTATGAGAAAACATTTGAATAAAACAGAGAAAATAAATGCCAGAATTTATGGTTATTTATTGGTAAGTTAACCTAAGGGTTAATAACTTAATCAGAAAATAATTGATAGATTTATTGGGGGTGGGGGTAATATAGAACTACTAAAATAAAAAGAAAATATGATAGGTTAATTGACAGGAAAAAACTTATTGTAGTAGCATCCTTAATATTGATGGTTTCAAAGCTAACAGACGGGACTAAAGCCCACAAAACTCCAATTTTGATTTCATGAGGTCTTTAAAAAGTTATCAAATCACTTTCAGGTTTTATTGACGCACACTTCAAACAGCCAAAATTTTAACGTTAGTCAGTTTTTTAAAAGTATATCCACGTCTTTTAAACAATGTGTCAACATGATCTTAGTGTTAAAATTGTTTACTGAACATGTCTGTGAAACATTACGGCAAATTTAACAACTTGCCATGACAACGTTACACCATAAACCTGAGAAAATCTGCTATTTAAACTACTTTACAGCTAAATTAATACATCTGTTTTAACACAAAAAATAATGCTTATTTAACATAATTAAAATGATAAGCTTCACATTAATGCCATAACAGCATTCTAGGTGCTTCAAAATATTTATATGGTATTCATCATAATGCCACAAATGTTGTCGGTTGAGCTTAACTTGTATTAAACCCAAAATATTCCTTTGAAGCAAGTGACATTGGCGAGGGAGTTTTCAGGTAAAGGAAGGGACAAGAAGACAGATGACTTTCCCATTGTCCCAGTATGGAAGTAGTGCTGTCAGCAGCATGCGTCCACAGAGCCCAAGCTGAACAAGTAGGTCCATTACAGCTCGAGTTAGCACAGAACTGTCCGGACTGGTTCATTACCTGCTGATGGATGCCCCTCATAATCTGCTTTCATTGGGTTAGCATCACCACTATGCTCCACAGCAGCATGGGCCCATATTCATTAGAGAGCCATTAAGTAACACCACACAATACTCCTCCTCTTCTCCCCCAATCCCTTTAATACCAGTGTGCCCGTCTGGGGAAATAAGTCCAGAACGGGAAGCAGGAGGAGATGAAGAGAGGCGGTCAATAAGCAGAGACCGCAATCAGCCTGGAATGTGAAGGGAGAACCCATCTCCATCTAAATGCAGCCGAAGGCGTGAAGACTCCCATCCTCTCAAAGAAGTAACAGCATCGATGTGAGGTCCAAAGGTCTCCAGCTTTCTAGCTGGGGAGTAATAGAAGAAGCGAACAGCTAAATGCCCCATAATGCAGTGCAAACGGCCAAGCAGGCCAGGTCACTTGGGGCTGAAAAAGGCTTAGATGACTGCAGTGAGAAAAGAGACAGTGAAAAAGTATGAGAATGGTCCAGTCGCTGGGTGCGGAAGGCTGAAGCTATTATTAGTTACGCTCTGATATCTCACTCACACATTCACGCTCGCACATACAGTTCTGTGGCGTAGGGAAACTGACAGTTTTCTAAAAAAAAATCAAGTTACATTTACCATAGCAGAGCTGAGCCTGTGATGTTCATATTCCTGTCATCTTTTATATATTCTGTTCTTGATATTAAAAACGGCCCACTGAGATTCTTCATTTTGTGCATTTTCCATGGCTTCGGAAACACTTTGATCAAAATAATGAAAAAAGCATGCAAAAAAAAAAGAAAAAAACATGTTTTGAAAACATCAAAACAAGGAAGTGCAGGACGCTTAATATCCTGGGACATTTATTTTCTGAGGTTCCGCTTCGCTGTTGGCTTCACACACACAATCATTTAAATGGTGCGAATCAGCAGGGAGGGAACATGACTTCAGCACGCTGACTGGAGATAAGGCTTTCAATAACACACATTTATTCCCCATCTACTGCCACAGAAGAACACACAGAACTTTCATTACTGCCACGAGACAGGAAGACAAGGAGAAGGAAAGCGAGGGATGGTCCGTTAGACTCTCTTGAGCTTGTTTTAGTAATTGAAGCAAGGAAAGGCTGCAATATTGCATTTCTTTCCGCCTGGGCTGGAAGCAAGCAACTATTGATTTCTTTTCTTTCTTTCTTTTTTTTTTGGCCTAGCTGCTCATCAGACGCCTCCATCTCAGGCTCAGAGTCACATGATGAGAGTTAAAAGACATCACTGGGGGAAGTTGTTATCAAAGAGTGATGAAACCAAGCACCAGAGCTGAGACAATAAATACCACTCAAAAGTTACAAAAATACAGTAATGACAATTATATTACATTATATAAATATTTCTATGTTCTTTTGAACTATTCTCTTCAAAAATCTTGAAAAAAGTATCATGCTTTCCACAACAATATTAAGCATCACATCTATTTTTTTTACATTGATAATAATACGATTTCTGAAGGATCATGCGACACTGAAGACTGGAGTAATGATGCTGAAAATTCATATCACATTTTAAAATAAATCAACAGAGAAAATGTATTTTAAAGTATAATAACATTTCACAGTATTATTGTTTTTACTGTATTTCTGATCAAAATAAATGCAGCCTTGATAAGCATGAGACTTCTTTCTCAAACATTACTAAACTTTAGAATAGTAACGCAAGTGATAAATCAACTATTATAACACAACCGAACTTCTGACAGCATTAAAGGCTCAATTTATATGACATGAGAGATGTTAATATCTTCTATTGTGTTTTAAGAAAGTCTGTCATATGGGTTTGGAATGAAATAAAGGTGAGTAAATAATGACAGAATCTTAAGCTTTGTTAAATAGTGTTGCTTAAACATTTACCTTCTAGCTTAGGCAGTGTAAACGGTGACGGGTAAATAACGTGCATGATTCTGAATGGCTTCAGTTACACCCTCTTGCCAAAGCCGGAACTTGTGCTTAATAAAGATCTTCTGCATTAGCAAGGACAAACGCAGATGCATTAAAGGAGGTAACTAAATAAAAACGTACACATTGTTCATACACAATCAGCAAATACTAACAGTAGGGCTACAATTAATTTTCGAATATAGTTTAAAACAGTCTCAACTGGTGGGATGGGACCCAGTAAATTGTAGTACTTCAACAAAACCTTGAATGAAAATTAGAAATGTTGCCGTGTTTTTTTAATCTAATATTCATATTATATTTTATTTAAGCTACATTTCAATTAACAAAAACAATTTAATAGTTTTAGTTAACATTAACAACACAAACCAAAACCAGTTTTTAAACATTAATACATTTTAAACACACAAAGAGCAAAGAAGTCTTGTGCTTTCATATCAAATAACAGTCCCTCACTTCACAAAACTGTTCTCTCAGCTTCTCATTCTCTTCTCTTCTTCACACACACACACACTCTCTCATCCAGACCCCCCTTCTCACACTAAGCAAAATGCCTTAAACTGATAACGAGTTGTTTTTAATCACTTATTTGCATTTAAAAGCCGTTGGCAGAGTGGGTGAACGAGGACGACCTGGAATCACAGTCTTTCTTTAGGCAGTGCCTCAACTTTATAGTGCGCCACACAACACGCCACTATTTTACATTTTAGTATTGAATTTTAATTCATCTAACTTTTTTTCTTCCTTCTTTCATCTTTTCTCTGACACAGACTGATGCTGCTTGTACACGTCTGGTTTATGACTCCTCAATCAGCGGCTGCCCACCATCGCATTGACCTCTGCTGAAATCTGATTGGCTGTCTTGTTTCTGCAGGCAGGGGCTTTAATTGGCTGGCTCAGACAGGCCTGTCGGAGAGAGGCAGAGCTCTTCTTGGGTAAGTAGAAAGAGAACTGTAATTGGACAGGGCAGCCTTGCAGAGTTTGATCGAAAAGCTTTCACGCTGCAACCATGTTTCAGTCTCTCGTGATCCAAAGCAATCAGAAAAGGCCAAAAGGAGGCTGTTTGTTTAGATTGCTTAAGCTCCTCAAGCATTATCAAGAGACTGAAGTCCTGCACAGCATGCTAAGGATGGTCAATTACTATTCTTTGTGGAGTTCTTAAAGATTTGGTCAACGCAAACTAAGAACAGAGAGGAAATCACAGACAGTAATTTAACATGAGTGAGAGTGCTTTAATTGGCTGCCGGCTCCTGTCAATCAATTTCCAGCGCGTAAAGCACAGCTGCAACCCACCAGGCTGTGTAATGTGAATTTTAGGCCTCAATGATCAGAACAACTGGCCACCAAAATCAGGCCTTCAGTACATAAAATATACAGTAAACTATAGTGCTGGCTCACTATATACAATGTTACGATTCAATAGGCTGCAGTGCATCAGAATCGCAACTTTGCTAAATGCACGAGAGCAACCAAATCTGCAAGATCAGTTTCAAAATTTGTCGCACAGATCGCTTCACTTCAGTCCAGTCCAGTACAATGCTTCGGAAAACTGCCACTATTTATTTAAACTGCTTCTTCAATCATAAACTGAAGGAAGTGATATAAATTCACACATGGGTAAAGATTAAATAAATAAATACAAAATAGAGAAAATAAATACATAAAACAAAATGAATTAAATAAATAGCATGTTTAGACCTGCTTCTTTCTTTCTTAAACTATAGGAAGTGATATGAATTCACACACAAAAATAATAATTAAAAAAATAATACTTTTTTCATTTTACAACTCCCCCAGAGTTAAACAGTTGAATCTTACCGTTTTCGAATCCATTCAGCCGAACTCCGGGTCTGGCGGTACCACTTTTAGCATAGCTTAGCATAGATCATTGAATCGGACAGGACCATTAGCATCTCTCTCAAAAAAATGACCAAAGAGTTTCAATATTTTTCCTATTTAAAACTTATGTTTTAGGTGTAACTTCTAGGCGTAATGATATGACGCAGCGCCTGAAAATAGGTCTAATAGGTTAGACAAACTTAGTCCCGGTCACGTTGGAAGTTACCGAGCTGGGGACTATTTTCAGGCGCTGCGTCATATCATTACGCCTGCTGCACCCATGGTACGGCAGCAAAGTTTCTTGACTATTACGCAGGAATGAGAGTATAGTTCCTAGCCATATCAGCCTAGAAAATCGCAACTTTACATTTTCCGTTGGTCTTAGTACACGATGTAACTACAGAAGAGTCAAGTTTTAAATAGGAAAAATATCGAAACTCTTTTTTTTGAGAGAGATGGTAATAGTCCTGTCTGATTCAATGATCTATGCTAAGCTATGCTAAAAGTGGTACCGCCAGACCCGGAGATCGGCTGAATGGATTCGAAAACGGTAAAACTCAATTGTTTAACTGTGGGGGAGTTGTAAAATGAGCCTATTTTCAAAAAAAGTGGAGTATCCCTTTAAAGGTGGTATCAGTGATTTCAGGCCCAAATTTTTTTTATCACATTCATCTAATTTTTGCTAACGATCCGCTAGCTGCCCACCCCATAAGCATGCCGTCAAAAAAAACGCGTCTCTGTAGGCAGCCTAGGCTCTGAGATCTGCACACAAAAACAATTGGTTTCACCAACCACTCAAAACCAAAACAAATAGTTTTCCAACCAATCACCGACAGGGGGAGGGTGTTGTGAGGTTTTGAGCCAGCTGCTTCTTCAGCTCCGACTTCGCGTGCAGCCGTGCACGAGCACAAAACCTCACAACACCCTCCCCCTGTCGGTGATTGGTTGGAAAACTATTTGTATTGTTTATATTGTTTTTGTGTGCAGATCTCAGAGCCTATGCTGCCTACAGAGACGCGTTTTTTTGACGGCATGCTTATGGGGCGGGCAGCTAGCGGATCGTTGGGAAAGATTATATGAATGCAATAAAAACAAAATTGGGCCTGAAATCACTGATACTACCTTTAATATATGATTGTTTTGCCACAGACCTAGTAAAAAAACATTTTAAGGTGACGTAACTTTGCTGAGGATTTAAAAAATAATGGTCATGAACCTGAAGAAAAAACATTGCAGTGCAGCGTGCGCACACACACACACACACACACACACACACACACACACACACACACACACACACACACACACACACACACACACAAGTTTGATAGCAACAGTGGATGGGTGCAAGTTGATACTCACAATGGCTCCATTGACAGCGTTTTTATCGTAGTACTTCTTCCTCTCGTACTTGTCCCTGATGAAGAACTCCACAGCTCTGAAACATTGCTAAGGAAAATTCAAGCCTTATTATAACCAACACAAATCATTTTAAACATCACAGCATTTAAACAAGCCTGGTTTGCATTCACTCTGTAACCAGAGAGAAGGTTGTGACAAACATCAAGAAACATGATGTCAGTTAATGTTGAAGACCCCATGAAATGGTTTGGCTCACATTTTTCATCTGATTGATGAGATATACTTAATCATACCTCATTTTTATATGTCCTCAAAGTAAACAAAGCCACAAAACTTCCTTTTTAATGTGGTGTTTAAATCTCAGGTATGGCAAATCTCGGTTTGGCTAGAAAGCTTTAATTGGCATCTTGCTCAGCTACAATGTAACCCTCTCAGACTGGCTGTTATCTCTCCTCATCATTAAAGACACCAGAGCACCAACACCTCACCTGGACCACAAACTCAATACAACTATTTGAAAAAGAGAAACACTTCCTTTCACAGCAAACACACACACACACACAGTTTGGGGCCAAACAGAAATCAAAACACACGCTCTCTGAATCTCACCCTTTGTTAACAGTGCGAATTTATACAGTGACAGGTAAATGCTAAGAGGACCGGTTCATGCAGCTTTATTGGATTTACACTCTCATGAATCCCTTATCACAATACAATAATGCATCTGATGAAATATAGATCAGGGTGAAGAAGCAGGTGGCAGGAAGAGAAAGAATGCAAGAAAGAGAAAAAAAAAAGCATTTGGTGCTCTTATTATCATCAATGTTGAAAACAGTTGTGCTGATTAATATTTTTGTGAATTCGGTGATGTGTTTTTTTAGGATTCTATGATGAAAGGTCAAAATAACAGAATTTATTTTAAATATAAATCTTTTGTAATATAGTAAATGTCTTTACTGTCACTTCTGATCAATTTAATGCTTCCTTGAATAAAAGTTAATTTCTTTAAAATTTCTGACCCCAACATTTTTAACAGTACAGTAATTATAACTGCCATAAGCACCAACACCGAATTAGCCATCTGATTAATCAACGCATAACATTTTTTGGTTATCCCAAAACAAAATAACAAGGAGGAATACATTCAATGTTTAAGATACAGCAATCCTCCATCCATCAAAACCTTACTAGCGAAACGCTGGTTTGCTTTATCCAGATGAGAAACGTAGTTTGTGTATCATCTGGCCATACAACGGTGGGATGTTTTGACATTCCGTTCAGTCTGTATTTCACACAGCGCGATGTGTGAGGGCTCGCACTCTTCAGAAACAATCACAGAATATGACAGAGCTCGTGTTTTAAAAGCACACACTGGCATTAATAATTCACTGAAAACGCAACATGAGTATAGCATGGTATAGCATACAAATTATTTTAATGCGTTGAGCTTGAATTAATCGCATACATTAACAAGTTAACATTGACAGCGCTAATATATATAAATATATTGCAGTACTGCTTTAATTAACATGCTTTAACTAACATGCTGTAGCTGTTAGACAGTTTTACCACAAAAAACATCTTGGAAAGGTTTCAAGCATCTTTACATAAATACCCTTTAAAACACCTAATTTTAAAACGAGTGGAGACACTTGCATTCAGTTCCATTCTGTTATGCTCCATCTGCTGTTTTTGAGTGAACATAGCATAACATGTTCCTGGAGATCTACCTTCCTGCAATGTTCAACTCAAACCCTAATCAAACACACCTGAACCAGCTAATTATTCCTCAGGAACACTTAATTACGCAGGACTTCCTTAAAATGCAAGAGATGCTTTGTTGCATCACGCTGAGATAGAACATGATGCAAACGTTACAGAGAGAAACCGGGAGGAAAGATGATGCATTAAAAAAAAATAGCGCTGGCATAAATAGGAGAAAGAAAAATGAGTTATATGCAGTTAAACACAGAAAAATGAGAAAGAAACAAAGAATCCACAAGCACACCAAATGAAGGTATCTCTGCAACAAAAGAGAAAGAACTTCAAATTTCCTCTCTTTGCTAATCTGACGTTTATATTAACACAACCAACTTTTCCATTAGAGAGAGAAGCGTTGATAAGTGGGAAGTGAGAGAGGGTGAGAGAGAGAGTTAGATACCCCCACACAGGAGCACAAAAGATCCGCATTTCCATCTGAAGAAACCACACCTGTGATAAAGCAAATTCCATCAAAGCCAGTTTGTGGAGGAAGCTCACCTCTGCTGTCCAGATTAATCCATTTTGACGGTTAAGAATATTGTACCTCATCGGTCAGCATACAAATGAAGCCATTTCCATAGCCACACCAAATGCAGGAGAGCTGATAACGGGCCACGGATGCCAGGGAAATTCAATTAGAGTTTCTGAAGGCGCCAATGAGGAGAATATGGAATTATCCTGGCCGCCACACACCCAATTAGACTGATGGTGTGAAATAGGACGGAGGAGGATACCCGAGGCAAGAGAGATGAGGTGGAGGAACGAGAGACATGAAGAGACTTCCTATCGGGCCTCAGAGATGAGGAAGTTCCTGTTCAGTTCTGCTGTGTGTGAATGTGCTGAAAACAGCAGCTGTTTTCTCTGGATCTCTGGAGCCAGAGGTGTGAAGTCACACAGGCTTTGCCTGCCAAACTCACACATCCACCAATATTAGAACAGGAATTCCCAACTGTGTTATATATATATATATATATATATATATTCATGATATGTGTATATACTTTGTGACAGACCTGATCTGGCAAATTAAATTTATAAATCAAAATGTATCACCCATTTATTCTGAAATTCCTCATAGAATTGTGCAATTATTAATACACTACTGTTCACAGGTTTGGAGTTGGTAAGTCTATGCATTTATTTGATCAAAAATACAGTAAAAATCATTTTGTGAAATATTAAAATGTAAAATAACTGTTCTCTGTTTTAATATATTTTAAAGTGTAATTTATTCCTGTGATGGCAAAACTGATGTTTCAGCATCATTACTCCAGTCTTTAGTGTCACATGATCCATCAGAAATCATTATAAAATGCTGATTTGGTGCTAAAGAAACATTTCTTATTATTATCAAGACAATTATGAAGACAATTGTGCCTCTTAATATTTTGTTGAAACTGATCAACTGTTTTCAAGATGATTTGATGAATAGAAAGTTCAAAGGAACAGCATTTATTTGAAATAGTAAAGATATTTATAATGTCATAAAATATTTCTGTCCCTTTCGACCAATTTTAATGCATCCTTGCAAAAAAAAAAAAAATATTAATGACCCCAAACTTTTTAAAGGTAGATGATGTCCAAAAATCATGGTAATATGTGCAAACAATCAGTGCAGTTATATGACAGTGCTTTTTTTTCTTACTGTACCATTTACATGCATTCTTATTCAAACAAATCCTTTCCCTTTTTCCAAGTTTGAACAACCTGTCATGCAAAAGTTCATCACCTGGAACTAAAATGTCTCAAAAAACATAATGGTATCCAATGTCTCAAAGACAAAAAAAAGAAAAGAGCTCTTAAGCTAGAGAATATTCATGCATGCATTTTCATGGTGGAAAATATGTAGTATTTTTGGGAGCAGAAGACCAAGGCTACCTTTGGAAAGTGTTAAATTAATTAATTCAGATATTAAAACTTTTTCATACATACACACACATACATACGAAGAGTTCAGATGCAAAAGCCTCTAAGTGCCATCTGAAATTTTCTTCTAGAATGATCATTTTTATCAAGCTTGTATATTTAAGTTCAGTAATTTCACTTAAATGACAATTAATAGGTAATTTGCATTGCCATTTAAGTGAAATTATTGAACTTAAATATACGAGCTTGATAAAAATGATCATTCTAGAAGAAAATTTCAGATGGCTCTTAGAGGTTTTTGCATCTGAACTCTTCATATATACACACATATATATATTACATTATACTATAATTTTTTTTTTTATATAGATCTCATTTATTGATGGTTTTCTTCCCTTTCCGTTAAAACTAAGAACTGCCTTCAAGCCACAATTATAGAAATGTTCAAAAATCACTGGCGTGTCCCTGAGTTGCCTAACCAAATACTGTGAGTAGTGGGTGATAGGAACGATTAGTATTACATCCTTTGCAATAGCATTAGGTGTTGTACCAACCACAATCAATTCAAATGTAACATCACTTCAATTACAAGCTTAAGAACTGTGAGCAATATTTTGCCATATATATTTGTGGAAATACTCGTTAATAAAAAAGTATTTGGCAATCAAACATTGAATATCTTCATTTATAAATGTGCAAGACATTCCAATATGTAGAACTACCTTTAAAACAGTAAATGACACTGCTACATAGTACATACATACTCTAAACCCTTCTCTGTTGCTTACAAGAGAAAAGTTGTTAATGCTGGCTACAGAATCTGATAGTTTGTTTGAATTTGGCAGTAGCAAGAAAAGAGTAGGACGCGACCACAACAAACTCTGCATAAACTCACAAATAAATAGTTCTTTGCATATTACAAATCTGAAATTCGTCTTTTCTAGAGCCAAGAAAAGGGATTTTTCACTTTAATCATATAAATTCTCTCCAGACGATTAAGAAAGCATCTGTACCACACAACAACCTCGGATTAGAAAGTTGATGCTGACTTTTAGCAAAGGTAATTAGAGCATATTGCAACCAGAATTACACAAACAAACACAGAGTGATAGACTCAAGGATACTGGTCAGTTTGCGGCCGTCTGAAGTTTTCTGGGAGATGAGCTTCATACAGCTGTCTTGCCCTGGTGTTGCCCATGCTCTGCACACTCTAAACACAGAAAGAGAGACAACAAAGAAATAACAGGTGAAAATACATATAAACCAACCAAGTAGTTTTCTTCATGAAAAACATTGCAAATCATTTTTTAATTCAGCTGAAAATTATTGACAATTAATTCACAGACAAATTTTTTCACAGTTTTGTCAACTCTATTAGAACACTAACAGAACTGTCCTTGTCCATTATTAAAAGTACATAAACTCCAAAATACAACACACAACTAATGAACAATCAGGTCTGCTATGCAAGTGTAAACTGTAAAACTGGTGCATCATTGTACAACATTAAGACCCTTAGCATAATTTAAAATGCATTAATGATGACCTGAGAAAAAAAAAAAAGAAAAAAAAAGTATTCATTATACTGCTTGGATCTAAATTGATCTCTCTCTTTCAATGTCAAAGTACTGCAATGACCTCTGGATAAAGAGTGACCTCATTCATCCCTTGAGGCGGTGGAATTCGATTGGTTGATGTGCACAATCGCCGGGGCAACAGGAGTGACAGTGCAAAATATCTGTACCGTGATTCATGCTACAAATCCCAGTTCCTAATAACTTCCTAATAAAGCAAAATGGTAAAACACATGAACTTTCACCTGAAACAGGCTTAAAATAAAACTCTGGTTACAAACTCAGCCATCTGTGCGAGTTCATGGCCTTGATTTTTAATTAACCGTGTAATCCTGTACTCAACCACTGTTCGAACGTATACAAATTACACGTATTTGCATTATCAGTTCAATGTCACGTACGTCTAAGTCTGTCAGAGACAAATTAATGAGAATGATGGATCAGAGTGAAGGAAGAGTATATGCTGAAAAACAGACAAGTAATTACCCATCAAGAATTAATTATCCATCCAGATGTCAATTAATATGCGAAATGGGAGATGCAAGACTCCCTTTTGGTTGCTTAAAATCTCATAAATCTTTCAAGTCACACTGCTACACAACACACTGAGACCTCCAAATACAGTTACACACATATCCTGTCATATACCTATATTTCACAATATTACTGTTTTTACTGTATTGATCAAATAAATGCAGCCTTGGTGAGCATAAGAAAAACATGGAAAATCTTACTGACCCCAAACCTTTGAATGGTAGTGTATGTGATCAATGAATGTGAGACATTGTTAAAAAAAAAAAAAAAAAAGTTTGAGAGGTGGGTCATCAACAGGCCTGAAACATCTCGTTCAGCCCTACAAAGAAAGAAAAGACAACCAACAGAGTGTTACACAAAAATACTCATACTTGTATCTGCTCGGGGGTCCATTGGTCCAAGTTGACTGATTTGACGCGTGATATATGCACTCCCAGATTCCGGTGTATTCCAGCACAGCGGATACAAATAAACACACCAAGATTCCAAGAGGCCCATCGAGGTCCTGCGGGGAAAGAGAGCGAAAAAAGACAGATTTTAGACCTGCAGGAAAGCACTTCCCATTATCTGAAACAGATAACACCATCATAACAGGCAGTGAAGAAACAGCAGTTTAAAATAAATCTTCTGAGTCATGGTGCCGCCTCAAGCTCCGCCACATAATTCTGCCTCGCCACAGCATCGAATAAACGGCATTGTTTTGTGATGCAGAAAACCATATCTAAACAATGGAATTTTGCAGTTGTGATAATAAAATTTGATCCAAGCGCCAGATGAATGCAGCAGGTAGCCCACCTGAATCGAAAGTCAACAGCCACGGGTACCGGAATAAAACGGTGAAACTACATTGTGAGACTCCTGATCTCATCAGCAACAGAAAAAAAAGGAGAAGAAAAATGTGAATTGTGCTACAATACAGACTGTATGTGATTATCTTAAGCCCGGTGTGTAATATTCAGCTCTCAGAAGTGACTATAATAGCACGGGGGTGGAAGGAAGCGCTGTGACTGAAGATGATATCAAGATATCAAAGGCAGAGGCGGAGGTTATGCATCTTTTAGGGATGTACGCCACACCTAATTCCCATAACATTTAAATGGAAATTTTGTAACCGACTAGTCTAAGAAACCCCCAGAAGACAGTCTATACAAGCGATCCATTTGAAATAACCTACTTAATCTATGAATCGAACAGTCACCTCCCATAAAGAATGCCAATGAAAGAGATTATGATCATTGTATGTTAAACTTGATGTTTACTAGCAATGATACATTTAAGTTTATACTACGGGGCTGTTGAATGTTTGAATCTGATTGGTTGACGAACGTTCTAAGGTGTGCAATTCTTTTCAGGGAAACGCACTGCTAAAGTAGTTCCAAGCAGGTCTTGACCGCATTAATATATCCCTATCAATTCGCCAAATGATTTCATTTTTAAAAAGGTCCTTACAGACTACAACAACAAAAGAATAAAAAACCCACAACAACACTTACCCAGCAAATAAAATATAGTACACAATAGGATAAAAACATCTAATTATTTCCATGTTTTTTGCCACAAAATTAAGTTTTATTATGTACGGAAAGCATACTCTCTTTCTCCCGCTCTCTCCCCCACTCAAACACACATACAGTACGGACACACACTCGCACAGAAACGTGTTGTCAGCGCTGCTCTGACGATTTTATCAGTAAAATACAGGGTTCGTACACTTTTTCCAAGGTCAAATTCAAGCACTTTTCAAGCACTTTCCAGGTCCATTTTAAAGCTTTTCCCAGCACCTTACACTACCGTAAATTACATACCAATACATAGTTAAAATTATTATTTAGTGTTTTTATCACATCAAAAGAGATAAACAGCCAAATGTTTACATATTCTATTCGTTAGGATATTGATATAGGATCTGTTGCGGTTAAGAAAGTTTCATTTCGCAAATTTTCCCCTTTAAACCAGTTTAAAATTCCATACCGGTATTGTCTCCTAACCCTTTGAACGTAGCCTTAATATAAAGTAAAAAATAAATGTGCAAAAAAATAAATAAACGACTAGTATTTGCGACGTCGAAACTCACGGCATCGTTTAGTCGACTAGTCTCGCACTTCCCTAGTATTTTTCAGCTCTGTTCGAGAAACTGAGCGCAAGAAATCAATATAGCGTTTTGTGTGAGAAGTTTCGAGTAGAAGTGGATGGATTGGGGGGTGCGGGCGCACTGGAGCGATCCTGACAGGCTGGTCGGTTGGCGTTGGTGAGAACACTGCTCCTGACGGGCTATAAATCACAGGGTTTGCTGGGAAATGGATTTCTGTGGTTCACCCGCCCTCTTTGGCTTTATCTACACCTGTCAGCCATCTTAGGACACATCCAATTCGCTTCCTCCGTCTCACGTGCTCTCACGGTACGGAGCCGTATCCGTGGTAGCGGGGGGGGGATGGGATCTGTATTCTTCCCGCAGGATGCCTGGCATGCTTTTGCATGCCCATCATGCAACAGCAGAGTAAACCACTGACCCCGGCAGCGCCACCCACACAGCTCCTGAATGGAAAAAGCACTCACACAGCAAGTACAGCCATTAGAATAACAAACAATACCGCACTGTTTCTTCACTTTTAAGCGTGCTCATAATTCATCTTGCATGATTGCTCAGGATATTAATGGCTATCTTGCTTCTGTTCTGTGCTCAGATGACAAAAGAAGACGGGTGACGCGTGAACAGGCTGATAAGATTCCCCCAACACACTGGAAAAACTCCGGCAAAAACTGCGGTAATGAGAGAGAGCGCGTTTCCAGTCTCTTATCTCTCACCCACCCCAAACTACCATCCGGCTGGCTGCACCAGCCCCGTCTGCCACCCTCCCAGATTTATTAGCCCAATAAAAGGCTGCAAGATTGTGTCTCACACCGCTGCACCAGGAGCTGCATAACTCACCCACAATTAAAGAGGGTTAATTTGTCATTGAGTGGAGCCCGGTGCAGTGAAGGGTGCAGTGCCCCTGCAGAGGGGAAGTGCTGGAGGAACTCTCTCCACACCCTCCCTGCTGGACTGAAACACTGCAGTGGGGGCTGGATATGCTTATTAGTCAGATGATGTGGGGAACCTGAAATTAATTTACATAATTTGTCCATGATTCTTACAAATACTTTTGTGTTTCTTTGTGAGAACACACTCACAAAGAGTATTTCGAGTAGAAGAATTGAGAATAACTAAAAAAAATTATACTGACTATAGAAATTCCCATGCCATTTATTAATTTAATTAATAATTAAATTAATTAATTAATAATTAATTAATTTGATTAATTTATGAATTTTCCAGAAGTTCCCTGGTTTTCCAGGTGTTCCTTCCAGGTGTGTAAGAACCACTGATCTATATAGATTAAATAAATAAATAAAAAATACCTTTTGCGATCTCAATTTAAACCCACACGCTCTTATTCCTAAATGACAGTGACTCGGCCATGTCTATTAAACCTTTAACAAAATCACAGAGTGGAACATTCAAATTCAAATTCAAATTCAAGTTAGGCTATCTAGGTATGAAACCGCTTCTTTTAAACCACACAGTATCATTACTTATTTCTGTGTTACATATGTGTTCAAATATCACAGAAAAACTAGGATAAAGGTTTATAGTTGGAATATCACCTTTTGAAAGTAAATTGGCGCTTCAAATGACAATTTATCCAGAAACGTGTAGTTCTAAAAAACACAAATACATTTTCAATATGCCTGCAGTGATGCGCTGAAATCTTTAGAAAAATGTAATCAGATAACTTCCCCACAACAAAAATCTGATCAAAAGGGATTACAGGCAAAATATTTAATTTGCATAATAATGCCAGTGTAACATATCAAATGAATGAACAAGTCTGGCGTCAACAGCTGCCTGGCACTGTGTAGCAGTGCAATACATTATAAATAGTACTTTTGGATGAGCAATATTCAAAATGATAAAATAGCCGATATACACAAACCTATGACAGCAAATCACTTGAATTGCTGCTACATTTCTGGCAACCATAAACAATCTAGACTTTCTCTACATCACAAGCAAACACAGTAGATGTGTCAAAATGAAATTACTCTAATTAAAATAAATGAAGCTGGGCGCGCCTGTCTGCAACATAACTTGCAGTGTAGACTGAAGCTTTACCATAACATCTACTATTGCATGGTATATAGCCTACTGTCAAGCCGCAGAGCCCTACTGAGATGGATGATATTGCCAGGTGTAAACAAGGACTCTTGATAACCAGCCAAGTGTAAAGGTCAGATAACTAACTGCTGTCTGTCTCACAGCCCTGCAGACAGACATGTCTACATAAACAGGAAGTGCTGGGATTGAGAGGAACTGGCAGAGGCTGCAACCAAGACAGGTCATGACCTATGACCCTACCTAAGCTCTCCCATTCTGAGGGGATTGATAACGGCCTCTAGCGTAAAAAAGGGGCAATTTCGGGGGAATTTTTGTGACATGCCCGCATGATCTTTCTACTTCCTCTCATTTTCATCTTCCCCAGTCCATTCATTATCTCCACAGCTGGTCGCAGCAGATGTAGAGCGGTGCGGGCGAGTCACTCAGTCAACATACATTGGCTAATAATTCACCATTCCCCTCTATGAAATGGGAACCGGATGCTGTGAACAAGGCTGCACTAGAAGGATGCGAGACAGAAAGTGTTCTCAGTAAGACTGTGGCGTGCTATATATAGACCTGAGGAGAACATGCAAAGGATGCTTTCAACAGCTGGGTAGTGAGATAACATTTTTGAGGAACCTATAAACACAGGACACCCTAGGTGTGCAAGGCAGCCCTTCCCTGAAAACTCATTTAAAATGCAGGCCAAATAAATTATTCAGTGTCTAAACATCCAGAGCAGGGCTCGCTGGGACTTTGTGTGTGTAGGTACAGTGGGAGATTTACAGTTGCCTCTGCCCACTTCATTGAGGAGTCACCCCAGGTTTATAAGCCTGTAGCTCATTTGCCTGCGTAGAACACATATGAACAATGGAACATGGCCGATATAAGATGTGTGTGAATCACACAAACTCTTTGTCCCTCACACATCATCTGTGCCTTTCTAGCACCTGTCTCACTGAAAATTGACTGGCTGCATCATTTCATCAATGTCACTTCAAGGCTACAAGAAAGTATTTATCAAAATAAACAATAGTCCTTTCTGCCCTCCATCTTTCACTTCTGGGGGCATGGGTAACTGTGGCGACGAGAGCCCCTCTCTCTCTTTTCACTTCCTTCCTAAACCCCTCCATCAGCTCTGCCAAAGAGGGAGGAGAGAGAGACAGAGGGAGAAAGAAAGGGGGAAGAAGAAAATCCAGGAGAAGAGAGCGCCACTGTACTTCACCCAGAAACCTCAAAGAACTGGAGGACCCTCAAGCTACGCTTGGGTAACACTTCAAAAGGCTGGTGCTGATTGTCCCAGTCTGGTCCAGGGACAGGGGCCAGTTGCTGTGTTTCAGGATCCCACATCATAGCTGCCCTTCTCAACATCTGACTTGCTTTTAACAGCTGAATAGGATGCAAAAACCTACAACGAATACTTATGAATGGCTGTGGACAAGAGGGGTATTTCAGCTGGCTAAGAAAGTCTGCCTGCAGTTTAACACTGATATATACACAACCGTTCAAAAGTTGGGGGTCGGTAAGATTTATGTTTTTGAAAGAAGTCTCCTTTGCTCACCACGGCTGCATATATTTCACAATATTACTATTTTAAATGCGGTTTAAAAATGTCAAATGTTCCTGTGATGGCAAAGCTGAATTTCTCCAGTCTTCAGTGATTATTATCAATATTGAAAACAATTGTGCTGCTTAATATGTTTGTGGAATATACTGTATATATACACATGTATAAATATATATATTCAGTTGAATTTGGGGAAACCACTTGAAACATTAGTTGTGTTGAACTGTTTCAATTACTTTTGTTTGATTTGTTCATTGAAAACAGCTGAAAGTCTGTAAATTTTGCCAATAAACTAGCCTGGGAAAACCCTGACAACTTCCGGCAAATTCAGATTTGCTCGAGAAGTAGTCTGGCAAAGAGCTCATTCAAGCCCATTTCCATGCCGTAGAAATCGCGGCACCAATCAGAAACGTTGAGGCGGGCTTTACACAATGACGATCGCTCTGATTGGTTTTAGGTCTATCCAATTGCACCCAGAGGCATTTGAGCGACGTCCGTTCAACTTTTAAATGCATTATTATATTCAAATTGCAAACACATGAGGACAGTCTCCATAAAAGACCCACTGGCAGATGAACGTGCTACTACATTTCTCTCCGAAACGGTAGGGAATTAAATTAGATTTAATAGAGGATTTTAACTGTGACACGATGATTGACAGGGCAGTTTAAGTGACAGGATGCACGCGACAGATCCGTCCGATAAAGATGACGAAGTAGTATGTCCTAAAGCTTGCCTACTTTTTTGCTACACATTCAAAAGTAAATATCTTTTCTTCACAAAAAGAGTACATACTTTTATGGCGTAGTGTAACTTAGGCAAATTGGGACGCAGCATATGGCTTTACACGATGACGATCGCTCTGATTGGTATTGGGTCTATCCAACTGCGCCCAGAGGCATTTGAGCGACGTCCGTTGGTGACGCCCCTTTGGAAATGATTTGTCTATGGAGCTTTGCCAGACCATAACTCAGTTACTACTGAGAATAGTCTGGTTTTAACCAGGCTACCAATAAACCTGATTTGCAACGGGGGTTGAATAATTTCGATTACAACTGTATATACATACAGTATATACACACATTTTCACAAATGACATCAGAAACAAAAGGTCCAACAATGTGTGTATTCTGGTAACCCAGAACACAAACACTCTCAGTGCCGTTCAGTGAAATAATATGCATGTGTCTTTAAAAAGAACTCGCACTGCTTTCTTTAACAGTGCATGACAGCGCTGATGATGTTTATATAATAGACTGTGTGTTTGTGTGTGTGTTCATGCCTCACTTGGTCTGTAAGGGCAAGCCACGCTTGTACAGTGCATCTGTGCGCATCTCCAAGTAAGCCACTGAGAGCAGTGACTGCTGAGTATAGGTCACTGCACAAAGCATGCTGGGAATGTGACGGTGGGTTCCTAGTAATAAAAAATAAAAAAAACAGGAAGTGAGGCAGAAGTTTCCTGCAGTGGCACTCAGCCTAGTGAATCGGCACAGCAGTCCATCAAACACACACCTTAAATGTAGGCATGGACAGACACACACACACATACTTTTGTACTGCATAAGGTCACCTATTGAGCCTTTTAAAAGTGCTGCTGCCATTTTCTTAAAAGCCTCCATTTTTCTCTCATTAAAAAAAGGTGACGGTGGTAAACCACATCGCACAGATCTCAACCTGCACTTTTTTTCAACACCAAATAATCACAGCCTGTTATTTGGTGTTGAAAAAAAGTGCACCTTTTTTTAATGAGAAAAAAATGGAGGCGATTCACTAGGCTGAGTGCCATGTGGTGTGCATGTGTGTATTTCTTATCCATAACTGGAGGAGAAACTGTGTCTGGTAATGCAAAATAGTGGAGTGAGGGGGGATATGCGGCTCTGCCCTGTCCATCACAGTTGTGCCCATTAGTGTTGGTGCTAGCTGTACGGACCCCCAGCTGTTTGCCATAGTGAACACACTTCATGCAATCTAAAGGGCCTTTTGCACCAAACAGGAGACAAAAAAGCTAAACGAATTGCAGGCGAATGGTCTATTCACACCAGGAGTGAAACGCATATAGGGCTGAATGAAAACATTCACGTTGGTTCAACAGATCCCATAATGCACCCTTCAGCTGGTCTATTAGAAGCACAGGATGCAGGAGAAGCAAATTCACTGGCCAAGTTCAATAATAAAAATAAAAATATTGAAACATCAGATGTGCTAAAGTCATTAGCAGTTTTTGTAAGATGTAAATCAGATATGCGCCATAAAGTACTGCTGATAGCAATAAGCCAATAATTATATTCAGTTTAAGGCTGATAACAGATAAATTCAGTTTTATCAAAATAAATGAAAAGTAAAACAATAAAAATTAAAAAATTAAATGCTACAAGTGACAAAATGAGATTAGTTAAAGATTACATTTAAGAATATTAATAAATTATTATTGTTTTTAAAGATTATGGGAACATTAGATGACTGCAAATATAATTTAAATATAAAAAGGGGAAATTGGCAGCACAATTAAATATCATATACCAGCCAACATATAAAATGAAAGATATATTTTAAATAGCAAAAACAGCCAGGACACATTAAAGGTATTAAAAGTAACAGCAAAAACTTTTAGGCTACGTTGTCATTAGTGGTCGACCGATATATCGCCAAGGCCGATATATCGGCCGATATTTGGCATTTTTTAAATATCGGCATCGGCCGATAAGTTTTTCTGATTGGCCGATGTGTTGGAAGTGGGACTTATTTTGACGGCGCTCTGGACTTTTATTTTGACGGGCGGCGCTGAGAACACCAGCGCCAGAAGAGAACGGCAACGGCAGCTCCTCAGATCACACAGCGCTCACTCACATTCTCCGTCTTCATTAATTTACGATCTCTGTCAGTCATATCTAATACTTTGTTAGACAGAACTGGTAAACAAAGAAAGTAAATGGTATGCGAAGTAAGTAAAGTAAAGCGTTTGCTTTTATATTATTTGTAACAGAAAAGGCAAACAATCAGGCTAAAATACTTTTCTCATTTGCCGTCAACATTCAGCAAATGCGCATCTACATCATTTAAACAAATCTCTGGATATCTAATAAACATTTAATTTCACAAAGATTTAATCGAATCCAGCTGTGATATCTTGTGAAGTGTGCATTACTGTCAGCAAGTGACGGTCGGTCCGTGCGGAGTGAGTGAATGCGAACAGAAGATCAGCTTCACAGGAGACGCGATCGAAAAACTTTAAATCCTTCATTTTAAAATATGCTGATATATAACCAGTTGCCAACTGTGTCATATTCATATCTGTGATATATCCAGTTGCCAACTGTGTCATTCATATCGTTTTCACTGTGCTATATGTAGAATTAGTGTTTTTATTTGAAAAAATATGATTACCAGCACGAAATTACCAGATTACTGAGTGCCTGTTACAGTGTTTACTTTCTTTTTATTCACATATTCATATATTTCTAAACAATTACTTTGTGAAAAATACTGTAATAGGATTGCAGATTCAAGAAGTTGCCGTATAAAAGCATGTTTATTTTAAAGATTTGTTTTCTAATTTATTTCTAATTTATTAAATATTGATTAAAATAAATATATATAAAAATATCGGCTTTATATCGGCCATCGGCCACCCTGCTCTCTAAGATATCGGCAATCAAAAAAAACAATATCGGTCGACCACTAATTGTCATATCAAAATTCTATTTTAATAAATGTATTTTTGAATTTCGACTTTGTTGAAGAAGTTTTATTAATAAATGTAATAAACTTCTTCAACAAAGAATCCTGAAAAATATATATTACAGTTAAAAAAAAAAAAAGATATTAAACAGCATAACTGTTTTCAACATTGATAATAATAATAAATGTTTCCTTAATATTAAATCAGCATATTAGAATGATTTCTGAAGGATCGTGTGACACAGAAGAGAGGAGTAAATGATGCTGAAAATTCAGCTTTGCCTTCACAGGAATACCACCTTTTAAAATATATTCAAATAGAAAAAGTTATTTTAAATTGTAATAATACTTCACAATATTACTGTTTTTATTGTATTTTTATCAAATAAATGCAGCTTTGATGAGCAGAAGAGACTTACGAAAACATTCAAATAATCTTACCGACCCCAAAGTGTTTGTGTATGTGTGCGTGTATATAAATATAAAAATGTTGGTGCAGCAAGCGTTAAGCTTTAATATTAAAACTATTTTGGATTTATTGATAGTACTGGGCTCACAGTTCACATGTGTAGGGTACTTGCTTTGTACTGTGTGTGTACTGAAATTGACTGTACTCGTCCTCCACCACCAAAGACCATTTTTGACCCAGGAAAACCCCTGCTGGTCTGAAGAGCTTCATAGGAATACATTGTTTCTTTTCAAACTGTTGTTAGTGCTGAACATTTGCATTTGGTGCAAAAGGGCCTAAAAGAGACAGAAGCATGCAAAATGGGTCATCCTAGAATCATGCATCATCCTGAGCATCTTCCAGCACTGGACAGAATGGTAACAAAACTAATTGGTGTTGATGAGAGTCAAGAAATGTACTGGAACCGTGAGATTACGCTGTGCTGCGCCTGGGAGTGTTTTCAGATCCTTCCTACCCATGATCAACCCCAAAAACACCCACACACGAGGAAATAAACTCAAAAACCAAGTGCGAAACAGAAGCGCACGGCAAGCGTATTTAAATACCAACCGTAACAGCAGCAAGGCGACCCACAGAGCAAAGAGGATTTATCTGAAAACTAACCGCAAGACGAAACGCTGACACCGAATACATATAGACTAGCTCCCCTCTGAACTATATGAAAGATTGAGAGAGTAAAATCCTGAAATAGAGTGAATGCAATAAATGTACCTGTGAACACAGGGCTTCACACAAACCAAATTACAACCGGTCAGATTCTCAGCTGGTGCTTCCAAAAAATGCACCAAGGAGATTGATCAGCCTATGATGCTAAGATCAACAGAGAAGGGGCAGAAATGAGAGAGCGATCAGGGCAGCTGGGAAAGGTGTTTCAGGATCAGGTCTTTTCTGAGACGGATGTGAATATAAAGAACTATAAGGATACAGAGATGGAAAGCACGCCATGGCCCGAAAAAAGACTGCTTTTACTATAGACTATCCTCACAGCTCCCCCTGCAGGGAAATAATGACAGGGTGATGACTAACACAGATGTTCTTCAAAAGGTGACAAAAGGCACCAAAAATGACAAATTGAGGTAAAAAAAAAAGCTTGTGAAAGCTGACTAAATGGTTGAAGTAGTTAAAAATCAAGCTCATAAAAGGATAGTTCACCCATAAAAGAAAGTTCTGTCATCATGCACTAACCATCAAGTTGTTCCAAACCCGTATGTAAGACATTTTGAGAAACGTCGCAATGGAAGTCAATAGAGACCAAAACTGTTTGGTTACCAACATGCATCAAAATATCTTCTTTTGTGTTTCACAGACAGTCATACAGGTTTGGAACAACGTGAGGGTGAGTACACGATGACAGAACTTTATTTATTTGGTACCTTAAAAACCTTGACTGGATCTACTCCAACCAATTAGTTGGCTTTCACATGCTTTGTATCTCACTTTACATAATTTTTGGTGCCTTTTGATGAAATTCCTGTGTAAATGATGAAAGAACATCCATTTTTGTGTGAAGAAATAATAACACTACTAATAATTTATAAATATCTTAAAGTAATTCCTTACTTTGATTATTGGACTTTGGTGTACATTTAAACAAAGCCACAGTAGCTTCTATTTCCCCATATTGATCGGTTTGTTACAAAAGGCTTCCAACAATGCTGCAAAGCATTTTGGGAGGAACACGAGTCACACCGAGAACAGTATGAGCCTTGCAGACCTGCTGTGCCACTCCACATGTACTTTACTGCTCGTAGACCTGTCAAAGTGTCCCAGACAGCCATAGAAACAAATGTTACGTATTCTAAATATATTATTGTCTTTAAGCCATGCAATGGATTAGGTAGGCTAGCCGTTTATTTTGAAACATAATTCATTATTGATTATCTTCACTGCATTTATATTTATAACAAAATTAAATAAAACAACCCTGCCTCTTTTTGTTTACATTTAAAAAAAATATTAAACATTAATATGTGGTTCAGGCAATAATGTGCATATTTATTCTGATTATCTTCACAGTACTGAAATATGACATAAAACACAACCCTGTCTCTTTTTGTTAAATGTCAGATTTAATGATCAATAATAGCCATTATAAAAGTATGAGTAAAAGGTAGAAGCTATTAAATAAAGCAAACAATTCAGTCAAACGTACAAAGTCAGCGCTCTAGGAGGATACAACGGTAAAGTTAAATAGCCTAAATATATAAACTTATGAAACTTCACTCTGCCCTCAGCCAAAACAATTTGCCAGGGAACAAATTATAGATTCAAGAGACCAAAGATTTCCCGTTAGATACACATGAGACGAATTATATCTCATGTTTAACCACTACAGAGACTAGGACTAGCCATGGGAAGGCTGTTCCAGGCGGGGTACATGAGCGCTGAGCGACCTCTGATCGCCTGGATCTCACAACTCCGAAAAATGTCACATTTATAAATAAACCACAGATTTAAGCTTTAAACAACTACATTCTCGCCTGAAAAACTCTTAAAACTGTATTTTGTGACAATAACAGTATTATTTTTTAAATTACGGAGGTAATTTTCTCCTCTAAAAAACTCTTGCTGGTTGGTGCGAGATGCATTCTGGGATACCTGGGTGTCTCAAGTCCGCACAAGTCACCTCTCGATGAATCCTCGATAAAAGGGACGGATCAAGAACATATCCGGGGATTTGAACTGTTCTTGGCTAGATGTGAACTTTGAATTGGAACAGGGACACGTGCTTCGGTGGCACTTTTTCACACAAAATACTTGATATAGTTTGGTCTCTAACAGAAACAAATATGCTGGTTGTATTCTGCTAATTGACACCTTTTCAACGATAAATGACAAGTTTATCTGTTATGTACGATGATTTTACAGATCACATTTTCATGTAAAGCAGTTATCTTTTCAGGCTATGAAAAAAGCGCTAATAATTTGTCAGCAAATTTAAAAGCACTAGTTAAGTAATGGTCATATCCCTATATTCACTGTAAAGCCAAGCTTCTAAGCTTTAAAACTACACCTATTTTGTGCTGGTTAAGCAAGTGGTTGTTAAGTAACGTGATAACTTAGTAGCACCACTCGCTTCGGATTTAAGAGGTTAAGGTTTCGGATTTAAGAGGTTAAGGTTTCGGATTTAAGAGGTTAAGGTTATCGATTAATTGATCGTTAATTTAAACCATTATGGAAATTTATGTAAATTGACATCCCCATTGCACACCATCATTAACGATGACTGACATAATTTACATAGAACTCACGGATTGTTGTACAAGACAAAAACAAGAGATGAAATAAAGCGATCTTTGAAAAACAACAGTAAAAGCTCTGATTTTTCAGACCAAAAACCAAAACAAAACAGACGCATACACACACAAAATTGGCCAAAACCTTCATCTTCACAGATACAAGCTCAAAAGAGCAGACGCCACTGAAGACACTCTACAAAGCCCCCAAAATAAATTAAGACTTCAATTAAAGATTAAAGCCAGTCAGAGATCCTAAGAGAACTCCTTCATTAGTGAAAAAAAGGCCCTGTTCAAAGAAAAGCTCCGCTCTGTCAGTCTTCCGAGGCACGAGAACACACACATACACACGCGGCATCTCAAAACTGGCAGTGGAGTCCAACTGAGTGACAGTAGAACTCGGCCTCACAGAGGGAAGAGTAGTAGAGCATGAAATTAGAGCCCTCTATTCCAGCCTAGCAGGAGAAAGACGTCTGACAGAGACTGGGAGAAAAGGTGTGCGTCTGCTATCTCTGACAGGTGAGGGAAGGAAAGACAGAGCATTTGGGAGAGGGGGGGAGAGAGGGTGGGGGGTGGCAGGGGGTAAGGTCTCAGCACAGTGGCTGTTCTGTCAGGTGGAAAGGAGAGGAAAGACTGTGAGTGAACATGAGAGAAAGGCAGACTCACTGTGACCTCTGTGAACATCCATAATCGTATCCACACATCTCATAATATTGTGTTAAAATCAGGTTTTGGAGAGTGTGACCTGCAGCCAAGAAACCGGCAAAGTTTAAACAGAACTGAAAGGATAGATGAACCGATTGACTCCAGCTTTAGGTGGTGTTGTGCTGCCCCCTGCTGGTGAGCGCCACTGGAGATTAGTACAATCTGAGGACTACTACTTTCAATGTCTAGTCATACAAATTGGGGAAAATGTGTGCTTAAAAGCTATGGAAATATTTGTATGTTTGGAATAATGCATTCTAACAGATTAATAGTTTTCAAGTACATACACTTCCCTTTAAAAGTGTGGAGTAGGGAAGTTTTTTTAATGGTTTTGAAAGAAGCATTATGATCTTTCACCAGTGCTGCATTTATTTGACCAAAACTACAGCAAAAATACTGTAAAATATTTTTTAATTATTTTCAATTAAATAATTATTTTCAGCAGCTATTACTTCGGTCTTCAGTGTCACATGATCCTTCAGAAATCATTATTATATGCTGATTTGGTGCTCAAACTTACACCTACAAATGTACACAAATATTGTCTAATTTTTATCAACAAAATCTCCTCCTTTCCCCCCAATAAAACACACCCCTAGACAACACAAGGCTAACTTTCATGCAAAATTTTGCATACTACCTTTGTTTTCACATACTAAGTATATATAGTGTATACTGTGCAGTAGTACACTAGTGTTTCATTTGGAACACAGCCTCATGCTCTTTATGAGATAAAGGCCCAGCGAGCTCTGCTTAAATTAATCACTGCCAAAGACACAAAAGGCTAAATTCCCATCGTTATTCAGCTAAGACTGTAGCAACAGGGTTTCATCCACAGAGCGGGGAGAACTAAGCCAAAACGTCACCACAATGAACATAAATCTAGTCAACAGTTTAACCACATACTTATGCTGTAAGCCAAACAAACGAATGTCTCTCTTGCACCACCTGCTGACAAACTAAAGGAAAGTACTTAAACACGCTGAGCGTTATTCACATACACAATTATACTCATCCAGACCACTTAAAGACACCATCAATTTAATGAGAGGAAGGGCAGACAGGCTTTTAAGCTCTTTAATATATTCAAATATTCATAATTTACCACCACCCTATAAGTAACTATTATTTCTTTATCTGAATGAAGAGACTCTCAACAACACCAACTTAGACTGAAAGTTTACCAATTGAACTGGCCATGATACAATTGGTCACCACCAACACTCTCGGATCACTCTTCCGAAGTCTCGGAAGTCACAGGCTCCAAAGTGACATCCGGACGCGGCCCAATTTGATCCAGGCTTTGAGTGGAATGGAATCTGTCTGAAAAGCATCATAAAACAGCTGCTCTAACCGAAACCACTCCAGCTGGTGGAGCCGCCAGTAAACCAGCAGGCTAATATTTGGGCAAAACGAAGCACTGGATGAGACGCATATATGCAAGTCCCTAAATTGATTGTAGCTTTTATTGAATTATTCTTTAAACACCTGATTAGAGGTAACAATGAAACAGACATCTAGAAATAAAGTCCTATAAGGAAGAAGCCTCATTTCTAAATGTCATGTTACATTCAGTACATTTAACAAATCTGCTATGACAGTCAACCAAAATATACAAATTCTGTCATTCTCTACTCACCCTCATGCCTTTTTAAACTCGTGACTTTCTATCTTCTGCAGAACATGAAGATATTTTGAAATATGTTGAACAGAACTTCCATTGCATTGTAATTTTTGTCCATAAAATGGAAGTAAACAGGAACTAAAACTGATTGGTAACCAACATTTTAAAAATATCTTTTATGTTCTGCAAAAAAAAAAAAAAAAAAAAAGAAGTCACAGTTTTGGAATCACTTTTTTTTTTCCATCATTTTCATTTTTGGGTGAACTTCCCCTTTAAGTCTGCAAAAAGTCGGCACCGATAGCCTCATGGGCAGCGTGCTGACATATGGCGCCGTTGTGCTTCGGGTGACCCGAGTTCGAATCCCGGCTCGTGGACCTTTCCCGTCCCCTGTCTCTCTCCCACCTCGCTTCCTGTCCACTCTATACTATCCTATCACAATAAAGGCAAAAATCACCAAAAAAATCTTAAACAAAACAACAACAAAAAGTCTGCAAAAAATCCACAGATCACTGTCGAAGTACTTATTAAATTTGTCAAAACATTTAATAAATATTTAAGGAGCAGCTTTATTAAATATTTGTGTCTAATAAAATGTGTTCAGCTACCAACACGTTTTCTATATTTAAATACATTCCCTGAAATTCCACAGATTTCTTTTCACACTCAGCTTTCATAAATCAAAATTCTAAAAAAATATGCAGATTCCAAAACCCTGGAAAATAAAAGAATCAACGGACCAAAAGTCTAAAGGCACTTCATGCTTTTGTCAGTCTGTAATTACTCTGGTCATAAGTCATTTGCAAATGACATCATCTCTTTTCCAGTTATTGCAAAAGCATGTTTAGACACAGCCTGAGCATGAACGACTCCTCAGTGTGTCCGCCAGAAGTGGAGTATCCAGCCCAAAGGAAAGACAGCAGCTGCTATAGCAGGCATTTCTAGAAATGCACCAACAGCGATAGTGATCATGCACATCATTCTTGACAGAGAGGAAAAGACTCAGCATTGTTTCATGTAGCAGGGGAAATGTTCCTTCTAGGAATGCAGGTCAGATATTGCCTACAATGAAGGGTTGTCTAAACATACTACATTAATATACACTGGTATTAGGGCTGTCAATCAATTAAAAACTAATCAAATTACTTTACATGATATTCCAAATAATTACATATCAGTATTTGCTGTTACTACAGTTCAAAGGTTTGAGGTCGGAAGATTGAAAGTTTTTGAAAGAAGTCTCTTATGCTCACCAAGGCTGCATTTATTTGATCAAATATACATGTAATATTGTAAACTATTATTACAGTTTAAAAAAAAAAGTTTACTGTATTCAAATGTAATTTATTCTTGTGATGCAAAGCTGAATGCAAAGCATCATTACTCCAGTCTTTAGTCACACAGTTCTTCAGAAATCATTTTAATATGCTGATTTGCTTCCCCAAAAACATGTATTATTATCATTAATGTAACAAACAGCTGTGCTGCTTAATTTTTGTATTATATATTTTCAAATTTTTCCAGGATTCTTTTGAAACAGTATAAATATCTTTAATGTTACTTTATCAATTTAATGTTTTCTTGCTAAAAAAAAAAAAAAAAAAATTTATTAAAAAAAAATTACAGACCACAAACTTGTAGTGTTTAATGTTTGTTTTGTTTTCATATCAATTAACATAAGCCTATGTATACACTTCACAGCAAACTATTTTTCAATCAAGTTGTGGTACCGTGGTATTTTAGGGTGAGTCGGGAGTAATTTATATATTTTCCAGAAGTTATGTTTTGATTAAGAGAGAGTGTGTATTTGAAAAACCTGAGAGTAAAAATATTAGGGCTGTCAACTGAATGTGATTAATTGCATTTTTATTGCAGTTTTATTTTTTTTAAATCACAATTAATCACATACAGTTGACAGCCCTAATATTTTTACTCTCAGGTTTTTCAAATACACACTCTCTCTTAATCAAAACATAACTTCTGGAAAATATATAAATTACCAAAACACAAAGATGTTGACACAGGCTTTCAGCAGTTCTTATCTCTGTGAGCGACAGTGTGAAAGAGAGCACACAGGAGGAAGTACAAGAGCACATTTCCTGTCTGTCCTGCGCGTGTGTGTGTGTGTGTGTGTGTGTGCGCAGAGGAAGTAAAAGATGGGGAGACTATCAAATAGACACTTCTCTCAACACTCTCCAGTTGCCAGACACAATGCAAAACCAATACAGCACACACATATACACCTCTATCAGCACTTAAAGCAGGAAGGACACACACACACATGTCTGGTTTACTATCTTTGTGGGGACTCTCCATAGACTTAATGGTTTTTATACTGTACAAACGGTATATTCTATCTCCTTACACTAACCCTACCCCTAAACCTACCCATCACAGGAAACTTTCTGCATTTTTACATTTCCAAAAAAACTCATTCTGTATGATTTATAAGCTTGTTTACCCATGGGGACCTCTATTTAGGTCCCCACTGTGACACGAGTCCCCATGAGTCTGTGTGCATTCAGGTTGAAGTCCCCACCGGGATAGAAAAACAGGTACAGGTACAGGTACAGGTACAGGTACAGGTACAGGTACAGGTACACACACACACAGGTACACACACACACAGGTACACACACACACAGGTACACACACACACAGGTACACACACACACAGGTACACACACACACAGGTACACACACACACACACACACACACACACACACACTTCAGTACTCTCTGCTGTCTTCTGTCTTGAGGCCTGCAGTTATGATTGAATCATTACTCATTACTAGAACTGCCCAGAGGCATTCCCAGAATCTATGCCCACAGAGTTTCACAAAAAAAAAGCTCATGTGAGCACACTCACTGCTTGCTGGTTGATGGCTATAGCTAAATAGATATGCTATGATAGAATGTGTATATATTTATTTTCCATTGGCTGATTCGACTACAACAATCTGTGTGTTTTGATGCATCTAACCACAGTAAAATGACTGATAATGAATGCTTATCATCATTAACAATACAGATGATGATCACTAAGTGTGAGGTAGCTAAAATACGACGTCTATGACACCGACTAATCACATCACCCATAGAGTGGTGCAGGTGTGACATCACTTTGTAGGCCAAAACGCGGAAATGAGTGTTAGCATTTCCATCGTCCGGAAGTCAATGGGATTTGGTTAAATGGCTGAAATAAGGTCTGCGGTGAACAAGCTCAAGACACTTTCACGTTTTATTCTATGACAAATACATCAGTATTACCCTACTCGTGATTTATTTCAAGCTGGCTAAATGGGAGTCAGTCGGGGAGATTAAATGTCATCACGCCGAACAGGTAAACTTAGTCCGCTTTTACAGCCTTGTTGTGTCTTATAAACTATTCTAACTCAAACTTTCTGGGGAAATTGTTTTTAAAAAGTTGTTCATTTGTGAAATTAATCTTGATGGACAAAACGAGCAAATATCAAACTTTTGTTGATCACAGAGCTTGTTTTTTGCGATAATCCAAAAGCCTATGGGAAAATTCTATTGGGTTTTTGTTGAGGGAACCAGCGTGATGCTAACTGCAGATTGGCCTACAAAGTGACGACATACCTGCACCTCTAAATATCTGCACAATACTTTGTGTACAAAAAAACAAACAAAAATAAAGACTTTATTCAACAATTTCTTCTTGTCGTAGTCAATACCTTCTGACAGATTGAGCAGCCAATAAAGATTATAATGCATGACCTCAATAACAGCAGCATTCGCCCCACAGCACAAATGTAGGTGACCTACCGAAAAATAAAGGCTGTTCTTATCGCCAGACAACAGGCATGTTACATGAGTCTCATGTGTGTGTGGCTCAGAGGTGCCCCAAGCTCCAAAAGACGGGTATATCTAACGCTCTGCAGCTGGGGCAAACCGCTTTCACTAAGTGTAAAATAAGCCAACACAGAAATGCAAATAAACACAAAGACTGAAAGCGTGTGTGTATGACACTCAGGCTAACACAAAATCTTCACACACAAAGCAAATATAGCCCTAAACATAGGGTCATCATTCTCCAGTGGTGTTCTGCATGCCGGCATAGTGCATCAGGCAGAGAGAGAGCAGCACCGCACAAAATAAATAAAAGCCTCTGGACACACTGTGCCCAGCCATGTCTGACCAATCCCTACTATTCTGTCACATTTAATCAGATCCATCGGCTAGAACCAGCAGGTCCTGCAGTGCCACGCTCACAACATCTACTGCACTCCATATATTTCCTCTCCTACTTTACTTGACAGAGCAGAAGTTCATGGCAGTCTCTCAATTCTACATCCATGTGGAGTCAAAGTTGCGATGGCACAAACATATGGAAAAAAGCTGCAATGTTTACCTTTCACTTAAGACATAAATGACTGTTTGCGAGAATATTGTGACATTTTTGTGTGTATTTGTCCATTCAAGGGCAAAAACATGTGGAAGAGACTTAGGGCTGCACAATGTATCGAAATTATCGAAATATTGCAAATGTATATCGCGATATGCATATCACAACGGCTTGCAATAACAAAAGAAAAAGAGAAAGTCACTCACTGCTCTTGGATGAATAACTTTTGTAGCTTTAATAAGAATCAGTATATTTAATGCATACAGTGAAAACTAAGCAGTGTTTTATTTTTACATTTGATTATTCAGTTTCTGTTGTTAAAGGAATACTTCAGGATTTAGCATTAAGCTTTGTATTAGTAGAAAACCTGTAGTATTTTCGAATTACCGTGCTTTCCTCCCTCATATCCCCCTGAGATGAGAAATCGTCATTTTGCGTCATCGGAGGATTTTTTGGCCAGAGGCTAGAGACTACAGCCAGTAGTAGTAGCTCGTTCCGCACGTTTCCAACCCGCCCATAGAGGGTGGGATCTCACTCACAGAATGTACACAGTGTCAGCCGTCTTTCTTTGGAAGCTAAGCTAGCAGGCTCTTGCTCTGTGGAGAAAGCTGAGTAGTAGGGGTTACCATCCTCTTTTTGCCGGACATGTCCGGCCTTCGAGATCGTCCAAAATGTCTGGGATTCGGCTTTTGCTTTCTGCAGTCGCCATTCATTGTTTACATGCACACCTTTTGTTTCAATATAACTGAATTAATTTCCGATTGGTGAATCTGAATGTAGTGTTTACATGAACGCTAAACAAGTGACAGGGTTCATACACATTTTAACCAATACTTTTCCATGACATTTCCATGACATTTCCATGCCTTTTCGGCACATTTCCATGACCATGTATTCCTGAAAATGTCAGTCAACATTAGAGCTGACACAGAAGCGGCATCAAAACTGCCATTAGCCTACTATTTTACACTTCATTTAAAATTGCATAAATAAAGCTATTCAATATTTACATGAAATTATTCATAATTTTAACGTTTTAATTAAAAGATACTTTAAATATGAAACTAAAACCACCAGTAGGTGGCGGCAAGTCACTGTCTTAATAAGCGAGGAGTAATTGTTAAGTTGGAGTAATTTCAACCGATTCGTTCAAACGGCTGATTCATTCAGAAAAACAAGTGATTGTTCATTGAATCGTTAAAATTATTCGTTCAAAACGCGGATTTTATTTAATAAATAAAAAAATCATCGATGTCTGTTGGACTACGGCTTCATTATGAAATTCTCGTCGGCGATATAAAGTGAAAATTGACAATATTGTGTCCAAAAAGTAACTCACAATGTTAACTTTATTGTTAATTTAACTGTTGTATAAAATAAATAGCACATTTGCAATTATGCACAGGAAAACGGCACTCTTGCTCATGTGATATTCTAATATGACAACATAATATGATATAAATATAAGACAAAAACTTATGGGGACATCTATAACTGCACTGACACATCACGCAGTGAAAGCAAGCATGAGAGAAACGCGATGTCAGCTCGCACTCGCAGTGCCTCGTACATAGTTAAAACAATGATTACAATATCATCATAGTTCATAGACAATATTGCACACTCCTAAGCACATAAAGAATGAACTTACAATTGAACTGACATTTACTCGTTTTCTTCTCTCCTCTCACGTGCAGGAGACAGACGTAGGCTAATGCCGCGTTCCAGGCAACCTGTAATCCGTGTTTTTCCAACCTTATACCCGTGAAAGTGCACTGGAACGGCAGTCAAACCCGTGACTTCCCACCCGTGAACTCGTACTAGATCGATGTACTCCCAGTTACGAGTTGGAAAAACACGGGTTACAGGTTGCCTGGAACGCGGCATAATATGCTGTATCGTTTCACATGCGGCCAGAGCTGCAATCCTCTTTCCGCTACATTCTCGACCCACCGGTGCTTGCAAAACTTTAGTGATCGGTTGATGTGCGTTTTAACATTGCAAAGAAAATTCCCGCTCCTCCATGAGAGATACGAGACCGGTGCGTCTCAGTAATCACGCCACCGGCCTCACGCCGTTCTCCCGCGGCCCTCAGCCTCGTCCTGCTCGCCACAGTAAACATAATGAATGGCGACTGTAGAATGCAAAAGCCGAATCCTGGACATTTTGGGCGATCTCGAAATCCCGGGCAGACTCGTCACGGAGACTCACTAGAAGCCTAGCCTTGTTGTTTTCAACTGCGCTCTCTTATACGGTAGGCGTGGCTTGGGAGTGGCCTCCTAGGGCAGTGAAGCAAGTGCATTTTGGGAGTTGTTGTCTTTCATCCACATAAGCCAAAAATACATTTTCTGGCTTTTCTCAGTCTAGAAAGCTCCAAATTCAAAAATAATATCACATTTCTTCTACATAAATGAACTATTTTAAATACACATTCATTTTTCCAGAGGTGAAGTATCCCTTTAAATAAACGTAATGTAGGCCTGCCTGAAACCCTAAACCCCGTGGTTTACACTGATGTTAAAATAACTCTTACTTCTTATGCTACAGCAAAACACTGCTGTTCACTTCAGAAGTTGTAGGGATGTTACATGTTCTTGTCACAAAAAGAATGTGAAACACTGATGTAGGCTATATAATTTTTAATATATTTTAAAGATAATTTAAGTTTATTTTACAAACTTTAAGCATTATCATATCGCATATCGAATATTGCATTATTTAATGAGTTATCGCATATTGCAATTTTCTTCAATATCGTGCAGCCCTAAAGAGAATGCATTTCAGTATCGCTCAATACTCGGTATGAGAGGCGGCTTTCTGTGCGCACATTTTGGATGTGTGTGCAACCCGGGACTCCTTGCACTTGAATGGTTTAAAGTCATATTAAAACGCACACAAAGGAATCGATCATTTTAATTTTATAACAAGTATCCGATTCCTAAGCTTAAGTATCTCATTCCAGAATTGGAATCGATTTTTTATTCCCAACGCTACACACCCCTCCCTTCATTGCTCCGGCCAAAAATGCACAAAAACGCAGTGCAAGAGTGGATGTATCTTTATCATAGCTGCAGCGAAGCAAAATAATGCTTTGCAAAAAATAAAGTGAAGATGACGAAATAATGACAAGGAAAAACAAAAAATTAACATAGAATGCATGAGAGTATATACAAGCAAGAGTTGGTTGTTAGTCACCAGCAGCAAACCAGCTTCAGACAAACAATAACACTCAAAAGTGTCCTGTTACTATAGCTAACATTACAACAACAGAATATATTGTTTCTGTGAGACATAGTATGGAGCAGGAACAACACAACCTCAACATCCGCTTCAGGCCTTGCTGCTTATGTCTCCAGCGCTGTAAAGCTTTTCTAATATTAAAGTGGGTTCTAAAGCCTTCTTTTTCCAGTGATATTCTTCAGATTTTTTCTCTTTTGTAATGTCTCTCAGCCATCTCTCTTTCTACAGTCTTTCTCTAAATTTCCCTCTTGCTCACTCTCTCCTCCCCCATCATGTGTACACGCCCCCTACTGCTGATTGGCTACAAGTGTGTTGTGGTGCTCTTCTTTCAACAGCATTTCTCAGAAATCGCTTACTAAACCTTAAAGTTGGCCTCTGTCGAGTGAACCAACATGAAACATTATTTACAACACATTTTACTCCCATAATGTCCAACATTTCTGAATGAAACCATATTCAACAAGTCAAAAAAAAATTACTTTGGAGTTGATTTTACCAATAAGCAGTTAAATAGGTTAGGCTACATGTTGAAAATAGGGCATTTCATAACAATGCAAATCTCAATAGCCTGCATGTCAGCCAAGCAGGAAAGTTAATTCAGAGGTGGAGCCTCTGAGGGAGTAACTACATTTTGATGAAAAATGTACAAAAATGGTTTAATGGTCACAGATTAATTGTTTACAGTAAGACCAAGAAAGAGTATTAAAGATAAAGTCAAGCTAAAAATAAAACTATATCTGTATCAGTATCAGAATGAAATGAAAATGAAACTACAGTATATCAGATATCTGCTTTCTGTGGAAAAGAAAAGAAGGTTTTTTGCATCCCAAATCGCATACTCCATACCATTTTGTAGTATGTTGTGAGCAGTGTGTTCACACTGAAAAAATTGTATGTTCCACAGAAGAAAGAAAGTCATACAGGTTTGAAAAAACATGAGGGTGAGTAAATTATGATTTTTGGGTAATTTAAATGAGCTGGTTTTTGATTTCCTGCTGACTTTAACACTCTCTCAAGGCTGTCATTCATAAGCAAATGAAGCTACAAAACTCCACCCATCAGCACTAGAATTGTGTAAGAGAGAGGCAGAAAGAGGCCAGGCAATATGAGTAGTGAGGTGTGGCTGCACTTTAAGACACCGGAGAGCTCAGAGTGGATGAAACTGGTCTGGTTAAGACGAAAGCTGAGAGGGCAGCTTGAGAAGCTGCTGGCCTGCGACATCATCACCGCAGAGCCGAAGACTGCCTCCTGCCTAAATATTCTCATATGCTCTGTATGGAGATAATGGACCTTGATGGAAAGGCAGAAGAGGGTTTATAACACAACAGACGATGGAAATGGAAAATATGGTCATCCAGTGTTTTGTTGATGGACTATGATGAACCCTAGAACATTGAGCACCTTTACTTCACATTCCACCCGGGATGTACTCTTTCTAATGGGACATTGTTTAGGGATTAAAACAGAATTTAAAGTAAAGATCTGAAAAACACAACTGAATTTGTGGCAGTCCACCTATAAGCTTACATCAGGATCTGTTGGTAAGATTGTAGCTAGCAAATATAGCAATGTCACTGCCACTGTACGGCCACTATTACAAAAAAGCAAGGAAATGAGAATGCATTTTGTTCTCAATGTTTAGCTCCATGTTACAAATACAACTGCACACAGACACAGCTACACCAAAGTGACAGTAAAGGACCTGCTTGTTGTGACAATGTTTATTATAACAATGACGTATTAAAGCCATGATAAAAAGGAAATGGCAACCAATAATTTCTTCTGTATTCTGAAGTACATCCAAGTGAAATTGATTATTGAAAAGAACTTGGTTCTGTGGGGGTTGTTGATTGGATTTTAAGATGGTGGGTTTAAGAGGAATAAATGATCAGACGGAATATCGAGTTGTGACATTAAGATTGAACAATATGAGGTCAAAACATTTTAAAATAATGAAACATGCACAAATAAATTGTTCACAATAAGATCTATGACGCGCACTTACAAAATAGATAACAGGAAAATAGATTATAATAGGAAATTAGAATTAGAATTCATTTCATGATGAGTTTAAAATCTGACCATTATTTTAGTCTTCTTCAACATGCTTCACACATTAAAGTTGGCATGAAACAGAAGGTGCGATAGTCTTTTCTTTCGTATTGTGACGTATTTCCGAGTGCAACGACTTCTCGAACAAAACAAAAAAGGCGGAACTTGATTTTGTCCATCTAAAATTTGATTTTATTGTTGAGGTTATCGTAAAAGTTGTTTTGATTAAAGATTATGAGGGCACATGAATTAAAAAATAATTATATGCATGATTGAATAATTTATAATAACGACTGCAACATTCCAAAAAAAACCTTGACTTTATAGTATTAAAGTATAAGTATTTATGACTATTTTCTACTTAGTATGACTATTTTAAAGGTGGGGTAAGCGATATTTGAAAAACGCTGTTTGGAAGATAGTCAGACTGACACACGAACAACAACAACAATCTTGTGTAGCCAATCAGCATTAGGGGGCGGTGACGGTGGAGGAAAAGAGAATGAGCAAGAGGGAGATTTGAAGAAAGACTGCACAAATAGAGATGGGACACAATAAAAAAGAGAAAAGCTCAGAAGAATATCAATGGAAAATGAAGAGTTATAAAACAGACGCGGAACTCTAACAACAAACTCTTGTTTGTAATTACTAATGTGGACTGAACATACATTTTTTTGTGATTCCTTGTCGTTCGTTCATCATATGCACTTTATTTTCCGTGAAGCATTATTTTGTTGCACTTCTGCTATGATAAACAGACATCCACTCTTGGATTGTGCGCGTAACGGAGGCCAGCTAGTGAGAGTCGAAATGACGACTGCTAGTTAGGGCACTCACCTCGCATGCCGGTGTGGTGAACAAATGAGTCCTATTGAAAAGATGAGTCCAAGCTTAGGACCCCATTAGTATGCCTGATCTAAATCTGTTCTCACGACAACTTGTAGCTAACGTGAACTGTTTTAGTGTTATTATGTGGTAGCTTTATGTAGAATGCTAAATCCCGCTGCTATATGCAAGGTAAGATTAAATTAAATTGTATATTGTATATTGTATATGTAAATTGTATATATTCTATAGCTAATATTTAAAATCTCAAGTTGCGTCAATAGCAGAGGAGAAAGACCGTGAAATTTAAAAATACTACAGTTATTGTGTCACGATTCACGAAATGTAGTTTTAAGAGTTTCTCAGTCGAGAATGTAGTTTTTTGAAGCTCAAATATGTTGTTTATTTATAATAATAAAAAACACACTAAACAATGAGAAATGTTTAATTTCACAATCTATAGCTTCGGTTAAAAACTAGTATATGAAACAGAAGCTAAAATACATTAATGACTCGTTATAATGTAGTACAAACGTCTTCTAAAATAAAGTGATTTTGTATGATTTGTAACCAGGCACTAAAGCCATAGAACATTTTTTGAACCAATCGGATTGCTTGGGTCCTAAGCTCGGACTCTCTTCAGTAGGACTCATTTGTTCACCACACCGGCGATCGGGTTTCGAGACCGACTCGGAGCAGGGCGGTTAGGATTGGAGGGTGAGTTTTGGAGGCGTACCAATGAAGAGAGGGGTGTGTTTATTTGGGTTGATTTCAAATATCAACAATGTCCAACAGCGTTTTTGAAATATCGCTTACCCCACCTTTAAGTGAACACACCTAAACTAAAACACAGTGAGACCACCCACTTCAACAGCTATTATGGTTACAGTCGCCTGGTTACAATCTGAAGAAAGATATTGATATGACCAAGAATAAAACACTGCTTTCACTTCACTTGTGCTTAATGGTCAAGTATCACTTTTGGCTACATAGGCCTAGTCCCTGTGGACACATAATAGGGTAGTATGCACTGTGCTAAGGTGAACCATTATGAAACATCTGTGTCATCATCATCAAAGCCGGTACACATACATAGGTTAATCTCTCCTATATAGCACCACCTGAATATGAAACGTCAGGCTGACAGTAACCTTCTGATTAGTTCAACTCCAGGCTGGTTTTCCATTCATGCATTAGTAATGGTTTTGGTCAAAGACGCATGGCTGAATAGTGATTCGCCGGATATAAGCACAATGAGCCGCCAGGGTCTGGGCATCATTCAATTCATATGCGATATGCTGTCAAAATAGGCAGCTTTTGACACACAGATATGGCCTTTTTTCTCTCCGGGTGACTCAGGACCGTGAAGCAGAAACCTGAACGGGCTGTTCAACGAGACTCCTGACGCGTACAGGTGATCAAAACATCAAACGCGAGTTGTAAGGAATAGTGGAATTTTGTTTTAGATCATCTCACCTTTGGCTTCGCAGTCGGCGCAGTACTTGTTATCATCCTCTCTCAGCATTTTGGACAGAATGGCCTGATGCTGCTCATTCAGTTTCTGAGCCTTTTCCCTCTCCGATCGAGTCGTCATCTCGGGCCGTTTTCTGTCAACGTCTCTGGATAAAATCACCGGTCTTTCCCCCAATTCACTCTGTTCACTTGGATCGTTATAAATGGAAGACCATCCCCCGTGAAATAAAACTATGATGGGCTGACGGCAACAGAGCAGTGACTGGGTTGAGACTGAGCGGCGGAATATGGCCGATTGGAGGAACTGACCGGAAGCGGAAACAACTGAGACGAAGTACAGTGGGATGATTAAAATAGCTTTAAAATACAGTGAATGGGGAACCGGGAGACTATTTAATCAAATTTAAGTGAAATATTATTTTTATGTAATTTTAAAACTCAAACATTTGCTTTGTGAAATCCAAATTTTGAGGCCACTGTGACTTTTGCGTCATTGGTGACGTATGTGTGTGTAGGAAGGTTGAGTAGCCGGTTTGACGCGAAAGGTGGAGTTATGATCGTGTGTAAATCATAGAATGTTGTCATTTGTTTAAAACCTGATTAATAGACTATCGTTTACTTAGGCAAAAGCTATTAACTGGGTAACATTATAAGCTTGCAACCCTGTTTGCGAAAGCATGTCTAAATTTTAAACCCTGACAGAAGACTAATAAATAATAATAATACAACTATATTACGAATTAAACCTTAAACACTACATTCTGAAATCATGCCAATTTCTAACAACAAATTTTACAAATAAAATGTTAAAACCTTAAATAAACATAAAAATTACCTAGAAAAAATATATCAAATAAAAAATACATTTGAAAAATATCGTTAAAATTATGGCATTGCTGTATGATTTTAATATTTAAATACAATCTAATATGACCTTTAATAATGCATAGGCCAAATTTTAAGGGGAAACAGACATTCAGTATGCTAAAAATAATGCTATTTTTCATGCTATATTAGATCATAGTTTATCAACAATCTTTAATAGGTCTCTCAACAAGTCATAGAAAAAACACAAGGGACAGCAAAGTATAATGTATATTTATTGAATGTGCTTTGAATTATCCCCTGCAACATATCATCCAAACTACCACTGTTCAGTTCTGTAGTCTTTGCAGAGTTATTAATGTTCATTTAAATGCTGATCAGGCTATCCCTCCCAGGCTTGCTGCTGTGCCCCGATTATACTTTCAACCCCTCTCTGCTTAAAGGCTGATTTGGTACTGCCTGTAGCCATGGCAATTCATGTGCAGATATGCAGGGAAACAATATATTATTATTTTCACAAAATAAAACTAATTACACGATACTAAACACATAAATGTCCTTGTGACAAAACTTTATATGAATGTTTGAAATGTGACAAAATAAATTATTATTACATTTTATGGATGAATATGTTTATTCTTCAAAGAGACCTTTTGGACACTGTGTTACCCTCTTTCACATATATACATATGCAATATTGCAATATATTGTGACACGATATATTGTTACACCCCATATATATATATATATATATATATATATATATATATATATATATATATATATATATGGGGTGTAACAATATATCGTGTCACAATTTTTTTTTTTTTTTTGTATACAGTTTTTTGGATATTATATTTGTGTAAAAAGTTGCTGACATTATTTTAAATATATCTAGTCAGTGACGGAGTTCAAGCATATTTGTCTAAAATAATTCTGTATTTTCAGCTTCAGAATAATGATTATTTCTTTCCTGGTGTCACCATTGTCCTGTGCATTGGGTTACCAGCACCAAGTCCAAGCCTATTCACTTACACCCACAATGTAATATCAAATGTAGCATTTTAATCAACAGTACATTTTTTGTTAACCTTTTACCATATGTCTTGAAGAATCGCAATAATATTGTATCGTGAGCTCAGTTATCTTGATATGTATCGAATCGGTACACCCCTAATATATATATATATATGTATGTATGTATGTATGTATGTATGTATGTATGTATGTACACAGACACACAGATTCTTATCAAAATGGCAATTAAAGACCTACACAAGTAGTTACTACTTTTGCACACTTACATACTACTACATAGCAGGCCCATACAATCAGGGGAGACGTACATAATTTCTGGTTCAGAAATTCTCTTATTTATATCTGTTACAGAATTAATGATTACATTCAAATGACTCAAATGGTAAAATAAATAAATCTGAGTATTTTAACAAGCCAAATCTAAAAATCAATACAACGACCCTTCCTTTCCCAGTCACCATATCGTGTAGGTTCAGGGCCTCTGGGGCCACCTTTCTCCTTAGTCTCTGGATTCACATCATCTGGAAATCCTGTTAAAGGAGAAATTTAACCAATTAAACAAACGTTTTGTGTCATAATTAATTATACAATTAATTATTATAATTATATAAAGAAAGATACAGTTCCTATCCTTCCTTATAGATGCTCTCTGTCCTTTATGTAATTTATTCAACGATTATAATATAACTGTATAACAGAGATGACGTGTGTTCTTACTTTGAATGACATCTTTAGATTTTGACTCATTTTCGTCCATGTCAAAGCGTCCTTGGGGCGTTTTTGCTTTCTTTAAAGGTTCTTTATCTTTGGTCACCCCACCAGATGCATATCCTGCTGTCCTATGATATGCTGTAGGGGACAGCAGTGCAATATTTCAACAAATCTGTCGCTGTTCGTAAGACTCCAACATGATTCTCAGTAATCAGTATAAAGAAGGTTGAAAATGATATAGATTAATGTGACATAAGTACAATTAGACGCATATTGGGCAAGCAAGCATCCAAATAAACACTCACCAGGATAAGTCGACTCTAAAAACAATCCTCTCTTAACAAATCCTCTAGCTGTCGTACTGCAAACACGTAAAAGAGACATCTTGCGTTAAACGCTGTACTGTTGTGAACGTTTCCCTTGTCGCTGCAGAAAATTACACAACTGAAGGATATTTAGACGACGAAAAATGACGTGTCTTGCGTCATATTTTAGCGACACTAAATGCACTCGAAATGGTGGAGGCGGCGCTGAAGAAGTGCAGAATCTAATGTCGTGCGCATTTGTATCTGCTTTGCATGCATTTTTTTCTAAAGCGATACTACGAAATAATACAATGATTCCTGTGAGACAGGGAAATTAATTACCATTAATGTTAGAAAACATACTCAAAAAGTACCTTTTGTGATGGTACCTAGCTATTAAACAGTTTTTAAGGTCTGATTGCAAAAAATAGCTAGGAAACATAAATTGACATTTTATGAATCGTATAAAGTAAAAGTAGCCTATATGATGTAATGTTACGCGATTTTATTTTGTTATAACAAAATAGAATGTTATTTTTGTCTTTAAGGAATACAATTTTCATTTTTGAGTGAATTGACCCTTTAATTGCGTTGTGATACAAAAAAGAAAACAAAAACGTGCTGCATCATGCAAGGCTACTTTAAATCAAATCTGCAACTGTTTTGAAGTTGACAAGCCTATTTTCATGTAGCCTACTCACATAAAAATAATAAAAAATAATCGTTTTTCTTATAGCCTACGCCTACCTAATTGTAATTTGCATAGCCTATAGCCTACATCTCAGACATTATAACGTGTTGCCTACATTACAATATTAAAATAATACGTGAATCTAAACGAACCCTGTCATTGTAGGCTAGGCTTAATGTTCATAACTTCTGACAATTGGAAATTGCGAAAAGTGCACTAGCAGTTGGTTCTAATAGCCTAAATTTCTAATTATTTACCATATATAGAGTTGGCATAGCCTATTGTGAGAATATAGGCCTAGGCATATGGCTATATTAAGGCCAAGCTATTGATTCCCGTTCTCATGAGAGCTACGTTCTCATGAGTGTTCATTTACGTTATCTTACGTAGCAACGTGGCCTGTTTGCTTCCCAAACATAGCAACAGATCGTTACGGAAATATTTGTCCTAAAAAGACAAGGTCTTCAGGAGATTGTATCCCCGATATGAAGATAATGTGGGAAATGCTGCCAGTAAATTGAGGTAGCCTACGCCGTATACTCGCGGGAACGTCAAAAAAAAAAAAAAAAAAGATAATAGCTTAATAATTAATATCATTATTAAGAATATACCATCTTTATATGTTAAAGTGGGCCTATAGAGTTAAACTCTCGTCGCATGTCATTATTTCCAGCCCACCACGTGGTATGAATGAGATATTTTACCGTAGCCTATGTTTCCGTTAAAGACAGTTAATTGGCCCCTCTTTCTGCGCTAAATTACTTCCATCTCTTAACATTCTGGAAGGTTTTAAGCGACACATTATGCGATTTCGGAAGAGATGATGAAACGTAACGTTAGGCCTATTAGATAAGCTTCTGCTTAGTTTCAGAAACACCATCACATCTGCACATCGTTAATAGCACAAACACACATATGCACTCTCTATTCACCAAGGCACACATTTATCATGCAACCAAAACTGTCATTCTATCCACAAAATGACAAGCCCTGTGAGGTGTTGCTATGGTTACTCAACAAGAAGCGCTAAACAAATCGAAGTTAGAAAGACCCAGTCTGAGACATGACAGATATTTAATTCATAAGCTATAATAAAATATAGATTTTATAGGTCACGCCATCTTCGAAGAAAAAAAATGACAAATAAAAATCTTGTATCACATAAGCTTATATTTCAATATAAAAGAATAAACATACATTGCTACCAAGTTGATGCCTTTGAGAAACTGTTGGATGCGTAAAATGTAGCCTGGACGTGTAGCTACATGTGTTAGGCTACTGAACATTGATATTTCGGCGTTGTCTCTTTCATTTGTATCGTCTAGTTAGAGCCTATTTGAACAAAATAAATGGCTGCTTCTGTAGGTTCCTGAGAACATATCCAGAAAGCTAAAACATAAATGCACTACAAAGAATGTTAAAAGAATTGCATATTTGACAACGAATAATTTTTCTGGAAAGTTGCAACAGCTTATTTCTGCATATCAAGTGCTTTAATTTATATCACGCTTCCGTCTTCACCATATAGGCTACGGTGAAAAAATAAGTCTCACTTAGTTATCACAAGCATAAAGAATGAAAGCCGGCCCATTAATGTAGACTCATGGGCCCATTTTTCCTGTAGCCTAATGTTTAACCCACAGGACGAATTTGATGAAAGTGTTAACAAACGTGCAAAAATGCAATCCCTCTATGCAAGCGTAGCCTATATTACAATTAGCCTATGGGAAGAATTAAAAAAAGATAGCCTATCTAAAAATTAATTGGTAACACTTTATAATAACTTTCATATTCATAAAATTATGTTTATCAGCTCATTGGCTGATTACAATTGAAAACAGTTCGTTCAAATAGTGAGAATTAATCTTGATTGGCCTTAGCTATTCTCATTCCTCCAAGAAGCCTATGAAGTGATGAACGTTCGTTGTTTTTACATGCTTTTCGCAAAAGTGCACATAACATTAGAGCACCCTTTACACGCTAAAGTCGGTGTCTTTTTCATCAAGTAGACATATGGTGAATTCAGGTTGATTGGGACACCTTTTCCAAGTCATCTCAATGGCAAAAGTGTCCCACTCATCCTAAATTCACCCCTACCATATGGTTTAATCACCGTCATTATGGCAAGGAGGTCCGTATACGCACGACTCTTTTCACGCTTTTCAGTCTACAGCGAGGCCGTAGGCTAGTAGGCTATCTGTGTCTAATCCTGGCAATGACAACAAGGATAGCCTGTTAATCATACTGATGCTGCTTACCGTATTTCCATAGGCTACTACAACAGAGAGGTTGCGTTATTCAACAATCAAGCAGTGGTCTGCTTTTTTAACAAAGTAGCCTATACGTGCTTTCATAATGGTGACAGTAATGCATTGTGCAAGATTCTGACTCTGATGTGCAAAGCTATCGATGAGCAAATCTAGGCAATATGGCCAATCTATATTTAAGGCAGTCACGATGTTTTTCAGTAATAATTTATGCAGTGGATAATATAGCTTTAATTGCAAGATAATTTGATAAGGCTTCTATTAAGTTTGTTATAATTTTCCGGAAAGTTCAAAATTTTAATAGCAGACCTAATTAAATTAGGATTATGCTTTTGGGAGCCCATAATTTTACGAAGATTCGTACGTTCGTTTCTATGTGTTAACAGCCTATTTTATTTATAATATTTTGAGACTTATTAATAGCTAAAGTTATAAACGTGTTACCACAAACGTTATGCTATTGGAAATATACAAATAAAAATGAATGTTATATGTTTTGCATATTGTTTGTTGCATTTTGAAAACGAACAGATAAAATCATTAAAAACAAAACAAAACATTATTCTGCACGACTGTAACGGGGAGCATCAAGTAGCCTATTATTATTATTTTTTACAAGTTGGATATTACAAATGAAAGACTAATTTTACATTAAAAAGAAGAAAGTAATCTGATGTTGAGATATTCCTCTGTACATCCCACGTCCATAAATGTCTGCCCATCTCAATCAGTGTTGGGAACGCAACTGATTTTCCCCGTGTTCTCAGTCCAGGGCTGGAGGTTCTGAAGTGCGAACAGAGAGCTGTTGTGAAGGCAGATTGGGTCCGGAGTAACAGGTTGGTTTATAGTCTTCTGAAAAGCTTCTTGCTGAAGTTGCATAAGAATTCGGTTCGCTTGTTGTCGCTCTGCTTCTCTCTCCTCTGCTGTCTGTCGCCTGTGTGAATGTGGATCACAGGAGTTATTTAGTCGCGGATTCCAGTCATTATAATAGCTGTTTTAGTAAGTGCTTGGCTAAATTGTCATTTTAACCAAAGAATACGAACATAGGATCTTAATTACAAAGAATAATAAAATAAAAAAATAATAATAATAATAATAATATTATCACTCTAATTATAATTAGGCCTACCTCAACGTGGATTTCCCAAAATAATTCTGACAGTCCTTACATGTTGTCAATCGCACCCTTTTATTTCTTTATCCATAAACGTTCCCATAAACGCATTATTTTTTGTCATTAATTCAGTCAGATTATGTGCATGGAAAGCTTATAGTTTAAAATATAGCACAATTCAGTTTTTTTTAAGGCTATATACTTCAGGCCTATGTATTAATTGGAAATGTATAAATATTTTATATAATATATAAATATCATTCAATATAAATTACATTGCAGGTTCTCAGATGTCAGTGTCGAACGCTTATTTAGCCAAATCGCAATAAGATTAATTTTTCATGTTATAATATTTAATTAAATATTAAATCATTTTTGTTATAGCCTAGAACATTAAATAATCATAACATCAATTATCCAGCTTCAGCAGCAGTTAAATAACTCCTAACACAAACAAAAGACTTTAGAGCAACATTTGGTTACAAAATGAGAGCATAATTTCTGTCATTTTCAGGTCTGTTTCTATTAAGTTCTAGGTCTAACAGAATGTATAAAATAGTAAGAGCTGGAGTAAAAAATGCATTAGAAGTCCATAATTAAGTCTTGAGGGGGAAAAAAGGACATATTCTATTGTCATTGATCACTCAAATTTAAATGGATCAAATTCAATATTTACTTATGATTGGATTGCTTTGATAATGAGTGAACTGCATGAACAGGCCTTACAAACCACCTATGGAATGCATTATGGAACTGACCCAACTGACCTCATGGAGTAGGCTGCTTTAAAAACAAAATACTCGACTGAGTTTAGTGGTTAGACGAAAAAGAATGCATTACTTGCGAGTGTAAAACCATGATTAGATCACAAAAGCTCACCTCCATTTCGTTCTTCTGTTCTGGAACCATGTTTTGACCTGCGCATCAGTCATTTTAAGTGCTTTCGCTAAGGCTGCCCTCTCAGCTGACGCCAGATACTTCTGACGGTGGAAGCGTTTCTCCAGCTCACAGATCTGGAGGCGCGTGAACGACGTCCGGGGCTTCTTCTTCTTCGGAGGGGTTCGGTTCTGATACGGGTGACCTATACGGCGTGTTACAGTGAACGGTGAGAGGGCCACTATATTGAGAGACAGATTGAAAGCAAGCGGAAGAAATCAGCAAAACGCCAGAGCCAAGCAGTGAGAAGTAAATGAGACTTCCAGAGGAGAAAGGCGACTTTTGTCCTTTAACATGCAACAATCACGAAATATATCAAATAAGTTCAGCCAAGCAAGCAGACAGGAATATCCTATCTTTTTGGTGACGTGTGTTAAATGTAAAAAACACTGTTAGTGTAAAATGTTTTGTCAAACAAAAATGATGTGCCTCATTTAAATTGGGCTAGGTGATTTTATCAGGATCAAAAATAGAATTTTTTAATTTGCCTGAATCAAAGAGGGTTAAATCAATAGCTCGTTAAGGTAACAACTGTACATTTTCACAATTTGTGTGTAATCAGTGTGTAATTATTTTACATAATAATGCTAAAACAATAATGGCCATGTAGGCTATATTTACGGGCATTATAAATCAACATTAGCCTCGACTATTGACACGTGTATATCGACTATTGATACGTCCCCTTAGGGGAAACAATTTGTGGATATTAATTTTTCTGTGGCCTATTGCATTAAATTTGCAATAGTCGATAACTCGTTTATTAATTCGCGAGACCAGTGGCTTACTGAACTTTATATCGAGTAGGCCTATTTTTATATCGAAATTTCTAAAATGTCCTTGTTGTCAGAAATATAGTAAAAAATTTAGGGTAATTGAGGGACTTTAACAATGAAGTCATTATAGATTATATTAATCCGTGCATTTGCTGCGTGATCAAATCATGCGTAGCCTAATTGCTTCCTTAAAATTTTAAGAAAAAGTTGTGACAAAGTTACAACCTGCAATAGGTGTAGTTTTTCGACCGCTTTGATTAGCCTATACTGAGATTGTTACAACAAGATGAAAACATTTTACAGTGTATTTTCGAGTAAAAGCGAAAAATCCAATGAAGCATAAACACCTGATTTCTATTACCTGTAAATCTCTCTTTGGTATATCTCCTGTTACTCTCCATCCATGGAAACGTTAATCCCGTGAGGTTGTTAATGGTGCCCATGCTTCCCATACTTGGCACCGTAGAGGCGCTGGTGGGAATGGACGAGTGAACGCTGCTCAGCGGCCGGTGCGCTGGAACTCGAATCACTCCCGAAGAATTAAGGCAATTCCCATTAACATTCGCGCCCAAGTTCATGTTGTACGAGCCGTTGAGGGAGCCAACGCTGCACGAGTTTCCATTGTATCCAGCCGAGTTATTGACGCCGTAGTTGCCAGTCATGGTATTGTAGGCTGTGCTGACTATGCAGCCCAAACCGTAGTCCATGTCCTGCATTCTGGGGTTGGAGATCATGCAGCTCCCCTGGTCTGCATTGTTAAGAATCTGATCGATCCCAAAACTGATGGTGTCTGCGTGCGTCTGGTGGAGATGCGCTCCCATATGATCCATGGTGTGGAGAGGCGCGCGCTCCTGCGAGCCTACAGGATCCTCCACGTCACCCCAGTTATCATACAGCAACTAAAACGCAGTTTAGTCCAGTTTGTCGTTATCTAATAGCGTTGACTGCATGTGTGAGAAAGACTGAAGACGATTGTCTTTTTTACTGCCTCCCTTTACCCTTATAGCTATAGCCTGCCGGATGGAGCCACGGGAACATCAATCAAAATGCCAAAGAGGCTGGGTAAAATTAAGCCTCCAATTCTGGGGTGAGAGACCCAATTGGCTAAAGAATCCACCACGATTCTGTTCAATGAAACTCACTGGAGTTCCCTCTTCAGCACAGGGCAACTCAAAAGAGAAGATTTATTAAACCAAAAAACTTTTTTTTTTTTTTTTTTTTAAACAACACACACATAAAAAGAAACAAACATTTCAATTACATTATCTTGGCTATATGCAGTCTATACTGTTTGGATACTTTTAATACTTGCGAGAGTCCCTTTCACAACAGATCAATATTTCGCGACCATGAACTCTTAGATTTCAAATGAATTACTGTGGTTAATCAGTATTTTAGAGACAGATAAATCACACAATATAATCAAAACCATACTGTCAACGATATTACATTACATTCTGAAATTAAATCTGAATAAAGCAATCATTCTGACTTATCTGATAAATTCTGGATGAAATGTGTTTTCAAACTATTTTAAATGATTTATTTTAAATGTTCAAATTTATTTATCCACATTCATTTGGCAAGATGCATTGATCCGTTGCAGTGTGTTCTGTTAACTTATGTTTTAATTATTCATTTTATTTTGTATGCATTCATCTTTCTAAATCAGACAATAACAAAATAAATAAGCGATATTAGACGGAAAGCAAACACTTTCAGGTTATCGATTTCTTCTGGAAGAAAGGAGGTGGTGATTATTTAACGTATAAGATGCATTTAAGTATTAATATTTGATGGGGCTCCAGATTAATGCTGGCCAAATGACCAACATGAATGTTTAATGAAGTAGCTTATAATGGTGTATATATTTTCGCTAACATTGTCATTTTTTGTTTTTAGTGATGTAGACTTAATTATAAGTTTTAAGTGTGCTGGTGCTTAAAAATACATCATTAATGTGCACTGCATCTGGTAAACGATTGATTTCCCTTACATTAAAAAAAATAAAAATAAAAAGTTAAGTGCTGGACTCATTTGGGTGATTATTATAGCCTAGTATTATCAACATACTAAGGTCCACTTGAAAAGTGTCATTTATTGCGCGTCTATATACACTTCATTCCTCTGATGCAAATTAATGTGACTGGAATCGAAATGATTTACATTCAATTTAAGCCGTCTGTCACAATTCTTTCTTTGAATTACCAGATATTAGAGATTGCATTTTAAAGGAATTTAGAAATGATATCTTAAATGAATTTGTCAGTATATTTTGGTGTGCGATTTGTTGAGGTTGTCTTTCTTTGCTACAATTATTAACGTTCTCTTTAACAGTTAGCTACTGAAATGTGTTAAAGGTTTTTTTTTTTTTTTTTTAATAATTTGAACCTAACCTTTTATTTTGGCTTCCTCGGAGAAGACCCCCAGCATCACGTGAGCCCTAGTTTGTTCCCGATTTACCAGCACGTTCGAACTGTCTGTGGTGCGTCAGTCTACCTGTGTAATGCTGGACATCTGATCCATCGGCGCTCACTGGCGCCACTTCCATCAGCTGCATCTCTGAGCGCACAGCCCTGCTGCTGACAGCTTCAAGTACATCTACATTCATGAAGCACTCTCATCAAGACATGCAAACAATTTAGCCCTGCTTCATTTACATCTCATATTTAAGTAATGTTCCTATTTTCAAAATATTCTATATGCATTTTGCAACAGCATCCTTCTAAAAATTAAAACAGAAATATAGCAGCATCAGATTGGTTTTTCATTTAGCTCACTAGCTGTACATCTGAAATACAATTACAGAGACAGAGTAATCTGTAGACAGTGTGTTAATCTGTATATCTTGGAGTTTATCTTTTGAGAAATGTCTGAAGGTTATACCTCTAACATAAAACAGCATGACCAAAATAAATACTCATGTCAAAAAAGTATCTCATGCAGTCCTCTTTAAAAATACCAGGTAAATCTATTAAGCAGCTATTCATTGGATATTTGAACTTCACTAACATTTAGGTCTACTGTAAAATTACAGTTCTCAGTTCTGTGATATGGGAAATGGGCTTTTATTTTTGGAGGAAGGTCAGGTTCACTGTCCTTAACCTCTGAAATAGATTGATGAACTCCGCAAATACAGCTTCTTAATACATTATGTCAAAGGGGAAGGGACTGGGCTTTTTTTTTCTTTTCTTTTTTTGGCCAGTATTGTTAAAAAGGAAATACTAGGAAAAAGCATGCATTATATAAACCACATGAAAAATACACAATACACCATAAAACTTTTAAATACATCTAAAACAAGTAAGCAACGAAAAGCTTTCTTTCTCAAAATATGGTTTCTATGGTTTTTGATCTATGATTTGAAATGATGGTATGAAGCCAAGACAGCTCCTCAAGGGAGTGTGCAAGCAAAGCGTATGGCCTCTTTTAAATGTGAAAGGTGCCGCACTAAGGTGAGACAGAATATGTCTGCTAAAAGCAAATGATGACCAAGCACCGGTTAACAATTGTCCAGATCAGTTGCTGAGGTGCTGAGGGACAGGACATCCATTAACTTGTTGTGTCTCCCATGCTAATGACTTGTTTTACTGGATAATGTGTCTGTCAAAACATAGTATGGACAATTATTTGACAAATTGCCCATCATTACAATATTTCCTACAGTCGAGATAGAAACTAAATGCTTTTGCAATGAGAGGATAACTTGACTAATGTTGACCTATAGTCAAATTATTCTGCAACTGAATAAGGCAAATTATTAAACTGGTTGTTTGCCACTACACCAAATTTAATAAGTCACAACAAGGTTATGTTATGACTGTGTTCAGACATATAATATGACTTCTTTCATCAAATAATAACAATGTTCTTTAATAAGGTTATTAAATCATTATCACAGTTAATCAATAATAATTTCTGCACAATCTTAGGATGTATATTATAAGTATTGTTGGTAATGCAATATAATGCAATTTGTATGTGCAATAACTTGGCAAAGCTATATCATTAAACATTAAGGTCAATTTAGCCACTGTGCCATTTAGTATTACAACAAAAGTTATGTTGGAGATTGTATACGTCGTCTCTTAAAATACAAACTATCTCGTCCGTTTTCATGTTTGACCACTTTCACACTCAATCTTGTATAACAACACAACTTACAAACTAGTAAACGCAGCCCTTCATAATGCTTATTGCTGGAGGCATGAAGATCGCTCACAGGTTGAATTGGAGTACAGATTTATTGTTTGAATCCCTACTCCCACAAACACATGGGAAGTCTCATTTCATACGGCAGGCACCATGTGGATTCACTCTGCGGTCTAATAGTGGACTTGACACCCATGACAGCGGAAGTCACTGGATGGTGCGCCTGTCCTCTTGAGTGTGGGTGCATCCTGTCGCCTGTTTTATTTAAGGGAGGCTGTTGAAGCCGGCCTCACTTCCCTTTTCCATCCTGAACGCAGTAGCCCAGCTGGGACCTGTTTACTTCACAGAGATGGATGGACTCATCCCACCAGCTACTGGTCATTACGTGTGAGATCAACACTATTGCTCCCCCTCCCAAGCTCCACGGACCAAACAGAAAAAAACCCCTCTTCTCTAGAAGTCAGTCTGTACCATTAGTACCACTGAATATCCATGGTAACTAAGCATATTTTGATTATAAAAACATCAGTCTCCCTCTTGTATGATTTGAACTGTTTCATATTATTACCTCAACAGATGAAAATGTAGTCTACTTAAAGGGATAGTTCACCAAAAAATGGAAATTCTGTCATTATTTACTCACCCTCATGTTATTCTAAATCTGTATGGAATTATTTATTCTGCTGAACACGAGAGAAAAGATTCTGAAAAGATTTGTTTTAGTTTCTACAATGAAAATAGTTTTCAAAATATTATTTATTATATATTATAAATATTATTTATAATATTTACAAAATATTGTCTTCAAAAATACTTTAATTTGACCAAATATTTTCAATATATTCACTTTTGGGTGAGCTATCCCTTTAAATAATTAATAAACATTTTATAAAAATAAAGAAAAATGAAAAAGCATTACAGAGAAAAGTTGGAGAGAAAGTAGAAAATTAGTTTAAATTTTTTTTTTTTTAAAGGAGGAAGAATAAAGAAATGAGCACAGGAGAGGGAAAAGCATGTGGGAAAAGAATAGATATTAATCCAGCAATTTTACAATAAGCAGGGAGGGCATCATTAATCAAAGTTACATATTATATGTGACCTAATTTTTCTTTTTCATTATCTTCATTATATTCCAAACACTGCAGCATCTACTCTGAATACATAAAGAGATTTTCATACATATATTCATGATCACATTGCGGGAAAAGCAGGCAATATTTTTTCATTAAATCCCTGACTGCGATATCTACATGTATATGTATCGAAATGTTGAAAGATTAGGGAGTTATCCAAACAATGCCATTAATTTCCTTTATTATCAACAGCGCAGCACGAGAGGCAACCAGAGGCATCATAATCTGTCATCACACGGTGCCTTCAACAGGTAGGCTGTTTTTGTGTTTATCTTTTCCTCCTTGTTCCCTCTCCCCTTGTCCCAATTATGCAGCTCGCTACACCATAACAAACAGGTCCACCAGCCCAAACCTACAAGCCAGAAACACAGCCACAGACTAGCTGGTGCCTGCACAGGCCTCGGGGGCTTCAGCTCACACCTAATGATCTGCTTTGACGGAAAGAGGCTGTGGGCCAGAGCTTAGCATCTCCCATGATACCCCACCCCCCACACAAACAGCAAGGTATGTGGCATCAGCTGATACGCTGACGGTATGTTTACACGACAACGATGTACGGACAAGTTTTTCCTTTTCGCATACAGACAATGTTGTCAAAGCGATTCCCGTTCACACGGATATGCGAAAACGACTAAAAATCCTGTAATGTTCATGCCAGGCCAGTAGTTGGCGATGCCACTTTGTAAAGAAACACTACGCGTCTATAGACCGAACACGTAATGCGCATGACGTCACCGTTTGCACAAATTCGTGTTTTTGTAGTTTACATGGAGACGATAACGAAAACTTCCACTTTTAAACTGTTGTCGTGTAAATGAACGGCCAAAACATTGTGTAAACAGCCCCTTATTTAATACTGACATTGACCCTCCCTTCAAAATTCCTTTAAAAAAAACAAAACGTTGATATTCTTTGCAATGTATTCTGTCTATCTAAAGCTCTAATATCATCAAATGAATAATTATGAACGTCATTATATTTTTCACAGTTTAGTCGCAGACTATTAGACGGCTCAGAAAAGAAAACAGGCTGAAATGCATATGAGACATTTATCTAAGCCTTACAGCGCGGCAGGACAGACATCACTCTCAGGGGTCAAAGGTCATCTCTAATTGGGTGGAGAAAAGAAAACAAGCACTCTTTCAGGGTGGTAGATCTAAGGAGGGCTATCACAACAACTCAAAACAGAGGGGACTAAAACTTCAATAACTGTTTCAATCATAGAGTACTCCATGAAGTCAATAATGGTGAATGGGGGCATCTGCAAAAATGTGTACACTTTCCTTCGTAACTCATAGACTACTACATTTATATGTGCCAAAAATCATTGTACCATTAATAGATTTTAACAGTAGTTTAACACATTTTAACAGATTAAATAAATACTTTCCATTGCAATACTATTAATTTTAATGAACAGTTTTCTCCTTTACATGGTACCAGTTAATTTAGAATTTTTTTTTAAAACATACAAATGCCCTATGTAGATGAAATTGGGCATGAAAGGACGGTAAGAAAGCCGTCTTCCATTATGAATCATAAATCTCACGTGTCTCACGTATTTTCATAAATCTCTATGTGTAGCTCATTTAGTAATAGACTTATTTATCCACATTGCTGATCCACATCAGTTCTTGAATGTTGCTATACTTTTATATGCCAGTAAATTATAATCATGTTTTACTTTGACTCATGGCAAAAAGTTTCTCCAGTGAACACTCTTGAGTATCATCTCAAGCTTAATACCATATTGAGCTTTATCTCATTCATGTTCACTCCACCAGACACAGGGGCTCAACTCTGTAGTACGAAAGCCATAAATATCAGAGCGCCAGCAACCGAGCACATTATATTGATGACTCCATCCAAGCAAAATGGAAAGCTGTAGACATGTGCTAACTTGGGTCTTGTGGGATTATGGAAAACCGTTCTTTCCCATCCCACAATCAATGTGTGGTGCTTTCTGAAATGTTGAGCTTTTGCATTCAGTGGCTCAAACTCTTACATACCTCTGTGATTCGGTTTCCTGAATAATGCATACTTCCAAAAACAGCAGCCATTCATCCTGGAAAGACATTTTTCTCTGCAAACTGCAACCTTGGAAAAGAGAAAATAGTGACATGATGAATTAGGTCACATAAATGTCTATCCATAAGCAATACAGATGCATTCATCTTGCACTTTAACTTTTTATTTATTGGAGATAGCACTTATTTAGTCAAGAAGAAGCTGGGAGAGAGTTATGCTCCCTTTAGCTGGGTAATGGTCAGAGGCAGCTTGACATCCTTCAGCCCAGTAAACAGTGTCAGGTCCTAACATTGCGCAGGCGCCACTCGTCGGCCTTACGGGGGAAACGCACTCTTCATTCACATGTCAACATGACCCATGATAGCTGCGTAACCACCGCCAGCGGCCCCCTCGGATGAGAAGGGGGCAGGGCAGGGGACAACAATAATTATGATGAGCTGCTTTTGTTGGCTTTAATTGAACAAACTTTTAGTACATCCCCAAAAAACAACAAAGCAGTCAATTTGGTAGCAATTAAAACGGACTCATGTTGGGAAGTCATACCTGCTTACAACAACTGCCTTTCCCGCTGACAGGCCGATGATTGATTGCAGGGCCCGGGTCGTCTTTTATAACGCGATAAGCCAAATTAAACCCTTGACTGCGGGGGCCCATCTGAGGTCTGGCTGGGCAAATTAAATCTCTTGCACTGATGTCTTTCTCTTCCTCTCATTCTCTTTTTTCCTCTCTCCCACCCTTCTTTCCCCGTCTAGCTCTTTGTATGTCATACCAACAGACACTATATCACTCGAAAAACGAGAGCGAGGAAAATAAAGGAAACAAAACATGGCACAAATGGCCTCAATCTCTCAGGCGGCTCTCTGGGGACCGGCATGCCAGGTGATCTGCAGCAGCAGGAGAGCTGAGGACATTAAGACATATTAAACGTACTAAAGACTTAATGAAGTTCAGGCAAGCAGTGCCACAGTTGACTTTATTAGTTTACACCAGATTAATGGGGATAATCATTTAAGTGATGGAGATGGATTACCCTCTGCAAGATGCTCCTTGGCTCGGGCCAGCCCTGCCACAGACTGACGAGACTCCATAGCCAGAGCCAGAACCAAGATTGAGAGATGAGAAAAGTAAGCCAGAAGTGAAATGCTTTATTCCGACTCGCAATAAACTGCAGGGCTGACGCTGCAAAAAAAAAAAAAAAAAAGTGTGACAAAATGTTAGTGTAACAAAAAACACAAATAAAACAGTTTGGGGAGTGCAACAATTTAGCCATCATGATTGATCAGCAATTTCAGCAATATCAATATACGTGCATAGCGTCCTCAATAATACAGATGTACAGAGATTAAGGTCTAACCAATTCTCATGAGAAGTAGTAAGAATTTGTACAAGATGGCGGAATTGTAAGAAATTGTACAAATGCATGATATAGCCATGAAAAATAATTGGTTAAAACAATTAAAATGCATAACATTGAAAGAAAAAAATAAATGATGGGACATAACGGAGATTTGGAAGGAAACTCAGATTGCTTTGATCTGTGAAAAATAAGACATGGGTAGCATATCTACCAAAAAAAAAAAAAAAAAAAAAAAAAAGCATCTTGAGTTGGATGAACTTTAAAAAACTACTTTGACTACCATTTAAAAGTTTAGAGTCGGTAAGATTTTCTAATGTTTTTGAAAGAAGTATATATGCTCACCAAGGCTGTATTTATTTGATCAAAAATACAGTTAAAACAGTAATTGAATTATTATTACAATTTAAAATAACTGTTTTCTATTTAAATGATTTTTAATGAATTTATTCCTGTGATGACAAAGCTGAATTTTCAGCATCATTACTCCAGTCTTCAGTGTCACATGATCCTTCAGAAATCATTCTAATATGATGATTTGCTGCTCAAAAAACTTTTTTTTTATTATTATTATCAATGTTGAAAACGGCACAACCCGTTTATTATTTTGTGGAAACGGTGATATATTTTTTTTTTCAGGATTCTTTTATGAACAGAAAGTTCAAAAGAACAATGACATTATAAATGATACATTACAGTAACATAATAAATGTCTTTAGGGTCACTTTTGATCAATTTTATCTATCCTTGCTGAATAAAAGTATCATAAAAACATAAACATATGTATTAGCAGCAATGAATGAAAGTGTTATAACAGACAGATCAGATCACTAATAACCTTGATTGTTATGTTAAACAGTTCTGTTCAACAAAACAGAGATAACTCAGGAACATTATTTGCTGTCAAGAGGGACACAATCCATAAATATATATATATATATATATATATATATATATACAGTGCAATGCATAAGTTAATACACCCATGCTAAAGTTGACTAAAAAGAGGAATAAAAAATCATATTTTGGAAATTGAACTTAATGCCTTAATTTAAAAAATTAGGAAAAATCCAACCTTTTAGGACACCAATTTTCTTTGTGAATGAATAATGTATCGTAAATAAATAAATGTTCTTCCTTAAAATACATGGTGCATAAGTGTGTACACCCCTATGTTAAATTCCCATAGAGGCAGGCAGATTTTTATTTTTAAGTATTTTTTATTTATTAATTTTTAGGATACTATGCATCCTGATAAAGTTCCCTTGGCCTTTGGAATTAAAATAGCCCCACATCATCACATAGCCTTCACCATACCTAGAGATTGGCATGGGGTACTTTCCATAAGATCATCTCTCAATGCAAATCAAACTAGCTTTTAGGCTAACTGAAATAAAACCATGCCAATCTCTAGGTATGGTGAAGGCTATGTGATGATGTGGGGCTATTTTAATTCCAAAGGCCAAGGGAACTTTATCAGGATGCATAGTATCCTAAAAATTAGTAATAAAAAAAAACTTAAAAATAAAAATCTGCCTGCCTCTATGGGAATTTAACATAGGGGTGTACACACTTATGCACCATGTATTTTAAGGAAGAACATTTATTTATTTACGATACATTATTCATTCACAAAGAAAATTGGTGTCCTTAAAGGTTGGATTTTTCCTAATTTTTTAAATTAAGGCATTAAGTTCAATTTCCAAAATATGATTTTTTTATTCCTCTTTTTAGTCAACTTTAGCATGGGTGTATTAACTTATGCATTGCACTGTATATATATATATATATATATATAATTTTTTTTTTTTTTGGAGTTTATCCCAGCTCCACTGATTATAAATGCATTAATGGTAGCTTGAATGACTTTTTAAGGGAACCACTCACATTCAGTGGCATAAATAATACAAAACAACAATATTGTAAAATTGTCATTGATGGTAACCTTAACGTCTATAAACATTTTCAAATACCCTGCAAAATATAATCTAAAGCTAACACTGGCCACCAACACATGGCTCTGACAGGATATTGCATTTCTGACAACAATGAAAGTGTCAAGCCCCAATCCCCCACCCACCCACAAACACACAGTGCTGTATCAACCTTCCCAAGAAGGTTTAATTATTGTCTTTCATTGTCTTGCCTTCTCTAAGACAGATCTCAGTGTCAAAGTGTGTGACAGATGGAAGCACAGGGAAGGTACACTTCGCCACATACCCCACAAAATCAGTATCAACTAGCCCCCATTCTCAATAGCAGGCATCTACGCATCCAAAACATATGCAGCATCTTTTTAATGGCTGTCTCTCACCATCTAATGTCACAAAGCTTCTACTGAGTAAGCAGGACTTCCCCAAATGATGATGGAAAGTCACTTAAACATAAAGACTGAAGAGCCCCATGCTGTTGAGTAATAGGGCATGAGACTGAGGGGACATCTGTCAGAAAGACTGCAAGAATACATCCTGTGGAGGACAGAGTTCAAATGGATGTTATATTGATGTCTGGCATACTGTAGTCTCATTCTGAGCCGTTCTGTTGTATAAAGTACATCTGAACCATTGCTGCACACTCCATTTACATCCACTGTAAATTCATAATAAACGTATGTCCTGTGGAAGTGAACATCTTGCATCTTATTGCTGTTTATTTGTTCTTCCTTTCAGCTGCAAACCAATATGCCACTGAATTTAAGAAACATTACAATGTCATCAATGCTATGGCAACTTTAAAAGATTGTAACCCACAAGCTGGTTCTCAGTAAACCAATACATTTTGCTTTATAAGGTTGCAGGATACATGGCAAATCCTTTAAGCATCTTTTGAGGGCAATTGTAATAACTGAGAAAAATCATAGGTGACGTTATGGTAAAAAAACTACAGTAATAATTTATAATACATATATGTTTTAAAATAATAAAATATTTCTGTTCTAAAATATATATTACTGCTTTAGAAATAAAGTTTAAAACTATTTTTAAATATTACTGTAAAATTAAAAATGTTTAAACAATTGAAAAAAATATATTTTATTTAATAAAGGTGATGAATTGTCTTATTTAGCTGTTTAAACAGTTGCTACTTTGCTCGATTTTATGTTAGGAAACAACGAAACACAAACTATGAAACAGATCAATTGTCCAAGTGAACAACAAGTGTCAACTGAAGAAACACCTTATCGTAACAAACCTTGTGTGTTTTTGCAGCAGCCCAACTTAATAAAGCTTCATTTCAGGCTCAAAAACAGAAATAGACAGACAGGTGCAAATAGCTTCACTTTCAACAAAGTGATTCATCATCCTGACATGCTACAGAGATTCAAAACAATGCACATATTATTAAAAAATATACATGCCAGGGATAACCATTAAAATCAAAGGCATATATTGCACCAAATAATTAAATTTAAAAAATTGACCTAAACAGCTCATGGAGCATGGATTAATTGGAACATGGTATTATCACATTAATGTAGGAATACTTTAATTAAAACAGAAAATATACTTTTGTACAGCACTAGTTGGACGGGCAGGCGAGCAAAGTTACTAACAAAACTAATGCTAATGTACACAGCCAAGACTTTCCAAGAGATACTGTACATAACAGATCCTTCTGAAACTAATTTTGGTCAACTACATTTTTTTCTCTCTGGTTGTTCTACTGGAGAATTTTTTTTTATATTCATTTATTCTTGCATTATGTACATTTTGAAATAGAACTGCAAACAAACACCTTTCATTATGTTTAACTGATTGAATAAATATGCACAATATAACCTCAATCAGACATAGCAAAAGTGTATGTCACATAAATATAGCCTATGCAGTCATTCTGTATTCAATTCATTCTGCATTAAGTGTATCTGAATCATATCCCAGCTCACTAATATCATAAAAGTTTAAAGTCTATGTCAACTGCATAGACATTTGCATGGCCTTGTTTCCAATAATGATGTGATGCAGTCACTGAATACATGGAAATGCATATATGCAGCTCTTATATTGCACTGGAAGTCTGATATCACCACATATGTAAATTATTAATAGCATGCATAGTAAAATATAGGCTATGTATGAAGGCAAATGAAATCTTGACTAAATGAAATTTATAGCGGTGAAAAGCAGCATTTGAATATACATGACTATGAAAAAAAAAAATCAAAAAGTGCATTAATATCCATGAGATTACATGATGCAGTGGTGATTTTCCATCTTAAATATGAGCAAGAGATAAAAGAAAATCATTTATCAAAACCAAATTTCCACAAATGTTCATCTGCCCTCTAGTGGTAAGAACACTGTACTTCCACTAACAAAGTGAATTGGAAATATGCACTTAGAGGGTTATTAGTTCACCTAGACGTATATGACTTCCTTCTTCAGACGAATACAATCGGAGTTATATTGAAAATTTGAATGGAGGACGAGATTTTGAAGCCCAAAAAAGTGCATCCTTCCACCCTAAACGTAATCCACACGGCTCCAGGGGGTTAATAAAGGAAAATGATCCATAATTTAAACTTTATAAACTAAAATAACTAGCTTTGACAGACTCGAATCGATTTACGGCGAAAGAGTGACCCCTGACGTATTGACGAACACGGAAGCAGAGGATAGAGCAAAACAAACACCGGTCACAAATTAGAAGTCTAAAAAGAGAATTTTTTAAAGAGAAATGTCGAAGGATTTCAATATAAGAGAAGAGGGGCTTGAGTTTGTTGCCCAGCCCTGTTTGTTTGAACCACAAGAAGCTTACGCTACTCCTACATCGCGTCAGGGGTTACTCTTTTCGTGTAAGTCAACTTGCGTAGGACGTCTGCCGGAAGCTAGTTATTTAAGTTTTTTAAGTTTTAAATATGGATATTTTTCTTACACAAACGCATCGCTTCGCTTCAGAAGGTCTTTATTAACCCCCGCAGAGCCGTATGGATTACTTTTATGATAGATTGATGCACTTGGGGCTTCAAAGTCTCATCCTCCATTCACTGCCATTATAAAGCTTGGAAGAGCCAGGACATTTTTTAATATATCACCGATTTTGTTCGTCTGAAATAAGACAGTCATATACACCTATGATGGCTTGAGGCTGAGTAAATCATGGGCTAATTTTAGGGGTAATTTGGGGTTAACTATACCTTTACTGACAGGCTTTAAATACTCTCATTCAGGATGCTGTGATGTCAGTGAAACCAGTTTTGTTGGTGAAATAACTAACAGCAATTAGTGCATGTGTTACATCTATTGTGATGTAATCTATGAAGTTTGGTTCATTAGACTCATGCGACCTCTCTCTGTCTTAAAGGCCTGTTTGAGGTCATGTCATCAGAAGCTTTTACTTATCAGGTTGAGTTATGGGCTTGTCTGCAGTAATGGCATGTCAGACACTCACTCTGCCTGCTGTCCTTCCTCTCTTCTATCATGTATCAGCAGGGCTACCACTGACCAACACAAGACACATGCAGTACTCCTGTCCTGTGTGTTTCTATTCTATCTATAATTTCTATTGCTTTTACAACTCTTGGCATTGTTATTTATTTTGTAACTTACCTTTAATACCTTAACATATTACTGGATACCTTCATAATTTATTCATTTTTAATAAATAAGATGATTGTTCAACATTCACATTTTTTACTAATTTTTATATTTGATATATTACCGTTTTATAGTTTTGTCATGCCAACAAAATACAAAAAGTTAATTGGAACTGAAAGAGTGCACAGAAATTATGCAGTTAATATAACAATGTAGCTAGATTATATGTTATTGGATTGCATAATTTATTGGAATAAATTATGTAAAATGCTATTGCAATTTACTGTATAACAATATTGTAAAGAAATTCAGGTATTTACATATAGTACTATGAAATTAATAAGATGTAGCTGTAGTAGGCTGGTCGATACTAATATTAAATACACACTACCTTTCAAAGTTTGGGGTCAGTAAGAAAGAAATTAATGTTTATATTCAGCAAGGTTCAGCAATACATTTATGTCAGGACCACTATCGTCAAATACGATTGACAATTAGCATACAGTTTGGATTGGCGGTATGGTTCTGTTCTGGGCAAGAACTCCCTGTGCATCCATGCAGCCTAGCATGGATAAGAGCAGGGAGAGCAGCAATAACCCCCTTAGGGTAAACAGAACAGAACCAACATGAATGTATTGCAGATATCATTAATGTCAATATTTTAATGTACAACACAATTTCGAGAATTTAGTCTGATTCAAAGGGGAATAGGAATGCCAAATCACGACTGACGAGAGGAGGAGCTGGGGATGGAGGAGGGTAATTAGCTCCTGAGGAACGTGATACTCGCTGATAATAGTGAAGGAGCTTATATATGGATGATGTGATAGGCGTCGTAATCCTATAGGTAGACGTGGATCAGCTGAGAGTCAGCTGATGCGTAATGTGACCTGCCAGAACTAATGCTACGCTATATATATATATATATATATATATATATATATATATACACATACATACATACACACACAATTTGACAAGGCTTGTAATGTCTTTTAAAAAAGCATTGAATTCTCTCCAATTAGCTGGTATTTTTTATATTACATAATTAAAGTATACCTTAATTTTGCATGCTCACACTTCCTCTCCTGCTCTGGTTTCCTAGAAGTCTTTCTTACCCCATGGGCAATGTCTGGGTTGTTCTCTCTCGTTCTCTCTCTCTCTCTCTCTCTCAGCTGTGAATGCATCTCTGATGGGTCCAGACAGCATGCAGGCCTCGATCCTCTTCCCCAGGGCACTGAGCAACACTTCCACACACCCACAGGTCACTTCAGTAAGATAACAGAAGGCCAGAGGTCAGGGATCTCCTTATTTTCATCCACTGCCTTGGTCATACTTGAAAACATAGACAATATTAAAATATTTACAGATATTTAACTAACTAATTCTGCCTACGCATACATACTGGAGTGCATTAAACTTAAGTGCAGTAAACCAAAATCAGCATTATTACCAGTGAGTGACAACAGAAATCACTATCTTTCCACCTTATTTTGCAAAGCGGAAGTAAGCTGTTTTCTGTGAACGCGCGAGACTTCCCATTCATTAGCCGTCCGTTACAGGTTAATAACTAAGGGTACGTTTACACGATAATGATATGCTTAAAACGGTGAGTTTTTCCATTGAGTTTTCCGCGTACAGACGACACATTGTCAAAACGATCCCCATTCACACGGATCCGCGAAAACTGCTAAAAACGCTGTATTCTGCTATTGTAGCCTACTATGCTGTAACGTTAAATAAAATAATACTAAAATTGTCATTGTGTTACCTTTTAACCGTTACCTTTTTATGTTACCGTTTTGGCCGTCCCACAGCACACAAACACAATCTATCTGAAATACTTTTAAAATAAAACATATTTTCTTAAATTTACATCGATCTTTCATAAAGTGATAAACAACGACAGTATGCTTGAACTGTGAACCCCGATTTTGAGAAGCCTACTGTTGCTATGGTTACCTCCTCAGGTAGCCTAAGCGCGACTTCAGTTCATCATTTAGTGCGTTCTGACTAGGCCTACCTGTAATCCAACGTTTGTGGTTATTGAAATACCGAAAATACGACTGAAACGTACTACATATAATTGTAGGTAAAAGTAATATATATTTTTAAACATTCAAGTCTTTTAATCTCCCCCGATTATCACCTGTAGGCCTACGGGTCTGCATAGCACATGCGTGTTAAATGTGTTACATACATTCCACCACTAGATGGCGCAACAATACAAAAAATACACTATGATTTGAGAGCTCAGAGAAACATGAATATTTAGGCCACACGATGGCACCATTTCTTTTAACAAACCCCAAAGACAACGGATAATAGGCCTTCCCAGAGCCGTTTTTAATTCTGGACCCTAGCCTACTATCCGAGCTGTCCGTGTCACCTGAGAAAAAAGCCTCTCCTCTCAAAGTTTATGAAATTAACTCATTGATTAAAAGTCATTTATATCCTTAGTTATTTTCTTTCAGTAGGCTACTTGTAGCTACGTTTGCATGTATGAATTATCAGTGCGTTTATATTTAGGCTACAATATGATAATACTCTTAGTAGTCGTAATTTAGTTTTCAGGTGCTTTATTGTGGCATGAAGTAGCCTAGATATTTTTTATGTATTGCCAAAACATTTTCAGCGTTGCTGCGTGCAATTAAAATGATGAGAATCGTGCAAAACAACAATAAAAAAATAGCGGGAAAATATTATTGATAAAGAAAAATAAAATAAATGGCATTAAAGAATACAAAGACTTTACAAGTAGACTACAAGTAAATAGGGGTGAATTCAGGGTGATTGGGACACTTTTTGCCATTGAGATGACCTAGGGAAAAATGTCCCCAATCAACCTGAATTCATCCTATTAGAATATATGAAAGGGCATCTGAGGCAGAATAGACTGTTTCGCTCATTTCTTTCTATTCTAAATGCTTTCAAAATTTCTTCAGAATCTTTTTTTCTGTCGGGTGTTATTTCAGACTTTATTTTTTTTATTTCAGAACTAATTTTCATTTATTGTAAACCTTTTTAAATTGCATTAGACCTATTCATAATTGTAATTTTATACATATAGGTTAATAATGGCCTTGATTGGCAATGGCAATAATTTGGCCACTGAGATCACTATCCACAGACCTTATATAGCCTATACAGAGCTCGTCGGCTTTATTTATTTCATATTTGTTACTAGTCAGACAAAAACACCTAGATCAAAGGACTATAAGCACTTCCTGATTTGGTCATGTTTTATTTGAATGAACTTCAATGGCATGTCATCTTGTCCGCGGACAAATATCCACAAGCTCAATACTGAAAATATGAAACGCTGTGTGCCATTATGTTTTCTTTAGTTCAATATGCTAAACTATTTTCTATTGGCAAAACAAAAATGATAGCAAATTTATCGGAATTAGCGTTTCTTCTCATTTCCTCTGTATCACAACATGTTGAGAATGCAATTACAATATCCTGATGTAGCAGCAGATGAGGAGAGGTCCCTCAGTAGACAAAATCAATACAACTGTATTGTGACAACTTCTCAATTATGAGCTGAAAACAAAAACAATGAAATATAGCCTACACTTACCTGCATGACTATTAAAAATGAAAAAGAGGCTTAAGAGGTGAAATTAAGGCGCTTCATCTCTGTTACGTTTAAGGTAAATCTAGCTCAATTATAAATCAATCAATAATAATTATTATTGTTGTAAATAATAAATGATAAAGAATAAAAATAGCAAAAGAAATAAGCATATGCTCCTGCCATGCAAATATAAAGAAATTCTAAATATTAGTACTAATCATGCATGCTTCATAGGTGGGCGATAAAAAAATGGGATTTTTTTGTGGCAAATTACACATAAGCTTTGCTCCCAGTGCTCTCTTTCAAACACACACACACAGCTCCTATGTTGAATAGGCCTCTTTCCCCTTTAAATCTTAGACATTTTGACAGGACACATTAAGATCTGCCTGCTCAGCATGAACACATCATAAAACTGGACAGGCAATTTCTGTTTTCACCAAATAGCCAGGCTAACTCGTTCTGCATCTTTGATTTTAATACACTAGACACGCAGCTTAGCAGCGAGGGAGGGGAAAAAAATATCTGGCTTAGGTATATTTTTCGAGTTATGCCCCTCAACTCCCTTAGATCCATTTTTCCGTTTGAATTATCAACTAGAATTTGATTAATATGCAAATTCGAGGCAAAAAAAAGTCTTGTATAATTCTTTCAGTGGAGAGTAATTAATCAACAGTTAAAGAAAATTAATACATATATCAATTTTGTCAGGGACATGCTTAGTTCAATCGTCCGTAAAATTGAAGTTTGAAGTATTAAGGGGGTCCCACAGAAGCGTTATAACTAAAACACAGGAATCCACCCCTATTTAGTGATCAATCAAGCTTTCCCCTCAGGTTAATCTGCTTAATTTTTCAACTCGAATCATACACTTTTACGACATCTAGTCTCGCATGCAGTCGATGAAAGGTTTTTTTAAATAACTGCATGAAAGGAAAAATACATCTATCCATCTATCTATCTATCTATAAATTTAAAAAAAGATTACATTTTAATTAAGGCAGAATCTTGTATCTCCTTTTTTCTAATCAAACAATTAGCCAGAAAAAAAAGAAAGTGTAAATGGTTGAGGGGAGAGAGAGAGAGAGAGAGAGAGAGAGAGAGAGAGAGAGAGAGAGAGAGAGAGTTGGGACGGTTGGGAGGGAGGGAGGCTGCAAACCCCATTGTTTCAGCAGGGACTCATGCATCAAACTTCAATTTTCCGGGCGATTGAATTAGAGATTTTTTCTCTCTCTCTCTTGAGCTGAAATACACTTAAGACTTTGGGATTAATTACCACGTTATGCTCTTTCAGATTGTAGTATTACTTATCTTTGCCACATTTGACAACACCTCATAAAATAAGGAACTGAACCCCACCAGCTCGCGCGCCCCTGATATATCAGCACCCCTTATATACATTTTCCACTTTCTGCCTGTGCAAACAGCGCGAAGAGAGAGGGACGGACTTACCCTGGATAAGGACATCTGAGTCTTCTCGTTTGTGAGCTAGCCCTAAATGCGCCCCTCTGGTCTGTGTGTTTGATGTGGGCTTATAAGTAAAACCACAACGTTCAAAGTTGGATAGAAAACGGTAAATCACACATATACAAAAGGTGTGTGATGATTCTATTGCAGCAAAGAGGCGCATGAGCAGACAGTGCTGGAGACTCTGGCGTCTGCTCATGTTAATGGAGCGGTGACAAATATCACATTGTCCGCATATCATCTCTGATCCCGCTATTACAGCCGCTTCATGTTGCTTAAAATAGGCTAGTCTGCGACGGAGATCTTTAATTTTTATGATACAGAATCATTTGCTTAGTTCCAAAACACAAATAATGGAATCACGAATAAAAAACTTTTTCACTCGACTGTAGGCTATCATCCACATTTCTGCAATTCCACTACGAAAGATATTTGCTACATTGGATATGAGTGGACCTTGACGAGTAAACAAATGATAAAATGATTATGAGATTAATAACAATAATAAATAGTAACCTTATATTCGATAAATGTACTTTCATTTCTATACAAATATTTTATTTGTTTTGAATGTGTATGATTTTACTGAATTAAATGCATGTAAATAATAATAATAATAATAATAATAATAATAAAGTACATAATAATAATAATAGCCTATTTTTTATTATTTAAGAAATGTTGAAATAAAATCTGCACGGCTAGACTAACTTAATAGAAATAATTAATATACAATCATGCTTTAACAGATCTAATCTAATAGCCTACACAGATGCCTATCAAATCTGTTACGAATTGAAAAAGAAACGTGCAAAAAAACATGGCCGAATATATATATATATATATATATATATATATATATATATACACACACATATATATATATATATATATATAACAACATCTAAAACATACAATGTGTCCAAACAAATAACTCGGTCAAACGCCGTAAGGAATTTTGCTCTAATTCCATACATAGTGTCACTCCAGCCATATGTTCTGCTTTTACGCGTAGCCAAAATGGTAACTTTATTATTTTAAGCCAAACACTCAAACAAACAAAGGCAGAAGACAACCTCTTAACAAGACGAGTCAGTATCATTGTAATTCATTGACTTGTTTAAAACAGCCGAGTGAAAGGAGAGAAAAGAGGGGACATTAATAGGCCCAGATGCCCTCGCCCCTGTGCGCATTATTGCCTTTGTGAAAACTGAGCGAAACACTTTAAAAAGAAGGCCAGCTCAATCCATCAAATTGTCTGAAAATTGTGAGGAAAATTCAAAAACCATATGGCCTCCAAACGTTTGTGTCCTTTTTATTCGGTGGGACACGCTTGTCTCCGTATTGAGAGCCGCGGGAGGCAGAGCATGCTTCATTGTAGCTTGTCACATCAGGGGAGACTGCTCATTTGTCCCCAGTTTTCACGCCTTACGCTAGAAATGACTGCATCTCTTCGCTTTGCAGGGAAATAGCGTCTTTCAACCGCGGAGAAACGGGCCAAAAACCCTGCGTTTTTGGGCATCCTTTATGCGCGCATTCATCAATCCAGATTCCTGTTTCTCACACACATCCATTGTGGATATTGAAACATCGTGGGGACAGGAAAACATGTTATGCCATTTTGAAAATCAAAAGCGTAAAATGTCAAATCTAAAACACATTCAGTTCACTTCAGAAGAGTGTTGGTGCAATGAAAATAAAAGTAGGCTAAATATATAAACAACAACAACAAACACTTAAAAATGCTATTTTACACAAGCTTTATTTATATTAACGTGATTGCTTATTTCGAAAACGATAAATAAGACTATCAGACTAACCTCAAAAATTTAGAGAAAGACATTTTTATTTCATTTTAAATACATTACACTTTGTACACTTGGTTTAAATGGTTTCCTGGCTTAAAAGGCACTTACAGGCATACAAACCATAAGAAATATATTAAAATGTGACAATCCAGATTTAATCAGAGAAGTCGATTTGTTCATGTGATATAGCTTTTGTAGGAAATGTTCTATAATACACTCTTTTATCAAACGATTTTAGTCATAGGCCAAAAAGCACAATAGAGACACGCAGGGGGGCTGCGCGAGTGAATTCATTTTCGGGATATTTTGAGATATCTATATAAGATCTGCAGCCGTTTTAACTAAAATAATTTCGTGAAACAAAATAAAACATGCATTCAATGTAGTCAGAACCTGGTAAAAAATAAATAAAAGTTCTGCGTTGGGGATCGTGCTATACGTGTGTGTGTGTGTGTGTGAGTGTGTGTGTTTATATCTGACTGAAATATTATCAATGTACTTATTGCTCTTCAGCTATCTGTTTAAACGAATAGGCTAAATGATTACGATACTGCCACTGCATAAATAGATCTGAAGAAACTGTCCCATGCTTGCTTTGATTTAGTTTTTTCCTTTTTTTATATTTGCTTTTAATACAAGTCATTTAATACATTTGGTGCATTAATGGCACTTTCAACTAGGACCATCTTAGAAAAAAAGGTAAATAATACCGATGCTGTTCAAGGAAAATCAGTCATCGACATCAATTTCCTCGTCTTCGTCCTCGGAACACTCTTTGCTCGTTGTGTGGTCTGTAAATGGTGATGATGGTGACATGTGGAGTTTGTTGGTGCCTTCGTGCTCGTGATTAGACCGCGTTGGAGACTTGGCCCCTGATTCTCCGAGAGTGCCATTGACGCATTTCTCTAGGTCTGCTAGTTTGGCTAATTTCTCATAAGATACATTGCCTACTGATTTGGCCGACTCCACGTCCGCTTTCATCTCCTCCAGGTCTCTTTTGAGTTTGGCTCGACGGTTCTGGAACCAGGTGATGACTTGAGCATTGGTGAGCCCGAGCTGCTGAGCGATCTGATCCCGATCAGCAGGAGAAAGATATTTCTGATACAGAAATCTTTTCTCCAGTTCGTAGATTTGGTGATTGGTAAAGGCTGTTCTCGACTTTCTCCGCTTTTTGGGGGTATTCCTCTGACCGAAGAGTGTCATGCCGTCTCTTCCTAAATCGAACGAACAAAAATAATGCAGCGACATTAAAATGCATTCAGAGCCTGCTACTTTTCTTGAATTAGTGGCAGCAAAAACAGGCCTGTAATATAAATAAGAATATTAGCCTACTATCATTTCTAAAAATGTCTATTTGTTCAGCATCAGTTGACAAAATAGGCCTGCAAATACGAATACTTATAGTATTTTTAATTGCACGTGCACATATTTTAGCCGTTTGTTTTTTAACTGCACGTAGATATACCTATAATTTAACTATTTATTTTTAATTACACGTGCACAAAATTAATCTCACATTGTTGTGCTTTGTTTAGGTTATTTTAACAAATACATTAAAAAATGTTTAAAACAAAAAACAAGCGTTTAAAAACATAAAACGTAAAAAAATATTATACTGAATTTCACTTTAGCTGTTGACAACATTTTTTTTTTTTTTTTGAGTGATAGTTTTTAGGAATAGTGTCCTTTAAAATGATATCACAATCTGGCAGCCTGAATAATTTTGCGGGCCTTTTGTTTACCTTCTGCCGCTTGTAGAACACTGACTTCCAGTCCCTTGAAGGTTTTGCTGGCGAGTTCCTCCAGGGCGCACAGTGGAGATGTCTGGGTGAGCAGCGCGCGGTTGGAGAGGGGATGGCCCGTGGATGGGTGCTTCTCACCGGACGAGAGCAGGTGCGCCGTGCCGCAAATTGTGTAACTTCGTTTGACAGATGGTTTGTTTAAAATATCCTCTATGCTGAACGGAGTGAGGGGCTTGTTTGAGTTAGCCGGGGGAGGAAGATGGTCCAACGGACTGCGCCTTCGATCCTCAACCGAGGCGCCTTTTGCGTCTTCTTTGGAGGTCATTATTTCTCTTTTTAGCTTGTTTTAAAAATATGCTAGTTTTTTTTTTTTTCTCGATTTCGCGCAATGCAGAACGGCTCAGTTTATAAAAACTACTGAGAGCAACTTGAATGAGAAGATATCCCCAAATCCGTGGAATTAGATGTAGCCGATCAGCAGCATGTTGATGCTTTTGCCGCAGGGTTGGAGAACTTTAAGTCTTTCTTTAAAAAACGCCACGTCTGCTGTCCTCAGCTCCTGGATAACGGTTGAGCTTCAGTGAGAAGCAGCCTGACAACCTCTGATGCTTCAGTGGAAACAGTCAGCCTCAAAAGCAGCCAGAATTGACTATTACTAACAAGTTATTCTTGATAGCAAGACAATCAATTACATCCAGTGGCACTTTTCTCTCTCTCTCTCTCTCTCTCTCTCCCTCCCTCTCTCTCTTTCTCTCTCTTTCTTTCTCTCTCCCTCTTGCTCTTTGACTATGTTGCAGTCTGATGCAGACTTTAGCAGGAAAGGAGCCCCGTTAATTAGAGGGCATGGCCGGGAGGAGGAGCTCAGCCGGATTACATTTAACGCTCCCACTCTTTACTACAAATTAATGATTTGTCGATATTCTCTTCGTTCTTATTTACACTTTAGTACAACGTTAGTGTAGGCCTAATATAGCAAATTTCAATTTTGTTTATATAATTTTTTTTATAAGTACAATTACATGTCAGAAAAATACATTCAGCAGGCTACAAGCTGTCGATGCTTGCAATTATAATACATTTTTAAACAAAACAAAAAGTGCTTTAAAAAATTTATATTCTCCATGGTTTGTTTACTAAATGTATTTTATAGTCAGGTAGTATATCACGGCTGATAATAGGCTACTTGTGGATAAAACAAAATAAGTGTGTGTGTGTGTGTGTGAGTGAGAGAGAGAGAGAGAGAGAGAGAGAGAGAGAGAGAGAGAGATCGTCCCCTTCAGCTGCACCAAATCTTCTTTGCCATAATTCAAGCTCAAAGGGCCAGCTCACATCAGCAGTAAGATATTTCATCTCTAAAAATCGCCTGCTGTTCAATACCCGGTATTTTTGGCATTATGGGATTTTTCGTCGATTTACGCAGAACGGGGGTAAACTTACAGATGCAAAGAAATAATACTAAATCATGCAAAATAGCTAATTTTAACTTAATTATAGAAAATACAATTTATTAGGCTATAACCCAATGATTTTTTTTGGCGCGTGTGAATTTCATATAGCCTAATTAGTGCATTGATTAAAGCGTCTAATTATTGTTTTTGCATTGTTCCGTCGTGTAGCCTACTTTAGCGTAACGAGGCCTCGGTTAAATTGGCAGAATAAGGCTGAAGCTCACCACGAGGGACGTCGGATAACAGCCGCGTATGGCGGATAAAGGCTGATCTAGCATGAGAAAACAGTGCGTTTTGTTGGTTAGTAGGCTATAGCTCCATACAGAAAGTTTTCCTTTCTTGCCGCTTTGTTATAGTCACGCATTTGTTTAAATGTCCTTAAAGTGAATGTAGCCTATTCCAAGGCTAATCATATTTGTCAATATTTAACAACAGTAATAATTCATATTGAATCATATAATTTGCATAATAGTCTATTAATCGTAAATTATGGGCTATTTATTCTTGTAGCGAGTACGAATTCACAGAAATTCGGCAAAAACATTAACCATAACAGTCCACGTTATAACAGTTCAAATAAATAGGCTACTAGAAAACAACAACAAAAACAGCACCTTTGCATACATTCCTCGAACAAATTAATAGTCCACTGAAAATTAAAAGAGAAAAGAAAAACACCAAAAAAAGGATACAGAGGCAAGTGGTTACGCCTGTGTGACATGATCATTTAGTGTTGTGAGCAGGATGCCTGCGTGATATGACGCAATGAAATGCCATGGAAGATACCACTGAATTCATATCATAGGCGTAGGCTACAACATTTCACGATTTACAATGCAATAAATTCAGCGCATAGCCTACTACTTATATTCATGACAGTTAATAATAATAATAATAAACATTTTTAGATCGCATAATTACAACAAAGTCATTTAAATATTCCACAATTAATATTGTTAAAAATAAGCGTTATAGCTCTTAATTTGATATGGTGCAAAATGTAGCCTACGATAATTGTGTTTTACAATTCATTACTTTGTTGTAGAAAAGATTCGTGCACAGCTAACGCATGCAACTTGATTGGGGATTGTCCATGCCTGAAAGACTGACCAAACCAAAAATATAAGTCATTTTTCTTTGTCTACACGGGGTGTGTGAGTATTCTGCATGCGTCTAATGACTCAGAGGTGTTTTATTTTTATTTTTTATTTACTCCAGTGAACGTCTGTCTGGACAGTTTTATTCCACAATTTATTCTCCGCTTCCGAACCTGAGAGCTCCGATTTCACAGGCAATATCGGATCTTTTCACTAACTTTTATTCACATGACCTTTCTGGGGATTGTAAATGATCTGCCTGAACATCTGGTAAAATGGAAATATAATGTTGAGACTGTCTAAACTGAGAGGCCATTTTTCACTTTTCACGAGAGAAATGTATCATTTGACAACTATTTTATTCCGTTTTAAATTCGGCAGTCAACTTTAATCTTTTGGTAATGTTCTGTGCATGGTGGAACTACATACTCGGATGATAATAATAATAATAATAATATACTTTTTTTTGCTATTATTGCAGAATATAATGCCTCTAAATGGCAAAACGTTTAATTACACCTCGACAGTTTAAATTAAAATTGAGCGAAAATTAGTTTTGATCCTTTGTTTATTCTTAATCCATCACTTGCAACCTTTACAATAATATCAAACATCAATAAACAATGTAATATTTTCCATTTGATAATATACTCCTTATAATTAGCCACTGATTCAAAGTGAACAACGTTTTTTCTAAAACGTCACATTCTAATAGACCGACCTGTCCCAAAACCTATAATATAAACATATAAATGAACTTATGTAGCTGAGAGATTAATTGTTTACTGCATGTTCAGGTGTGCTGAGGCAGCTACTGAAAATAGCAGACAAAAATGAGTTACTGTCCTTTCACAATAAGTTTCAGGCATGCACAACTTTCATGGTTTATGTGGTTAGCACATGATCCATGCTGAGGAAAATAATCTATTCCAATACAAATAAAACTTTATGGGGCCAGTAAAACACATTTTTAGGTCACAAAACATTACACTCTATAGTTCTGGTCAAGTGTTTCATTATTTTTATTTTATTTCACATTATTTGTCTGAGTTTTTAACTTGGTCACATCTTTCAGTGATTTATATTTAACTTTGCCAACAACAATAATTCATCTGGCAAAAAGTTATTTCACACATTTTGTTTGTAGTGTGTTTGAAAACAATTGTGATATGGACAAAGAGGCCCTGAGACCAAACATATTCAATGTGACACTCTTCCAATAAGAGAAATATATCTCCATTCATGAGATCAACAATATACGGTTTCATAATGTGTGGAAAGATGAGGCATGAGCATGAATCACGCTAACCAGGCCCTGTATCTATTATTATCAACAGTAGCTTGGATTGCTGCCCAAGAAATGTGGATTAACATTTGGCAAACACAGCACTGGCACCAAATGTCCTGTCATCCTAATGTAAATTACCTTACTTAAAATTTAAAAAAAAAAAACATTCCAAGGTCAGTCTATTGTGATTAAGATATTCCTCTGAGGAGATAGTCACTCCTATTTCCTGTCTGAAACAATTTTGTGATGTTTTTCACTTCTCAATGGTGCATATTGAGAGCAAGGCATTGTTGAAAGGACGAAATATCTCCGAAAATCATAACCAACAAAAAATGAACCCATGCTTATTATCTAAAGACATTCACCTGCATCTGAACTCAAATAAATGTGTTTGCATGCTCCTCAGGACAGCCCTAAATACTGCACTGTTTTTTGGCTGAAGTCCATATCATGCTCCAAACCCCATGGATGCCCCCTGTTTTTCCCCCCCCATGCCCTCTGGGGCAGTACAGAGTAATGTAACACTAGACTGAGATGCTCTATGGGTCGCAATGGCTGCAGTGAAAATAATTCTGGCTGGTTAATCTGCAGGGTGGCAGCACAGCACAGCACACGGGCTTCTACATCAATTAGGTGAGTAATAGATGTGGAGCTGGCACAGGATCTGGGTGACACCAGAGCTGACGGCTTGCAGAAAAACAAGAGCAGAGTCAAGGCCTGCGTGAGGTCCATTTGGAAGGAGGATGCATGCTTCCGCTAAAAGCGGAGTAAATGTGAGGGGGGCAGTGGGTGGAGGCTATCGAAAGTGGGAGTGAGGCATGAACGGCGACATTTCAGTCTAATTGCAGGACCGGGCTTTGACGGTTAAGAGAAAATGAGTGAGGATTAAGTGCAGAGCCACGCTTAAAAGGACCCATCATTACTTAAAGGGTAAGAACAGGGAAGTGGAAAAACTTTTCACTTCAAGTAGAAACAATATGATTACTGACTTCAGGCATGATATCTATGTCAAAAATAACTCTTTGAATGAATTATGGCCAATTAAGATCTTTGGATTGCCTACTTGAATATATGCAGTCTGGAAGTAGGGAAGACAATAGCTGTTTTCTTCCAAAGTTGAGAATTTAACTTGTGCAAATGTGCACATTTGGAGTATCAGAGCGCGCAGACAAAACGCAATAAAGGACGTCATGTTATCTTGCGTTCGGATGCCTGGTGTTTGTGAACACACTCATGTGAGACACTTTCTGGGAGGTCATTATACCAACTCATTCTGATGATAGACTTTGGCTCAGGAATTTCAGAATGATCAAACCAACATCTGAGATGCTGTGCGATGAAAGTGGTCTGCTGGTTAGTCTAGTTATCCAATCACATCCAGTGTTGAGGCAAAGTGACGCATCGAGGGATTTATTTGGTAAATGTGTTCTCATCGTATCACAAAAGTGGACCATATCTCATGCGCTATATTTATGTGAATTAAGACATTTGTATTTTGGGTAAAATCTTTTTAATGATCTTAAAATTATCTGAATGATTCGTTCATGAAGCATGTTCAAATTACTGACTTGCAGTGGTTTTCAAGTTCAAAGCAATCAAAGAAAATGTAACAAATTTAAGTTAATTTTTCAATTTGTATGAATTCCTTTTATTTGATTCATACAAAAATTTATAATTTTTTAGAAAAAAAAAACAAGCATAAAGGTCCACCCCAACCCTACCGTCAAATTTGCCACCAATTTGCCAAAACAAAAAATGTATACCAAAGTGATATGAAGAATTATAAAATATGTTTCAAGTAGTTTAAGCCATTGTCAATTAATAATAATTAAAAAGATAACAAAACATACTGGATGTTTTTGGAATTCCATGTATTTGTGATACTATTAACATAACAGTGGTAAATAAGACTTGAATATATTTTAAAAAATCAAACCTGGTTTTCATCAAGATGTCAATCATAAATATCCAGCCAATATGGTTGGCACTTGTTTGGAATTAAACGCAAGCACAGCCACCCATCAAGCATCTAGCTGATAGTCCTAGAAAAGAGGGGAGAGGGGACATAGATAACAAGTAGCTCATAGTCAGACACAGCACACTTATCGCCTCTCACTTTCTGACAGACCCCTTTCTAATGCCACAGCCTGGAGAAGTTCTATGGCAGACATGAGAAATAGATCCCTGTCGGAAAAAAGATATCGGGAGGACAAAGTGTGTCAGGTCAGCACCTGAGGAAAGCTGCCATGGCACAAGCCCAGCCTCTGCCACTGAACAGCATTGAGAGCCTCCTGCGGCAGACAGGAGAGAGCGATGACCCATCCCTTTGCCCCTGATGGCCTTATTAAAGACATCCACCACACACATTGAATGTAAACTGTATGTAAATAATTCAGATGTACAGTAAGATCATCAAAACACTATGTGTATCGTCATAACACCAACGTGTAAGAGTAATCTCATAGCATGGGACGTGTGGTAAATCATACGCACAAGTATTCATACTAGCACAAATATTCAACAATCTCAAGTAACTTAAATATAATAATTTAGAGAAATAACTTTTTTTATATTTTTAATACAAAATATATAATAAACATTTGTATGTCCCATTATCAAATAAAGAACTAATATTCAAATTCAACTGACAATTCAATGTGATAATTCACTCATCATTTTATTTTAGTTTGTAATCATACTAAATAATTGTATACTCTTTATTACAGAATCGACTGAGATCTATCGGTCACGTTAGGCTGCGTCTGCTCATCAGAGCTAATTTGGGTGTGCAGTTAACACTTCCATAAGCAAAGAGAGTAAACGTGGCCCTATTAACGAATGCCTGCTGACAACAGGACAGAAATATTCTTCCCCAGCTGTGAATTCTTCTTCTTTTTTTCATCCAAATGAACATGTCATGCTTCACCTGCGTTACCAACAGCATTGCCAAAAGTAAATGAACACAAACACAAACACAAAAAACGTGAGTTGAGAACAACAGAAGCTTCTTATCCTTTGGGCTGCTTAACTCATTATGGTTTAATCTGTGGCACCCAACTGACAACCCTGTAGTAAAATAACTATACAGCTTTTATTCAATACTTGTACTCAAAAGTAGAGAGGAAAAGATTTTTGAGTTCTTGTAGAGTAGTGGTTCACAACTCTATTAACAAACAACGTTAAACGCAAATAAAAAATGCAACGTTTTTGGATAGGAAAATCAAAAGGGTAGGAAGGAGAAAGCACTTCCCATATTTTGTTGTTAACATCCAATAAAACTAATCTCATCTGCCACTGCCCTCATCCATGAACAAAGCTATGCAAGGAAAACAGGAAAATATGACTATATTAAAAGACATATGAGTATATATACACATTACAGTTCAAAAGTTTGGGGCCTCTATGATTTTAATGACACATTAAATTGATCAAAAGTGACTGGTAGGACATTTATAATGTTACAACAGATTTCTATTTCAAATAAAAGCTGTTCCTTTGAACTTTCTATCACTGTTTCCACTATATTAGGCAGCACAACTGTTTTCCACTTTAATAACAAGTATCAGAAATAAATGTTTATTGAGCATGACTACTTATAATTTCCTAATAGATCCTAGTCTGTGCTCATCATACAATAAATTTGTCAATTGCAAAAAATAGGCAAAATTAGCAGACAGGTTCTGACATTTGGCAACTAGCATCAACTAGCATCTGGACAAAAGTTACATAGTGTATTCTAGCCTTTAGTTTACACTTTGTCTGTAAGTATGCACAAAACAGCACAAAAATACACCAGCTCCAAAAACAACAAGATGATTCTGGAGGCATGGGAAATCTGTAGGCTCTGGGAGTGAGTCCTCTATCAATCACAGGTGAAGAGGAGTGCAGAGAGACTGATGTGCAGCACAGAGAGCGAGGAAAAAGAGAAAGCCATCCTTCACCTGTTATAATTAGCCCTGGCCTTTTCACAGGATTAATTAAAACAAGTTTCTTTCCTGATTTAACCACAAGGGATGACCTGCAGGAGCGATATAACTATAGCCGAAGTAGAGATAAAGTACACAGCGATGTCTACGGATCCCGCTCTGTCTATTTTTCTTTCTCCTGATCCGTTGACCCTGGTGATTCGGCTTTAAGGCCTCATTCACAGCTCACTCAAACAGGATCACCCTATCTACTAAAGATTTATGAGATGACCTCTTTATGTCAGTGCATGTCTGCAGATCTCACACACACACACACACTTTCTCCCTTTATTTTCCCCTCTCTCTCTCTCTCTCTCTCACAGGTATTACAGGGTCTTGTTATCTTCCCAGTTGCTTCTGCGTTGCATTAATATGGCTGTGAGTTGCATTCTCCGTGAGAGAGACACTACTGTGGGGAGAAGAAGGCATAGGAGGATAAGAGGCCTGATGAATATCTTTACCTGAGTGGCTAAAAGCGGAAAGGAGGGCGCGTGGACCTTGAGCAGCGTGAGGGGAGTGTTGGTCTTATGATGGATGGCGAGGAGCCGGGTGTGTCTGGATCAATGCTGTGAGCTCTGCAGTGTGGAACAGGTGAGAGAAAGATGAGAAATGAGCGCTGGGGCCCGGCCTTGCTGTGCGGTTTGCCATTTCAAAGCACACTGATCATTTTCACACCCACACACACGTGTGCATAAAAACACAGAAAATAAACCAACCCATTTGCATCATCCTCAATCCGTCTTCTCCATCCAAGCCGCCTGAGAACAGCTAACTTGGTTAGCCTTTCCTCACCCCTCTTCTTCATGGCTGTGTGAGGAGCGGCTTGGACTGGACTGATATGTTCATTAGTGGTGAGTGATGCTCCTGGATGGGTCCGGCAGCTGCCCGGCCCTTTGCGACAGCAGAGCGGAGACCGTGTGAACTGAGCAACTAATCTTTCACTGACAGACAGCCGGACAGCCTTTGCTCTCAGATGACAGACTGGAATAGCGCTCCAGTTATTCTTTAAAATACACAAAAAAAATGGCACTCTTCCTGGTCCTAACTCAATTACTGTATGCACAAATCATCAAGTCTCCTTTACTTATATAGCGCTTTATAAAATACAGATTGTTTCAAAACAGCTTTACAGTGATAAAAAGGAAAATAATGATTAATGATGCAAACATAACTCAATTCTGCAGTAAAGCAGCTCTAAAAAAGACAATAGTGTCGTTATTCAGCTGAATTCAGTTCGGTGTTGATTCAGTTCGGTTCAACAACTGCGTGAGGTTCATCAATTATTAAATTAGTCCAATTCAGCTATAAAGCAGCTCTGCAGAAAATAGTGATGTCATCATCCATCCAGCTGTTCTCATCCAATAGTGTTAGTGTAGTCAAGTCAATAATATTGCTGAATATTAAGTTGTTGCTAAATGTAAAAATGTAGCTGCTGGTATAAAACACTAGCCTGGAAATCCAGACCTAAATCTAAAAGATTAATGGTCTGGCGTCGACTAATGAAAATCGGCCAGCTCGAGGGGCGGCACCAAGCATGCATTTGAAAATCTCACTGCACGCAATTGGATAACACTACGACCTATCACAACAATAAACCCCATACGCTTAGCTACCAGCGGAGCTAACTGGTAGATTATACTCTTACCGTATCCGGTCGGAAAAACAGCAAAAACGCCCTTCTTGCAAAGGAACGATTCGAGCGCTGTCTTCTGTTCCTCTTTTAGATAAAAAGCCAAGTCTAACTCGTTCATTGTAGCGGCCAAAGCCATTTCAAACAACTGGTATTCATCCATAACCATCTTGCAATGTTTACTAATGACTTCGATGTCACAGCGCTGCCATCATCTGTTTAGCTCGCCTCTGGCCCGCCTATATCAGATAACCCGATGTGATTGGTGCAGCTCAGATCGAGGGGCATATTTAATGAGCATCATTACTCGACACCAGAGTAACTCGCTGAGCAAATTCAACTTGTGCTCTCGCGAGAACTCTGGATTACCAGGGTAATAAAACACTGTAGTTTTCAGGTAAATATTTATTCATTATAAATAACTACTCCCATATTAATATAAATAATTAGTCGTGATGCTAAAAGCACCACAATTACTCCCATTGACACAAATAAAAATAAGATGAGGAGACAATCAGTAAATTTAACAAATAAATAAACGTCTCTTCAGTGTGAGTAGATGATGACATTTAAAAATTTGCATGAATAATTCCAGAACAATATTTAGTTGTAGACCTATTTTTAAGAGGCTTACTATATATTACTTAACACTTGCAATGTCATGGTCTTGGGTTTGACTCCCAGGGAATACACAAAGTGATCGATTTTACCATGTAAGTGACTTGCATCACAGTGGTTTCTTGAAGTTGAACTTGAGATTTAAAATTACATTTAAATAATTTAATTTAAATCTTTATATTACACTTATTTCATAAAAATGTACTGTAATATAAAAAAATAGACTTTTTATTTTAAGATTAACATTCAAGTTTTGTTGTTGGTGTTTTTTTTAATAAGAAGTCTCTTATGCTCACGAAGACTGCATTTATTTGATCAAATATGGATTAAAATGAGTAATATTGTGAAAGATTATTACAATTTAAAATAACTGTTCCAGTCTTCAGTCACATGATCCTTCAGAAATCATTCTATGCTGATTTCATGCTTAATGCATATCAATGTTGAAAACAGTTCTGTCATGACAACTCTGTTTGTTGTTTGGTAATGGTTATTACAAGGCTGATATGTTGGCGGAATAGATCTGCTACGAGAAATGAGCTGCTGCTGACGACATGCTGCTGTGAGCAAGTAAAACATGCTGCTGCAGTACCATACATGAAGAACACGTAACAGATCTTTACAGGTGGAGCTGGGGAAGGTGGAGGGTTTCTGAAAGCGTGCTACAAACTGCTACAGCAAATGCTGACCAAGTATTTGAAGGTTGAGCTGCGAGCTGATTGGCTACTGATACAGCAGGAACCAATCGGCTGTGCTCTATAAAGAATGATGTGATTGCAAGCAGGTTGAGTTAAGGACATATCAGCCTGCACCATCTAGTGTTTCATGACAGAACTTTGTATTTGTGCTGCTTAATATTTTTGTGGAAACCGGGATACACAAGATTCTCTGATGAATCGATAGTATATATTTGAATTTGATTTATTAGAAATTGTGTTAACTGTTACTTTTGATCAAAAGTAATGCATCCTTGCCAAATAAAAGTATTAATTTCTTTAAAAAAAAAATACCTTACTGAAAAGTAAAAAATGTCAGGCACCATCAATGCCAGTACTCTCTAAATGGTAATGATTAAGTACCATATGTTTCAATACAAACACCTAAACACATATAAAAAAGTCACAAATATAGTGGAAGAGAGTCAGAGAAATCAAATAGCAGATGAGAGTGATACAGAAAGCCGTCTGTCGGTGAGAAAACGGTGAGACGAAGAGGGGAAAGAGAAGGGCTTGAGGAAGATGTACGACTCACTAGCCTGCCACATACAGCAGATGTTGTTGCCTATTGAGCTGTTAATTTAACGGGAGTTTATTGAATAGTAATTAGGAGGAGCTCACTTACCATGATAGAGGAAGAGCCTGCTATGCAAGCTAAACTCGCCTTCACCCTCTCTTCCTCCTCCTCGCTCTTCACCTCACTTCTATTTAAAACTTGCAAATAGTAAATACATAAATATTGAAAAAAGTTTTTTGAGGATTGTTATTCTCATTAAAATATAAGGATATGTCTGCGAGACTGTAGGTGATAATAACCTTCACTTGCGCTTTGCAAGATGATCAAAATGCAAAATGCAATAATCCAAGATATTACTCAATGCATTGTGGTTCCCCAGATATAACCAATTTTATTATTCTACAATGTTATTATTTGTGGAGAACTTTTAATGCTCTATTTATCAGGGTGAGAGGGTGCAGAGGAAAATCAATGTTTAATCAGCAGTAAGCTGTTTGCACGGGGCACCGAGTGAAATCCTGTAACCCAGGCACACTCATGATATAACCATCTCAGAGTCCATAATCAATCAACATCTACAACTCCCCAGAACACAATGCCAAAGTGCATATGATCCCATCAAAGACTACAACAGCCTGCCCACTAAACAAGCATACACAGAACTCTTTCTGTGTGCTAAATGGATACACTAGCTCCAGTGGATCGGCTTGGGAGGGTGTGTTATAAATCAGAGAAGTGTTACTAACAGTGTTGACTTTCCCTTTCGTCTCCGAGTGTGTGGGGTTCAGACACCTGGTCTCTGTCGTCAGTCTAATATGGACTCTGCCAGAACCATGCGCTCAAATGCCCACAAACATATGCTGCCATTGTGATGGAGATGAGCAGCAGGGATGTCTCCCGCTTTCCTTTCACTACGCAGCCAATGGGCGACCCCCATGGAGGGTCGTAGGTCAAGTGGGAGGCCATTGTGATTGGTGGGCTCAGGGGAAAGGCCTTGAGGATGTGTGAATTAGGCTCATCAGCGTGAGGTCACGCGTGTTTGAAAGAGTACGTCTGACCCCTCGTGTGTCTTCCAGCCCTGACAGCTTCATCAAGGTTGGGCCTTATGAATAAAAATCAGAAGTCATGAATTTTAACATGCCCACAGGGCCAGGGAAGTATTCTCCTTGGTTAACAAAACTTAAACCCAGTGAACTGTTTTCATCGTCTGTCACACACTCATTTGATTTACACTGAATGAATGGGCATTAAATCAACCATTTTGATTCAAAACCAAGCAGGAAAGGGGTGAGTTTTATTTATTTAATTAATAATCAGTTTGACACATTTGTGACAAAGAAGATATCGGCAGATAGTTTATCGAAAACAACTTTATCCAAAGTGCATTCAAGGCATACATTTATTTGCCTGTGTGTGCTTGGGAATCAAACCCATGACCTTGGCATCAGTGCCATTTGTTCATGTGATCTTTCAGTTAAATTGATTTATTTTAGAAAAAGTACTAAAACATTTAAGATATAAAGATATAAGATTATAGATTAAGATATAAGATATAAACATAAAAGATAATATAATTTCAAAAATCCTTTACAAAAGTGTGTAAATCCCTTTAAAGACTTTGACATATATGTTACGTTCACTATGTACCCCTAATATTATAGCATCATAACATTATGATTAAACTTATATTTTCTCTTCCCCTTCTTTTTGCTTACTCCAATAATAATTATTACTAATAAAAATGCTCATGCTTTTAAAATATAAAATTTGGGCTCAGTAATTTTTTTAAAACATTTTTGAAAGAAGTCTCTAATGCTCATCACTGCTGGATTTAGATGATTTAAAAACCACAGTAAAAACTGAAATAATATTACAATTTATAATTAATGTTTACTATTTGAGTAAATTTTAAAATGTAATGCACTCCTATGATGACAAAGCTGAATTATCAATAATCCAGTCTTCAGTGTCACATGATCCTTCAGAAATCATTCTAATATGATGATTTGGTGGTCATTTCTTATTATCAATGTTATCTTAACTATTATTAACAGTTTTGCTGCTTAATATTGTTGTGGAAACCAATCTTTTTTTTCAAGATTCTTTGATGAATAGGAAGTTCATAGTAAATGTTTCTGCACGACAACATGACATTTTTAGGACAAATGTCTAGGCAACAACAATGCAATATTTTAAAACTTCCAACAACGTGACAGAAAACGCAAGAGGTACCGAACGAGAGAGATGGAAACATAAAAAAAACAAATTGCCACATAACAGTCAAAACTCTTAAGCAGGCTGTTCCAGGCTAAACATTGATATTAAATAAAACACTGGATGTCTGCAGGTACTTGGAGCACATTTCAAAATGTCACATTTCTGGCCTGTCGAGCTCCCGCTGGCTTTAAGCTGTTTAGCTGCTCCACACCACGAGAGCAGAGGCGAAAACGGCCTGCGTTAATACCACATCAGTCTCTCATTGATTTCATGTTAGTTGCTCGGACCACCTTTTCTTCTTGAATCAATTTGAAAATAAAAGAAAACCAGAGGCAAAAATAACCACGCAAGGTTGCAACCTTTGATCTCAGCATAATTGAAAGAAAAGGTCAAAGCTTATCACCGCAATGCATAATTAACATTTCAACGATTTCTCATTGTCAAAAAGATTCATTCAAAATGATATATGTGCATTCAAAAGATATCATGTAACAAAGTGAGCAGACCAGTGCTGACCAGTGCTGGGAAACTGAAAGTAGCAACGCTATTATCTTGCGTACATTTTTCAGCATTGCGGATGTGTTTTGAAAAGAAGCTTATCCAGTAATTAGCTACTTTTCGCGAACATTTGCGATATAGTGCAAACAAACACCATTACGACAGCTAGGGAATAATCAAACGCGCTGACCTAAATGGCTCTTCTTAGCGTTAGAAAGTCTGATTCAATCAAGTGAATCAGTTCATCATAAACAGTCCTGTCCCTCTCACAAGCAGTCAAATGGTTCATCCTAAACCAGGGGTGTCTAATTCTGGTCCTGCAAAGTTCAGCTCCAACCCCAATTAAACACACCTGAACCAGCTAATCAAGGTCTTACTAGGCATACTAGAAACTTCCAGGCAGGTGTGTTGAGGCAAGCTGAACTTTGCAGGAAGGTAGATCTCCAGGACCGAGTTTGGACACCACTTTCCTAAACGGTCCTCTCTTGTTTAGCGTTGGAAAGTTCAGTTCATTCTGGTTAATCGATTAGTTCTAAATATTCATGTAAACTAGGGGTGCCCAAACCTGTTCCTGGAGATCTACCTCCCTGTAAAGTTCAGCTCCCACCCTGATCAAACATCAACTGAACCAGCTAATTATGCTGCCTTCACATGCTATCCGATATATTGTAAATACAAATTTCCTAGTTAAAAATTGGACATGAACGACATCTCAAGTCGTACACCACTAAGAGCTTCTGGGATAATTTTGATACCCAAGTTCCAGAGATGGGCGTGCCATAAACTTTAAACACGGCGGAGGAGAAAACAATAGCTGTGACTGGTATTCTTTATTAGTTTTTTCCACAACAGCTACATCGCCTTGTCTTGTTGTAGTAGTGCATATTTACACATATGAAAAATCATTTGAAGCGTATTGTAGTAGCCCTATGTTTTATACACTGCGAAAATAGCCTATATTTGACCCAAATTCCAGAACTGTCAGTAAGCTGACTAGATAGATAGCGAATGTTTATATGGTTCTCAATGAATGATGTTGATGTCTCAATGAATCATATTGGATTTAATTAGATTTACCAACCTGGGGTCCTCCATAATTCCTGTTATTTAGAACAACAAAGCTCTTGAATGCGACAAGCTCGTAATCACAACTTCAGAAGTGGGAAGTAGGAAATTTCCAATAGCACATGAAGGCAGCATTAAGATCCTTAGGAGCACTTGATAATTACAGACGTGTAAACCTAAAAGAGGTGTGTTGGATCAGGGTTAGATCTGAACTAGGGGTTGCACAGACTAGTCCACTTTGGCCCTGTCCCACATGGCACCCTAAACACTTGTGGTCTTCCTATGAGTCCGCACTTTCGTAAAATAACGGCACTTCGACTTGTCAAAAGTGGGCATTGAGGGTGCACATTGACCGCAAAGGGGACACTTCTGAAATCTAAAATGACAAATGGGACACCTACGGTCTCACGCGGCAGCTATTGTAAGTCCACAAGACCGAAAGTGCATATGAAGTGTGTCGTTTGGGACAGGGCCTTTAATGCTCTGCCATGACACTTTAAAGTGCCCCTATTATGCCATTTTAAAGTTTCCTAAAGTTGTTTTGGAGTCTCCTACAACAGGTTTACATGCATCTAAGGTCAAAAGACCTTTTTTATTTTCTCATAATATACATTTGCACATCACCACATTTTCAATGATTCTCAAACAACCGTCAGATGAATCAATCTCTCTAAATCCCTCCTTTCGCGAGCTACTCTGATGGACAGCTCAGTTTGTTGTGATTGGTCTACCGTGCACAGTGCACGTGTCGAAAACAAAAACGCCAATTGCCATAACAACGTCAGCTTTGCTTGTCCTGAGGCTTTCTACCATAAACTAAACACAGTAACGAACAATGACGTCGATTTTACCATATCAATCCGACCACGAGTCCGATGATGAAACATTGGAAGAACTAGTCATTCAACCCGAACCTCCATCGCAAGGACTCGAGCAGGACGTTTCTCAGTGATACACTACTCAGTTTGAACATTACATTATGAGATGTTGCAACTGTAATTTCTCACCATCAGCATTAACAAGTGCATGTCCATCAACAAACCGATTATTTTACTTGTACTTATTTATTTACCAAGTATTTTTCTAATTTATTGCGGTGAACATGTGGAAACTGTATCAATAACAGTACATACATTAGCCGAGCTCTAACGTGAATGACTATATGTAACATAAACGCTGGTAAAACAAATATTGCTCCATGCTTAATCTTTCCTCAAAGTACTGAGAAAGACAATCTGCATTAATAATATACATAGTTTTAGGTAATAGTGGCCCACAACTGATTAGCATAAGTATTTCAGTAAGACAGTAATAATGTGAGTTAACCAGTTAGCAGGAGACCAACACAATATAAAACTCAAAACTAAGTATTTTGAACACCATCTTTCAAGAGCAAGCGTTTTGTGAATCCTGCATTGAACTCAGAGATTTGAGAAGCAGTCGTCAGTAAAATAAAGGAAGCACAGCAAAAGTTTAGGATTAAGGATGAATTTGAACCACTGATTCTTCACATGCTCGTCCTTGGGCAGTGGAAAAAAACTGGCTTTACTTCACATTGTAGAGCACAGCGTCTTCTCGACATGATGCTATCCATTATCCACAGGAATCAGCTGCAGTGTTTGAGGTTCAAGTTTTCCCTGGTGTCTGCACGCGCAATAAGTGGGCGGGCAATATTCTAATGTTTCGCCTTGACGTCACAACGAAACGGCTTATGACTCGTTTGAAAAACTATTCATTTCATTGACTCAGAGTCAACTCTTACTTTTGAAAGACAATAACTTTATATACGGTTCACTTTCAGATTTAAAACTTTGCAGGATGTTTTCATTCACTTAGAGCTATGTTACACACTACATGAAATGCATACATTTTCAAAAATCCATAATAGGGGCACTTTAAGCTTGACACTGACTAGCCACTGATCATGTGATTTTGACACTTACACATGGCCGCCTAGCAGAAGTCAACAGGCAGAAAACCTTCAGACTGTTCTGACTGTGCTATATCTTTTCTAACTGATTAGAGTAGACTTACGGTTTTCATATAAATTATGATCAAAAGTCAAAAAAATTGGCTGTACTACTAATGCTGTTCAATAGAAGGGACCACAAGAAAAGATGAGAAATCTTTTAAGTCCATTTTTACGATCCATTTCCAACAAGAACAAATAGTGTATGAATGAATACTCCGAAAGCTCCACAATTATGTTTGTTTTTATGATCTGGATACTCAATATCGAGTGCACATTCAAGAGTGCAGAAACTTGCTGTCAATGCTGTCCTGTTATTTTAACAATAAAATAGCTTAGAAACTGTAAATTTCTAGCATATATTTATTTTTGTTTTTAAAATAATTACATTCCACAGCTGTACTATTAGTAGAGAGACAATGCACAGACAGGAAGGATTAATTCACACACACAATCGCTCTCTAATGCATTCAAATAAATGTAATCTTACTGTGCTAAGATTAGTTCAGGTTCAGGCTTCACAAGCCAACATCAAAGTTTGTCCACAAACTTTAGCCTCTAGTTGCAAATTGTGCTACGTTGCAAAGCATTCCCATTTCTTGAGTTTTTATTAATTACGTCATCAGCAATTGCATGAATTACACGAATCACATTACTTCAAAAATGTGAGGTCGTTCAATCTCTAATCTGAACTCTGCAGGTAGATAGATCTCCAGGAACAGGATTGGGCACCACTGATGTAAACAAACAGATAATTTTTTTTTTTTTTGTATTTAGCATACATGTGCCTGTTCAAGCATATGATGCTGACCAAAAATGATCAGACATGATATAGATATTATACACCCAAATATAATGTTTGTAATTTTTACAGAAAAATACTATAAAAATGCTACAGTAAAAAACATTAACTTAAGTTGCCTTACCATATACAGTGAAAAACTGTAAATGGTTTAACATCACATTATAATTTTACTGTAAAATGCTATTTCTTTTATGGTTTTTGTAAGTAATAACTATGAATTACCACATAATTTACAGTACAAAAAAATCTGGACATTCCCAGAATGCTCTGCATTACACATCCCATGTGATTACTGATAACAAAAATAATAAGAAAAAATGATTTGTTAAAAATGTAATGTACACAAGTGTGTTTTGTGTTACTTTATGTTATTTAGTTAATGTTTATAGCATTATTTTATTTTCGTGTGTTACCCTGATGGCCTTTTCTGTTTGTATGACAATCTGCACAATATAGTATGACAATATAGTAATATGCATATACATCTACGCACTATATAGTGACCACACAGTAAAAAATAATCACTGCCATTCTAAATTAATCACTCAATCATAAGAACCACTGGTCACACCACTGCCTACTCTGCTGCCCTCTAGTGAACACTACAGAGATGAGCATACTGCCCCCAAAGCACAGAATAAACCCCAGCACTCCTGAGGGTTAGAAACCTCCTTTAGCATAACTAAATGCATACAATGACTTCCTGCACAAAAACAGTTTCTAAAGAACTTCATATCTGATTAAGGTGACACAGAGACAGATGAACCAGAAAAGCTGCAATGCAGAGAGGCAGATGGGGGAGCAGAGAGCATTAATACGGGACAGTCATTTAGCTCTTAGACACGCACCCACAGATGGGAACTTGATGAATGAAATTCATCTGAAATGTGACGTTGAGCTGATGTAGTTAAATGTCAGTCGAGTGACTTTTAGCGGGAGTCTTTCCGAGGCGACGAGAGGAGGCCACCCTGGCTTGCGGTCGGCCTTCTTCCTTTTCACAGCTCAACTGCTTGTAATGAATCACTGGCCAACACAATATCCACTCCCCTGAAAGAGCGAGAGAGCCCCTTGAGCTTTAAAGCGGCATCCATCTGCACATAAGTCTCTTCCTGCCACCTCAACTGCAGCAAGTAAAACAAATGCGGTTGGTCATCACTGCCAGTCGTGCTTTAAGGGCCTGACGAGAAACGACTGCATGTCTCTCCCACCCTCCCCCAGCCGCTGGGCATATCTCTATTTCAATCTCGCTGTTCTGTCCCTTCCTCTCTCTCTCTCTCTCTTTGCAGTGGAGCCAAGGCAAGAAATCACTCCCATTCAGCCAAGGACACAAACTCCCATCACACACACACACACACAAACACAAGCTCTCAATATAAATATCTCTAGCGCTCTGGATAGCTCTGAGATTTATTCTGCTGCCAAGCCAGCAGAAAATTGACTTGTTTCATGGAGGCAGGCTATTGACACACTACCGTTGGGAGAGTTAGGGAGGCAGAGAGAGGGATGGAGAGAGAGAGGGAGAGAGAGAGGGAGAGAGAGAGCGAGATAGAGAGAGTTTGCACGTGTGAGAAAAAGAAAGAGAGAGAGTCATAGAGGATGAAGCTAGCCCCTCCATTACAGGATAATGTAATCAGCAGTGTGGGAAATGGCGATGAGTAAAATGGTACAGCTGACATTTATATAAGAGGATATTGATGGCATAAGCTGAGGAGGCAGACGTCCTCCCCTCTGCTCCTGCGGATTGATAAAGAAGCTCATTTAGCCAGTATATCATTCTTTCCCCAGAAGAGCAGCGAGAACTGCTGGGCCTGGAGCGAGGCGTGAAGGCGGGGGTAGACAGGGAGAGACGGCAGATAAATAGGCTTAGATCTAACCATAACCTTTCCAGGCAACAACAACAAAAAACATGACAAAAACACACAGTCTTCTTTTTGCCAGTGCTGAGAGGCGAGGCAGATTACATGGGTGATGTACAATGTGGGCCTTATGATCCTCTCTAATCCTGAGTGCTTTAGAGTCAACATGAATCAAAATTGCCCCCAAAATGTTGAAATGTGTGTTCCTGATTGGTGCATGTTTTACTTCCAAAGAAATGAAAATGTGCCTTTGTGAACTCTGTTGCAAAAAAATGAATAATGTGCTCCTCCTTTCCAAATAGACTACTAGCTATTTACACTACTGGTTAAAAAAAAATTTTTTTATGTTTTTGAAAGAAGTCTCTGATGCTCACCATTTTTTTATGACAAATACAGTAAAAAATGTAATATTGTGAAATGATTACAATTTATTTAAACTATTACAGTCCAAAATAACTCTTTTCTGTTTTAATATATTTTTAAACATACTTTATTCCTATGCTGAGAAAGCTGAATTTAACTCTAGTCTTCAGTGTCACACGATCCTTCAAAAACCTTTCTTTTAAATTATAATATTTCACAATTACCGTTTTACTGTGGCATTGGTGAGCAGAAGAGACTTCATTAAAAAAACTTTACTTTTTTTAAATATTCCAAACATTTCACCGGTAATGTAGACATTTAATGCCAACTTTTCACCATCTAAAATGTCTACAACATTTTATTCCATTTCAGTTTAAAATATGTCAGCTTACGGAAGCAAAATGGGTTTGCATGTTCAAAAATAGACAGAGCGCACACTTTTTGTATATCTGGAAATGAGAAAGTGAAAAGAAACAGGGAGCAGGAGAGAAATAAAAGAGTGAGGCGAGAGAGCAAGCATTTTTCCCTCTGGTCAGGTTTAAAAGAGGTGTGGAGAACAGAGGATGGGCAAAAGATGGTGAGGTGTGCATGATTTTTTGCTTGAATCAGCATTCGCTCAGTCAAGAGAGGAGAAGTGCGGGACTATAATTTAGCCTGGGCACAGCTCAAGGCTCATGTCAACCCTAAACAGACACCCTGGTTGATCATTTGAGAGGCGCTACGCCCAGTAACTTCTCATTAGATATACTAAATCAGTGTAGAATTATAATAGCATGCACCAGGAACTTTAGAACAGACCAAACAGTAAAGACAGGTGGTTCAAATAAGCGTTCTTCAGTTTCCCTTTCCTAGATGTGTTTTTGAAATTTCTGAATTTGCTAAACGGCTCAAGCATTCAACCTTCTTGAAGTCGTGTTCCATATCAACCCATGGAAAATGCTGGAGGAGCTCCACAGTATGTGGTCTCAGAACTTCACCATGACAAACCCATGAGCCTTTGTGAAAACATACTGCTGCCTCTGCAATATAGTAATACTAAAACCTGCTTTAGTTCTGATGAATGCTGAAGTGACCAATTGATATACATACATACATACCATACACACACACTGCCGTTCAAAAGTTTGGGGTTGGTATGATTTTTCAATGTTTTTAAAAGAAGTCTTAATTTATTTGATCAAAAATAAAATTAAAACCATAATATTATGACATATTTTACATTTAACTCTGTGCTTAAATCTGTACATTCAGTGCTCAAGAAACATTTCTTATTATTATCAATATTGGAAAACAATTGTGCAGCTTAATATCTTTGTGGAAATCATGATACATTTTTTATAAATAGAAAGCTTAAAAACAGCATTTATTTTAAATAGAAATCTTCTGTAACATTGTAAATTCTTTACTGTCACTTTTGGTCAATTTAATGTATCTTTACTGAATACAATTAATTTATTTAAAAATAAACTTTAAATAACTTTTGAATGGCAGAGTATATAAAAAGGAAATTACAGCTAGATTAGCAATCAATATATGTACACAGACCTGTAAACAATGTATCTAACAAAAGTAGGACAAAATGAAATGGCTAATTTCACTTTAGTATGGAATCTTACACTCATACCTTATGACATGGGCACCACAAACCATTTTTTTCCACCAAGGGACCACCAGCGGCATTATTTTCCTGGTATTCTTGGGGTCCTAGGAGAAATAAAACCAAAGAAAAACCAAATACAATTAAGTAATTTTATTCATAAGTGTAATGCAGGATAGTTTATCAGTATAGTTTTTATTTTTGCACAACATGTTAGACAAGATGTTCATTGTAAAGTCAATGGTTTACAGATCTTGACTGGATTGGTCAAATCAAACACTTTTTAATCCACTTAAAAAGTGTCACTCTATGACAAATTAAAAACACACTCTGCTCATAAGCTAATGTGGTATCAAATGCACATGCATTCAGGCTACTTCCCCATGGAATACTCCCTTGAAAAAAGCCACCAGGATGGATTCCGGCAATGCACCTTTCAAACGACCTCAGGTTTCCATCAGTGCGGCCAGTGCGTGGCCACAGTGTTGCCACAGAGGCTTGACCTTTAGCTGCCTTTGTTGTAATTCAATAAGAGGCTCAGGGCTGACACCCTAACCCAACACGGGGTGCAACACTACCCCACTACACCTCTAACAGGCGTAACCGCAACTCTCTCATACCTACTCACAGATAACTCAAATTTATTGAAACCCCTTTTCCTCTGTTTGTCTATAGAATTTCCACGGGGCCATGGATGACATTTCACATGAATATAATTAATGGGCAACAAGGCTTCTGAGATATTCTGTATTTTCCTTCAAAGGCATAGAAGACATGTCATTAAGTCTGCATTTGAAGCAGATTAAAAATATTATTTCACCTAAATTTGAAACTATTTTACTTTGAAGGAAAAAAAAAAAAAAACGAATAAAGGACCAAAAGTTCTGAATTTAGAGAAAACACACATATTAGCAGATTCAATAACTACTTAATTTATTTTTTTGTCTGCCAATATGTGAATTTTCTCAACTTAAATTAGAAACAATTTACTAAACTAGTAGTTAACTACAATATACTATTAAGAAAAAAACAAGTATTTGTAGGGCTAATATGAATAATTTTTAAATTTAAGTACTACTAAATTGCATTAAGAAATAAAAAATAGATTTAAATAAGGCATGTTTTGGCTTTAACTAGTGAGGACCAGTAAAATGTCCAGACTAGTCTGAGGACATTTGGCCCTCACATATATAGCCAAACCTGTACAAATACACACACACATATTTATAATATATTTAGCAATTTTCAAGTAACCAATTAAAGTGTTTTTTTAATCCAAAATATTTGCTGTCTGAATTCAATTGGCAAGTTTTTGGAGAGCATTTACCTTTAAAAACTAAGGCACAGCATCAAATTTGTCAAAGGAATTTATCCATGCTCCTCGGTTCGGCACCAGATGTCATTCTCCTGACATGTGTCATCCAGTGTGTCATAAACCCTTTCCCTGGGTACAATAATTCCTCCATAACTTTCATTTAATTCTGTATTATGACCACAGAGTCACACGTCATGTTTTGAGGTTAAAGCTCTTACACTGATGGACTTCAGATATTATGCATCAAACTACAGATCTAGATGGATCACTCACAGCTTAGCTCTGGTATTATTAATGGTGAATTGTGTCTACTAATGTGCCCCTACAACCTTAATAATTCCCTTGTGTTTCTGGAACACACAAGAATAATAAAAGAGGTGTTAGTCTCAATACAGATTGTGTTAAAGCAGATTTTCTCTGTTTCTTGGTGTTGGATCAGCTGTTCTGGTGAAACCTCAGGGTTAGTCCTGACTTATAATGTGGGTGCAAGAACTGTGCCATATTGACCTTGCTGTTGCGTTTGGGGGGGTTTAAGCACTGCAAGGTTAATAGCTTACACCAGATCAAACATCCAGATGGGCTAAAAGAAAAAGGCAAACTGCCACAGTCTAGACTAAGTCACTGAAACGGATCTCTGTTGCTCTGTTTGCCCAAACAGGAATCGCAACTTCTGTGATTTTGTTCAACTGACCCCTATTAACCTCTGGACACAGAACGGACCTTTCTCACTCTGAGAGGGATCCAGCAAGCTGGGAGATCCATCTCATTCAAAAATTTAAATTCTGTCATTACTTTAATTACTCTCCCTAATGTCGTTCCAAACCTGCAAGACATTCGTTCATCTTCGGAACAAAAATAAAGATCTTTTTAATGAAATCTGAGAGCTTTCTGTCACTCCCACTGAAAGCCTACGCAACTGCCACATTCAAGCCCCAGAAAGGTAGTAAAGACATCATTAAAGTAATCCATGTGACTCTGGTGGTTTAACCTCAATTTTATGTTTTGTTAGTGCAAAAAAACCCCACAATTTACCACTTTATTTACAAAATAATAATCTCCAACATGCGTTGGAGATTAATATTTTGTAAATAAAGTGGTAAATTATGTTTTTTTTGCACAAAATACATCATATGGATTACTTTAATGATGTCTTTACTACCTTTCTAGGGCTCAAAAGTGGTAGTTGCGTAGCTGTAAATGGAGTGACAGAAAGCTCTCAGATTTCATTAAAAAGATCTTAATTTGTGTGAACAAAAGACTTACGGGCTTAGAATGACATGAAAAAAATACTATGGTAAATCATAATTATGAAATGCAAAATTAAGACATAAATAATGAGATTCAAAGTACACCCCATTAAATATTTTGTTCTTTTGTAAGAAATATGGACTTCTTTCAAACAATATCTATAGATAAAGGTGATATAATTGAACCAAAAACAATGAAATTTTAACCATGATATCATTTATTTAACAAAAGATTTACAAAGATGCCAATTCCTACTGAGGAAAAAGTTAGGACACCCTATACCCTAATAGCTGTTATTGCCCCCTTTGACTGAAATAACCTCAATAAGACGTTTCCTATAACTGTCTACAAGTTTCTGACATCGACTGGGAGAAAGTTTTTCCCACTCCTCCATACAGAATCTTTTCAGCTGTGTGACGTTTGAGGGGTTTCTTGCATGCATGTTTCAAATCACCCCACAGCATCTCAATAGGATTAAGATCCAGGCTTTGACTTGGCTATTCCAAGACTCTCCATTTCTTTCTTTTGAGCCATTCCTTGGTGGATTTACTGGAATGTTTTGGGTCATTGTCATGTTGTATAGTCCACATCCGCTTCAGCTTAAATTTTCGGACAGATGGTCTTACATTTTCCTCAAGCACCCTCTGATCCAATGATGAATTCATAGTGGATTCTATGATAGTGAGTTGGCCAGGCCCTGCTGCTGCAAAGCAGCCCCAAACCATGACATTTCCACCCCCATGCTTCACAGTCGGTATGAAGTTCTTGTGCTCAAATGCTGTCTTTGGTTTGCGCCACACGTCTTCTGCTACTGGGCCCAAAAAATTCAACTTTGGATTCATCTGTCCAAAGCACATTGTTCCAGAAGTCCTGGTCTTTGTCTAGGTGTTCTCTGACAAATTTTAGTCTTGCCCTGATGTTTTTGTGTTTTTTTGACAACAAGGGTTTCCTCCTTGCACACCTCGCATGCAAATCAAATCTCTTTCTCATGGTAGACGCATGTACTTTGACATCACCTGTGGCAAGAGTTACCTGTAGGTCCCAAGAAGACATTCATTGTTGGAGACTTCAAGCATCTTGCAGTCTGCTTTTGGACTGAACTTGCTAGGACGGCCTGACTTGGGCATGTTGGCAGTTGTTTTAAATGTTCTCCACGTGCTCGAACTGTGTGTGAGTCTACCATTAAATTTTTCACATTTTTGGAGCCATGGTCTGCCGACTTTTTTTTCCTTTTTGATTAATTGTGTTGTTGAGCACCCAATTTGAGCAACATTTTGCTTTGGATGTGCGTGCTTTGGATCTGATTTTACAATGTTCTCCACTTGTAAATTATTTTCCGGACAGTGGAATGGCAGATTTAGAATATTTTGGAGATTTCTTTTGGAGATCAGACTCATATGCATCTACAACCTTCTTTCTGAAGGCCTCAGAGAGCTCTTTTGATCTATCAATGGTGATTTCACTCACTTCCACAATTAAGAGCAAACCAAACTAAATGTCTGAGGTTTAATACAGGCTCCTCCACAATCATCTCTAACGATATTCTAATCTTTTGCACATGATGTGGCGCATCTAATTCTAATTTTATGCATTTTAAGTAGCAAATAAATGTGGAGGTGTCCTATCTTTTTCCTCACCAAATATTTCATTTCTATTAAGGAAATTTTACAAATAAATTTAATTTAGTTTTTAGTATTATTATTTATATTATCTCCATCTCTCAATATTGTTAAAATGAAGATTCAATGTCCATATGTTGAAAAAGACAAAGGTTTTCTGGGATAAGGGTGTCTTATCTTTTTCACATGACTGTGTCTTAAAATATGTCAGTGCCATCGTTTTGTCTCAAGGTGCAAACCAGTAATGTTTTTTTCTAAGGCACGTTTAAAAAAAAATAATAATACTTAAACGTCCTAGTTGAACTAAGGCCTAATCCTGACTTAATCTAAGCCCTGTCTGTGAAACCGGGCCGCTAAGTCATAAATATGAGATAAAATGTCAAAATTATGAGAATTGTAAACTCACATGTAAGGTCATAATTATGACAAAACATCTCCACTTTTTTTGTCAGAATTATGACTTCTTTCCTATGATGTAGACCTTTTCTCATAATTATGACTTTTCGACATATGATATCATGATTATTTACCAAAGCATGATTTTTTTTAATTTGTTGCAGAAATGGATTTCCATACTTCCAAATCTATTTTATGAATTTAAAAACATATCACTCCAGGTTATGACCACTTATATTTTTCATTAATATTATTTACATTTCTAGTATTTTTTTAAAATGTTTTAATTAAGTTAAACATGTATATAACTGTCTTTCATCTTGTGCACACACATTCAAGGGCGTGTTATTTCCGCCATATATTTTACCATGTCAGATGTTATCACACGAAGGCCCCTGCTGTTCAGGCTTTGAATCAATCACGTTAATACTGTCACGTAACAATTGCCACAGATATCCAGCTTCACTGCTGATCAACACATGGGGGCCATGAGGAGGTAGTCTTACATATGTGTCGCACAACAGGTGCTGGATTTCGCCATCAGCCTGGAGCCTGCAGTCTGCACAAAACAACAGGAGAAGAAAGAGACTGAACACACGCAATGGATATTAACTTCACTTTTCCTACAATACTATACTTTTTATTGGTGCTGCAAATCTTTGTAATACAGTTGTCTCATAATTTATGACATAAACATCCCAGCATAGTCTAATTAAGAACAAAGCATTGCATTTTCAAAGTACTGAATATAATATGCAATAGGAAGTAGGTCCATTTGTCTTGCATCAGTTGAGACGCGTATAATCACAAAGTCATCTACCCTAAAGTGACAATGACTACCATCACATTTTGAGCTCTATAAATTGTTGTCATGAAATGGATACTGTATGAGCCAGAGGGGAAGCCATGCACAAACATTTTTCTTCGTAAAAATCCTGTCACTCAGTTTTATGAGTTGACCTGTTCAGAGTGAGAGGAGATTAGTAGAGGTCAGAGGTCGCCGTGCAAGATTCTGACACCACCGTTGCATTCTGGACACTTGTTAAGAGCACAGACATGGGATGCAAGAGAGGCCAAGGAGACACAAAATAGAAATAACATGTAAGCGGATAGCAAATGACGACTTTGTCCGGTGCCTCTCGCTCGCATTCTTTTACGATCATTTATGGCCAAGGATTTATGCAGAATGCATTATAAATCCAGCGCATGTTATATGTGTAATATTAATGATTTTTGTTACAGAATAGCTGAGGAATGGGCAGGTTTGCGTCACACCTCAGGCAGGATTATTTGCATTTTCTCCCAAATAAAGCAGAGTTATTTCCCGCTACTGTTTCGCAGTGCTTTTGTCCACATAACTGCAGCATTAACATAACGTCTTTTATGGGGATCTGAATGACACAAGCAGTTCTGAATTTAGTGTTGTTATGGCAGCCTCTCACCTCACACAGAACGATGTTGGCAGCAAATGTACTGAAATATTGCCCTTCCTTTGTTTGCCAAGCACTTTTCCATGGATGCGTACCCTCTCGCTCCCTCTCTCTCTCTGTCACTCATAAAAATCATATTTAGATCCTTATTTCTCCTCCTTAGCATATTTATGAGAGGACCTGGTGGGTATTATTCCTCCTTTATGACACGATCCAGAGACAAGGAGTTAAGCTCATCGCCCCAAACCAGCGATCAGCCCAGCACTCTAGCATAACTGTCTCTGGCGTTCTCCATCCATTACCCAGGCTTAGCGAAGGGCCACTGCTGCTCTATTCCAGCGTCAACTCTCTCTCTTTTCGCATTAACTATTCAGATCAGCTTGACGCACAGGCGCTCATCTCCATACCCCGAGCCATGTTATTATCTCGTCTCTCGTCTTTTTCGTCGCTGCTGATCGGCCCTTCTGCAATAACGGCCGTTGTGAATTATTCAGGCCTAGTTAGGCGCAGAGCTCACCCTCACGCAAAACTCGCATCATGAAGTCCATCCATCTCCACGCTGAAATATAGCTGCCAACAGCCTCTCCAACCCCAGCGTCTTCAATCACACAGTCGCATCTGTCACACCACCGTAGCCGGCGCTTTACTCAACCTCAGACTGGACAAAAGAGCTCCCATCAGGACCCTATACACATCTACTGACACACATATGAACACATACTGTGTGTTATCTAGGCTCATTTATTTTAATCTGTCATTCTTGTAGCTCAAAAAGTATAGCAGTGCTAGCAACACCAAGGTCATGGGTTCAAATCTCTTGCACAGAAAATGTATGCCTTGAATGCAGTGAAAATAGCATCTGCAAAATGCATTATAATGACATGATCTTGAAATACTGAACATTTAAACTTTACTAATTTATGTAGACCTTTTCTCATAATTATGACTTAATATATCAATTTCGACATATGATATGATGATTATTTACCAAAGCATGATTGGTATTTTTTTTATATTATATAGTATAATTTACAAAATAGTACATACAATTATTATACACTTTTACATTTAAAATAAAAAACTAAATTTTAACAAAATTATAAACCTTGTGGGGATCTTTTTTGGTCCTCATAAAGCAAATTATAAATCATATTAAATGAGTTTGTTTTGAAAATGTAAAAATGCTGAAAGTTTGTGAGGTTTAGAGGTAGGATTGAGGGAAAGAATATACAGTTTGTACGATATAAATCATTATGTCTATACATGGAAAAACATGGAAACATGTAAATATACACACACACACACACACACACACACATATATATAATATTTTAGTCTTTCAAAGTTTCGCATTCAATTCATTGTGTTACTTTTATAAGTGAATTATTATTGAATTATTAGTGACATTTTTGAGTGAAAATTGAGTGTAAATAAATCCTACATCAATTTTTTTGCATGTGTTTTTCCTTTTTTCCCCAATTATATATAAAAGTATCTGTTTATGTTGAAATGGTGTTTTAAAAAATACCTTATTCATCACCTTATAAATGAACAAACAAACACGCATATACATAGAGAACAAACAAAAATAACATCCCTCTTCTCTGAGTCATTTTATTAAATTACAGAAGCCTTTGTAAAAGAGCAGCCACCCGGGATAAACAATGTCAAGAACTTCAGCCTTTAGACACAAGTCTATTTCCTGAAAGCTTTAGGGTTATTAGGCACTCATAATGAAGCTAATTAACAGGCTCAATTATTTTGTACGAAAGCTCATCAAAGAAACAATTGAGAGATGGAAACAGGCAAAACTGTTTTCTAAATCAATGAATGTGTCATTAACATCCAGTAAATTAAGTAATTTATCAGACGCTACAAAACAGGGGCAAGTATTTACACTAGATAGTCAGGACACACATACACACAAATTAATATAACAAGATCTCAAATTACATAAATAAACAACATTAGATATTTTGCGTCTGAGCTGCGTGCTTCCACAGCATAAAAGGTAGACTAATCGCACATACATACACAGACTTTTGGGAAACTTACCATTAATTAGTGTTCTTCATGCTATTACTGCTCATGCATGGACATAGTGTCATTCCATTGATCAAAATTGACACAAATTTTGTGTGGAAATGTCTACAGCCCTCAAACTGAGGGGGGAAAACCTACAGAGAAAAAAATATAGAGAATGCATTTAAAAAAAAGCATTAAAAAAAAAAAAGTACTAAATATATATAGTTGTATGTCAGAATTATGTCAGGAAAACATCTGAAGCATTTCAAAATTCTAAGCAAGTTTCAAATTTCGATATTTCAAAACCACACCACACACACAGTCATGTTGTTTGTCAGGTTATTACAGCTGTTACAACACAAATGTTACAATGGGAGCTCCATTTTTGCTTCTTTTGACATATCTTTACAAATGATCCTGGTCTCTAGTGCTCCTAGTTTTCAACATCAATTCATAATGTCTTATTCCCAAAATGGGAAACTTCACAAACAAAAATTGGTTATGAACAACATTAATTATAGCATAAAAAATGTGCAATAAACAAGCATTAAATGAAACATTTCTTGTGTATTCAGCATATACAATTTGGATCCAAGTACTATCAGATAAAATTAATAAAATAATAATTATAAATTAAAACAGCATACCTTAATTAATTAGTCATTTCTTTAAATTATAATAACATAACGTTAGTAATTAATATTAAAGAACAGCATATATGCATTTAATATGTAATAATTTCCTGTAGCAGGTTATTATACACATTACTGTTAGCCCTACCTTAATTATATTAAACATGCAGGATGTGTAATATGAGCACTGAAGTCTAAAATCTTCACTCAAAATTGTTGTATAAAAATATGAATGTGGCATTTCTTTTTCCACATTTTTTTAAAGTAACATTTAAAACATTCTATAATGACAAAAGTACAAAGACATTTTAGGTGTCAGAGATATGAATTGCCATTCCCATGTCTCATTTTATTTGTATGCTGATCTAAATAAATAAATAAATACATTAATTCCCACAGAATAATAGTTTTATCAAAGATATTTTAGGTATTTTTGCAAAAAAAAAAAAAAAGAACCTTCCTAAGGTTCCCCTAAAGGTTCCCCTAAAGACCCTTTCAGGGAACAGTTCAGTTCAACAACTTTTAAAAAAAATCAAAATAACTTTTTTTCCCCCAATAAAGAACCTTTAAAAAAAAAAAAGTTCAGAAGGTGGAGAGTAGGTGGTCTTTTGTGGCTGATTGAACGCATTTGACCACATGAGCATTTACACATACACAACGAAATCAATCCGGTTGAATGTGGAAGTGGTTGAAAGTGGACAACCTCAAAACACTTTACACTCCATTTACACCTGTATTTAGCGCTGTCCACTTGTGATCTGATCGACAAAAACTTATCTTAATAGCCTACCAGGTGTTAACGGGGCCTGTGTGTTCTTTAAGAACATGACCAAACACAATCACAATCAACAATATCAATGATAAACTTTGGTAAACTTTGTTCAAATGAGTTGTCTGAGCCTGTATAGAAGCCTTGTGTATGCACATTAAACATCTTCGTTCTGGGATCAGCCATGGGAATGTAAGCTCATCCGATTTGCTCCAGCAGGTGGGAACTGCTGGCCTCAGCATTTTCCCCAACTGAGACTCACTTTCTATGGCACAATCCCTCGAAGCGTGTTCACTGCACCACGCGCATACACAGACACGCCAACTCTCGCACGGACACAGATTTTGTCCTCCTGAAGAACGCTTTCTCTCAAGCAAAATGTCTCGCTGTCTGTGCTAAGCGCCCCACAAGGACAGACCACACATATTTAACACATCAACAGGAACAGAAATTTGCTCCAGACTTATGCAGTCATTTCCACAAACCAAGCATGACCGGCTCTGAATGTACTGCAGTCAGACCATATCATGTTCAATTGACACCTCAGATCTCAATGACGAACCAATTTCGGAATTTCTTATATTCAAAGGTTGTTCTGATCAACCCTTTTGTTGACACCCAACATTTGGTTGAGTTACCCTATATTTTACGGTGTTATAAAATTCATGATTAGGCCTATGATTGGTCATGTGCAGCATTTAGCGGTCTGATATTTCCTACGATTCACTCTCGTTCATCGCATCACACTATGTTCTCTCTCTCTTGTTTCATACAAGCACATCTGGCGCCATCTTGCATCTCATTTGTCGACGATTGTAGTGAAAGTGACCTCATCTTCATTGCATCGTTTTGTAAATAATGGAGTATTTTCGAGATATCAGTCAGGTTAGCGGCAATTTTTTTTATTCTTTTTTATTTGACAGGAATGAAAACGAGGCCGTGAGGGATAAAATACAGTATGTTCAATGGATTATAGTACTGTTATTTAACAACATACCGATTGTTCAGCTAACGAAATGTCTTTCTGAAAAAATTAATTCAAAGACAGAAACTCAAGTTTTGAAAATTGTGGGTTGTGAAAAATACATGATCTAGGACATTTATACAGTGTGTGCAATTGTAAAGACTGCAAGTCTATTCCTCACAGCCTCGGTTTCATCCATGTTAAATTCAATATGGCATCTACCCTAACTAAAGACTATTCTTAGCGAAAGCTTTAAGGTAATAAATATACTGGTAAGTGGCATAATACACAAGTATTTTTTGCCATTCACTAATTAAATTAAATTTAAATAAAACTCTAGAACTGAAACTACACATTCAAGAAATCTGCTAGGTTTTTCCATACCGACATGCACAAATCAATAATCTAATTGCTTAGACTACTAACAATGACCTTCACTTTCAAAAATAAAGGTTCCAGGTTTTTAGTAGCGAGGCCATAGAAAAACCATTTATGGTTCCCCTAAAGAACCTTTCAGTGAACAGTTCAGTTCAACAACTTTTTAAAAATCGAAATAACATTTTGCCCCCCCAAATAAAGAACCTTTATGGAAATTTCCATGGATGTTGAAGGTTCTTGGAACCATTGATGACAATACAGAACCTTAATTTTCAATAGTGTTGTTATTAAAACGTTCAAAAGGTCCTGGTGGAGCACATAGAGATCTGTGAAGTGGGACACTGTTCTCTCTTTCCACTTGCCCAAATGTGCACGTCAAACAGGTGCCGTTGAAACACATAGCAAGTAATACACAAACAAACAAGTGCTACAACAGTCAAATGCACACTTAAACCCCTTATTAGCCATTCAAATCCAATGAGAGCAAAGAATCAGGGGTAAACAGGTGACGCAAACTGCTGACTGTGATCTCTAGGATGGTGAACAATGTATAACTCGGCCTGCAGTGAGACACTCTCTCTAATTACACCAGCTCAGGATGTTCTGATGGGCTTTATTTAACACACACTTTGATGTTGTGAATTCCATGTGTACAGTTAAACATTACATGTATTACTTTTGTATTTTGTTGTTTAAATCACCATACATTTCAAACAAACTAGAATAAACACCTAGAATATTTTGTCCATAAGTATGCAGCAGCGCAGTGATGTTACTGTAACATTAAAGTGATGGTATCTATTTGTCTGCACCATCGCTCTCTATGGCTGAAGGGTAATGGATAAGGGTTAATCAATGCATCTTCATCTGACAGACGCTGGGCTGGTCAAGCAGGCATTACCCGGACTCATCACTAACATAATGAGCCATTTCCACTTCAGGATTTACCTCTTGCTGTGTGCCTTTTTTTCTTCTCTTCTCTCAATCTTTCTCCTCTTCCACAGAGCAATTTATTCATAAATATGAAAAGCCTCTTCAGAGTCAGCATTTTTCTTGTACAGTAATTTTGAGGCAAGTCCAGGGGAGTTCCTCTTTAAATGATGCAGTGTTCTCCTCAGTGGCAGAAGCTCTGACTTGGCACTGTGGTTTCAGCTGATTAGGGGGAAACGACTGTGGCTAGTGTCATACTATTTACAGTCTCATCTTTATTTCTGTAGCAGTACCCAAGTCCTGTTGGTGCGTAAATGCATGCTGTGCAAATATAGGAGCGCACACAGTGACAAACTTGGGGGTAGTTGGTTAGTTAAAGGGATAGCTCACCCAAAAAAAGTGATTCTTTCAACATTTACTCACCCTCATTTACTCAGTCGTTATGACTCTCTTTCTTCTGAAGAGCATGCAAGAAGTTTAGCAAAATGTTATTGCTTCTCTTTTCCAAGCAGCAGGAATGAATTGGGAAGCTGCAAATATGGCACAAAAAAAGCATATTAAAAGAGTCTTCTGAAGCTATACGATATGTGAGGAACAGACTGAAATTCAAGCTTCCCAGTAGCTCTCACAACTACAACAATCCTTTTAAAATTTTCATCAAAACACTCTCAGCTGTGTTACCCATAAGATGAAAAAAACTCCAGAGTAAAACACATTACCATTCAAATGTTTGGGGTCATTAAGATTTCTTTTTCTTCTAAAAGAATCCAGAAATAATGCATCACTGATCCACAAAAATATTAAGCAGAACTGTTTTCAACATTTATTATTATAATAAAAAAAAAATTACTTGACCACCAAATTAGCATATTAAAGTAATTTCTGAAGGATTTTTTTGTGAAGCTAGTAAAGATTCAGATTAACCATCACAGAAATAAATGACATTTGAAAATATTTTAAACTAGAAAAGTTATTTTAAATTGTAATATTTCACACAATATTATTTTTGAACAGTAGTGTTCATGACACAAAAAACATAAATTAATGTTTATGTTTTTAGTGTCACTACTGTTCAAGCAAAAAATGCAACATAAAACATTTTTTTTAATGTACATAACTGAAAACAAAAGAAGAAACAATATAACAGAAACAACATGTTATAAAATTGTATGCTTTTCACAGGGACATCTGGGAGTGGACTGTATTATCTTGAATACAATTTTAGATTTTGGCTAAATTGTGTTCATTTATATTTTTTACTTGCAAAAACTTTTTTTTAAACTAATACGTAAAAAACATATTTTACTTTATCCACTTAAATCTAAGCTTTTCCACAGTACGTAAGGTGAAGTAACGCTCAAACCAATGAACATATAAACTGTATAATAAAAAATTAAAAACCCAATTAAATTCAGAGGGCGAGAATGGAACAATTTTACACAACTTGTTAGCATCTCAAAAACTATGAATAACGTAATTATAAAGTCCACTGAGGTCAATGGAGTTGTTATTTGCATAAACCTCATAGACTGAAAATGGGCATAAATTTATTTTTTTTACTGCACTGCACACATGGCCAAGTACGCAGTCCTAAACTCCAGGCTAAGTTTATAGCGTTCTGTTCAGCAGATGAAGTGGCAGTCAGGCAGGCCTGTTTCTCTTCTTCAGTGCTGAACTAAAAGTGAACTCACTCTGCTATATATAAATACAGCTTTGCAGCCAATCAGTGGCGTGGCTCCGGGGCATCATCTTGCTGCGCTGACTTTCCCATTACGATAATGTGAATCTCTCGCTCAGCCTCATAATACTGGCAAGCGTGGATAAAATACTGTCTCCCCTCTGCTCCACGCCGGCCTGCTCCCGCTCCTGCCACACACACACACTGAGAGACTGTCTGTGCATACTAATGAATTTGTGCTTCAGGGCCTTGGGACCGGCAGCGCACGGCACTGTGCAGATGTTTCCTGTAGGGGGCGCAATATAAACCTGACATGGTGAGCTGCATGTAGTCACAAGTTGCATACAGTAGTGGGATGTGGTTACTTTTTTCTTTTCTTTTTTTTTTACAGTGTTTAAGTGCAAAACATGTTGCTTCTGAGTGCTCTTTGAATGGTGCACCAAACATTGTAAAATTAATTTTCTTAATCAGTACTTTTGATCCTGCTTTCAGTAAAACACCAAAACATCATTAGTAGAAGATTAATTTACTTGCATATGATAAAGATTTAATTCAAGAAGTGTTTATTTTTCTTCCTGAATTTGGCACATATCTTTCTTGTTTTAAGCATGAGTTATTGTTATATTTTTGTTTAAAAAAAACATCTCATGATATATTCTCTGAAAAAACTTATGCAATTATGATTATTTATCTTGTTTAAGAATATTTAAGTGTTTGTACTAGAAGATAAGTACAATAATTCTTAAGTGTATATTAAATGAAAAGGATGAATAATACTTTTTCTGTTCACTAACAATTCAATACAGTAATTAATCATGTCCATACCATTGGCAGCAGTTAGGTTACATTTTGCTAATTTTACATATCGTTTAAAATCATAATAATCCTACATATTTGTTATATAAAATATATAATCCTACCTATATTACTTGCACATTTATTGATTGCAAGTTGCTAGAAAGACTTCAGAAGTGCAGTTAATCTACCAAATCTGTTTTAACACACAGAAAAACTGAGCTTCATTTCTCAATTTACTCCATAATCTTCCAGAAATCTGAAAGCCAAGACAAAAGTGTCCATTACCTGGTCACCTGTACCAACCCATACACTCACTCACAGAGAAACCCAGACACATACACACACTGCAGTGGGGGTGGAGTTGGGGGACTCGTGGAGCATGAACGGAAAACATGAAAAGAGCGTTTTGATGGGGACACTCTGTTTGCCATTTCTAATTTGTAGGCGGGGGACGAGAATGGGGCGATCACAGCGTGATTCATATTAAAAGTCAATTGGCCTTCAAATTCCTCGGGTCCCCCAAAGTCACTACTGGTGAGAAGGAAATGAGTCTTAATGGAGTGGCAGTGCCACAATAAAATATCGGAAATTGAATCTGACCACAAAACTCAATGGTCCAGGCACAGCACCTGAACGACTGACCATTACAGATATGAGATTCTTTCTTTTCTGACCATTTTTTCCTTATCTATTATTTGGCTATATGGATGTCCTCCGATTCTCTAAAAGTCCTTTAGTGTCCACCTTTCCTCTCTCGCCTGAACATCGGAGCACTTAGCAGTAATCTGTTTCGGCCTCACTTTTAATTTCTCGCATGTCTGCCTGCGCTCTGAGTGCTGGGGTAACTGGGTAGGCAATACAAAGCAAAAGGCCATAAAACCCTCCTGCTGTGTGAGATATATTAACTTTAACCTCATGGTAATTACCAAAAACTATTTAAAACCAACTTTTCCATTTAGGCTACTTTCCGCTAGGTTACTCGTGACAACTGCCCACATTTTAAATGACTATAAACTGACAGGATCAAGAAATTGCAAAGATTCATAAGCGCACATGCAGATGATCATTTTTAACTGCTAGATTAATGTCATATAACTACGCTAGTATATTATATTTTGGAGAATATCATGACACAGTCCTTCAAATATGAATATACTAAAGGAAATTTTACGTTATTGAAGTCAGATAACTTTCAAGCCTATAAAGCGTAATGTATAATATCTAAATTAACATCATGATCAAAACTTTGTTAAAACATTTCATGTAGTCAGTTGTACAGATCTCAAAATTTCATCTCACTTTCTGGCCATATACATAACATCTGCAGCAAATTACATATTTTTGCTCAGTGTTTTTTTTCTTCGATTGTGAACTCCATATTCTAATATTCATATTTTATCTAACAGTTCACTAAACTGTTCTATTTTTTTTTTCTGACTTTTCTGAGTATTATTTTATGCCAGGCTTAAAAGTTTACAACTTCTGGAAGAAAATTCATGGGAAATATTTTTGAAACAAAAAAGCTTCTTGAATTGCACTACTTGAAAAAAATATGCTTTGCATTAACCGTGCTTGCATTTAAATGCGCTGTATTTTTAGGGCTTGCATTTTTATGGGCTGAAATTTAAACATGGTCATATATTTAAGCTGTGAATATTTCAATTCAAAATATTTCACACACATTTTCATTATTAAAAATTCAATAATTCATATTCACCATTCAGATTTCATTTCCAAAATATTAATTCTGTTTAAAAATACAACCTATAATATTCGACAGGCAATTTTCGGTCCGTTTTATTTTGCTTTACAAATTCGCTTCCACAAATTCAGTGGTTCAAATTCGACAGAAAATTTTACATTTCATATCCGGGAACTGCAGGAATAGTAGTAGATTATACCGCTGTGCAGTACTGGGGGTTCCCTCAATACGTCATACTCCAGGATTCTCCTTCCGTCAGGACATATAAAACGCTCAATGTAGGTAAATGGACTAATACAGTGATATAAAAGACTAAACTCACACCTTATTGGGAATGTAGGATATACTGTATAGGCTGCAGGTGGACTCAGAATTTGAACTTAACACGCAAAGTTGGCGCTAAGCATTTCCAAGTGAAATACTGGCATAAAGATGGCTTGACATTGTACGTTTGATATTCACAAATGTAGGGGCCATCTCTAAAGTTAAATATGACATTGGTATACACGTTTCTAACTTCAATAGCAATTGAAGAGCATTTCACTACAGCATGAGCTCATATTAATTTTAATATCAACAATCTAAAAGGTGTGCATCATTCCTGGCACCTATGAACATTTTACAGTTGGTTTTATGACTAAGTCATTCTCTTTAAATGCTATAGAGAGCTTTAAATTATGGCATATTTTGTGTATGAGCCCATACGGAAGTGAAAAATAGCAATTTTACACATGATTTGACAGTTTATTATTTTATTAAATATCAAGAATCTAAAAAGTGTGCATCATGCCTGACACTTACATGAACGCTTTACAGTTGGTTTTAAGTCATTCTCTTCAAATGCTATTGAAGTTAGAAACGTGTATGGGGGGCCTATCGTATGTAACTTTGAGATGGTCCCTAAATTTGCGAATATCAAACTTCCAACGTCCAGACAACTTTATGCCAGTATTTCACTGGGAAACGCTTAGCACCAAACTTTGCGTGTTAAGTTTATATTCTAAGTCTGCTTGCCTGTAGCCTACTTAGTATTGCCTACATTCCCAATAAGGTGAGAGTTTGGGTATTTCTCACTGTATTAGTCCATTAAGCTACGTTAGAGATAAATATATGTCTACCTCAGATTTAATGTTTGATCTGTACATCAGCATCGGGGAATAACGTTATAATCTCCTTATTCACGGTTGAGAAAGCTGCTTGAAATTAATGACTCTCTCTAACTGTTGCTTTGGTATTCATCAACACGTGCTTGCACCACCTGCCGGTGAGGTTGACTAACAGCAGATAGAGATCATGCATCGGTAATCTACTGCTATTCCTGCCGTTCCTGGATGTGAAATGTTGAATTTTCTGTTGAATTTGAACCACTGAATTTGTAAAGCAAAATAAAACGGACCGAAAATTGCCTGTAGGTTGTATTTTTAAACAGAATTCATATTTTGGAAGTGAAATCTGAAAGGTGAAAATGGATTATTGAATTTTTAATAATGAAAATGTGTGTGAAATATTCACAGCTTAAATATACGACCATGTTGAATTTCAGCCCATAAAAATACAATGCATTAAAATGCAAGCACGGTTAATGCAATGCATATTGTTTCAAGTAGTGCGATTCAACAAGCTTTTTTGTTTCAAAAACATTTGGCATTCATTTTTTTCAATATAAAATTAATTTTGAATATCTGCTTAGCTATTATATTTTAGAGCACTTGCATGTTAAACCGTCGGCAAAGAGGATATCAAGAGGAAGGTCTGTACAGATCAGATTCACAGAAGTGAAATATTGAATAGGCTGAAAATTAGGAAAAAATTTGTATAGAATCCATTTGCAGTCATTTAGGGAAAGGGTGTGAGAAACATGCCTAATCCTGACACGAGCACATATTGCCCTCTTCAGGCCTGGCTGTGTAAGATGACCCGGCTCATTTGTCACCCTGGCTGGAGGAAATCCAAACAGCTCAATATCATGTTTAACTAATCAGACAAGAGAATCTATTTAATGACAGCCTTGAGACATGAGATAAATGTTAGCCACTCACTCAGTCAATTCAAACTGCCTGAACACTCAATCAGGATATAATCTACGATTCGGAACTAATAGCCAGAATATAGTGGCTTATTTTGTAAACACGGAACTCATTTTGCTGAGCTTGTTAAGCCCTCTCATTTTAAGTCTAAAATGGCTTTGGCTTCAGCTACATGTGTAAAGATAACTCGCCATCCCTCTGTGCCACTCTGTTCTTCCCTCCTCCTTCCTTTTCTCTGTATTCATCTCCATGACAGATGCAGAGTGAGGCCTGAGGCTGCAGTTAAGAATATGTGATGCAGAGATTCTTTATTAACATTTCATTCCCATTCCCTACACGACATAAATTAGATGGGACGTTAAAGGCTGTCAGCTGTGGCGATCTGTCACAGAGCCTTGGCTCCGTCCGTCGGCTGTCCCCTGACTTTCGTAATGTCTGCCACCACCAAGCCGATCACAAGTCTTCATTGTGGCTACACACAGAGCTGCCAATGAAAGAATCCGAACTGCAGAAACACACTCACTACGAATGAGATTAATTCTGGACCCAGTTCACAAATTCAGCCCCCTCACCTTTGCCTGTGTGTGCGAGCTGTACTCTAGCATGATGACGGCACTGGTGTGACTCGATTATAAGCGGTATCTATTCAGCGTGTGCTCATGGCGAGAGATCTGAAATGTGTCTTATGGCTAGCTCAACGCTAATGTATTCATCATTAATCTTATCAGCGCTGCCTTTCCACATCATTTCAGGGCAGTAGCACGATTTTTATCTCTAATTTGATGGTAATGAACCCATCAGCATGGAGTGGTTGATGAATATGATGAAAAATGGCATTCATATTCACTTTGGACAAGCCACATCTTCTTATCTCATTAGAAAAACTGATATTAGAATAACTCTTTATTTATGAAAATGTACATTAATCGTGTATGGTCTCTTGGTCAAGACACTTTTTAAAAACTAACAAACAATATAAACTACAAGAAAAATGTGTAGTTATTAAGGCACTTGTACTGGGAATTCGCTCTGATGAAAATTCTGCACAAAAGAAAAAAAATACTTTTAACTATTAATAGACATACAAGATTAGCACTTCAAACCTACTGTACGCTTGTGCCTGTTGCTGGTGTGCAGGTTCTCAAGCCTGGCCAGACAAACCATGCCACCGTCTACAAACACACTAGAAAAACATTTCCAATATTTAACATTGAACAATGATGGCCCACCCTAGCCAATTTTGGGAGGTTACCTCAAACATTACTTTGGCCAGACTGCTGGGATTTCAGTTTGGTACCAGCCTTTACTTGAGTTAATTGAGTTTTCAATATGGCGTGATGCTTTTTTCTGTCTCGTCGGTTTGTTGGGGGTGACACGGAGGACATATTTACAAACAAGGCATCTGCAAAGAGCTGTAATAAGAGACATTTATAAGTGCAATTATTAGAGAGGAGGAGTAATTATTGCATTCCAAAATTCATGCATCAAGTCATTAAGAAAGGTGAGTTCACTGGGGACAACTGGACCTTTTGTCCCAGGCCCGGGCTTGAGGGGGGCTCAGACTGGATTGTGAAGGGGGACCCTCGAAAAGTTATCATGATTTCATCTGAAAGATAGATGTTTTGTATGCTTAAGCATGTTTAGTGTACTGGTTCACACCATGATTCAGTTTCAAAGTCATACTGACTTTAGCTGCTCGCCCCATCTTAGTAATTCCACTATCAAAGTTAGCTGACCTTCGTTTTCTCAGTGCTTCTGAGTGTTATCCTAGAAGGCAGTGTTGTGAGGTGTGTGTAGTTTTTGTTGTTTAAATTGATAGCTCAGTGGTACACACAGTAGATGAAATGTCAGCGCTGAGAGGGGCAGCACTGCCCCGGGGTCTCCACGGACTCCCCTCTCCCTCAGATAGGAACACAAATTGGATATGAGGTTTGATCACCAAGTCCAAATGTTACATTCCCATTTTTTACACATGGACAGAAATGGGGGGAGGGGGCACTCTGTGTGACCATAAATGACATATGTTTGTCACCTTTAAATGAAATGACCTATTTTGTGGAAACAGCTATAAGCCTACTTGTGCTCTTTCAGGAGAGGAGGACTGCAATATGTAGTAAAAGATTGGCTTTCTTTTCTGTCCCAGCAAAACACAGAAACACCCTCAGGGTATGTCATTTCCCTCTCCGGGAAGGTTAACATTAAGCTTGCACTCAAAAGAGTTACTCAAGCAAAAGTAATGCAACTAAATTCAAAAAATCATCCATACAAAAATAAACAACAAAAGCCTCTTTGTGTGCCACTAACAGTAGCGGTCTTCCGCTAAATGGACGAGTTTGCAGTCCTCCAACCCATATTGAGTTCTGGAAGTCTTACAACGACTGCTCACACGCTGCCCATATTAGCGAGTTAACTACTGTATGGTTTGCCTCCCTGCTGGTTCTTGAGTGGCGAGCGCTGATGAGCTCTTTGTCGCCTGTGCCTTTCTAAAGAGGAGAGGCAGCCGCTTCTGTCGAGTTGACTAGGTGCCAGGCCTTCCAGTTTGGCCCAATCCCTCAAGCATGAGCCTCACATATTCAAGCTGTTTCAACAGCCTGTCAGCTAATGGGATTTGGGAGAGGTACATTAAGCCTGTATGAATTTGTGAGGGAGAGCAGGACTCTGGATGCTCATATTGCTGTGCCATATTAAAGGGCTGGAAAAGTGCTTTCCTGCTCCATGTCTTCCTGTTAAATGTCAGGCCACATATGCTAGGAGAGGAGTAGCAATGGATCCGATATGTTGTGCTTATGCTGCATTAAACCCATAGAAACCTTGATTTGTCCAATCATCCCTGGGGGTGACAATTTGTTCACCATGTTAGATCTAGTTTCTATGTAATGTGGTGAGGCCACTGCAGAGGATTTGAGTGTTGACCGTGTTCTGTGTCAGTGGTCACCATTTCACTCCAGTCTGACAATCACTCCTGGTGCATACTTGCAAATCTTGAGGAACATGGTTTCTATGCAGATGGTAAAGCATTAAAATAAATGGTTTATATTTCAGTTTATTGCCATTATCAGCTTGAAAGGCTATTTCATGGCAAATATAAGATGATAAATAAACATTCGATAAAATTCAGCTTACAAAAAATTGAGCAAAACTAAAATATAAAATAAAAAAAGGATTAAATACAAAAATAATATAAAAATATATAAAATAAAATAAAATAAATATAAATAAATTATAAATAAATAAATAAATCCATAATTTAATTTATCATTATTTACGCTCACCCTCATGTTGTTCCAAACCTGCAGGTATGGACTGTATGCATAACTTATATTACATTACTTATCCCCATTCATTATATGGACACAGGCAGCCAGGATATTCTTCAAAAATGTATATTTTGTATTCCATGAAAAAAAAAAAAAAAAAAAACTTTAGAACAGTATGCATTATTGCTTTAAAATCCCAGTTCACCTACAGTTCTGTCATTTAGAGGTTTGTGAATTGTGTTAGGTGAAGGCGAAAGCGAAAGCCAATGATATTCATTAATGAACATAATAAAGTAAAGTGCCAAGCAGTGATTTGCTAAAGGATTGTCTGGACAGCAGTATGATTGGCATAATAAAGGCCGTTTCTCCAGCTGGGTATAAAATAAGAAATATACATCACCCATATACTATCCAACAGCACGGCCCAGTCCGTGCTGCAAATGCAAAGATGGCAGAAGGGTGATAAATTTCAGCAATGCCTTGAGTACTATAGACTAATCTGTGTGAGCAATCACAGGAATAATTGATAAACCAGATAAGATTTAATGTTCCCGGCCATCACCGTGGGACCGGGAACCTCTGACACTTTGACGTGTACGGTGTGCGCGCGTGGGGATGAAGTGTGTGCGTGACTGATGGATCTGTGTTTGGGAGAATGACAGCCGCGGTGCTAAAGCGAGCTGTTTAATTAACCCTACGGCGAGTGGCTTGTCACAAACGCCCATTTCTTCCTGACTGAGACCTCAGCAGATCTAAGGGAAAGGCAGGGATGAAGAGGAGGAGGGGAAAATAGTAATAATGTGGATCCACAGCGCAAGATGGCTTTTTTTATTCTATTTTATGGGTCAGTGATCTGCATTCATTACAGGGACGTGAAGACATTCGGTTGTAAGACTAATGCCTCCTTCCTACGGACTGAGAGTAGTTTGTAGATTAATATGTGACACATTAATATGTGACGTCTTAATCAAGGTGGATTTTAAATCGTAAATAAACCGGGGGTGTTCATTTAACGGAAATTATGCGATCATCGGTTCCTTTTTCCATTAGATCAATTGAATTATAATCAATTAAAACCACAATTGTTCCTTCAGCTTTGATCTATTCCTCTCCTGGCATTTCACTTAGTCAGGCACCAGCAAAGCATTTGTGATTTTAGCACAGGACAGTGAAGGTGTAGATTAGCTCTGGGAAAGTTCAAGCAGAAACCTTAAATCAAGGTTGAGTTTAACCCCCATTCATCTTGCATATTGATGGCCACATTCCCTCCTTCCCCTTGTCTTCCATAGGGATAATGCATTCTCCAGCCTGGAATTCTATCAGAGCGGTCTGCTTCGTCAGTTAAATCAATAGGCAGCGTATGGCGGCGGGTCAGCAGTCACGTTCTGCACTGCGTCTTCAGGCAGCAGGCTGATAGTTTGAGTGTAGGAAATTTGCTTAAAGCCCACACCAATTAACTTCAGGATGATGAATGCTAGGGGTGGGCAGGGAAGGACCGAGGGGTTCTGCCTCTTTTTTGTGCGAGAGTGTGAGAGTCTCAGCTGCTTTGGAAAAGAATGGGGAGAAGAAGTGGGAGGGGCCACTTTCAAACAGATAAAACCAGGCGCTTTGAGTCTGGGTCAGCCCACCCCCTAATGATTATGTCAATCTGTGTAAGTGAGCCAACATTGGAGCTGTCAGGACATAATCAGTCAAAGCTGGATTTGTAAAAGGCACTGGGGAGACGCACAAGGCTGGGCACAAGACATTTGCATGGGGAATTGCCCTGATCTGTGGAGAGAAGGCGGCGCAGGGGTCAGACTCTTTTGTTGAGGTTGACAGTCAGCCCTGTAGAAATGAAGTGAGCAGCGTGTGTCTCCTCATCACATAGTTCATAAAGAGAGAAAGGATCTGCTGGAGGAGGGATGCCGAACAATAGTGAGAAATCAGCACCAGGTTTTCACAATATGGAGACTATTGATCAAGCCCTTCAGTGGAAGGAACACTTCATAAAACACTCCATTTCCAGCTATCTTCAAAAGAACAACAACAAAAGCACTTGAACACTGAATTATTATTATTATTATTATTATTATTATTATTATTATTATTAACTAACCATTAGGAATTTAATTATTCCTGAACAATTCTAAATTCTTTTGAGGAACCATTATAACTAACCATTATAACTAAACCATATTTGGCAACACTATTACAAAAACGAATTATGGCAACATTTTTAAAAGCATATTTGAGAATAACTTTCCTAAAGTGTGTATAGTATTTATTGACGTAAATAAAAAAAAAGGTTTTCTGTGTTAAAAATAATATTATACTGTATATTCAGCAAAGATGGTGTAAAATAATCAACAGTGAAAGCAAAGACTTGTTAAAAAAATGTGCATTTCAAATAAATGCTGTTATTTTGAACATTAATCAAATAATAAGAAATGTTTCTTAAGCACCAAATAAGGTTATTGTAAGTTTTTATTTTTTTATAAGGCTAATTCAAAATAATTTTAGGCTTTATCAAAATAAAAAATAATTTAATTCAGCTTTGCCATCACAGGAATACACACAAGAAAACAATTATTTTAAATAATAAAATCTTAAATCTTAAATTTTTAAGAATATTTTCACAAATGTTTTTGCTTGGAGAGCATAAAAAATACAGACTCAAACTTTTGAATGGTATACGAGTTTAAAAATACACATTAGAAACAGAGTTGTGTATATATAAATGTAAATAATACGCATTTAATATATAGAAAATGCAAGCATCCCTCTGTATTTCTCTGATTTACTGTAAAGTCTACCAAATTACAACATAAAACAGTAATAATTCTTGGTTTGTTTTGTGTCAGATCACATTCAGACCTGTATTATCAAAAGTCAGTTAAAACATTTGTTTTGCAGATTCAAGCAGTGCAGGAATGAGTATTTTAGTACAGAGGTGATAGAATGCCACTTCATGAAAATCATTTATTTTTCTGAATAAGAACTGGTTCTAGATTCATTATTCAACATCTAAACCAAAAGAGCTGACCTCTAAAACACAGAAGAATAAGCTTTATACACAAAAACAAGAGTTAACTATATATTCTTCTCTAAGACTAAAGAGCAGCCTACTTGGTTTCTGACCCTATAAAAAAAGGTCAAAGCACTTCCTGAGATACAGACTTGGTAAGTGACAGCTCAAAGAGTTTTTGAGAATCTGGAGTGGAGACAAGAACATTTAAAGTGTCACATGGCTGTGAGGAAGATGAACGTCATCATGGGGAGCAACAGCTGCTACACTTTGAACAGCCAGGGACCAGATGTCACCCAAATACCACAATCTATTCACTATACTGAGAACAACCATAAAGGGAGATATGTTTATGACTGAACAGCTCACATCTTCTAAAGAGTGCTACAGCACTACAGGATGTGAATATTATATATTAAATTACTGCCAGTGGACCAGAGAAAGCCAAACCTTAATCCTCATGCAAACTTTCCTCCACTAATTAGGTTTCTTTCTGAAATGCTCAAATAGCACCCACAGTTCTCACTGCTTCATTGAAATAAGAAGCCTTTCACAAAAGGATATAAACATCTGTGCATCCAAATACAATCAGTGGTTGCGTGTTTTGGTGACAGTTGTTGACACCCATATTCCCAAGACATTTACACATAAAGCACTTCAGAAACACAGCTGTTCAGCTTTCAGCAGGAAAAAGATACCGTAAATGCACTATTCCTCAGCAGAGCGTGTTATTGTGTGTATAATTATTATATTGCAATGATTACATCATGATGCTACGTCTTAAATTATGCATTAGGCTCTGTGCTTTTACATTAGACTATTTTCAAAAAGGACAAGAACACAAGAACCTAAGCTGATTACCATTTTAAACATCCTACTTTCAACATAAAAAAAATTGCTTTGTTTTGCTTAAATGGCCATAAATGTAGAACAAGATGTGTAAAGAAAAGCCTAAGATGATCAGAATTATCCTTGTGTTTTAAAGGACTAAAAAGTCCCATGATGCTTCAGCCGTTTCCACACTGCAAGAGCTCCCGCTGCGACAACAGCCTGTGATATCTCATTTAAGATCATTTACATGGAGACATCGTTCACTCCCCCTTTAGACAAAGCTTATCCATCGTTATAAATCAGCTCAACGTCAGACAAAAAAAGCACAGGTCAGCAGTTTCTTCCCTTCAGTCTCTCTCTTCCCTGCCTTCAGCTCTTTAATATATATTTCTTTCTGCAAGGATAAGTATGCCCTCTATTTAACAAGCTTTTCAGCTACCTTTGGTATAGACTTTCTCATAAAATGAGAAAATTCATCTAATCAATCCCTTTTAGTATGTTATCTGTTTCTCCTGACAACTTAAGTCCCTATTGATTTGCCATTACTATGTTGGATAATCTCTTGTCAGGGGAACATTATAAAAATTAAGCCATTTTCAGTCTTCATATACCTTACAGACAGGATCGATTCTCTTTATTTGTTTATATATATATATATATATATATATATATATATATATATATATATAGAAGAAACTGACCTGCTTAGTGCAATTTGCCTACAAAAAAATCAGCTCATACCATATAGACTTACTATTGTGTTCCTGTAACTCAACTACTAGAGCATGGGGTTAAAAACAACATGGTTATAAAATGCAGTTTAAATTCACTCCAAATTGATTTAGATAAAATCGTCCTCCAAATTAATAACAGTAAATTTTGATATAGTGTTTGTATAATCTAAAAAGGGGTTCTCAAACTGGGGTCAGGGATCCATTTTTAGCATTCAAGTTAACTTTAAAGCTGCAGTCCGTAACTTTTTTGGGGTTAAAAATTATCCAAAATAAATTTTTAGCCAGTGCACAACCAGCCAGTGTTCAAAACTATCTGGTTGCCTTAGCTGGATTCAAAACGGAAGCTTGTAATAATGTTTTTAATAGAGATGCACCGATTGATCGGCTGGTGATTTTCACGTGATTGGCCAGATTTTCACGTGATTGGCCATGACCGACGACCGGCCGGTCAGTCTGACCCCGGATTTCCACCAACTGCGGAACGGCTGCGGATCGGCTCCGTGCTCCGCTGTCCTTCAATACGCACCAGGTCCGGATTTGTTGCGTAACGGCTGCGGCCATGACTAACAGCTGAAGTCACGAGGACCCACGAGATCTCGCAAAATCACGTATGATCGTGCGATATAAGTGCTGAATTGCTGCGGAGCTCTCCGGCATCCAGCAAAAATAGAAGCTCTGCGTATCTGCTCTGGAGGGCTGCGGATCGCCGGAGTCGGAACACAGCCGTTCCGCAGTAAGTGAAAATACACATTGACTTTAATGGAAACCTATTGACTCCGCCGCCGTTCCAGAGCGGATCCGCAGCCATTCCGCAGTTGGTGGAAATTAGGGGTGACATATGGCGATTTTATGCCGGTCAAATGCACTCGGGCGCTGCATGATTAACATCGCGCAACATCAGCATCACACGTGCACACGGAACACGCATGTAGGAAACCTCGTGAATTACGGCCATTTCACACCGCAAGCGTCAGCAGGGAGTGAGCAGCGCGTATTTTTTCCAGCATGCATGTTAATCAATGAGTGCATTCACACCGGAAGCAGGAGAGGGCAGCGCGTGAGCGTCAAACAGGAGCGTAGCGTGAGTAGTAGTGAAGCGGGGGTTTCGGCGCCGAGTCTATTTTTGCAGCGCTGCCCACACTTTTAGAGATGAGAAAGCACAGAGAAAGCACACTTTTGATGGACAAAATAAAAATTATTTCACACAAAAAGTGCTCAAAATGCACAGAATAAGCACATCTAGTGTGTTTTAACAAGAACTGGAGTATGTCAAAAAAGAAAACGAAGATTCAAAAATATTTGTAGAAGATTTACCCATTTAAACTTGTTTTAATTATTAAGTTTTGGTTGGAAGTATGGTTATGATTACAAAAAATATATAAAGTAAACTAGCCAGAAAATATTATATATATATAAAATGTTATTGCCATTACCTGTTTTCCCTGTTTTCATTCAGAAGTTTAGTTTGCTAAATATATAAAAAAATGTAGATGGATATTGGATATGAAAAGAAGGACATGGTTCTTCCATAACACTGCACTTTAGATGTGTGTAATTTTCCCACACCAGAAGTAATTTACATAGTTCTATTTTATAGCGATTATCTGTTCAAAAAAATGTTCTATGCAAAATGTAAAATGTTAAAGATAGAAAATAAATATTTGTGTGTGCTGTTATGTGGTTAGAAAAAAATTAAATCGGAATCGGCTAAAATCAGTATCGGCAGGTCAAGCTCAATGAAAAAAATCGGAAATCGGAATCGGCCTAGAAAATTGTAATCGGTGCATCTCTAGTTTTTAATTCCAGAGGTACTGGTGGATTTCCACGGGAAATTCGAGCATGTCTTTGCGTCATTACGCCATTACGTCACATCTGTACACATTTTAAGATGTTTCGGCTAGTAGGCTCTGTTGCGTGTGAGGATGTTGGAGGTGGAGATTTATAGCCTTTTCTCACAGCACTTGATATAATTAAACTTATCAATTTGATGGCGGATCCAGAAAGGTTCAAACGACAATCACCAGTGACAACTGGAGATTCACCCGTTGTAAAACGCAAAAGAATTCGGACTTCGGAGTGGCTACAGAAAAAAAGAGACTGCAACCGGCCCATGCGAAAACAAGGATAAATATCAGAAGGGCATTAAATGTATTCACGCAATGCTGATGATGTTAACATTAACAATTTAAGAAAGTATAATTTGCACAGTTTGACGTGATATGATAAGCGATCGTTAGATTTAATCAGTGCGATTTACTGCAATGCTTTTTTCCCTTAGTTGGTCAGAACAAAAGTGGATGTTACTTAGTTGTTCAGATGACATTTTCCGGTGAAAGTTCTTATGTTGGTCATACTTCCAAAAAGTGGAATCTGTGATTCCGAATAACAGTATCCACACCGGCGCTGTGACTGACAGCCGCACATTCTCCTCAAAACATTGGTTTCAGGTGCTGTGCCGATGCACAACTCACATAAAGTTGATAATTCCACGAATAACTGCAATTGCAGAATTCAAACAGAGATGGTGGCAAAGAGGAAAAACTACAGACTGCAGCTTTAACTTAAAATATTTATTTATAAAGTTAAAACAATTTAATTCACTGCTATGGAACTATATTCATTATTAAAAGCACTTATAAAAAAGAAAAAATAAATAAAATTAAATTAAAAACGTTTCTCTTTTTGTTCGATTCATACAAAGATTATTTTAGTTTTAGATTTATACAAAATTAGGGGGTGAGTAAATTGAACATTTTTGTTTTATTCTGTAAACTACTGACAACAAATACTGAGAACAACTTTTCAAAATAACAAAAAAGATGCCATGTTTTTAGACCTTGAATAATGCAAAGAAGTTATTTTTATTTTTTATTCATTAATACACACGATTCTAATGTTTCAACTTAGGAAGAGTTCAGAAATCAATATTTGGTGGAAAAACTAAATGATAATGTTTGTTTTTACTTGAAATTCTGAAGAAATGTTGCAGTCGTTTATAGAATGAAACAAATTTTCATTTTACTCAAACACATAAATGGTAAACTTCTATTTTTTTCCAGAGCTGTATTTTAATAAGTTTTAAAAAATGTCATATGTGGTGATATATTTACAAATGCATCTCATAGCTGATAGAAATGCCCCTTTACTGATATAAAACAGCATCCTATCCTGTAGTCAAGCCATACCATATAATCTACTTTGTAACATACACACACATACACACCTGCATTCATTTGGAGCATGTGTAGCAGCCTGACCCCTAACAACAGTTCCTCTCCTGTGTGTGGGTGCCTGGGGCTTCTTCTTCGGCCCCCGAGGAGCCCCTTCATTAATCGGCCTCGTTCTGGGGGAGGTACTTATTGCACACACGACAATCGACGGGGCTGTAATTGCGTTGTCAGGGGCCAAAAAACAAGCCCGCTCCTTCAAACAGACATCTGGCAAGGAGGCAGAGAAAGCCATGTTGTTAGGAGAGGGAGAGCGAGGCAAGACAAATAAAATTACTGCTTGGGTTGTGAGATCGGTGGGAGCCCAGCCTGCCTAATCTCACCAATGGGAGAGCACGCCTGTTGTAACCCAATTACAGGAGCATAAGCAATTTGTTAGACACTTCACATAATGTAACAATTTCCCAATAAACTCTGACTTGTAATAACATTGCTGAGTGAGTGCATGAATTCTAAAGGAACGAAGGAGGGTTGGATGGCACAGCTGCGGGCAGAGAGTTAGCAGCATCAGCAAGATCTCTCACATTTACACTCAGACCTGCTTCCAGTTTTTGTGCTGTTTAGATAGGATGAGGATGGGGTAAACAGAATTATGGTTTTCAGCCACATACCGTAAAAGACAGGGTCTCTGGGGGGTTGTGTATTAACACCTGATAGATACACCAATCGAGTGCCATTCCATATAGTACTGTAGGAAGCGTAATATATGCAGTCCGGAGAAAACAGTAAATGGATTAGGGAAAACGTGTAAATACAGTAAAATTTACCCATCAGACATTACACACCACCTTAGGACTACATAAAGTAGAGCTGCACAATTAATCGAATTTCTAATCGCGATTACGATTATGGATGCCACGATTACGTAATCGTTCAAAGCCGCGATTACAAAAAAAAAAAAAAAAAAAAAAAAATCCACTCTGCGTGCATTTAGAGCATGTTATGAGAGGCAAATCACAACTACTTCAGAAAACCCAGCACAATAGGAAGGAACTACCAGGCAGCGACGTATGTGTACGCTGAAATAAAAAGTCTTTCACCTCAGAAAAACGGACGTTCCTGTCATGTCAGCCGTTATAGGCTACTGTGTTCGTAGCGCACACTCTTCAATTGCACGCGCAAATGCGGCGGCGCGCGCTGTGTATAAAGTGCAAAGGAAACTACGAGCATGCAACGTTGTTACGTTGTAAATTGGTAAGTCACGAAAGTAAAATACCAATAAATCACGTTACTGGTACGTCGTGTGTTAGCTGAGAAGGATTTGCATGCAGGGATGATTTTCATTCTATTCACCAGGAGCAGTTTCCATGTTTCATTAACAGTTCTTGTTAGTATTGTGTATCAGCATGGTAACTGTCGTTTTAATATTAACCCACTGATCTATATAATGACATTCTATATAGATCAGTGTATTAACCCCAAAATGCCACTTTATTTTCACTTTGTGTTATTTTTTATATTTTAAATGACTTTGGTGGCTCATACCAACATTGTATTAACAAAAGCTAGTTTGGGACTGATATTTAATAGCTTTAGCATAAGCCTAATGTTTATTTCTTAGTAGTCTTTACTATTAGTCATATTCTTACAATTTATGTGTATGTTAAGTAAAGGGGGACAGTGTGTGTGTTCACAATTTTTAAGTAAACATGTATATATATATATTCTATATATATTCAATGTAAATTGTGATAATCGTAATTAATAATCGCAATTACAATTTCAAGGGAATAATCGACAATTATGATTTTTGTCATAATCGTGCAGCCCTAACATAAAGTAAACTAAATATGATGAAAAGAAGCTGGGGGACGGCCATTGTTTTTATTCAGCTTAATTGGCCTTCAAGAGCAGTTACTTGACAGTTGAGCATGGTTAAAGTGCACAAAATACATTTCATGATGGTGGGTTGGATTATACAATAGCTAGGGTTTTACTGCCAAGTAATCAAACTAATTTAGTGTCATTATTGTTAAACAGCTATCACTATATATATATATATATATATATATATATATATATATATATATATATATATATATATATCAAACAATATGACTAATATTAGTTTAATATTGATACTACTACTACTACTACTACTACTGCTACTACTACATTTTTGTATATAAATACAGACATTATAGTATTTTATAGGACATTTACTACTGTTCAAAAGTTTGGGATTGGTAATATTTTTAAAATGTTTTTTAAAGGATTTTCTTATTCTTAGGCTTCATTTATTTGATCAAAAATACAGTAATATTGTGAAATTAACAGCATTTATTTTTATTATGTTTTAATGCATCCTTGCCAAATAAAATAATTATTTTCTTTTTTTTTTTTAATCTTACTAACCCCATACTTTTGAACAGTACGTGTTTATGTATTTATTTAGGTATATGATGCTTAATTTCCAATATTCATAACTCAAGGTCATAAAGAACTCACATAATGCTAAAAAATATAAGTTAATTATGTGAGTTCTCTATGACCTTGAGTTATGAATATTGGAAATTCATAACAATCATTAAATAAAATCATTAAATAAAATCATTAAATAAATCATTAAATAAAAGCAAACTGTAAAGTGAAGCTGCTCCTATTGAAATATCCCCTGCTCAGTCTATAGGGAGCAGTGCAGGATCCATATGAATCAGAAGACGGCTATTGACAGTAACTCCTCATAAGGCTACACACACCATTTATACAATTACATGCAGACTATTTTATGCACAAAAAACGGACTATACATGTTCAGAATTCTATTACATTTGCAAAACATTTTACTTCCGTAACGTGACATTTCAGAGAGAAACAGGATTTCAATAATAAACTCTTGAGAGTGGTATTTGATGTTATCCACTGAGAATTGACTGTAATGTGGGCATTATGTACTAGAACAGTGGTTCTCAAAAATGTTTACTTCAATGCCCCATTTGTCCAAGACAATATTTAAATATTCCAGTCTGCTATATGTACCTCTGGTACTTCTGTTGTAATAGGTTAAATAAACTCAATGATGCAAGTTTAATGTTGTACATCTTAAAGTGTTTTGTTTTTAGCATTTTAATTAAGATTGTTATTATAACTGAATGCAAATAATTTTCAGACTTATTGGGGCCCTCCTGGACATTTGCTGAGGCCCCCTATAGTGGGACCTAGGGCTGGATCCGAATATTCGTTCGGTGGGTTGGTATTCGATTTGAAAATTTGACATTCGAATATTCTGGGGGTTTTTTGCACACCTGGCATCCCCCTCGAAATGGTTCTCATTCGCGCTTGAATATGTTCAACACTATAAAATCTGAAGAAATACAATACTCTTTTTTTTACAATTATCTTATATAGCCTAGCCATTTTTAATAGGATGGACAGTTGAAGGAACCCAACCTCGTTATACTTAATAAATATATTTGCTTCTTCTTGGCGTACTAAAGTGTTCCTGCAACAGGAGTATTCTCTGGCTAGAGCGCAGAACAGCGGAGTTTGTATGGACAGAAGTGCATGCCTGAGCTTGTATTTTGGGTTAAGCTGCGTTGCTTTGACATTGTGGAAAATAGAATAATAGAAACAAAATGTATTAAGATTTTTACCTGTTATTATCAGTCTAAATTAATCTCGTTTTTAATTTAACTTAATTTCGTTTTTCTTTATTTAAATTTCATTTTTCTTTATTTAAATCTACCCTTTACTGTGTCAGTAATTTGTTAGTCAGAAAAATATTAGACTACCTTATTAAAAGTATTGCTTAAGTTAACAGACCTGTGTGTGTGTGTTACGTGCGAGTGTATTTACTTTGTGTTGTTCATGGGGAAGATGTGTTTAATATCACTAGTGCAGTGTCCATTCTCAGAGCATATAAGCCCTGCCCGTGTGAGGCGCGCCGCTTCCCGCTCGCGTTGTTCTGTAGTTTATTAAAAGTTTATTAATTCTGAATGTGTCGCGTCTCGCATGTCTATCTATATTGCCCCAAATGCGACACTGCACTCCCTTGTGAAGTCGATTGGATGAACGGTTCTCGAAATAATCAAAATGCAAACGGACAGACAGACACATAGAGAATACTGCCTTAATTAGAGAGAAGAATATGTTCAGCCCCCTCTCTCCGAAGCTTCGAATATTCGATGTTCATTACTACCGAAGCTTCGAAGCTCAAAAAATGGTATTCGGACCAGCCCTAGTGACCCAGGCCCCCTAGTTGAAAAACCACTGTACTAGAATGAAGGAAGACCAAACAAGAGTTTGTTAAATCAATGCCATTATATCTTTTCAGTAACTGGTAAACTATTCAATTGCCCGAATGGCCAAAGTGACTTCAGTGTAAAAGGGAAAGTTGAGATGCACTGATTTCAAATTTCTTGGCCAATTTACCTGCCAGTACCGATTGTTGCCACATTCAATGTTATGGAAAAGAACAACCATGACAGAAATTCACAAATGTATAAATTGTAAGAAATAAAAATCAGAAAAGCATCACGTGATCAGAAAAGCATCACATGTAAGAATTTAAAAAAAAACTTGTTTTAAAAAAAAGTGCTTGTTTGTAAGGAAGGTTGGTAATTAGGGATGCACGATGATATCGGCACAACATCGGTATCGGCCGATAAAAGCTTTAAATAACCATCATCGGCATCGGCCGATATGATCATTTCTGCCGATGAGCCTTGCCGATAGGGTGGCTTGTTTCCTATGTGCACGTGACGACCGTGCATGAGGGCCAGCAACTTAACATGTGGAGGCATTTCGAGCATGGGTGTCAGTTTGGTTTGAAATGTGCTGGGGACAGACGCATTCGCAAGTGCATTTTCAGAAGTGCTGGGTACAATGACGCAGTAATTTTTTTTCTTTCGTGCAGGTCATGTTTTGAAAGATGATGTCCTGTAGCTTACTAATGTAAACTCTCCAAGCTACTATGCTCTCCACAGAGCATAAAATATTTATTTTATTTTATTTTTCGTGTTGGCATTTATGAGGAAAAACAGTGACAGTTCTCGGTTACGGACGTGAGCTCTCTGAAAGCGGCACTAAAAGAGACTGCTTTAAAACTTCCACAGAGACCTCAAACAGAAAGCACAAAGCCTTTCTAAGTGAATTTCGTTTTGTATTAATTGTATCTTAATTTTAATCAATGTTTCATCAACCAATTGCCTGTATTTAATAAATAATAAGTAAAGCAGATAATAGATAATAGATATCACAACACGGAGGCGCCCGCGATTGAACTGGAGCTAGTCTCATAAATGAAACGAAACTCAGCATAGCCTACTTGCCTCACAGACCTGAGAAATATATCTATTATCTACAGAACGCTTGAAATCATATTTTTAAACAGAACAATTCAAAACGAAAGAAAACTATGTAATCCGAAATGCATTTCTCTCTGGCGCGTTCACTACTGCGAAGATCGCGAGTCATCGTCAACTTCATCTTTGCAGCCGACACCGAAAACACTTGTTTATTAATAAACAATTAAAATGTCTCCTTGCTATATTTGACATATTCATAATCATTACTTTTGCGGTTCGTTGTGACAGCTTTTAGTTGCTTTATTGGCAGCGCCACCCTTACACGTTACATGAACGCGTCACCACTGCATCAGCACCGAAAACAGGGAAGCATTTGGTAGACCTGTTCAAGTAGAAGATGTACATTTTTTATTTGAAAATTTATTTTTATTTATTTTACTCCTAAGGACTGAAGTTTGAAGTCTGAACTTAAAAATAAAATGTGGCACTGGCATATCATTTATTCTCCAAGTGAAATAATTTGCCTATTTTTCAGGGGTGAATGTCTGTCTACATTTGTAAAATTATACATTTATGGTAGAATCAAATGTTGTTTTGTTTGTCTTGTGTATTGCCTTATCTACAACACATGAGTGTAATACGGTAAAGGTAGTACAGGAGAGAGACTTGGATTTCTCTTCAGTAAAATTAAAGTGTAAATATATCAGGGGGAAAATGTGTATATATATATATATATCGGTATCGGCATCGGACAAAATTAGTTTGAAAATATCGGCATATCGAATATCGGCCAAAATGCAATATCGTGCATCCCTATTGGTAATTATTGCATCCAACACAGCTGTCAGTCAAATCACGAAATAAAAGAATGCACGACTTAGACCCGAAGACTCGAGAGGTGAACTAATCATTTCTGTTTCCTGTACAGAATCTGACGTTGCGCCATGCGCAGTCAACACAAAATGAATGAATCACTCTCTGAGACAACTCGTTGTTCGAGTCATATTAAAAATGTGTTCATAATCAACCCACCCACTGTTACAACAACATGCGTTATCTTTTTCAAATATTTACATTCCAAAACTGACTCTGACTGAATACTTGCCAAAACGGGCATTTTGACATAATTTTGTGAGTATTTGAACGTTTAAGCGCAGTCATTTTGGTACTTGCGACTCACAAAATGGTTTATGTGCGCAGCACTTATAAAATCAGTGGTGTGTGCACTAATGATCTGAGTGCAAAACCTGCATGAATTAGCCTAGTAACATGATGCACAACACAAGCACTATTTAACCGGAGAGAATGAGACGAGTGAGAGGAGGCGGGAGTGTATCACTTTGCCATTGGAGAGAAGAGAGAGAGAACACGCAGCTGACGTTATTGCCTGTGCCTCTGGCAAGAAAACGGACCAGCTCCGAATCGGAAGGACGTGAGACTGACCAGCCGGTCACCGGTCCGGGACAATCATGCGGAAAATCGTCTGATTCTAGTCACTGGCCTGTCGATCAGTGCAAACAAACGATTGTTTTCTTCAGATTAAAATGCAGAGATGAATTGTTCACAGTAAGTCCAGCCGCCCTAATTTACAGTCAATGGGTTCATTTTGATGTTTATATGGCATCTGTGACAAAGTCACATCTGAGCAATTGATATACATTTTCCCATAAAATCTCACAATACCATTAGATAAAAGCCCATGGTTCTGTGGGTGACATATGTACTGGCTGCAGCTCAACACAGTTTGGCACAAAGTAAGAGAGAAAGCAGGATAGAGAGAGAGGCCATTCCCCTGTGAGTGAAAGCAAGCAGTCAAGGTCGGAGGAGATCAGGATGGGGTTAATGAAATGATGACAGCAGGGGTGAGGGGGAAAACTCCAGTGGTAATTTACAAGCCTCTCCCCTGTAGGGCTGAAGGTTACACTAGGCCCTGTTGGGGAAAAGCAGGAGAATGGGACAATGCGATGGATCTACACCATGCTTCATGCCCCACAGGCTGACACACACACATGCATGCCCATATCAAACAACTCAAATTAATGTAAGATAATCAGGAAAGAAACTTTTACTGTAACTATGACTTTTGAAATAAATTAGGGTGTTCATAAATCAGAGACACACTTTAACCTTCTAAAGCCTGACATATGAAATACTGTAACTGTCAGAAAAATCTAAATTTTTGAAATGGAACAGATTATTATACCTTTAGACAGAAATGTAAAAAATTAAAAATTAAAAATTAAGTGTGCAAATGGCTCATATACTATGACGTATGAGATGAGATTATAGAGCTCATACAACATCATCAAAAATATGCATTTTGGTGCAATTGCTGATATTTATATGGCCCAAGCAAGATGAAATTGTGATAGCTTTGTAATGTGACTACTGCATATGCATATATAAATATTAGCTGATTGCCACACTCCTATATCTCCTAATAATGTGTCTTAGTGAGATGATATTTAAATGATAAGTTTTATTATCAAAGCTCTGTAGTTTTCATTGTGGGGGGCAAAACGTATAATGCGATGCAATACAATGATGATTGAGAGAAGTACAAATAAACGCTCCTCAAAAGCCTCATGTACCATAAGTTGGTCCTCACATTTTAACATGATGTTTCTAAAAATTGGTTTATAATCAAGTAAGCCTAAAGTTGCTTCTGTCAAGTGTTCATCTAAATATATTTCTATCAATATAAAAGTTGCTTGAAGGTTTACTTCACAGATATCAGTAAAGATTTCACAGCAAAAAGACGTGCACCATGACCCGAAGTGGGACAATTTTAGAATTATGCCAGAATGGCCTTTATAAATCAGATGGCAGAAGACATGTAGTATAACAGGTTTATCAGCAAAGTCTTGATCATGTTGATAATTTAGAGGCCTTAGAAATTCCATGTCAAATATGACACATTAGGCTTTGTAAGGTTAATACCTTAAAAAAAAGCTCTCTACATCCCTGGAAATGACCATTGTGTTCAAATTTCACATAAAACTACACCATATTTGGCCTGATTTGAAAAAGGGTACGGAAGCTATCCACTTGCGTTGCTAATCGTATTACGTTGCTTGCGACACAAGTAAAAGCCTGGATGTAAGTGATTGTTGTAATTAGAGTGCTTTAAATTACAGCCCTAATTCCAGACGATGTCCCCCACCATTCATATGCTGCTGACCACGCTAGAAATTCCTCCCTGATGGGACTCCTGGCTCTGTCATAAAACTATCTGAGGTGTAATCTTCAACTGATTTACCTGCCGTTTCCTCACCACCGCCCAATAAAAAGGGCGAGACCACAGAGGTTTCGTGGGGCTAGTTTGTGATTAGGGATGCATAACCATATCCTGCTTTGATCGTTTCCATGCCTTATAACTTCTTGCATATATAATGTGAGGGACTCGTGAGACAGACAGAGTGCAGAGTAAGCAGGGAGGATTTGGGAGCAGAGCTGGGCTGAGGTCTTAATCTGGCTCTGGAGACAAAGCGTTTATGATGTACATCATTGGCGGAAGTGGAGGAAGGACTAATTATAGTCATCCCGCATGACACATCCTGAGGTATTGACCATTTGTTCTTTTTGGTTAGATGGGGTACTAAGCACCCGAAGAGCAGCTCTCAACTGTCCGAGGAAAGCTGATGAGTGCGTTAAAAACAACAAGAACTCTTATGAGAGACGAGCGGATGAAGTTGCTGACTACAGCGAAGTCGACAAATTAAACCCCAGTATTTTTTACTCATTTGTTTCTAGGGTAATAGTTTTCAACCTGGCTAGAGCGTGATGTTGTTTTCCGCTTTGCCATTTGGATCGGCAATCGCTACTGTTCTTGTTCACGGAAAGTTCAAGGCATTATTCACGAAGTAAAACTGTGACACTGACATTAAAGAATAAATGAATGTGTACTCTCTTCCACCACTCTCTGAGGTGGAGATAATGAGATGCTATATCACCATGATGGAGGGAGGGGAAATCTGATTAAGATGTGTTTGCATCCAACGTCTCAACTAACTGCGAAACTCATAAAACGCATTTGCTGTCTCCCCCATAACTAATGGCTGGTTTTCACGGCTTTGACAGCGAGCCGTGTGTGTTATTTTGTCCGGGTATTATAATAATAATGAGAGCAAATTAGAACAATCAATTTCCATGGGTGGTTCTTGATTGGGGATGATGGGCAATATGGCACCGGGTAATCCATCTTCCTGGCCCTGTCTCATTAATGGCTGCGTCGCCGCGACAACAGCCAATGGCTGTGCGGCGCTATAGAACACATGGGGGCACCATTCTGTGAGCCTATGTTCAATTAGCGGTGGCAGCGATAAACAGAGTGATGTATGCAGGCTCGCAGATGCAGTAGCTCGAGTTTAGAGCCTTTTAAAGCCCCTGTATGTATCCTCTGTGCCTCGACACACTCACATGAGCTTGTGCGATGCCCTCGCTGAATGTGTGCTAAACAGCAGTCAGCCAACAGTACTTCTAATACAGTGAGCACTTGAAAATACAGTTTCTTGCATTACACCAAGAGTAGGCGAATCCCATTTGCCATCCAATTATGTGTGTGTGTGTGTGTGTGTGTGTGTGTGTGTGTATGTATGTTATTGCACAGGTGTGCCTTAGGCTGGCCATAAATAAAAGGCCACTCTAAAATGTGCAGTGTTACTGTATTGGGGGGTAACAAAAAAGAAAAAAAAGAAAAAAGGTTGTTGATTGTGGCCTGTGGAATGTTGGTCCACTCCTCTTCCAATGGCTGTGCGAAGTTGCTGGATATTGGCAGGACCTGGAACACGCTGTCGTATACGCCAATCCAGAGCATCCCAAACACATTCATTCATACTGACTGCAGGAATGTCCACCAGAGCTGTTGCCCGTGAATTAGAGCCCGACCGATATATCGGCGGGCCGATATTATCTGCCGATATTAGGCATTTTCCTAACTATCGGTGTCGGCATTTAAAATGGCCAATAAATTAATATTTAAAAAAATGCAGCGTGCGGTGATTTATGTAAGGATGGCGCTGCCAATAAAGCACCTAAAAGCTGTCACAAAGAACTGGCAAAAGTAATGATTATGAATACATCAAATATAGCAAGGAGACATTTTAATTGTTTATTAATAAACAAGTGTTTTCAGTCAGTGTCGGCTGCAAAGTTGACGACGCTGACTAGCGATCTTCAGTGAACACGCCAGAGAGAAATGCACATTTCATACAGATTACATAAGCAGAGAGCAGTCTGTCTTTCGTTTTGTTTAAAATATTAATTGTTCTGTTTAAAACCAGACATTTCAATATAGATATATTTCTATATAGAATACACAGTATAAACAGAATAAATATATAAACGTTTTGCAATGATCACTCAAATGTGGTGATCAAACACTTGTGTGACAAAGATATGTAATGGAGGCAGGGTGAATGAAAGCCTTTCACTTTAATGAAAGGCTTTGTGCTTTCTGTTTGAGGTCTCTGTGAAAGTTTTAAAGTAACATTTAAAGTCCGTAACATTGTTTTTTCCTCATAAATGCGAACACGAAAAATAAAATAAAATGAATATTTTATGTTCTGTTGAGAGCCAACCCTTCTTCATCCGGTGGGTAGTAGCCTATTACTTTTGATTTGCGCAGTGTAATTCACAGAATTGATTTCTCTGCTACCAGCCTCTGTCACGTTTTGTGTGAGCTTGTGACTATTGCAAGCGCGCAGCTGAGAAGTCCTGATTATATTGTCTGCTATATTTACTTCTTATTTATTAAATCCAGGCAATTGGTTGATGAAACATTGATTAAAATGTGTGGCGCGAGCAACAAATCTCCGACAGTAAACTGATGCCCCATTCTGCTTTGTAACGGGCGCTGTGCCGCGTCTCGGGTAAACAGCTGTTGCGACGCAAGCAATAACGGCCGCGTCCGGTGTAGACAGTGTTAAAGCTCATTCTGCTACGTTACAACATCAAGCAATATTCCAATAATTTATATAATTATAACACTTTATATAGGCATTTTGCATTAAGAGTAGCCTAGTTTCACGTTTAGTACATTTTGCTTACTACTTATTTAAAATAGTATAAAACTACTGTACATATGTAATTAAACATTTTCATTATGATATTATTAATTTTACTTTACTAAAAAGATCTGAGTTCTTCCTCCACTGGTAGATATTAGAGAAATTAAGATTAAAAATAGAAGATAAGGTTTTGTCAGTGACACTTTTGATATATTTATTGATACAAGTTATGTTTTAAATAACGTGACTAAATTAAAAGACAAAGTCGTTAGTGAAGATTATGCAACAGTATTTAGAATATAATATAATATAAAATGCAATGCAAACTAGTTTGGTTACAGCTCAAATTCTCATTCTATCATTCACCCTGCCTCCATTACATATCTTTGTCACACAAGTGTTTGATCACCACATTTGAGTGATCATTGCAAAACGTTTATATATTTATTCTGTTTATACTGTGTATTCTATATACAGTACCCATCAAAAGTTTGTACACACCAATTGGAAAGTGTGTCCAAACTTACTGTACTATAATACACATAAATAATATTGCTACTGTATTATAATATACACATAAATAATATCGGCCGATATATCAGTATCTGGCTTTTTTTATCGGTATCGGCGCCCAAAAATCCATATCGGTCGGGCTCTACCGTGAATTGAATGTTCATTTCTCTACCATAAGTCGTCTCCAAAGACATTTCAGAGAATTTGGCTGTAGATCCAACCGGCCTCACAACCGCAGACCACGTGTAACCACACCAGCCCAGGACCTCCACATCCAGCATCTTCACCTCCAAGATCGTCTGAGACCAGCCACCCGGACAGCTGCTGCAACAATCGGTTTGCATAACCAAAGAATTTCTGCACAAACTGTCAGAAACCGTCTCAGGGAAGCTCATCTGTATGCTCATCGGGGTTTCGGCCTGACTGCAGTTCGTCGTCGTAACCGACTTGAGTGGACAAATGCTTACATTCGACGGCGTCTGGCACTTTGGAGAGGTGTTCTCTTCACGGATGAATCCTGGCTTTCATTGTACATGGCAGATGGCAGACAGCGTGTATGGCGTTGTGTGGGTGAGCGATGTGCTGATGTCAACGTTGTGGATCGAGTGGCCCATGGTGGCGGTGAGGTTATGGTATGGGCAGGCGTATATTATGGACAACGAACACAGGTGCATTTTATTGATGGCATTTTGAATGCACAGAGATACCGTGACGAGATACTGAGGCCCATTGTTGTGCCATTCATCCACGACCATCACCTCATGTTGCAGCATGATAATGCATGGTCCCATGTTGCAAGGATCTATACACGATTCCTGGAAGCTGAAAACATCCCAGTTCTTGCATGGCCAGCATACTCACCAGACATGTCACCCATTGAGCATGTTTGGGATGCTCTGGATCGGCGTATACGACAGCGTGTTCCAGGTCCTGCCAATATCCAGCAACTTCGCACAGCCATTGAAGAGGAGTGGACGGTGGACCAACATTCCACAATCAACAACCTGATCAACTCTATGTGAAGGAGATGTGTTGCACTGCGTGAGGCAAATGAGTTCAATAATCTTTGAGTTCAGCACAAGAAAAATGGGGGCAAAAACAAAAGTGTTGCATTTATAATTTTGTTCAGTGTATATATAGCCTATATATAAATGCTGTTCTTTTTAACTTCATATTCAAAGGATCCTGAAAAATAGTATCATGGTTCAAGAAAAAAATTAATTTTCAAACGATAATATAAAGAAATGTTACTTTAGCACTAAATCAGCACATTAGTGATTCCTGAAGGATCATGTGATAGTGTGATACTGTGATAGTGAAGACTGGAGTAATGACTGCTGAAAATTCAGCTTCAAAGGTAGGGTAGACAATGCCAAACAGGCTAGCAATAGCAAGCTAGCTTTGAAAGCATGAGATCCCACCCTGCCTTCAGAGTGTCTACAAAGCCAAGCCTCCTTCAAAACACAAGAGCACTGCACAAAGCAGCGTCTGCAAAGCAACATGAGACGAGAGACGACATTAAACACGTTTCATTTGGGCGTTAATATAAAAACGCATAAATCAGAGTCTGAGGACGTGAACAGCTCCGGATAGAACGTCACGCCATCTCATATTTTACGGTTGCGACATGGCGTGAACCCAGCATAAGTTCGTTGTTTTGGTTCAGGAGAAACTGTAAAAGGTGGCTGCTGTTTCTTTGTGCCGCTCAGTGACAACTTGTGCGACAACTCTGCATAGCCTTATGATGTGTGATGTCTAGCGTTTGTGGAGGTATGGAAAGACATATGCTAACAGGCAGGTAGGACATCGTATCACTGCATTCGGTCCGAATGCAGTGATTGGATGAAAATGTTTTGGTCCTGGGACTTCCACAGAAGATATAGGCCTATGTACATATTTTAATATTTACACCCGCCAAAAAACAACCTGCAGTCTTACAAACATTTAAGTAGGGGGGGGGGGGAAATCGATTTAAATCGTAAATAGTTTTTTTGTGAGAAAAAAAAATCAGGGATTTTTTTATGCCTATATCGCCCAGCACTACCCCTTTTATTATTGATTGCTATCAGGATGTGAAGAGAGTTTCAACCAGTATAACAAAAAGTGTTTATAAAACATGATTGTCTACACTACCTTTAAATTATATTTTAATATAGATCAAAAAAGGAAATGGTTATTTTTACATTGTAATAATATATTTCACAATATTACTATTTTAATATATCGATCATAAATCATATACAGCTCAAGTTCTTCTAAATCAATAAATACAGCTGAGTGAATGAGGTGTGATTTTTAATAACGACTGGCTATAAAGAAAGACTCTAAAAGACAGAGGACATTGCCATTGATCTGGAGAAATCTAACCTGCTGTCAGCTTGTGAGTAGCTGTCCCTGATTACATTCATCAGAGAATCAGCCATAGAGGGAAAGGATATTAGGTTTCAGGGGCAGCCATCAATCTAAGTCATTCTTAACCTGATCAAGTACACAACACTCTCCAACCCAACATTACAAGAACACACCAACAGCAATCAACTAGACCGGCTCAATCTATTACTCCAGGGTCACATGTGCTAGCGAGGATTGAGGAGTGAAGGAGGAATGATGAGCCTGTGAAGAGCAAGTTTCTTTACGTTTACTCTATCAGTGCCATAATAAAACCAGGTCTGAATCAATATGGAAACGGAGAACAAAATACTTCATTTTGATTTGAGAAGTTTCACTAGGTAAAGTCATGTCAGGCCACAAGGTCAGCTTTCTCTATTAAAAAATAAAAATAAAAAAATTATTCAGTTACATTTTAATTAGGGCTGCACGATATTAAAGAGGAGTGTACAGTGGCTGAGAGAGCTCAACACGCTGCAACTGAAGAAAACACATGCAAATAGAAAAACACCCGCAAATTAAGAAAACACACAGATAAATAACATTTTAAAAACTTTTTTGTATAAAATGTACATTTATTTGCAACAGTTATGTTAGCAGCAATAAATAACAAATGTCTGTCATAAGCTGCGTTGCCATGGGAACATCCCAGGTCAAAATAATGAGGAAATTATTCAACAATTATCACATAATGGCACATCATTTCTACATAATGGCACAAAAGTGCCCTGCTCACTCCAAAGTCCCCAATTCAAGGGCTCTGCCCTTCGAAGGGAGTAGGAAATAGGGATGCTCACAAGCAGTAAGCACGTCCCAGCCGGGTTTGTCACTTATTGGGGTCAAACATTTCCGTTGTGTTCTGTTCTATTCGCAACGCGTTTCTGTATTTGGTGGTGTTGTGAACTTTCGTTGTTTTCTTGTGAAGATGTTTTCTTAATTTGCATGTGTTTTCTTCAGTTGCAGCGCGTTGAGCTCTCTCGGCCACCGTAGGAGTGTGATATGATAATGTCCAAAACAGAAATTGAACAAGCAAATGTAAAAATAAAAGTCTTCACTGTATGAATTAAATAAACACTGATTCTTATTAAAGCTGTAAAAGTTATTCAGTCAGGAGTAGGCTTGCTGCGATAGTTGGTGTTACCAGTATTCAGCTGCACACTGATTACATCATTTGCCCACCCGGCAGCACCACCCACCGCACCGTCATTTAGATTTTTTATAGTAATAAAAATCATTTAGTTCAGTTAGAGAACAGACACTACAATTAAAACGTAGCGTGTTCTGCTCAATTCAGCATGAACCTAATGAGAGCCAGCGCAGATCAGCAGCAGGATTCAGATTTAATTTATCAAGTGACGAGAAGGGGTGTAACGGTTCTCGATAAAAAATTTTGACTTCAAGTTCAGCACGCACTTCCACGGTGCAAGTGCGTGACGAACGGCAGGTGGAGAACGGTACGGTAAAACAGAGTTGGGCTATTGTATGTTTCTGTCGATGGTATTGCATTCTGGCTTCCCCTAAACTGTGTTCAATGCGAGTGCTGTATGTTCTAATATGACCAGTCATTTAAGCCGTCATCACCCAGGTGTTGAGAGCGCTAGCACAGGTGAGACCTGAACAGCACAGGTTGCTATCTGTGTTTAAACTAAACTCATTTAAGCCTTGCCAATTTAAACATTCAAGCGCAAGAAGACGTGAATGAGAACTTGCGCACATGCTATGAGAAGATTTGTGTGTGCACACGGAAAGTCTTGCGCTTGAATGGACAAATTCACAAAAATTATGTTAACATTAGGGTGTGAATCATCTCTGGTCTCACGATTCAACTCGATTACAATTGTCATGTCAACGATTCGATATCACAATGCATTATGACGTGTTGTAATATTACTGCACATGGCTACATTTTTGTAAACGAATACCAGCAGTCAGATATATGAACTCCCTTTTTTATTTTATCTGCTCCAAGAATGTACACTTCCTGAATGTAGTCAAACAAAACATAACAGCAGACGACAGGAGCATTTAGAACTAATAAGCACTACTAAAATTGCATGATGCTGTAAGTAATGTAGCCTACTTGTTACAATAACGCTCGCACGCACACACTCACACGCTCACATGTAAATGTTAAAATAGTGGGTGTATTTCTTTTTACTCGCTTTTGTGTTTCGCTGCCGCCATTTTACGCTACCGAGACAAGTGCATATGTGACGAAAGACGTCAGAGAAAACTCAGTAGACTAACAACAATAATCGATTATGGTCTATTACTGCATCGATGCAGAATCGTCCACGCCCACATCGCGATGCATCAAAGAAACGATTAATTTCAACACCCCTATTCAACATGCCTGTCTTGTCGGGTATCCTAGCAAACATGGTTATGTCTTAAGTGAACGTAAACAGTCGATAAAGACAATGCATGTGTATCAGTACATTTAGTCTTAAAGTGACAGCAGCATAATATTGCTGTCTTTTTTTAATGTTAATCAAACAACAAAAGACAAGGAAATCACTAACTGCTTTTGACTGAATGATTAATCTTTATTTAATACAGTGAAGATTATATGCAATGCTGTTCTACATTTGATTACTTTATTTCATTTCTGTACCTGAAAACAACTGTTAGATACTTCAAAACAGAAATTGAACTGCCACTGTTGCCTTTGGCTTGCTCAGTTGAGGATATTTTTGGGGATATTTAATTTAATTTTATCAATCAATAAATTCCACTAGAAACAAACCTTGTTGTATTATTTTAATTTAATACTGTGAAGCTGCTTTGATAGAATATGTATTGTGAAAAGCGCTATACAAATATACTTGACTTGACATACTTGAAAAACACTGTTTATTTTATTTGTATCTTTGCTATATTGTATTTATTTGTGCTGTTGCTTGTAGTTTGATTATTTGTTCTCATTTTCTTTATTTTTATTTGACAGTAGTTATTTTTTCCCTTAACATAGCACATACCGAACCGTACCGAAACTGTGACCCAAAACCATGATAAAAACCGAACCGTGAGTAATTTGAACCATTACACCCCTAGTGACGAGAGTGAGGAGTGCTGACTTGAAAAGAGAAGTGAGGCGATCCAACTCGTTTTTTTAATAAAGCAGTCATTTTGTAAATAAAAGTTCTGTTTAATAAAAGCAAGTTTGTCATTGTACTGTTTTGTTGTTGTGCTTTTCATTAAGAATAATAATGAAGCCACCATTCAAGCAACTGTCACCCCTGAATTGCTGCTAATCTGAAAGCAAAAATATAATTTGCACAGCCGCACGGGCATTGATAAGCGATTTAAAAGCGAGGTGGAAAAGAGGGGAAAACTCCAAAGTTGTTGTTTGATTAACATTAATGACAGACAGCAGCAGGTTCATTAGGCTGCTGTCACTTGCAGAGCTAAAACAAGGATCCAATATACTGTCACATGTGCGTTTCTTTCTTAACCGTTTACGTTCACACTTAAGACATAACGAACTGTTTACATGAATACTCACCAAGACGGGCATTTTGACAATATGTATTTGGCCATATAAGCAGCAGAACAGAACTGAATTCGGGATTGCACACTGTCTAAGAGGTGCGTACGAGTGTTATTTTTCCATGGCTTATTGCCCTTAACTCTCTTTTTAACATTATGCATTTCACACGTATGCAACAGTCATGTGTCCAGTCTATTCTCTACTATCTGCGTCAACCTAAAATTTTGACTTTATGTAACTTTTTGAAGAATTAAAATCATTCAGTTATCACAAGCCATTGTGATATGCATATCTTTGTATACACAAAGTATTTGTGATATTTCAATAATTGCAATATATTGTGCAGCTCTAATTTTAATTAAATAATAATAACAAATAAAAATGACCAAAAAAAATAAAATCAGGAACAGATCCTTGTGGATTCAGCCCGATTGTTCTGAAATTATAATTTACCATGTTACACTCATTACTGTAGTGTTCAGTACTGAAATAGTAAGTTTAAATTTTATGCTGACTATAATGCAACGTGAATTAAAAGATTTCACTTCTCCTGAAGTATACTGAATGAATAAGAAACCAAAATACAAGCAATGCAATAGTGGGGAGTCTGGAGACATCACAAACACAGTAAACCTGTAATCTCTCAAACACAAAAATTATTGCTGATAGCAGACCCTGGTCCAAGCAAACACTAAACAGAACCTGCAACCAAGCTAGCAGCTCATATTCATAAACAGAAGAGACTTTACATATTACATTTCAAGTTTATTTATCTTCCGATTTGGGTGGCTCCTAAGACTATGTACGGGGTTTTAAAACTTGATTTTCGCAAAGCAGCATGAGGTTGTTGATATGAGTCTTATGACAGATCAGTCAGATCCTGTAGGCCCGGAGGCAGACACAGGCCAGTGACAAAGATCTCTGGAACTTTCTGAGTTTCATGCATCAAAACGTGTCATCTTCATCATCACACTTCAACTAATAATAATCATATCAGCGTTAACTTGTGACTCAAACTCTACATATAACTTTATTTGAATCTATTCAAACTAATTATAAATAAACACATAAGAGACCAGGAACAGTATGTGAGCCAAGGAGCATGTCCGAATTCATAGTATTCATAAAATTGTAGGCAAAAAGTTTCCAGATTAACTTCTGGTGAGATTTTGAAGGGCACATCCACTGGAAACTTTACTATCCCATAAGGCCACGGAAGATAATATGTAAATGGAGGTGAAGTCACACCTGACAAAATGATTGTACATCTGAATTTCATTCATACACATTCACACTAGGCTATATATAAAATATACTTTTTTGTAAATAGACTCATAGACAACACATCTTACTAATGTAAAACATTCAGGAAGTAGCTATAATCAAAGAGAGCTATACACTGTCACCACTACTTTCTTTCACCTCAGAGTTAAAGTCAACATTAATTGTCATTCACAAGAATCACAACGCATAAGCATATTTAACAGCAAAAGACATAGTACAGGACTTAAAGTCGCTATGAAATGGCAATAGTGACAGATCTTTTGCTCTGTATTGTTGTACACCCACCCAACACATAATTGAAAAAGAAAAATGCAGAGCGGGGACTTCTATGTATCGGTTGTTGATTGGATTTTGAAATGTGGCCGTTGTATTCAAAATGGATGCGGATGAACGCGAGCTTGCAGGGCCAAGGGTTCAGCGGTCATTTTCACTGGAAGTCCCAATAATGATATTTTGCTTAAACATTACTCCCATCAAAAAAGATTGAAAAAACATGCTAAAACATATGCACAAATGAATTGTTCAGTATCTATAACATGTTTTTTAGAAAATAGATGCCGACACTTTAACTTTAACCATTATGAATTATTGTATCAGAATAAGTGGGCGTCACATGCCTGCCAGACAAAACACAAGTTTAAAATACCTAAAGATATATATATATATATATATAATATATATATATATATATATATATATATATATACTTTTTTTTAACTATCTCAATTCAATTCAAATTTATTTGTATAGCGCTTTTCACAATAGGCCTACATATTGTCTCAAAGCAGCTTTACAGAGAGTGCATTTCAGAAATGTAACTTACATAGAAAAATACAAAAATCTCCTCATTGAATTTACTGAATTGACACCATTCAATAACGCTTATGTAGCCTACTCATCTATTCTAAATCGATTGATACACCAAACCGTTTATGAATATCGCCTTGTTGCTCCCCGTGCTGTCTTTTTGGATTACTTACTATATGATTCTCCGTAGTTCCATCATTCTAGTGAGCGCAGACCTTGTAAATTCACTTAGCTAATTGATTTCAGCAGGAATCACGTTGCTGACTGTCATGTGATTGTACAAGCTTGGCCTTGTTAAGAGACTCGCGCCTTCAGATCGGAAGTGCAGCGCGGGAAGCGCGCGTGCAGGGCAGGACAGATGAGATGAGCGGCCGCCTCGCTGTCAATCATACGATGTTTTGGCTGTCAATCCAGTGTGACCACACCCTCATGTCCGCTATGACCACACCCTCATTTCGAAAGATGAAGTCGGTGGAGAAGCCGGTAACGTTAGCCCTAAAAGACGGCCAGTAGTAACTAACTAAACTTAACTCACACGGTTTATCCCAAGAAGTCTTGTAGCCTATAAACAACTTTAAAATGGCCGAAGAAGTGTTAATTACGAGTCCAGGCAAAATAACGTCGGTAAGTAGACTATTTTATTACTTTAAATTGTGTTATTTTGTTATAAATATAAGTAGGCCTATGTTTTGTAACCTATCCTAACTTATTTGTTTTCGTTCTAGTTGTCTTATCATCCTTTTCTGATTGTCATATGCCTCAAATAGCAGAATATTTTATTAAAGTTTATTTTAGTAGGTCGTTGAAGTTTGGTTGATTAAGGTTTTGTAATAACGTTAATAGTTTTTAAAATGTAAAATAATATTTAATGTAATCTTTAATGTCACATTTTTCTTTTGTAAGAAATGGTGTGTAGAACAAAGAAAAGCCATTAAGTTAATGTCACAAGACATTTTCTCAACAACTTCCCTCACATGTAGGACTATACATAAGCAACTGCATCTGACCACTTAGTGGAACAAATTAAGTTTTCCACTCATGATCTGAAGTGCAACGACCACTGAAGTCACACTATGAGAAAGCTATTCTCTCCTCGTCTGACCTAAACTTTGCTCCAACATTTTAAGATTAATAGAATAGAATGTTTTTAAACTTAAATATATTTGCTTATAAAACTAAAAATGTTTATAAACATATTTTTATGTGTGCCACATGCATATTAATGTAATCCTGTTATTTATGTAATTTGCAATATATTGTTGCAATATAATTGTTTCATTTCTGATTTAGTTCTTCCAAAACACAGTAAGAATGTCTGAGATTACTTCTGAATGTGATTCTATATCATCAGGTCTACATGTGCTCATAGTTTCTTTCAAAGCTTTTTTATTTTTTTAGAAAAAATAAAGAAACAACAGAGATAGCTTGCTGCTTTAAGGAAAAATTGAGGAAAATTACAGCTCATGGACCATACATATTTGCTCTTTTCTTTTTAATAGCATCTTACCTCATCTCTGCTGGCAGTGGCTTTCCTGACCTCCTTTGGTAGCTCAATGCTCTATGGATACAACTTAGCTGTGGTCAACTCTCCTGCTGGGGTAAGAGCTCATTTACATACTTAATACCTTGATTGCCAAAACTGCTCTTAAAAAAAAAAGATAATCAGTAGATAACATAACCAATACATTTCCATTCATCACAAAAAAGTGGCTTCCAGTAGAGAGATGCATGTCATGTTAGAATAAACAAAGTGGCCTGAACAGAGTCTCTACTTACGCAAGATCTCAGAGAATGTTGATTAAACACAATTCTATGCATTCTAGACATTTTTGTTGTAGTGTGTAAAATTAAATTGAAGGAATTGTGGGATTATATAAATATTAATATAACTGTATATTTAATATATAATATAAGCGTGTGTATATATATATAATCTCCTTAGGCTTTCTCCATAAACTTGAAGAAACAAAGTGTTGATGCCTTATTTTAATATTTTATAGATGACTCAGTTAGATGTTATTTGTTCATCTTGGTTTGTCAGGCATTTTGTTCTGCAGTGGTTGCCTCTAGCAGCTCTTCATGTATATAAGTAGGGACCTATTTGCCCTGCCCCATTAGCCTGTTAATGATGAAAATATTTAAATTTTCCTGTCTGGTCTCCTGACTGGCTGTTATACACCCTATTTAAGTGGCTTTGTTTTGTGCTGTTTTTCTTGGAACATCACATGCTAAAGAAGAGGATTCAAACAGAAATCCCAAAATTACTGCTGAAATGGATTTTATATTTTTTTTTTTTTTTTGAAGCAGAAGCTCAATCAATGTTATCGGTAATCTAGATTTTTGTTAAACTCAGTTTTAGTTCAGTTGAGAAAAATTGAAATACTGGAGTCCTCCCAAGTCTTTTAAATGTTACTGCAGTGTTCCAGCTTGAGTTAATTTGGAATGGGAAAAGAAAAGGTACATAAACTGTAATTAAATTAGACTGTGACCTTAAAGTAGGCCTATATGCAGAAAAGTGAGTGACATAGAATGAAAAAGAGAGAGAAGAGCTTTTTACGGGACAGAGGCTTGTAAGTCCATGTAGATAGATGTGTCTCACTGAACAGAAGCTTTAAATATGAAAAGTTGTTGAAATTTGGAATGGCTGGTCATGATGCATCTCTGTACATGAATTGAATCTGACAGTGATATATATGTAAAAAATAATTTACAGAATAGTTCACCTTCACCCAAAAGTAAAATCACTATCATGACATCCGAAACATACTTGCTTTCTTCAGGCGATGAAGTTCTTCTCACGGGACATATGGACTACTATTATGAAACTTTTATAGTTATTTTTATTTTTTATTTTGTAGTGTGAAAATCCTTTTAACTTACAATACATGGTAAAACTAAAAACCAAAATAGTCTTCAAAAATTCCACTGAAAAGGATGCCCAACAGTTTTTCAACAGTATGGTGAAGAGTAAATGCTAACAGGATTTTTTGTGAAATATTTGCTCTGTCTCTCCATTTCCCTGTCTCTCACAGTACATTAAAGACTTCTATAACCGTACAGTGGTTAGTCGTAATGGAACTGGACTAAACGAGGAGGCCCTGACGCTCATGTATTCTCTCACCGTTTCTGTGTTTGCGATTGGAGGCCTGGTCGGCTCTTTGATGGTGGGCACGCTGGTCACCAAATTTGGAAGGTAAGTCTGGAGGAGACCCATAACATCTGGCATAGTGTGGTCACTGGTCTCTCTACCAGAAATTCCTCTGAGTGTCAAGGCCACCGAGGTATATTCTTTCTCATCTGTCACCCCACCTGACCTCTCTGACAGCACTGAATGACTTTGCCTTTGCCTTGTAAATGGCCTTGTTTGTACTCTGGAAAAGAGCAGACATTTTGTTCAGTCCACTAGGCTCCGGACATCTTTGTTCCTGATTAGTTCAACCAAAAATAAAAATGCTATCATCATTTACTCAAAATGTTGCTGACTTATTCCATGGAACACTAATTTTGAACAACACACTGGTCGATTTTCAGTGCAATTACAGTGAATGGAGAATATAGAGCTTAAAAAACAAGACAAAAGCACAATGAAAGTATCAGAAAAGTTGTCCGTGTGATTTATATTCCAAGTCTTCTGATGCCAAACAATAGCTCTGTCTTGGGACCACTTTTATGGTACTTTATGATGCTTTCTGTCCTTTTTGAATGCTTCTGTCTGCATTCTTTGTAATTGTATGGAAATGAGCTACTAGTACATTATTCAAATCCAGCCCCCACTTAGATAGGTTTGGAACAAAATCAGGATGAGTAAATAATGACCGATTTTTTTTATGGCCACAGCCAGAATTTTTATATCTGTGGCAGCATGTAGTATTATTGTATAGTGACAAAACTGTTTAATTAACCAGTTTCTAACTATGTGTGCTATGTGCTACGATAGCCATAGCTTACACTTTTATTTCGTGCTCTCCAAAGAGTCTGGAAGTCCCTCCTGTCTAGTCTGTTCTGAGTGTCTATGAGTGGCGCCACAAGATTTGACTGCAGACATTTAAATGCAAATGAAAGACGATGATTCATGATCCTATTTATTGTTCTAATCAATTTCAGTCCAGCAAAATGTTTTATAGCAGTAAGGTGATCATAACGCAGAACACGGTGCAGCCGTCTGTAAATCAGGGGGAAAGTTTACAACTTGATAGAACTAATCAAGGAATGCAGCTATTTCACCCACCAGCACTGTCATGGAACATCAGTTATCTGGTTTTGATAGTTAAACTCCCAGGTGTCCGGATATCAAGCATGACTGTCCTAGCTTAATGAGCAGTGCCAGAGCAGGACTTCACAAGGTTTGCTTTTGCAGGAAAGGAACAGTGGTAAACTCCACTGTACTGGTGTTCATAGCAGCATCTTTCATGGGATTCAGCAGGATCTGCAGCTCGCCCGAAATGGTCATCTTTGGTCGTTTTGTCACAGGGATACATTCAGGTATGTCCCAACTGAAAAAAAGCATGTATAGCAAAATAAGACATGAATGGACTCTGATATGCTTTCCTCATCTCCATCTTCCAGGTATCTCTCTTAGCGTGGTGCCCATGTACCTTGGAGAGATCGCTCCCAAAAACCTGAGAGGCTTCCTGGGGCTCATGCCCAGCATTTTCATTTGTGCTGGGGTTTTCTCAGCTCAAATCTTGGGCCTGCATGAACTTTTGGGGAAGGTGCAACAGCATACTTAACTTCTATAATCTATTTAACATCATACAGTTACATTTTCATTAAAGTTCTGAAATAGAGTTCAGCATTCTGTTTTAATTTGTGCTTTTTTTCTTGACAGGAGGAGCACTGGCCACTGTTTCTCTCTCTTGTGGTTGTCCCTACCTTTATCCAGCTGATGTTGTTACCGTGGTTTCCAGAAAGTCCACGCTACCTGTTGATTGAGAAGCACAATGTTCATGCCACTATCACTGGTGAGAGAAATTATTTTGAGTAAGAATTTGAGGCATTTAGGTATATTTCAAAAGATGAATCTCTCTATTGATGGCGTAATCCTATTCAACCATCAAATCTACCATGAATTAAAAAAAATAATTCATTATATGCAATAGATCAACTTATTAATCAGTATTTTTGTCTTGATTTTGAACTAAGTTAATTTTTCTTACCACACTGGCATTTTTAAAGCATAAATCTAATAAAATATATTGAAAATATATTCATTATATATATATTTGGTTACACTTTATTTTAAGGTGTCATTGTTACAGTGTAATTATATATTTAAGTACTGAGTAATATCAAGCAACTACATGTACTTACTATAGGGTTAGGGTAGGATTAGGATTTGGTTGAGGGTTAGTTGCATGTAATTATGCATAATTTACTGTTTTTACTATGGTAAGGACACTGTAAAATAAAAGTGTTACCATATTTTTATATATATCATTAATATATATTATCATTATACATATTTTTTTTTCTTTTTTGCTTAAAAAAGAAGAAACAGTGGGATAAAATAAACTTAAATCAACATGTTCTGATAGTCTTAATATCTCAAGTTAATTTATTTTGTTTTAAGGGTGATTAGATATTTTTACTGGAAAATAAGACAAAATTCTGATTAAGAAATTATTATTTTGCAGTATAGGCACACATTCTTTCATTGACATGTAGGAGGGTGATTGTTGCCATGAGATGAGTATTACGGTGTATATTATTTGTTTTATTTTGTTCATGGGTCATGCTTAAGTTGGGTATGTGGTGGGAATGGTATGACTGGGATATGGTACAGTGACAAAAAAAGGCACCTCGTGTTAAATCTTTGATATAATAAAGATTAAACCAATATCTTGTGTTCTCTTTGTTGGTACAGCCTTGAAATGGTACAGAACCAAATGCAACATCCAAGCAGAGATAGAGGAGATGCAGGAGGAGCAACGCTCTCTCTCCTCAGTTGAGACCGTGTCTGTCTGGCAGCTACTACTGGACCAAACAGTTCGCTGGCAGGTCCTGTCTGTTGTGGTCATCAACATCGGTATGCAGCTGTCTGGCATTGATGCGGTAAGGTTAACATGCTGGTTTACATGTAGAGCTCGCTACACTGCATGTTTTGAGATTGCTTGTTGTACCTGCTCCTTCCCTGTAATAGAAAGGTGATGATATGAACACAGTGAACAGTGATGGGATCTGGGTATGGTGAGTATTTAGCCTCTAAAGCCTCACAAAATTTCTTCCAACATCAAATAAAAAGCAGGAAACTAAGGGTACGTTTACACGACAATGATATGCTTAAAGGAACACTCCACCGTTTTTTCATATTAAACTGTGTTATTCCCTTAACTAAGACTAGTTGATACATACCTCTCTCGTCTCAGTGTGTGCACTCAATCGCTCTGGCGCACGGCGACACTTAGATAGCACTTAGCTTAGCCCAGTTCATTCATTAGGATCCAAACAGAGATGTTTTCCTATTTAAATACAGTTACACGAGTAGTTACACGACCAAGTATGGTGACACAAAATAAAACGTGGCGCTTTTCTAAGCGGGTAAAAAGGATAACTATAATGTATGGCGGAATAGCACTTGGGAGCACTTCGACTCGGCGCAGTAAAAAGTCACGTTGGTTCTAATGACAGAAGTGAGAGGGAGAGAGGATTTTTCAGGAGTGATGATATTACTGCGCCGAGTCGAAGTGCTCCCGAGTCCCAAGTGCTATTCCGCCATACATTATAGTTATCCTTTTTACCCGCTTAGAAAAGCGCCACATTTTATTTTGTGTCACCATACTTAGTCGTGTAACTACTCGTGTAACTGTATTTAAATAGGGAAAACGTGGAGGTGTTTGGTCGCTTCTAACTTCATCTCTGTTTGGATCCTAATGAATGAACTGGGCTAAGCTAAGTGCTATCAAAGTGTCGCCGCGCGCCAGAGCGATTGAGTGCACACACTGAGACGAGAGAGGTATGTATCAACTCGTCTTAGTTAAGGGAATAACATAGTTTAATATGAAAAAACGGTGGAGTGTTCCTTTAAAATGGAGAAGTTTTTACTTTTACTTTTCCGCATACAGACGACACCATTGTCAAAACAATCCCCATTCACACGGATCCAAAACAGCCCCTAAAGTGAGTTCAACCTGTGCAGCAGAGCATTGGCTATGGGCCAGAATTTAAAGTGGCTAAAGAGCCCTCATTTCTTTATTCATCAGAAAAGGCGAATTTCCTTTTTAAAATACTTGACTGCAGATTAATTATTCAGATGATTAAGAGGACAGAGCTGACATAAACCTCACTCTTTATCCATCAGAGCTTAACAAATTAAAAAAAAAAAAAAAAATTCATGGAATGTTTATGGAATCTAAATTGCACTACTCTGCTACAGCAATAAATATAAGCTATTATTCAAGCAAATTAGATGTATTTTTTAATTGTTACATCGTTAAAAGGGTGATTATAGTGATTTGGCAGATCTTTTTTGATATATAAACGTTCCCCTTTAAATCAGAGCTAACAATTTAAGTATTAGCTTGTGATTCCAGAAAAGGATAGCTTTTCTTTTTCTTAGTAGTAGTTTGATGGTATAGTTTTGAAGTTGACACCTGTCAGCTGACACCGTCCCTTTAAACTTGGCTCGATGGTGTTTTAAGCCCCCAATGGCTCCTTAGAGGCAGCTAACCCTACCCTCAACCTTAAACCTACCCATCCCCTCGCTGCCTGGAAGGCGCCGTTGGGGGCATAAAACACCAAACACCTTAAACTTGCCTCTGTATGGCTCTTTTATGGCATCTCTGTATTATGACCAGAATCAGGGTTATGAATAAGAATTATTCTCCCAAAGGAACTGTGTAAAGCTTTCTAGCATCACATTTAAAGGTTTTACCAGTGTGACATGCTGTAGAATTATTAGTTTTAATTGTTTTCTTTAAAAATGTCTTTTAATTGTATTATTGCCCTGAAATGTTGTTGGTGGCAGACTAATTGTTCATGTAATAGTGAGGATAATGACCAATAGAGAGCTCATTACCAGGCCCACACAGAATCCGTGAGCCCAGAACTCATTCGAAAAGTTATACAATATTCCTCACTCCTTGCTTTTTGTTCATTAAATCGTTCATTTGATGTTGGCTAATTTGACACTTCTCAGCTGTGTTTAAAGGAGAAGTTCACTTTCAAAAAAACTTTTGCTGATAATTTACTCACCCCCATGTCATCCAAGATGTCCATGTCTTTCTTTCTTCAGTCGCAAAGAAATTAAGGTTTTTGATGAAAACATTCCAGGATTTCCCCCCATGTAATGGATTCTATTGGGACCCAAACGGTAGAAGGTCCAAATGACAGTTTAAGTGCAGCTTCAAAGGGCTTTAAACGATACCAGACGATGAATAAGGGTCTTATCTAGCGAAACGATCGGTCATTTCCAAAATAAATAAAAAAGTTTAAGTTTTATAAGCACAAATGTTCGCCTTGCTCTGTTCTGTGATGCGCGTTCGTGACGTCACGTAATACGCAATTACGTTGAAAAGGTCACGCTTGAAAAATTTCTGTCCTGAAGAAAATGTTCTTTTTGGCTTTTTAATATTAGTAAACAAGCTCCATCGCACACCTGCAGGTAATAGGTGCGTAGGATAATAAGACCAGGTGGATCGTTTCAATAGACAAGCAATTCCCGCACACTATCGTAACTTGCAAAGAAGTAATATTTATTCACACAACGTTTCGGTCACACGACCTTCATCAGGAGTGACTCCTGATGAAGGTCGTGTGACCGAAACGTTGTGTGAATAAATATTACTTCTTTGCAAGTTACGATAGTGTGCGGGAATTGCTTGTCTATTGGCTTTTTAATATTAAAACACCCAGGATACGCACACGAAATGGGCATTTTAAACGATAAACTGACACAAATACATTTGAAAATGTGTATATGGTCCTCCTTCCGCACATTTGTAAACACGTCAAGTGTGACCTTTTCAACGTAATTGCGTATTACGTGACGTCTTCAACGCGCATCACAGAACAGAGCAAGGCGAGCGTTTGTGCTTATAAAACTTAAACTTTTTTATTTATTTTGGAAATGACCGATCGTTTCGCTAGATAAGACCCTTATTCATCGTCTGGTATCGTTTAAAGCCCTTTGAAGCTGCACTTAAACTGTCATTTGGACCTTCTACCGTTTGGGTCCCAATAGAATCCATTACATGGGGGGAAATCCTGGAATGTTTTCATCAAAAACCTTAATTTCTTTGCGACTGAAGAAAGAAAGACATGGACATCTTGGATGACATGGGGGTGAGTAAATTATCAGCAAAAGTTTTTTTGAAAGTGAACTTCTCCTTTAACACATCAGATTCTGCAGAATTCCACAGATCTCCCAAAATCAGTAGAAAAAGAAAATCAGTAGAATCAGTAGTAATCATGCTGAAAATCTCCCAAAATCAGTAGAAATCATGCTGAAAAAAAGTCTGCAGATTCCATCTGGACTTTGTCAAATCGCAATTTCTATTTCTGCAAAGGCTATAAATAAAAGCTATAATCCCAGTGGCGATTCATCAATTTAATTCATTTACTGACATTGACATTCATTCCACTGATTCTGGAAGAAGAAAACAATTTTTTGAGGAGTTCCAGACCATGACAATGTGTGTGACTTGCATTATTCAGTTAGCCTGGCCTTTACAGAGGTTATTATGAAATAAATAAATAAAAATTGCTTGCTGGACAACAGAACAGCATATCCTTACAGTTTCATATGGCTGCAAAGCTGAAATATCAGCATTGTCTTTTTAACTACTGTACTTAAAAACTCTCTGAGCCTCTTTTGCAAATTCACAGTAACTTTAATTCCCCAAAACATAGTCTTGAACTGCTGATGTCAAATCCTAGTAGGACTATCCAGGTTTGCCCTATGGGGTTTTGATATCAAATTTGAATATTAAATGACATTGACTGTAGGGCCCTTAGGTGGCAGGTGACCCTGTGAGCGTCTGTGTGTGTATTCAGTGTAAATGGGGCTGACAGGTGGTGAGTCTTGGCTGACTTCTGCATGAGCAGCAGGAGAGAGGCAGGCTGTGAGTGTCCTCTGCAGTCCCAGCAGCTCTCAAACCGTCTGTGTTCTCTCTGATTACCCCCCTGCCTAACCTCACACACAGCCCTCCAGCTCTCAAATTGAATCTAAAGTGTTGTATGCCGTAACCGCTCGCAGTCACGATATGCCACCTGTACAAGCCAAAATCACTATCCTTCCACTTACCTTCTCATGTTCTCCCCAGATCTGGTTTTACACCAACGACATCTTTGAGAACGCTGGAATCCCAGCCCCTGAGATCCAGTACACCACTGTAGGAACTGGAGCTATAGAGATCATTGCAGGCCTCATAGGGGTGAGTTTTCATAAACAGAGAATATTTCATAAACATAAAAAAAACTTAAGTCAGTATATTCTTATATCAATCATATATCACAATCTCTAAATATCTTGTATGATTTTGCTTCTCGTGTAAATTTATTTTGTTTTCAGAATGATTAGATTTATGTGACCCTGGACCACAAAACCAGTCTTATGGGTAATTTTTTTTAAATTGAGATTTATACATAATCTGAAAGCTGAATACATAATCTTTCCATTGATGTATGGTTTGTTAAGATAGGACAATATTTGGCCGAGATACAACTATTTGAAAATCTGGAATCTGAGGGTGCAGAAAAATCGAAATATTGAGAAAATGGCCTTTAAAGTTGTCCATTTCTGTTGGCGATTGTGCTGCATCCACTCACAAAAATAAATGTTTTATATATTTAAGGTGGGAAATTTACAAAATATCTTCATGGAACATGATCTTTACTTAATATCCTAATGATTTTTGGCATAAAAGAAAAATCTATAATTTTGACCCATACAATGTTTTGTTGGCTATTGCCACAAATATACCCGTGCGACTTAAGACTGGTTTTGTGATCCAGGGTCACATATAGTACACCACTGTAGGAACTGAAGCTATAGAGATTGTTGAAGGCCCCATAGGGGTGAGTTTTCATAATTACCGATTCGTTCACAGATTCGGATGTGAAAATTGTCTGTTTCAATTATTGATAGTGGAAAAAGACTATCTGACAAGGTTATATAGTGACGCAAAATAGTTTATTAGACATCACTTGGTCTATTACTACACTAGAGTTGCTACATTTGAGAAAGAACGTCTTTTCATATCTCAATCAATTTCATTTAGCTTTGCCCTCAATCTTTCTCAGCTCACGTTGTGTATTTTTCTGCTTTGACACTCATAAAAAAAACACTGTATAAGATGAGCGTTAGAGTGAGTGATGTGTCTTGTTTTTGCCGCCTCCTTCCTTGGGTCACATCTCAGAGCTGTAATGAAGGCCAGATACAGTCCTCTTGCTCTCTCCCAGTTGCGTCGCTTAGCCAGGATTTAGTGATGCACCAGCAGCAACCGGAGAGAAAGAGGCACACTGTTAGTCAGAAGAACTCATTGCTGTCAGTGTCAATTGGCCTTCACTCGGGAGGCGAATGGCACACAAGAGGAACGCTAGAGATTGGTTATAAAATTACAGCTATTCATTCTTATGTCAGCTTCACCCGCCTTTAAGTCAACAGTGCACAGCTTTAGCGCTCAATTTTAGCAGCATTTAATGAAAAAACAGGGTTCCACTTTATGCTTTTACAACATTTGCTTTCAAAAAATTACCAAAAGCCATCCTTTCAAGACAGCAGTTACTGATTAATCTGATCGAGACAAAAAGGAAGTGCCTATTGTGAACATCCACATTACATCTCTTGTTTTTCCTTCAGTGTTTCACCATTGAGCGTCTTGGGCGAAGGCCATTGATAATTGGAGGTTTTGGTGTCATGGGAATTTGTTGTGCTGGGATAACACTGTCTCTCATTCTTCAAGTAAGTAAAACATAATTAATAAAGTGAAAAATACATAAATCTAACCTGAATTAAATTTAAATTGCACTGCCCTTGAAATAACTCTTAGCAAATATTTGGGCAAGCTAGAGTGTCGTTATTTTGCATGTGATTGATTTATCACACTTTTATTATCTTTACATCATTTTATCACCATTTCCTATTATCATATTTTCAGACACATGTGCCTTTCATGAAATATGTGAGTGTGGGGTGTGTGGTGGGTATAATCGCTGGGTTCTGTATTGGACCAGGTGAGCTTTTTTGTGTCTCTCACCCTTTCTTCTTTTAATCTACATCTGCATGGCTTAATCTAAATCTGCATGGCTACATCACCTTAAGTCATGCTCAGACCTATTCAGTAAAGCACTGCTTCAATTGGATGAGTAGTTGCCTGCTCTTTGACCCTGAATTCCCAGATGATGTCTTCAAATAGTGAAATAGCGACACCTGGGGGAAGAATTTTGAAAAGCAAGAGCTTAGACCTCAATATATGTTTGAGAATTAGATGGTGTTGTCATATACAGTATATTCATTTTACAAAGACATTATATTGTGTCCATATTTTCCATATGTTTACATTTTATTTGTTCAGAATAGTTTAACGACTTTCAAACTTTCAGAAATAAGTAGTTTCAAATGTATTTGTTTTTATTATATTTATTATTTATTGTTATTTATGTATACTTGTTAGTATATATATTATACTTGTTATTTATGTATTTCAATAAACATTAAGTATTTAATAAACATTGTTCACCCAAATTCACTAGGATTAATGCTATCTAGCATTATTAATCCATTAAGAGATTTTTTTTTTACATTGTATTTTACATATTTTTCATAACTTAAAAAAAAAAAAATTAGATTAAAACTTAGATGTTACATGAAAAATTTATGAAAATATACTTTTATGTAAGCACACATAATCAGAAGATACATTGTTCCAATACAGATTTATTGAGTTTCTTAGTTTACACAAAAATGTGTAATCGTGAATCACATTTTTTCATTTAAAAATATTTGGTTATTGTTAGACAGAACAGATAATAGTGTACAGATATCTTAGAAATCTAGACCGAATTACATTAAATTGATATAGTGATGATAAATTGTACTGTTGAGAAGATATTGGCATTTTAAAGAGTTTCGAAGATCAGAGTATGAAAGTTAAAGTGTGTATTTCCCTCTATTAGTGCTGGATGAGCATGAGAATCATAGTTTATGCGCACAATAAGAACAGAGAGGAGTAGCTCTGCTACAGTGATGAATGAGACTAGAAGTGCTTTACTGAGTTGATGCATTATCCAACCCAACTCCAAAATCTATAATTCATTCTCAGGCCCCAGTCTCAATCGGTGTAATTACGTCTTTAATTAGGATTTTTTATGGCTCATTGTTCATAAACAATGATGAATATGGCTTTTTAAGACAAAATCTTGCATGAACAATGAATTACAAGCAGAGTTCCTTATCAATTTAACTGCAGCATGCCTCCTGCTGCAATTATCACGCACAAATAATGAAGCCATCGCTTGGCTTGTTCCTGAATTCATTACATTTGAAATAACACCTTGTGCCTCCTTATTTTTCACTTGTAACCAAAAGGGATTAGAACTTAAGCAGTGGAACAATCTCTGCTTCCTGCATATTGAGATAACGAGCTCTTCATAAAGCTAGTTTATTATCCTCCCTCCAAGAACTGTTGCACTACAGTAGAGCAGAGCGTACATGCATGTGCATAAAAGTGCATTCATAATATTATGCTTTTATGCATTGTATTAGGCTAAAAAACTATGACAGTTCTAGGTTTCACAGTACTTTTTCTCTGACATGAAGTTCGGTTATTAAACATGAAAAATAAACATGCTGTCATGATATACCATTAATTTCGGATGTGTCTGTTTTAGCGGGTGTTCCGTTCCTGATCACCGCTGAGCTCTTCAAGCAATCCCATCGTCCTGCCGCATACACCGTGGGAGGGTCTCTTAACTGGATGTCGAACTTCACCATCGGCTTCATCTTTCCGTTCCTTCAGGTATCGTCTTCATATAGCGCAGTTGAAGCTAAGGGTACACAGCGTATAATCAGAAAAGGGTTTTCCAGGATTGAGGTCACCTTGTGCATTGAAAACATTTGTCAAAGTCAATCAGTGTGAAATTCAATCATCTTCATTTAATTCAGCTGCTTTAAAAAGGAATAACTTAGTTTGCATTCCATCCTATTTCTCTGCTACAGATGTCTGCTGGGTCCTACTGCTATCTGGTGTTCTGTTCCGTGTGTCTGGCAGTGGCCATCTACGTGTACTTTGTTATTCCTGAAACTAAAAATAAGACGTTTGTAGAGATTAGTCAGATGTTTGCTACTAAAGAGGCTGTGGAAGAGAGCCAGGCCCTCACTCACCCAGACCAGCTCAAACTGAAAAAGATGAATGGATATGGATCACTTGAGAATGGTTCACTTGAATTCGACAGCTCTTCTTCCTGTCCTTGAACTCAGATGAAAGCAAACAATGCATAAGAAAAGTTTAGGGATTAGATCGACTCTAATCATATCGATTATCATCCATGCAATAAAAGCCTGACTGAAAGGCTCGGTCATGCACCTACTGAATATTACTTTTATGCGCAATGGGCTCAGACTGCAAGATGGTCCATTCCTCCTTATAACAAAACCTGAGCTGTAATTAGTTTTCAGAATCAGATTCAGACCAGAATCAGATTTAGTTTTGTTATGATGCTTAAACATCCTGAGCTTTGTGATACCTTGTGTGCAAGGACAATGACATATACATGTATTGCAACATGTATATTGTTCTTGAGAACTTTTGAAATCACAAGCTAGATTTTTTTTTTTTTTTGACAATTTTTCATGTTTATGACATTTCTTCATGTATATAGGCCTTATACATATGTTTATCGTATATAGTTGATCTCTTGATATAATGATCTCTTGCACACATTGTGAGCGTTAAATGGCATTGGATCATTTAGAAATGCTCAGGTGCTAACATACCACCTCATCAGAGACTGCTGTAGCAACTTTAAATACACTGAGATCAAACTTGCACAGGTATTTTACATATAACTTTGTTTTAATAATGTTGAATTTCATTTACAGTCATTTTGAATACTGCTACAGTTGTAAATGTGTATTAGTACGTACTGTATACACTACCATTAAAAAATGTAAGGTTGTTTTAAAAGAAATTAAAATTTGTATTCAACAAGAATGCATTCAATTGATCAAAAGTGACAAAGACATTTATGATGCTGCAAAAGATTTCTATTTTAAATAAATTCTGTTCTTTTGAACTCTCTAAAAAATATCAGCATATTAGAATGATTTCTGAATGATCATGTGACACTGAAGACTGGATTAATGGCTGAAAATTCAGATTCGTCAAAGCAGGAATACATTTCTGTTTAAAATATATATAAAAAAAAAAAGTTATTTTAATATTACTTTTTTTTTACTGTTTTTTTATCAAATGAATGCCAACTTGGGCCAAAGAGACTTCTTTCAAAAACATTAAACAATCTTACAGACCCCACATTTTTGAAGGGTAGTGTATTAAGGTAATATAGTATATTAAGGATATATATATTATATCTGAGTTTCAATCTAATTTATATGGATATAACTATATTTGACCTCACATGTACTAAAAATATTTTTATAGTATTCAAAACTTTATAACACACCAAATAAAAGTGTTTTAAATGAGCCTGTGGTAACCCATTTATTGAGAACATCAGGGTGCGGAGTGAAAAAAAGCTTACAAAGCAGGATCTGAGTACAGACACCATTGGTTTCTTCCAAAGAGTGCCTTTGCCAGTCAGAAAAGAGCTTCATTAACTCACTGAAGAGGCAGATTTAATGCTTAATTAAAAAGAAGAGTCTCTCACCTTCCCCTATGGATACCAAACAGCTGTACTGCAGTTTATATTCAGATACGCATTTGAGACGCACCTTTAATATAGTACTCTTGGAGGGTACTGCGTTACTGCATTTAAGGTATGTATCAGATTATGGATATGTATCTATATAGAGAGCTTTGTGCTTGTATAGTGCTGTCTTTTCTCTCTTATCCCAGGCTTGTGCGAGTATGAATGGGTTTATCTGGTCTATCAAGCCCCTGGGCGGTGCTCTCCATCTGTGTGAGCCTCTCCAGATCTCCCCAGAAGAGACCCACACAAACTAATGATATCATACGCCTGCGTCTCCCGCTCCAAGAAGAGAAATTGTGAGCTGAATTGTGTCTAGCTTTCTGTTTGGGCAGTCTTCAAACACCGAGCTCAAGGTCACTGGTTAAGCAGGTTCTCGATGGGCCATTGTGCACAGCTGTACTGTCCCAAGGAAATTACAGTGCCGGCAAGGTTTTGAAATACATCATACTTATTTTTATTCTGCTTCTACTAAACAATGTTCTGCTATTTTTGATTCAAATGTCATTATAATATACATACACACACACTGTCTGTCTGTCTTTCTATCTATCAAGGTGGGACAAGCTCATGATTGGGTGGTCTGGGGCCACCATGGCCCTATTGATCCAGATCTATTTTATTTCCCACAAGGCACAGCTTCGATATTTTCCACGGATAAGACTTTGAAGAACCTGCACCACCGACTTCAGGTAGCGCTGACATTTTGGTTTTTATACACTGATTTTCACTGATTGGTGAGAAGGAGCATGGATAATAATGCCCGCTGAATCTTGTTTTGTAGAATAAAGTCACTCTTAAATCGCCACCCACCCAGTGCAGCTCTAAATACGGCAGCTCATATTTCACTGTGAATTGACTCCCCTGATGGAATGAGTGTCTGTGTCCTGTAGGTCAGCAGGAGGAGAGGATGCTGGTCTAATTAGCAGCAGAGGAATCTACTGTCGGCCCAACACCTGTCATCACAGGCACAACTCTGCCCCCTGCTGTCCGAAAAAGGAAGGCAATCAAGGTGTCTACAGCAAGTGAATGTGAAGGTATGCTGTATTTATAGGCACATGATCCTCTTCAGTGTTCTGAATACATGTATTAGACATTAAACCATATATTTAGTAGCAAAATGCATCAATATGCATGCACCGTATGAATGTGTCAAGATGTGGTAGCAGAATACCCACTTTCGAGCAAGACATTTTGTCATAATGACAATGGCAGGAAGCGGGAGAATATTTCAACACTCCCACTCCCACTGTCACCTCATAAAGAAACAAACACACACAGTACCCTCACACAGAAGACCTGCTGCTCGCTCCAACATTTTAATTAATGACAACAGATTTTCTTCTCATAAGTGCTTTAATGTGGCTTATTGCTGTAGCAGTCCCCTTGGCCGTGGAAATATTATGTTGACGGATGTGCTGTGTCGCTGGGACTCCCTGGATGGAGGCAGCTGTCAAGCCCGAGATGATAACATTAAGGCGAGGGAAAGTGATGACAAATGCCTGTTATCAGCGAACGAGGCCAGTGACAAATCGAATTGCGGCTCCCAAGAACCCCCATTACACCGTAATAAAAAAAGATTGATGGTCCTCTCTGTCAGGACCTCTGTTAATGCGATTTCGACTGGTCTCTCCGGCTTCCAATTAAGATGGCGAGGAGAAGGAGGGAGAGAGAAGCGACTACACACAACCGACTAATTGGATCTGAGAAGCCAAAGGCGTTCTCTCATTCTTTTACTCTTTCTTTCCCCTCTCTCTCTCTCTCTCGCTCTCTCTCTCTCTCTCTCTCTCTCTCTCTCTCTCTCTCTCTCTCTTCAGCTGTTACGCATTCTTTCTCTCTCACTCGTGGCAGCGCAGTCTGGAGCGAATGCTCTTGCATTCCGTTATTTCAGGATTTATGGTTGGAAGATGGGGATGCAGACTGCGCTGCCGGTGATGGGGAGCGCTGTCTCACTGCCAGCTCCCGCATACAGACGGGCACAGATGGGAGCGGAGACGCAAACCCAGCCAGTGATGAAACGTCCTGACAAACAGTGGGACAGACAGAGAGACAAATAGCTCCATGTGAGCTGCTTGCCATGCAATTAAGTAAATAAGGATTGACTGTGTGTCAGTGGTGGGCTCCGAGTACGTCGTTCTTCACTGATGTCTGTGTGCCCACTGATTTCATTACCACTGAATGCTTGTTATGCTCCTCAAGGACTTTTTGAAGATGAGGTGGTTAAGCAAAGAGTTTCACGCACCTTATAAAAAGATGCTTGTGATCGTTTTGCAATCACATTAGGTTGACCACAGAATTGATGGACCTATTTGATTATTGCTGATTTGAACGTTTGTAACTAGGTCACGTTCATGCCGGTGACAATATCAGATCTTGAAGCCTGTGCAGTGGCATCTGAAAATTGTAGACTGACCTATAAAAGAACAGGCACTGTCCATCAGCTCATCCTCCAGAGAAGCCTCCATGGCTCCTCTGTGACCTGAGGATTCATTGAATGATATAGGAGGTTTTATTGTGCCAAGCTTGTAGTTTTCGTCTGAGCTGTGCAGCCAGAGGGGAGCCATTTTGTCATTTTGACAGAACCTTCAGAACTTAGTGACATGAAAAGGGGGATATAACCAACCAATATTTCCTCCGCCGTTTTACTTTAAGTATTTGACTTTATTGTATTAAACCTTGGCCTGGCTTCACAGACAGGGCTTAAATTAAGCCGGGATTAGGCCTTAGTTCAAAAGGGCATTTAAGTAGCTTTTATAAACGTGCCTTAGAAAAAAAAACATTATTGTTGTGCATCTTGAGACAAAAACAATGGCATTGACATATTTTAAGATTGTGATTGGCTTAAACTTTTTCTTTTTAATTATTTTTTTAATTGTATTATACATATATTTGATTTAAAACCCCCCTGAGGGGGGGCTTTAAATAAACTGTCATAAAATCAAGTTTTTAATGTTGTGTATATGTCTATGTGTTGTTTTTAATGTGAATTTGCACATGGTTTGTCTTAAAGCATAAGTCAGCACCATTGCTGAGTATTTTCTCCTTAAAACTGCAGTAAACCAAAGACAGTCTCAAATTCGCAGTTTGAAATCGCTGGTGTTTCTGACGTCACAAACTACCTTAAAACTAATCAGTCAACGTGTGATCGTCAACAAGTGGATATCTGAGCTGGTGTGAGTAAGTGGAGGCGGGGCTAATTTACATATTCATAGAACCACGTATACTAAATGAGACAAGGGTGTAGAGTTGCATTCAGGCTATTTTAAGGCATTGAAGAATTTTTTTGGTGATCAAAGATCTGCAGGGGGACTTTAAGAGAACTGTCAAATTGGAGTTGGGTTATTAAATTCAAATATTACAGTATATATTTTTACCAACAAAAAAAAAATGGTTGTGGTTCAAACTATTTTTTACTTATTTAATTTAATTTTTTTCATTATTTTTATTATAGTATTTAAGACTACTGTCAAATTGTTGCATTATTAAAGTAATTTAACGTATAAATTTAAACGTATTGTTGATCCAAAAAAGTATTTGGTTGTGATTGGATCAAACTATGTCTTTTTGATTGCTTTTTGAATACAGTACACATTAATTTAAATAAATAAATACTTTAGAGTTTCATTACTACAAAAGCAAAAGAGGAGGTTTAGTAGACCAACATCGTTCATTTAGAATTTTGGTTTGAAAAAATTGCTGTCAAGCTGCAATTGGCAAATATTTATATGCAAAGCAACTTACAGTGAATTTACTGTGAATGCATGCACTTTATATATAGTACATGTATCCCCTGGGAATCAACCCATGACCGGCTATGTAGCAAAGTTGTAAGAAACCACAGAAATCCACCACGCAATCATTGAGCCTTTCTTCTGTATGCTTGTGTCAAATATGCCTGCACACAAGAGTATTTTGCACACAAATGTTTATCAGGAAATGCTGGTTTGTGATTCATTCTGTGTCGAGAGAATGAGTTTCACTGAGCAACGTGTGCTCGTTTGATGAATCTGGCCTGTTGAGTTTATGATGATCTAATAAGCTCATTTTGTGGCGTAGCTTTCATCACTTGGGCACTGCTCAGAGCAGAGCTGTGAATCCAGGGCTAGGGAGGTGTGTGATGAATGGCCACAGTCTGGCCCCTACCTCGCCCCCGTCCGGCTGGAGCTCCCGACAGCCAAGCCGAGGTTAGGGAGACAGAGGAAAGAGATCAATTCTTTGAGCACAGGGAGAAATAAGGCATGAAATTAAAGCGAGCTACTGCTGACCGCCGCCTGATCCTTACTGCAGTTAAGCCTTTATCTCACCCTTTCTATATGATGGCCTCAAAAGCAGGGGGCCACTCATGTCCATTTGGCAATGCCCGGGGTAGAGGCTACACCGAGAAATGGAGACAAAAGCAACAGACGAGCCCTGCCTAAGATGGCTGCCAGATTCAGCGCTGATGACCCACCATTACTTATACTGCTTGAGACCAAGTGCAAGGTCAGTTCAATCTAGCCCCACCATAAATCAATGCACTAGTGGAGAAGCCAAGGTTATGGCCCTGACAGCCATCACTGAGGAGAGGGTATTTATAGACAAGGAGCGAGGAGGGCTGTGTGTGCGTTTCTTTATCTGTCTGCATGTTTTCTCGAATCACTGTGCGCATACCTGACTTAAACATGTTTGTGTAAATATGTTTCGTCTGTTGGTTTATCAGTCACTTAGGGGAGAAAATGGGAGCAAACTGTTTGAAATGTGGAAAGATTTCTGTTAGGTTTGCTACAAAATCAATACTGCTGCTTGAATATGAAAAATAAGAAGGAAGCACAGTGTTACAAATGTGCATTTGCATTCATATACATATGCAAAACAACAGTACACAGGCAGTGCAGCTCTTAATTGCAGTCCCAGAAAAAGTAGAAGTCTTTTGGGGAGAAACGAAACACAAAGGCTGTCTGGTGTGCCACCTAGAGTCTGCTGTCAATGGCAGCACCAAGGTGTTATTACTTTGGTGTGGCACTAAAGACGACACCTAGAGCTACTGTTTTGTCCTATAGAGATGAGATGTAGAACAATAAATTCATTCTAATCTGATAACAGCCTTAGAAAACTATTATACTCAATATTAAAATTGCTTATTGATGCATCATCATTGACTGTCAGTACTTTAGGCATGAACTAAAGAATTTTGGTTGATTAAAGTCAACCAAAGGACAAACATACTGACATACAAACATTATTTTATTTAAGATTACAAGTCAAAATGGAGTTACATTTTTAAATTAAACATGAATAGAAGATAGATAGAATCACCTTTATTGCCAAGTACCATGGGTTTACGTGTACAAGTAATTTGTCTTGGTGAACTGGTAAAATAAAATAATATTAGTAGGATATAACATTGTTGGTAAAATAAGAAAGTGAAGCATAAATATAAAGAAACTAAGTTATGAAAACTAAGCATCAATATAAAAATGTGAACAATTCAGGAAAAATTAAAATAGAGACATCAACTGTATATTAGTGTAGAATGTGCAAAAGTAGGCTATTGCAAAGCTCACAGTTTGAAGAAAAGAAGGTGCAGTAGTTGTAGTAGTAGTAGTAGTAGTAGTTGTGTGCGTTAATGTTACGCATATGAAACAACAATGAGGTTTTGTTTTTTGTTTTGTTAATGAAATGTGTAATGTCCATGGAGGCAGATTAGAGACCATGGTGAGTATTGAGACCAGTTGCAAATGGAAAGAAGCTGTTTTTGTGGCGTGAGGTTTTAGTCTTGATGGACCGCAGTCTCAGCTGGAGGGGAGTGCCTCAAAGTTTGTGTCCAGGGTAAGGGGGGTCAGCCGCAATCTTAACTGGCCGCTTCAGGGTCCTGGAAGTGTACAGGTCCTGAAGACGTGGCAGATTGCAGCCAATCACCTTCTCAGCAGAGTGAATGACACGCTGCTGCAGTCTGCTTTTGGCTTTGGCAGCAGCATATCAGATAGTGATGGAGGAGGTGAGTATGGAAGTGTAGAACAACATTGTCTTTATAGGTTGAACTTCTTCAGCTGCCACAGGAAGTACATCCACTGGTGTCCAAAACAAAGACAAATGGCTGTGGCTTGCTCAAACTTTGTCTTTTTGAATTCTTGAATTTGCTGTACAAATTTACCATAATTCTTACTTACTTACTTATAAATGACAGCATTCGAAAAGTATAATATTCATAATATTAATTTGCATATCGCTGAATCACTATTGACTATTAAATATTAGCAGTACGTAATGCTTTTTATCTCTCACACTGAACCTTAGGCATGATTTGTTAAAGCAAGGACAAACATATCAAAGATCTGATTGTTTCGAATCAAACCTTTATGATTAGATTTATAGCCAACTGTGAATAACAAAAAAACAATGAAATGTATGAATCTTCTGCCCCAACAAACTACCTCATAAAAGTACTGCCTCAGTTACTCAAGTTACAACATTACTACGCATAACTACATTTCCATGTTTACATTTTCTGAAGAAAATGTGACTGAAGGCTTGTCTTACTTGTCACAATGCCTCTTCCTCCATTGTAAATCTATGTAACGTAAAATTGTGTTGCCTATAAAGTACAATTTGAAGTGTGCTTCATGTCTGTAGCACAGCAAAGCAGAATGAGTTATACAACGTATTTTAATGCTTAAGGTTGGTGCGTTTAAAACCCTAAAATCAAATACGAGCAAATAGTAATGGTGATGAATGTGTAACTAATGAATGTGTAAAATTACACTCAAAACTACATGAACACCCACACAGAGAGTGTCACGTTCCTCTTTCTCTGTCTCGCTCATTCATTTGCATGTTTTAAAACTCAATCCTCCACCATTCTTTTTGTCAACATGCCAGCAGATAGCTGTCAAATATGACACGTTCCTGCTACTTAGCTGCTAAGTCTCTTAAACGACTCACTGACAACTCTCAAATCAGTGTGAGGCACATCAGGTCTTTAACTGAGACACCAAGAGACATCATTTCTTGTTTACATGTGTGTATTTCTCCTAAAGATTGTTCTTAAGCGGGGCTGCATATGCATATGCTTCTTGATGTGAAATATGCATTTGTGTCTGGTTTCCTGCAGATATGTTTGAAAGATAATTTGAATATACATTTGCGACTGGTTTCAGAGAGATGTTGTTTCTTTTCCCCTTTTTAACTGAGAAAGCTTTGCCTTTGTTTTGATCCTGTAGTGATCCAGATCTTAAGATATAAACCGGTTTCTTTGGTGTCTGGTTGTCTGTTGTGTATTAGAACTCTGAAACTTATTAGCAATGCAATCAGTCACATCTTGGAAGCATGAACATTTCTTTTCTTTTTTTATCTCGGTCTTGATTTCATTTCATGGTTTTCTGTAAAGGATTTTGGATTTGACATGTCTCTGTTTTAATTGGCTTTGTATGCATTTTAGTGCATGTTTTCACAGTATTATTAGCTTCCTGATCACATTCTGAGAAAAATATCACACGTTGCTTTTGAGAAAGAATCTAAATGCAAAGATAAAACCTGTGAAATGTGTCGCACATTTAAGATTAGGTAAGAGTTCGACACTTCATTCAGTCTGTTTGGTTTTTGTGTCTGAGTTTGCTGGTCTATTAATGGATGTGCTAATGTCTCTTTGTGACTAGAGAGACAGTGGGTCTGAAACTGCAGTAATGCTAGCAGATGCTGCTAAATGGTAACATTTTATTCGTATAGATCTGTCTTGCTGTGAATATGACCTTTACTTGTGGTGTCATACCCAGTTGGACACTAGAGGGAGCTGAGGACACACTCTTTAAACTAAAGGGAGGTCAAAGGTCAAATGTTTCTCCCTGAAATTCCTTGGCTATGTTTGAAATGGAATTCTAATGTTCTTAATAATATGCAGTATATATTTATACTACTTAGTATATGAAACAGTACATCGTATGCAATAATTAACATTTAAATGAGTAGCATAGTATATATTGTTTTCACAATCAGTCAAGGGCAAATATTACTTCCATTTTGGTCATTTGTTGCATTGGAAGTGGAAGGTCAAGCCTAGTAAATTGCATTGTATAACACATTATTTCATTTTTTCCCCATATACTTTTTGTAGTACTCTGTTGTATTTGTATTGGCAAATGTAGTAGATACTACAGGTATTCAGCAGTAGCGGCTCCTGACCTTAAATTTAGATTCTGTGTCTTAGCGCTAGTTAATGTTAAACGTTTTGTAAGCTTTATATTCTAATCGCTGAACACATGCAGACACACTTTTGGCAGAGGTCTAGTGTCCTTGCATTATATCAGCCTGACGGTGATGCTCTCATGTTAATTGACAGGCTTTAAGTAGCTACATGCATAGAATGCTATCTTACAATTGCCTCATAATAGTAGTATCATAATACATGCCTGCTGAAGCCATTTGTTAAATTTTAATATATCCAACTTTGCAAAATTCTAAACACATTTACAATTTAATGATTCAGTTTATATAGAGGTCTATGTTTTGGAGGAATACCTGCCCTTGCAGATGAGACTCTGCTGGTATTCAGAATAGCATACTACCATACTCCTCTTACTATTTCTACCTAATTAGCTGCATTTAACTCCACTTTTAGACATACACTTGCAAACTTCCCTTAACCCTTCCTCTCGGGGGAATCCCTGCCGCCATTTTGAAGTGTGTTCAACTTTGTCAAGTGGATGATGTAAGTTTATTTGGACAGACCCTCGGCCCCTCGATTTTAACAGAGGGAGCTATTCTACTAATATGTATACTAATTTACCCACAAGTGATCAAAGGCTTAGGGCGTTCCAATTAAACCCATTGCAATGGTGTCGCCAGTAGTGGGCACTCATGCAACATAAGCAATGACATACATCTGAGTGAACAACACGGATGGAAGTTAGCGAGGAAAGGGCAAAAAAAAGGATATTTAAATGCAGCCATCTTTGTATGTTAGAATTAGTATGCTAGCAGGCTTTTGCTAATTCAGCCACACATAAAATAATTTTTCATATTTTGCGTACTATATGGCCTACATATTTCATATATATGAAATAACAGTATTAAGATATTCTGAACATAACCTATAGATAAACCTGTCAGATACTACATTAAAAATAATAATCCTGAAAAAATGAAAAAAGCTCAAACATCACAAATTTTTACTGTCGTCTTATAAGTTTAACAACAGTTGTCGAATCTGCTGGTTTTATTTTAAAGAACTAGACTTCTTGAATTTTAGGGGAAATGGTAATATTACAAAATTCTTGTGAAGCTTTAGCTTTCTCTGGGTGAGGGGTCATGAAAAAAACAGTGATGCCCAACCTTTATTCATTCACAAATGCCGGAAGACATTTTACTGTCCTAATTTACAACGTCAAAACAATAAGCCAATACACAGCTAGAATACGCAAGGTACATGTGTCTGAGTACAGTCTTCTCTTTTATACGGCTCTAAAGGGAGTTTACCTAGAAACCTATTTGAAGTCATTGTACTTCCATTCTTTTTGTGTAGTGGGCCTAAATTTCAACAAGTGGTGATAGGTCACAACTACCTGTAACGGCGGAGTATAACCAAAGAAAAAAGAGCCTTGAATGTCTGCCCTCTACGAATGACAATAAGCACAATTTCCCAGTTTGCATTGTGGCCTGTAGTCAGCGAGTGTGAGCTGGATTCTTTCTCAGTCAGACAGGGAATTTCTTTCACCCCTTAGGTGGCACTTTACAGCTCTTTAAAGTGAAAACAATGAGAAGCTGTAATCAGCCAGGAGTTATTAAGTGTTCTTGAAGGCTAGTGCTTTAACCTTTAACGGTCCGGGTCATTCTGCCCAACATCAGCAAAAAAAATGCTTTCGTGTAATACCTTATAAAGACTCTCCAACACACCTGAAGAGAGTCTTTGAAAGTCTGAGTCTTTGCCATGTTGGTATTAAAGGGACAGTTTACCCAAAAATGAAAAGCCTTTACTTTCTTGTTTTTGCCCATACAATGAAAGTCAATGGGGTCCAACATTGCATGGACAAAAAACACAGAATGTCTTCTGTCGATTTAACACATTTATTTAAAAAATAAGGCTTTAAAATGATTTAACGCACACGCCCACAGAGGGGAGTTGGAGATTGTGGATCACATTCAGTAGACAGACACAAACAACTATATAATTTTTTTGTCTATATTTATGTCAACACACAACAACCAAAATCAAATCACTTGAAGCTTGTGAACAGTTTTGTAGTGGATGCCTGCAGGTTCTGCTAATTCACAAGCCGATAAACTGTGAGAGTCATAATCAAAAAGGTACGTTAAACCAAGAAATTATTATTGTATTTTAAACACAATGTTGTCTGTTTTTGCTCAATTTTGCCAACGAAAATATTACCTGTAAAGCCAGAGCAGAACTGTGTCTCCACAGTGGTTTCATTTCTGAATGAATCTGCGTTTTGGGCGAATCAATCTGGTGAACCGGTGAACCAATGAATCAATGGTCCATTTAAAAAGAGAGCCATTTACTAAATCAGCGGAATCGAATGAATGAATGACTCAATAACTTATTCATTTAGACATTTACTGCCACCTACTGGCAGTTTTAGTTTCTTTTTTATTATATCATTTCTTTAAAAAAAAAATGATTTCATGTTTTGGGGATAGTTTGCCCAAAATTTTCTCACCCTCATGTAGTTTTAAACCTGTATGACTTTATTTCTTTTGCGGGACATAAAAGAAGATATTTTGTAGAATGTTGGCTAACCAAACTGTTTTGGTCTGTAAAAATATCTAAATACCTATTCAGATGCAGCTCCTGAAAAACAAAATCATGCAGCCTAAAAGTTTATGTGTAATAAATTATATGTTGAATTATGAAAAAGCTACTTTTTGTTATGTCTATTTGATACTTTTCTCATTACCACAATAATGACTTATTAATAAAAAATTATCTTATGGGGGTAATTTCTTTTCCGTGTTTGATGTGTGTAAATTGCACATCATGTAATTAATTAAATTAAAATATTGTAATCGCTTGACAGCCCTGTGTTCCACATAACAAAAAAATAATAATAATTCACACAGGTTTGAAACAATGTGAGGGTGAGTAAATGGTGAGAGAATTTTTTTTCTTTGGGTGAGCTATCCCTTTAAGACGTTATTGTTTTGGGACAATCAAGAAGTCTGCTGTGATTGTTTCCCTCCTGAGGTTGAGGTTTTAGATGCATGATCACACGTAAGTGGCAATGATAAGTGTTTGCGCCATGGTGGTTAGGATTGCATCTCTGAACATGTTCTCAGAGAGGAGCAGTGAAGTCTGGCTCTCATTAACACAGGCAAACGGGCATTCCCTCTGCAGCAGGTGCTAACAAAAATGCCCTAATTGTGTGACGATGAATGGCTTGTGTCAAAAGGGACATGATCTGCTGGATAAGTATGTGTGTGTTTGCGGGTGTATGTGTCATAGTGAACACTTCTCGCTGCATAGCACATTATAGGATGACTTTTTTGGGAATTGAGTGGATGGCTGGGAAAGCTGTTGCTGTTCTGTTCACCACCCAGACTGCTTTTTAGTCCCCAGAAAGTGACTGTATTAACAGAAACATACACTTAGCTAGACTTACAAACATCTCTGTAAATCAGTCCCACACATACAGTAATATGCACCACAGGGAGACGTGCCTAAGAAAAAAGTAGTTAAGTATTTGTGAAAAATTCATTTTCACATGCACGTCTTCCACCTGGGAAGCTTGGCAGCTGCTCAACTTGTTTAACATCCCACCATATAGATCTTTATACTTGTAGAGCATAAAAATAATAGTGTAAAACCTGTTTGATGTGAGTGTCGGCTACAGCGAGCTGAAGTCACTTCCGTAAGCCATAAAGGGGTGTGGAGGAAGCATATTTTTGGCCTTGTGTTCCAGATGTTTGTCATCCTCTACATGTCAGAGGAACCTCTGAACAATTTGTCAAATACATATTTTTTGGACATTCAACACTTGAAAGGCATGAGGCAGGTTGTTTTTAGGACAGTTGTGACAGTGGCTTTCATGTTGAGATAATATCCACCGTTCTACATCTGGAGCAAGCTGGGAATGCAATCCCACAATAAAAAAAGACCACAGAATTGTCGGTTTTCCTCCTTTCACTCATCTAAATCATTTTAATCGTTCCAGGTTTGGACACAGCTGACAAAGGCAGAGAAACACAGAGAAACAAACCCTCAGGTTCTGTTGAGATTGACTGTTTTGGGTTCCTGTGAGCTATGAATTGTGTATAAAAAGAATATTGTTATATTGTTATAAGTTTTTTCTGACCAAATCAAAACCAAGCAGATTTTTTTAAGCTGTACCCTTGGTTTTTTTACCATGGAGTAAGGCATAAGCTTTTCAGAAATATGACTAGTATATTCTAGTAACTTTGTTTGTCATGTAGTAAAAACATTTTAATCAAAAAATAAGCCCCCAAACATTAACATGTTTCATGGAGGATATTTGAAGCATGTTATCAATTAGAATTTTTTTTTAGAATCAGTTATCGTACGTTGAGGATCAACCTGTACTACTTTTTAAAAATGGCCCGTGGGCTCTCTTAGACCCCGAACAGCAAATGAGGGTTGAGTTTCACACTGATCTCTCTGTTCTGCAAGTGAAAACAACCCAGTAGTAGATGGAAAACATTATTTCCCCCATATTTGTACTAAACAATCTACCAAATTATCACTTCTTTCCTCTCCTTAATTTAATGATCTGTCCCCATTGTGTGGCCGAGGACATGTCCCCAATGAATATATAGTCTCATTGTAATACTCCCAGTTGTCTTTTTCAAAGTCAGGCTAATAACATGTCTTTATACCCAGCAGGAGCCTTTTCATGTTGTATTTATGAGCTAGCTGCACTTTACATATTCATTCTGCTGGTGTTAAACAATTGCCGGCGGGCTGCCGGGACTCTCTGTCCCTAAAGCTTTTCCAAAGCCACCTACCATTCTGGTTCACAGCTGTGGGACCGAACCCTCTCATCTTTCACGTAGAGCATGAGAACCGGCTAGAAATACGCAATTGGACTTTCTTTATACTTACTCCAATGAATCAAGTGGAATTTGGTTCATACATACCAATACATCAACATGTCTCACCCCACTTCACAGCAGCACTCCACTGGAGAGGCTAAACTTAGTGCAGTGAACCGCCGCGTTGACAGTGCAGACATCAGACGTTTTGCTCATCCCTGCCGGGTCAGAAAGAGACTCTGAAGCGACGTGAGAGTGACATACATAAACACGGGAGAGTGGAGGCCAGGACTTGCTCTATTACACCTTACCCAGTTGCAGAATGAAGCGTGGGAGCTGGGGAGGGGGTGGCGGGGTTACTGTAACAGCACAGCCCTCGACTCTACAGGCCTCGTTCAACACAAACAGGGCATCCCCAGGCTCTGGGAGACAGGCAGGCCAGATAGAAGGCCAGTGATTGATTAGCCTCCCCTGCCAGCACATTGACAGCTCGTGTCGAGGATCCAGTGAGTCCCGTATCAAATGTATCAACTGCTCGCCAAAACAGTTCTTATTTCAGTCGGCCCCCCTCCCGCCCAGTTCCCTCCTCCTTCTTGCCACTGCCAATACATCAACTTTAAAGAGTCTCATTCAGTGATGCTTCCAGGTATAATCCACATCTATTTCCTCTCAATTAAGTCTCTTTTTTATTCATTTTATTCATGTAATTAGAGTCGTTTTAATGGTTTGTTTTGATATTACACTCTTTGAAAGCAGCCAAATTTTAAGCAGCCTATGAGACTGTCACCATATATATATATATATATATATATATATATATATATATATATTTGTGGTGACAACACAGCCCTGTTTCTCTGAGGTGGCCACAAAGTAAGTGGCAGCAAAGATTCTCATTGACCCCTGGTGTCTATTTCTGGGGGCTTTGATAAGGAGTTCTCAGAGTGTTTTGGTTGGGGGTGGAGGTGGCAACGGGAGAAAGCTTTGAGATCCAGAGACAGGGCAGTGAGAGAGAGAAAAGGAGAGAAGGACATGGAGGTCCTGCACGGGGTTATCAGGACGTCAAAATATCTGGGTCCTTCTGTCAGCAGTGCAGGGTGATTAACACATCGACGGCCACGAACGGGAAAGCAGGCAGGCACAGGGGTGAGACCAGGGAGATAACAAGGCTGATTGACATATGAAGGGTGAGAGAGAGAGAGGGAATGTTTGTGGAATGCCGTGTTGTTAGCCCTCCTGTCCTTCCAATGTCTTGAATTTTCCCCCTTTCTAGTGGCATTTCTGATGGTAGGTTTACATAGCTTACATAGTATTATTTTTGTATATAATTTTGTGCGACTAGAACAATGTGGATTTCACACATTAATAAAAAAAATACCTATATATATATATATATATATATATATATATATATATATATATATATATATATATATATATATATATATATATATATATATATATAGGTATTTTTTTTTATGAATATATATATATACACATATATATATATATATATATATATATATATATATATATATATATTCATAAAATAAATAATATTATAAAATATGTAAAATATTTTATACTAAATAATTTTCCTCTATTTACTTTACTACTATTTATTGAGATATATACTGATAAATAATTACATGGATAAATGACAAAAAATATATTTAAAATAAATTGATAAAGAAAAACTTTTTTGCATTCAATTTGAAAAGGATGGTAAAGCTGTTTGGGGGGGGGGGGGGGGGTGATGGTATACATTTCATAATATTATTGTTTTGTTTTTTTATCAGCTATTTATCTATATGCATGAGCAAACAAACAAACCATTATATGACCCTTATAACTAATCCGGATTAGCAGCTAGATTTAAAAATACTTAAATGAAAACAGGACACAAAGGTAGTGAAGCATAAAGTAGCAGTTCTCATTCATCTGTGGTCATGTTGACACATTTAACAAGTCCTTGTTGAATTTAACAAGCTCTCTGTTCAGTAGGCAATCCAGCAGCACTTGATCTCCGGCCTCTATGAATGAGCTAGTTAAGCATATCACTTAATTGGGCCTAATGGAACACGCATCATATCCAGCTTTATCACACACAGTATGGCTGCTCAGGAGATAAGAGCTCTTTGGTGATCACTGGCTATTTAGTGCCTGTAATCTGCTGTTAGAGACCCCTTACACGCTTTTACTCGTTTATTCAGATCTCATTGTGCTGTATGAACAAGAGTGCAACCAGCTGACTGCTGTAGGGAGTCCTCTTAAAGACCATTTGTCACAAAGCACAGCAAATAAAAACAACAGGCTATAATAATAAGTACAATAACAGTCACAGTAGTCATTATTTACTGAATTGTACTAGTTAGACATTCTACAGTGTGACTGTTAGTTTGCATGGGAGATTGTATGGTCTTATTTAGATATTCCTGTACGTAGTGGCTACTCTGTGTTGAGTCATTCTCAGCCAGCTCAAAGCAGGACCTCATATTATTTTAGCGCTTAAGGCAGAGTCCAGTGGATTATTCTGAGCAGGGCCTGCACAGCGTCTAATTGGTTCCCCAGGTTGTCTGTATAGGTAACATCTTGTTTCCATGCTAATGATGCTGTAGTGTGGTTTTACAGCTGCAGAGGGACAGCAGAGGTTACGGGGTCAAGGAAGGCGTGAGGGTGGCAGGGGATCCCCGTGCTTGTGTGAGACTGACCCCAGAACAGCGTATATACACTGGAGGTTTTACAGCCGAAACATTTGGGTTATCTGGTGTTAGTTGCACGTGGTGTTATGTTAACCTGACTTATGACTTGAAATGACATGAGAGAATTTGGCCATTCTCTCATCTGAGCACACTTTTGCAGACCCAAGCTTTATGATTATTTCTTTGCTCCAGATGCAAAAGCAGATATATATTCTCATGGCTACTAGATGGACGTATGTCATTGTGGCCACAAATGTGTTCTTTTATCAACCACACTGCGAATTACATACTGCATCCAGTGAGCATCTGACGTGCTGAATCGCTCACAAACATACTGCATCCAAATGTGCATATGGACCTAACATACTTTGTATGGAAAAATAATTACGACATCCTTTGAAGAGGACTATATAAACACAAGCACTCTCTACATGCCGTTTTCTCCTTTCAACTCTGCCTTTCCTTAAAATTCCAGCAAGATTTGCACCTTCTCTGCTTTTTCAATCTGTTCATTCTTTGAGTCTGCCCTCATTTTGCTTCCCTCTCTTTTTGTCCTTCTTGCTTATGACCAAACTCTGCTGGTTGCTTTCTTTTAGCTTCTTTCTTTTATTTTAGTGGTCTTATCTGGAGTCCTAATCCCCTTGTCTTTCTTTTCGTTTTTGACAGAGACATCTATGGTGTTGTCTTGTGAATATGGGATGACAAGCCAGTTCATTTAAATGTCTCCACTGCAGTCATGTGTGCACATAATTTTGTTATCTTGTAAGTATTGTTTCTTAATTTTTAATTGTTGATTTGAATGCTTGTAGACATCAGTTAGAATCAGGATAGTCACCAATTAGCCAAAAACATACTCATTTTCCTGAATAAATTGAATAAATGTTTTATTTTAAAAAAATAGATTAATATTAATTATATAAATTATTTTTATAGTATTTTTAATTAATAATGATTTTATTTTATTCTAAACTATTTTAATCATCTTAATAATGTTTGTATGTATATATATATGGATTTTCAAACTTTAGAAAGGAGAAAAATTCTCTTATGAGAAAAAAATATCACCAAGTCAAACAGTCTACACTCAGGCAGAGAAAGAACTTTAGTGAGCAAATGTAAAGTAAATGTCATCATTCTGGCATAATTGTAATTTAAAAAATTTAGTGTTAGAATTTCCCCCGGTATCCCCTACTGTAGGTATTTTGGCCTCATAAAGCTTTCAAGAATTTCGAAAAGATCTGACACGGTGAGATCCTGGATCTGTTATCGACCTTGGTGTTTATAGTCTTAAGAAAACACGGCAGTATCTCTTCTTGTATCTTGAGGTTTGTGTATTGTGAACGGTCTGTATTTCTCAGCCTTTATCTGTGTATGTTAGACTTTCCAGATATGTGCTGAAGAGTGTGTCAGACAAGACACTATGAGAAGAGGCCTCCAGTGGAAACATGATCCAGCATAAGGGAATCTCTCTCTCACTCTGTCATCCTGGCTGGAGAAGATTGAGAGACGAGTCAGATTCCCTGTGGGCCACTGAAATCTCTTTCTTCTTTGCCCCTGCCTTTTCCCTCTCTTTCTCAATTCTGTAGTAGTCACCCTCGCCCTAACCCTGTCCCCACTTAAAAAGACAAGATTTTTTAATAGCCCAGCAGAACGGCTGTTAAATGCATTGATGTATGACAGGGAGAAAAAGAGAAAGAGGCGGACAAACGGAGGGATGAAGGAACAGAACAATAGAGAGCAGGTAACTAGGGAGAGATTAAATGGGTGTTTAAAAAAAGATAAAGAGTTTAAGATTATTGGATTGTGAAGAGGGATAGTGAGAAAAGAGTAAAAAGCAATAAAGATGTGAAGTGAGATTGCCAGTTTGACGTCTTTTTTGCGCGGGAACACATCCAAATAACAAAAAAGGCATCCGCATTGTCTGACTTCAAATTGGACAAAATATTTCATAAACACACGAGGGAACTTTGTGAATGACAAGCGTTCCAGTTCTGCAGAAATCTGTGGAGTTCGTGTGGGCCTGCTTATGTGTTTACAAGACTGTAAATCACGTTTTGCTCAAGAGATAGCGGCCATGCAACAGTTCGAAGACAAGAGAGCCGAGAGGACAATAAATACCATTCTACCATGTGCTTGTGTTCAGATGTTCTCAAGGACATGTCATTTTTTTCAATGGATAGTCTTACCTTTTGTTGAAGGCAGTGCTGGGGAAAGTTACTTTGAAAAGTAATGTGTTACAATATTGCGTTAGTAATTCGGTTACTCATTTGAGTCTGGAACAACCGGTTGAGTTCCATCAACTTCCAACAGTGACCCTAAAGAACGCAGACATAACATTCGGAATTTGTCACCATTGGTGAAAGTCGTTAGACCTCTGTTTACATACGAGTCTTTGACAATTGTGGTTATAGCTTCGTTTATTATTTTCTGCAACAATGAACAACCTTGAGCCGTGATGTCCAATTAGAACCTATGAACCGACTCTTTTTTAATGATTCAGACAGATTCACAAAGTAAGCTGTGTCCCAATTCAAAGGCTGCATCCATCAAGATCCTCATCGTTGATGAGGGACCGTAATATTTGTACTAGACTTTTTTGAAAGTTATATTAAACTGTCTGAAAACAAAACGGGGTTCACAAACTGTCTAAATATGTTCATTATGGTCCATTTATGTATATAATAAAGAGTATAAACTATATATAATCGCATCTTAGTAAGACATAAGTCAACATTTGAACCTCTTTAAAGTTGAAACCCAATACTCATTTTTAAAAGTGCAATTCGGCAATTTGTCTCCGGCGCGCAATTAATTCTGGGGTAGGCAAGGCCGCGAAGAATCCATCTGTTGTATCCTTAATTTCACGGGAAACGAATGATGCATTTGGAGCCCGCATTTGAAGGAGCCTTCGAATTGGGACATTCTTCGTCCTGCCGTGGTGACGCAATCGGCCTTCAAATGCGCCCTTCGAAGGGTGCAGCCTCTGAATTGGGACACAGCAACAGCCTTAAACTCCCTTCATGAGTTACCGGTTTGAATTCTCAATCAGTAAGTGAATCGTTCAGAGCAGTCATTGAGTTCACAACTTACTCCCTCAGTGAACCGTGTCATTTTCGGTCTGATTTCTGTCCGATTCTAAATGAACTGGAAGACTCTTTTCTTTATATATATATAATATATATATATATATATATATACAGTATATATATATATATATATATATATATATATATATATATATATATATATATATATATATATATATATATATTGGCCATTGTTTATCATAGTGAGGTGCAGTTGTAATGTTGAATTGACTGTAAGGGAAACTTTGGAGTAATATTCGAAATATTACAGAATTATTGTTACAAAACTGACAGAATGCACAAATAAGCAGGATCATTGGTAATTTTCCAACTAAGAAAGTAATTTGGCTACTGAATGTTTAATCTTAGGGGCTAATGGTTCCCTGGTCATTTTTAGTATGCAACCCTGTTCATGAAATAGTGAAGAATGTGTGCAGAAAAAAAAGGTACTAAGGTTTGTCCATCTTTCCCTTTCAGCATTCTTTGATGCTGTTTTAATTGACGGATTTTACCAAGAATCCTGTTCGTGGTTGACTGATTCCTGATCCAGCAACACTCTGTAGCTGTTCTCTGGAGTCAAAACCCGGAAAAAGCTACGGAACTGAAAAACCAAACATCATGACCACATTTCCTTTCCGGACATCAGTCTGACAGTCGTCGGCCCCATCGCCGGATCTTACAGGCATACTTGGCAAACCACACAGGCAGGCCACACGGTCATTCTTCATTCAAAACTTACACGGTTCTTTTGTTTTATTGTGTTATGCTGTGGTAGGTGGTGGCAGCTTTAACAACGGCAACAAAAACACTGATATAGTCTACACTCATTGTCAAAATTCTATAGTCAAAATGTCTGCTCTACACCTTAATGTTAGGGTCCAATCATATTTCTAACCAGGTTTTTAACCAGACATGTAGAAAAGTCACAGAGTAAGTGATGAACTGAATCTTCAGACACATTTGTGAATTTAATCAATGAAATATGCAGCACTACCTCATATTGGAGACCTGCGCTGGCCTAAAATACATTTGGAAAAGTGAAAAACTTCTGTCACTCTGTGGCTTTAAACCCACGCAAGGCTCTGCAATGACATTTGCCAGCCAGCCAGGAAAAATTTCCCACGCTTTTACCCGTCTTCATCGACAGAAAAAGTAGCCGTCAGCTTTGCCTGAACAGCCTTCCTGAATCCTTGCTCTCCTGCGACAGCGTGTCGTTTTATGTCTAGCTTAAGCCTGCAGTTATGCCGCCGTAAATTTAGCCAATTCAGACATTCAGTCACTTCTCTCAGCTATCGAGCAGCAGTGACCCGCCAGTGCTTTTACAGCCTCTTTGCTATGTGTGTGTGTGTGTGTGCTGATCAAGTATTGTAATAGCAGAACAAAATGTAAAAAGCAGTCCGCGAGGAGGGCAGGGGGAATGGATGGTAGATGGAGAACATGAATGTGCTGGGAGCAGGGCAATGCTTGGAACGAGTCCAACGTAACTTTCTCACAAATGGAGGCCAGACACCAGCACAAAGTGTGTGAAAAGTAATGAAATGGTTACATGGGAAGCACAGCTTTATTCTGTGTGGCTGCGTTCAAAGCAGCAGAATCAATAAGGTTATGAGAGCAGTAAAACCTTGTTCGGTAACTGATGTGACTACCTGTCAAAAACTAATTTCGAGAACAAGTTTGGTTGATGTGTGTTTTATAAACAGAACTGCAGTCGACGGCATTAACTGTTTCCATCTACGTTGCAAATGATGAACAATCGGGATATTGCAAAACCAATTTGCAAAAGCTGTGTTTCCATCCCATATGTTCAAGAGAATGAGCAGAGCAACTTTTATGTGATGTTAATGGTCTGATATTTCTTCTCTAAGTTAATTATTCAGTCACATGAGTCACATCATTTTTATTTTAATGCACATCTGGGAATTTATTTGCATTTCCAATATACTTTGTGCATGTCTTCTTACCAAATAAAATTTGTATTAGTTTGGATTTGCTTACTTGTCTTTTGGATCCGAAGAAACAATTATTCAGGTGTGTTCAAACTTTTAATTGGTAGTATTATCATGGATTCCACAAAAATAAGAAGCAGTATAACTGTTTTCAACATTGATAATAATAAGAAATGTTTCTTGAGCACCAAATCAGTATATTAGAATTGGTGCTGTCAAATCGATTAATCGCGATGAAATGAGTAATGACTGTTGAAAATTCAGCTTTGCCATCAAAAAAACAAAAACAAACAGTTGTTTTGATTGTAATAATATTTCACAATATTACTTTTTTTACTTTTATGTCACTTTTGATCAAATAATCTTACAGTAGTGTTTATTGAACATACTTATGACATGAGTGTGTTATGCAAAAATACCACATACAGCAGAGAATTTCATCTTGGTAAATCATAAAGTCTAACCCCCGGTTTCACAGACAAGGCTTAAGTCTATAGTCCCAGACTAAAATGCATATTTGAGCTGTTTTAACTGAAAGCAACTTGCACAGACATATCTTAAAATATGTCAGTGCCATTGTTTTGTCTCGAGATGCAAACCAGTAATGTTTTTTTAAGTTTATAAAAGCTACTTAAATGTCCTAATTATTCTAAGGCCTAATCCTGGCTTAATCTAAGCCCTGTCTGTGAAACCAGTCTTAAATGTTCAGTATGTGTTCATCTATTACTATCCAAGGCGTAAAATGTGTAACAGCTTTTCTACGGTTGTGATCTGGGAGTCCAGTCTGCATGTGTGTGGTGTGCCCAGTGACAACCTAAACCTGTTTTTTGGATGACTGTTGACCTTCACCTCTCTACCAACCCAGGCTCTTAAACGGGGCGTGACGCGGCTCTTTAAGTTACCACCCAGGAACCAATGCTGCCTGCAGCTCAGCTTGGCTGATGGATCTGAGAGTAGCCGCCAACCTGCAATCACCCCAGACACAAGCCCCAGGACCCCACACACCACCCCAAGGTACAGTTCTGTCTCTCACACACACACAAATCATTTAAAGTGACATGCAAAAAGTCTGTGAAATGCAAATGGTAAGATGTTACTGTATGTTACCTGATGTGCCTCAGTACAAACAGCTGGCACACGATCAGTATGAGTGGGCAGAGTGCTAGATGCTGATACCAAATTGTTCAGCATGTTCGTATGGAATATATATTACTAACATATGTTCAATGAGAAAAAAAAAAGTATATCAGTTCAAACACAATGGGACTGTGAAACAACCACAGGCTGTAAGTGTGCAATAAACTGCTGTAGTATCTGCAGGTAGATATTTTCATAAGCAGATGCCAGTAAAATGCCTTCCTCCATATGGATATATATTCAAGAAGGATTTTGTTTAACAAACTCCGTACATGTGGGGTGTGGGGGGTCATCAGAATGATCATACTGGATTCAGTGGTTTTCTACAAAGAAAATAGAATGATTTCTGAAGGATCGTGTGACGCTCAAGACTGGTGTAATGATGCTGAAAATTCAGCTTTGCCATTTTCAGTTGTAATTGCATTTCATGGTATTACTGTTTTTACTGTATTTTTGATCAAATAAATGCAGCCTTGGTAAGCTTAAGAGACTAAAACATTGTTAATGACCCTAAACTTTTGAATAGTATTGTATATATTTAATATAACTATAATATCTCTGTTCACGGGAGAGTTTTTGTCCAGAAAGTATCACACAAAATGTTTTCCCCTTTTTTGCTGATTTTAAATCACTTCCTTTTGGATTTGCTTACTTGTTGTCATCTTTTGGATCAGAAGAAACAATTATTCAGGGATGTCCAAACTTTTGATCGATAGTGTATTAAGAAAAATAGCCTATCAAGTGAAGAAAGCACTTTTTAAACATTCCGTTGCAAACCATTTGACAGGTTTGCAATCTTATTCAAATAGTTGCACTAATTTTACATTATTCATGATTTGTTTTTGCATCAATCATATCACATACTGTATACTTCTCCTCCCTTATCAGCAGGATTGTTGTGGTGGTATGATAAGATAATGAGGCATTGATATATGCCTGGGGGGGTGGCGATTGCGTATTTGCGCTTTAACCCACCTTGTGCGGTTCGAGCCCGCCGACACGAATGCAAACATATGTGACGGTCTGTGTCGAATGCGATCACTTTGACATTAGTCTTTGGACATCATTAGCTGGTGTTGGGCCAATTACATTCTTTGCATACTGAACTAATCTGTAGCTCTGCTGTCGAGGTTCCTCACCATTAGTGTGTTTGCTTATCCATTTCCTTCCCTCCCTCCAATTAACATGTCCCTCACTCTGGGTTTGTTCTGCCGGTGTGTGTTGCTGTGACGCCTGTCCATCACCCTGAGTCCCTCTGAAAGAACACTTTAAAAGTGAGAACAATGCTGCCACCTCTCAATCACCGCTGAGTGGTATTGGTACTCAAATGAGTGTTCTTCCCTGGGGTGTGTTTTGTCTTGCTGGGTTTTTTTGGCCTGATCTGTGATGAATCTTGACTGTAAGCAGGGCTGTCGCATGTTACCGTGGCGAGGGGTAAGGCGAGACAGGCATCCGGCGTCATCGATGACGCGGTTGAAAGCAAGGCAGATTGACAAGTGCTGGGTTACAGTACGGGGAGTCTCTCATCCACCACTCTGCCCCTCCTGCGCTCTTCTCTAGGCCCTCTGGAAGAGCCATCAGGCCCCAGAGGCTCCCAGCAGGTTGCCTACTCCCTGCAGCCAGGCACAGGGCCTGCCTGCCCTCCTCTTAACCCCAGGAGCATCGACAGCCATCCCAACCACCGCAGGGGTCCTCTGGCCCAGCCCCCTGCTCTTCTCTCTCTCTCTTCTCTGCTTTTTCTTTCCCTCCTTCTTTGACTTTATATCTTTTTTTTTTTCTTCTGTCTTAACTAAAGCTCTGACACTTGTTCTTTGCCTCTCAGACCCCCAGCGCTCTCATTTCCTCTCTCTCTTATTCTCTTCTCCCGTAAAGCCACTTGGGATTCTTGCCACTTGATATCACAAATAAGTTATGGAAAACATAACCTGATCTGGGTTTTCTTGCCAAAAAATTGCATTTGTGTACAATGCAAAAAAAACAACCTAAAATGTATTTTTTAAAAGCATGTAAAAGACAAAAAAAATCTAAATAGCTTAATTACAAATCCATAAATATATAATTTTGCGATGTAAAATGCAATGTAAAAAAATGTTTTTAGCACAACCTTAAAGAGACAGTTCACCCAAAAATACAATTTCTGCAATCATGTACTCAAAATAGTACAGTTTTGGTGTCTATTGACTTCCATTGTATGGACAAAAAAAAAAAAACTTTTTAGATTCAACAGAAGGAAGAAAGTCATGCAAGTTTGGAACAACATGAGGGTGAGTAAATTATGCATTTTTTTATTTTTCTTTTTTCTTCTTTTTTTGTGGACTATCCCCTTAAGCTGTATCTATATTTCTTTTTACATATTTTTCTTATTTGAAAAAAAAATACTTTGGAAATGTACAAGTAACAATGACAGAAAAAAAAAATTGTACAACTGCCATCAAGTCTAAAAAAATTTCAGTTATTCCAGTAATTCCACTCTGGCACCTTGCCCACATCAGACATGGTTGTCAACACTTCAGGAGAGCTATGTGCTTTCCAGGAGTTCCATTCCACCCTCCACATATCTGCCTCTCTCTCTCTCTTTCTTTTCTCTCTCTTTCTTTACAGATCCAACCCATCAAAAGAGATACATTTTTAAGAGCCAAATCATTTTTAGAAAGGTTTGGTATATATGAAACTAATCAAAAGTGTAAATTTTTCCAGTGAATATGTAATACAAGAAGATAGCTATCGACCAAAATTGTTGGCAGAGGCCTTCCATTAGGGACATTTCAAATTCAATTTAGAATGAATTAGCATCATCCTCTGCTGCTTTAATAGTGATTACTGCATTGAAAAGTCTCAAATGAAATCCATGCTATGCTTAAGAGGGATATTATGATATATTTATTAGAGATCCTTCTGCAAAAGTGCACTGTTTTTCCTTTAGCTCTGTGCTTGTATTTTGGTGTTTTTGAACAAATGTGTGCAGCAGGTTGACAGCAGCTCATCCTCAGATTAGTCATCTTGCAGTTGATTAGGCAATGAGCAACAGACAGTTAGACACGAAGTTAACCAGGAGCCCAGCTCTGCCTCAGGCCATGCTGAAGTACTCAGCCATGGAATGAGATGGTTGACTTTTCAATGCTCCATTAATATCGGTCCACTTAAACACCAAGCCTAATGTATACAAAAAAAAGAAAGAAAGAAAACATGTCATGTCCCAAGACACCAGAAGAAAGCATGAGGAAGTGTCTCCATTAAAAGCAGATATACGAGTCTTACTGCACAGATCAATTGCTCATCTCATTTCCACAAATTAACATGAAAACATAACCACAGAGAATTGTTGATGGGCATAACGATCATACACATATGATATAAGGCTGTATTCTTACTGATAAGACACATTTTAGGCATTAAAAGTGACATTATAGAGCTTATCAATAAAACACATCTTTATAGAACAACATTTTGTCTGTTTGTCTGTATTTTCGATGTGTGTAAGATTAATATAAATATAATCCTCCGTGGAATCTCTAAATTATTTGTATATGGGAGAGCAGGGTGTTGTAACATCTGTGGCTCAAACTTTCATAGAATCTCATATTTGTCTGCTACAAATTAAAGAGTCAAATAAAACTGGAAACAAATATAGAAATACATCAAAAGTAGCCTAATAACCCTAAAACGTAACAAACAGCATGTGTGAATGTTAGTTCACAATTGTTACTCCCTGGTCCAATTTATAAAATATATAGCCTAATAAAGTGTAGCCTATCTTACACCTGCAAAAGTTTTGAGTGGCGCCCTCCTGTGGTACAAAATACTGTTGCACTGGATATTTCACAGCTCATATTCCTCAAATTAGTGCTTAGTGGAGAGTTTTGCAAAAGTCAGTTTAGTATTCACATAAAGAGAGTGTGTTTGTGGTGCAGCGCACCAAAAAAAAAAAAAAAAATTTTACGAGCACTAATATCATGCCATTTGTTGGTAGCATCGAATTAATTGTTGATTAAATAAGTTTCACTTGTAGTTAGGCTATTCATCCTTTCATCTTCAACATTTCATTTGACGGGCGTGGGCTATAAGGTATTTAACCATTTAAAAACCCGCGAATAAGGGGCGACCTCTTTTGAGTGATGGTGGGCCATCAGAATTTACTCTGATGTAGGTTTTTGAAAAGTAACATAATGGAGGGTGGGGTTGACTTATTTTGACGTTTAATTAGTCCAGATTAGAAATAGATTGATCGGCTTAATCTTTTTCTTTGCTTGACTAAATGCCCTTTCTGTACATTGTTCGCACTTCTCAAATTGACAGACGTTTTTTAAAAGCATTTTAAGAAGAAATAGTTAACATTAAATGCATTTAAACTAAGTTGTGACTTAGTATTGCGCGTGATTTAGTAGCAATCAAGTATAACATGAAATAACATATCAGAGGCGTACCATTAAATGACAGATTCTTATACAGACTTTTATGTGAGTTTAAAGAGCATTGTCAGTGCATGACAAGAAATGGGACACTTCACACCTGTGTTATCCTTCTGATGTTTTAAGGATTCTTCTTTTGAGAAAAAAAAACGCTAATCGTCTGTAATCCTTTTAATATGTCTCACACTTTCTTTTTGCAATACACAAGTCAGCAGCAAACCAGTTCTGCAGTCTGCTGCATTGCACAATAGCCTCGGTTTCAGTTTTGAAATCAGAATTAACAAATTTGATCTAGCTTATATTTGATGCTTGATTACTGAAGATTTGAATGCTAATTTCTATTTTTATTTTTTAATTAGGTCTATTTTTTTATGTCCTGCATAAAGTCATATGCTGATTAGCTATAAATAACCTTCCATTTGATTACTCACCAAATATATGAATGTCCTCTAAACTCCTCCGAGTGCTTATGGACTCAGGTGAAGGCATATTTAAAAATGGTTCGGGGTGGGGGTTTGGGTGAGACCCCCCTGCTTTTGTTCTATTGAAAAGGGGGCTTGTTCCTCCAGGACCAACCCTACCATTTTAACCAGGGGTGTCAGCGCAAGCGGGGTTGACATTGGAGACTGACTGGCAATGGTAGAAGAGGAGGGGATAAGAGAGTCCAGCAGAACTGCTTCTTGAAGAAAGCTCATCAGATGCACTGTCCTGCCTCCTCTCACTGACATTCACGCAGGAGTCAGACTGGATCAAACGTCAAAGGATCTATTTCTGCTGCGCTCCTCACCTTCATGGACAGACAGCACGGGACTTCTTGAGTCTAGCCTATGATTAGATGCATCAGAATCTCTTTCGCTAAAACTTGAAAAGTAAATCGTTTACATGCTGTGAGTTTTTGCGTTAAGTGCACTTATTTGTTATTCTCGTTCTTATGAAGGAAATCCAATTAGGGCTTTTACTTGTCAGTGGTCTCAGTCTGAAAAAAAATCTGGACCTTTTTTTCTGCTTCTGAGCAGCAGATCTCGTAATTTGCCAGTTGATCTGTTCATCATATGTTGCGAGTCACAGTTTGGATACTAGCGCAGGACTTTACACATTTTAACTGGAAAACCTGATAAATAAATAAAAAAAATCTGCAAATTACGCACAATTTTTTCCCGAGGCCCTTCCCGTCCAGCAACATGAGACTCATTCCATCACGATTGAGTTATCTGTAAGTATTTTACCTTTTAATATTTGTTTTCACGCATTAACAGCTTTGCTTTCCAAAGACTAATGTAAGATTTGCTCTCTTGCAGATTCCTTCACCTCTTTGCGTTTTGCTACTATGCTCAGGTATGTGCAACATCTTCATGCTTATTTACTGTCATTTTATATCTACGCTTTAAGCTTGTTTTTTTAGAAAAACTGTAAAGCACCATTACTCTTATATATCGATTCTATTTTGAGACACTGTAATATAGCTTCATAATGCGTCGGCACGCGCTCCTAAATTAAGATTTATATATTTATTTATATATGCCGTTGTTTTGCAAAGACATACACGTATAGCCGTTAAATTAAAAGGCACTAAAAGTGCGACGGGAGAGGATGTTCTTATCAGATGGGTATCACAGTGGGCGCAGTAACCTGGCAGGTAACACTATACTGGCACATGCGCGTGGGCATGAGCGCGTGACGTATGCCAGCCTCGAGTCAGTGATGAAACATGTCGTAGGGACATAATAACATAAAAAGCTCAATTTATGCGTTCAGGGCAATTCGACTTAAAATGTATGCAATCATACATTTAGCGCACATATGACACTTATTAGCGCACCTTGTTTTGTTCTAAATTTTAAAAAGAAAAGTCTTGAAAATTATTAGGTTACGGATAGTACATTTTCTCATTTCGATTGCATTATTTTAAATGATTAGCCTATATGGGGAGGGGGAGTATAATTTATAGGCCCGTATGAACGAATGATGAAGCAATTTGTGCAGGTATTGATTATATGGTATTTAATTTCTGACAGGTAACCATTCAGTCCCCGCCTAATTTTACACAGCATGTGAGTGAGCAAAGTAAGGTGACGGACCGGGTCAGCCGTAGACTAATCCGGACCTACCAGCTTTACAGTCGAACCAGTGGCAAGCACGTGCAAGTTCTGGCCAACAAGAAAATCAACGCCATGGCCGAAGATGGTGACGCTCATGGTAAGAGCATCCTCCTTATTTATCTCATACACAATCATGAATCCATTTGTGGAGTTTTGAGGAATGATTTTAAATACGTTTTTCATGGAAATATTTTGCTTATTCATGAAAAATACTTCACTTCAGTGGTTCTGGTTCCATTTTACTCCAGTAGCTGTATAGAGTGTTGAGTTCACTGTATGGATCCTTGGAGATAATTTTATATATATATATATATATATATATATATATATATATTAATTAAATATATATATATATATATATATATATATATATATATATATATATATATATATATATATATATAATACTCACACACACACACACACACACGTTTCATTGTAGGTTATTATGTTTCAATGTATCCAAAACCCCAATACATAGATGTTTTCTGAAGAATTAGAGGACAAAAAGGTCTTTGTGAAACCAGGCTGTAAATGTCCTTTTTGGTTCTAACTGGAACTTTATTTGTGCTTCTTTATTTTGTGAATCTTTATAATACACTGCACTTGAATTGTTGGGCATCTGGTCAGTTGGTGAAGTTAAAAAAGCAGTGGAGCGCAAAAAATGTTAAATGGATTGTAGATTGTTGAAGGTGAGTCTCTAGAGAGACGCACGGGTCTGGAAGAGCCATTAGAACTCATCTTACTTCAACCTTCTGAACATTTCCTGAAGAACGTTCCCCTCCTCTCCCGACCAGCTCAGGATGAAAATATGTCTAGCCGAATTCTGACCCTCGCGTTTTCTTTCTATGGTCATTTGGTCCTGTTGACAGATATCATAGAGCCTAAATACCCTAAATAACTGTTTTAAAGATTTCTAGAATCAAATTGTATTATTAGCATGTGTCTTTGGTTTTATTAAATAAAACATCAGTGATTACGTATTCTATGAGTTTAATAAGAAAATGTATGTAATGGTTTGAAAATGTCCTCACAAAAATATATTAATGAAATTAAAATAATTGATTTCTGTTACATATTTAATTTGTCACATCAGTTAAATCAAATCTGTTTTATTTGTAGCCCTCTCTTATGTGGTTTTGCCACATAAAAACCTAATAATTACCAGCTCTGTTGTGGTATTTTTGGAAGGCTGGCTCTAGCCCTGCATGGTTTTGGTGACATCCATGTCACCTGAGCATGTTGTAGAGACAGCAGGGCTGTTAGTTCGGGCCAGTGCCTGGCTCCGGCTCTGGGCTTGTGGTTAGGCTCTTCACCAGCAGGTTATCTGACCCCCTCCATTTGAACCGTAACTCTTTACGATCACTCAGAGTACGGGGGCTGAATCTGAGAATGGCTGCGAGTGCTAATTCTTGGCATGGAGAATATACATCATGGAAAGTCAATGTCCCAGCAAATGCTACTCTGATTTTCTTATAACTGTCATCATACTTTTCATAATCAAAAAACCTTTACATTTTTTTTTGTACTTTTTCAAAATGGCACATTTTACTCAAATATTTCACATTTCTTTATTGTTTATTTGTTGGTACGTGGATGACGTGATTACAGATCACATATTGTTTATGTACTTACATAAAAGGTAAAAAGTTGAAAGTCCTTCCAGGAAGTCTTTGGTTCCTTCTAGAAGAATGGAAGTGCACATGTTTTTATCATTCTGCTAGAATTTAAGCTTACATAAATCCTAAAGAGTAGTCCCTCTGGATTTCACATATGTATGCCCGTATGTGTATCTCTATGTGCATACGTGCATGTGTGTTTACTCATGAAATTTTCCTATTTATACTTTAAGTCACATCATCTAATAAAAAATATTCTTTTCTTTTTTTACAGCCAAGCTCATAGTGGAGACGGACACATTTGGGAGTCGAGTTCGAATTAAAGGAGCTGAAACAGGCTTCTACATCTGTATGAACAGGAGGGGGAAACTGATTGGCAAGGTATGAGAAAAATTCATAATATAATAATTTTGTGACTGATCAATGATGGTCAGTTTACATATTGAATTATATACACACACACAGCATATGTTTCAGTCATTTTTCTGTTTGGATTTTTGGTGAATGAAAATGAGAAGAAATCATACCTAGGGAGAGAAAGACCAGAAGAATTAGAAATTCAGAAACGCCTCTCATATAGTCATGTATAGTTTACAGCATTCAATTGCTCGTGGACATCCCTGTTAGTATCATTATCAAGGAGATCGTTCAAACAATCAATCAAACAAAAGTTTTATATTTGTATCTGTTATTGGGCACCAGACGTTTCCTGGTTGCAGTAGGTAAAATCGAGTGTGAAGAATGGGATCTTTCTTCCTTTTTTTAGCTGGCTACTCTTGTTCCAATGTGGATTTGTGCCTTCTCCTTGCTGTGAATGGTAATAAAGTGGGATGGAGGTTCGGCCCCCACCTCCCAGCACCCTGCCAGGTGGACCATCTGCTTGGCACCCCTGATCTTATGCTATCTGACATATTGGCCGCCCAACGACAGCCTGCATGAGAGAGGGTTTTTTTTTCTGTTGTTGTTTTTTATTGGTTGATATGCAAGTCTTTTTTCGGTTTTGGATTCTAGGTTTTTAACAGGCCATTTTGTTAAGAGGCTGGGGAAAGGTTTGGCTCCTTACCCCATTTACATTTACTGGCCAGATAATGTTTAAAGGTCCTGTTGTTATGAACGTAAAATGATGCCATGCCTATATTACAGGCAAAATAGCCATCTATACCATATATTATACAGTCTTGAAAATAAACATTCTAAAAGGGAGTTTTAGAACATCTAAAGAACCATTTATGCGATGGAAAGGTTACATGGATGTGAAAGGTTCTTTACGGAACCATAGATGCCAATATGAACCCTTATATCTTTTTTAGAGTGCAGTTAATCTATTTTGTCCTGGAGAAAGTAAAATATTACTGTAACATTCTAGACTCCTTTTATGCCTTTATAATGAACATTAGAAGAACTATTTTTCTCAGAGGAAGAATCCGCACCGGTGTTTACTGAAAGGGGAAAGTCATTGGTTTTTGCTGTCATTTCTCTCTCTTGATCTTGGATCGTAATGACTTCAGCATATGCTGTGTGTGCGTTTGGGGAACCCCTATGTAAACTGGAGCAGACGTTTTCCAAAATACTTTTCGATAAGCCTCATATTTCCCATCAATCAGGAGCTAAAAATTTTGTCTTTGTCTTGTCCTCACAGAAAAACGGTCTGGGGAAAGACTGCATTTTCACAGAGATAGTCCTGGAGAACAACTATACAGCTCTACAGAATGTGAAGTATGAAGGCTGGTACATGGCCTTCACACGCAAAGGCAGACCCCGCAAGGGCTCCAAAACCAGGCAACACCAGCGGGAAGTCCACTTCATGAAGAGGCTGCCCAAGGGACACCAAATCGCAGAGCACAGACCCTTTGATTTCATCAACTACCCTTTCAACAGACGGACTAAACGCACCCGCTACTCAGGAGAGCGTTGAAGAGTGAAGCCGGAGAAAAGGAGAGGACAGAGAGCGAGAGACTTTCTCAAACAATGAACAGACTCCTCTTGTGGACTCCTAAACCATTTTTTTTGTACTGAGCAACAATATACCTAACATTTAGTTTTTTATGAATTTTCAGAAATAACAAAAAATAAGGAAAAAAAAAAAACATCTCAAGAAAAAAAGATCTATTTTTGTACCCCTGACTTTTAGTACTGACCTGTGTAAGAGTATAGAAAAGCGAAGCACGGGACGAGTGAGTGCTGACATTTTAGTAGTGCGTGGACTTCATCTGTCCTTCCGCTCTTGGTTTCATTTGATTTCGATGGTTTTAGAGTAATTTATAACTCTTCGTATTGCTGCTCAAGGGGACTTGAAGGGCCTGAGAGAATGCACTGACAACACAAGGCTGTATTCGGTTACACAGGCAGCCGGGGCACCTCTCGACCACCCAGCGATAAGATACCCAGCTCATCTCTCAGTAACCTCTCTGGTTCTTGATTCTGGAACTCTCTGGAGATAAACACGGTTAAAGCAAACAGAGCTTTAAATGCATATTTAAATGTGGCAGCTACATTTTGATTATCGCAGGTTTCCGACCGTGGTTTAAACTGTAAATTCCAAGGTGTGTAAATGCATTGTACGAACTGTAGGAAAAGCTTTTGTTATTTGTTGCATTTTGTTTGTCTGTTTTTTTATACAAATATAAATATATTTTTATTTGAGGATGTGTAAAATAATTTTAATGATGGAAATATTTATTTAAAAACCTGTAATAAATTTACCTTAGGATACTGACGTCTCTTGTATTTTTGCTTAATGCACTATTCAAATTTTTTTGAAAATCCTTATGTCGTTCCCAACCTTCTTTTATTCTGTGAAACACAAAAAAAGATACTTTGAACTGTTTTTGATCATACAATGAAAATCAATGGGGTCCAAAATCCCACTGGACTCTGGTAATATGTGTGTGTGTATATATATATATATATATATATATATATATATATATATACATATATACACAAAAAAAACAAAACCTTTTCAATAAATTTTCCACAGAAGAAATAGTCAGAGCATGGACAACAAGAGGATAATATGATACAGAATTTTCTTTCTTTAGGTGAATTATTCCTTTAAATAACACATCAAATATGCGAGTAAAAAGCATCAATTTGAAATTGCCAAAGGGTCTTTTCTAGAAGCGTTCTAGAAGTTTCAATGGCCTCATCCATAGAAAATTAGGCCAGTGCAGTCTTTGTATGAAACAACTTGTCATTATGCAATTGCATCATAATAAATACCACCATTGTTTGCATAACCCTTCTGGTTAGAGACCGGTACAGAGTGAGATGGAGATACTGGGTCTCTCCCCCCAGAATGTTTGGAATGGCACAGCTCAGGTCAACAGCTCAGTTGGACTGTCTCTCCAGGGGGCTAGACTGTTTGGTCTCTCCTCTGGTTGAACCGGACACACTACGGCTCCCTGGCCCCGTCTCTTCACCCTCGCTCAGGTGTTTTTGTTTAATCTCAGACCTTTAACTCCCTGTAGCTTAATCTGATTGGAGGGGTATCTGTTATGTCCGAGCAGGGGTGCTCTGTGTTTGCAGACGGGGTTCCAAGGAGCCGAAAGCCAAGATCAGAGGGCAGCATATAGTGAGAAAATGAGAACCGGGATTTGTGGTGTGAGATCACTATCACGTTCTTGTCAGTGATGAGGAAGATTATTAATGACTCCTCTCTGCCTGAGATATGCATTACTGCAGTTATAATGCTATGTAAATTATGATCAGAGAAAAAAAAACAAAAACAGACATTTCCCAATCCCTTTTTAATCAAATTAATTGCATCATAAAATTCTAAACGATTCAGCCAAAAAACGGTCCTCTAATTAGTTTTGGCTTGACACATCTCATGCATCACTGAAAAATGTGTAAAGCAGGTACATTAGTGAAGGCTGGCATTGTTTTTATGGTGCAATATGCCATGTGTTCTGCCTCATGTTATGCTAGTAGCTCAGCCGGGGTGCAGAGGTCAAACTCCTAGAAAGGCCAGAGCCACAGAATGTTTCTTTGACTTTCTAGTATGCTGGTTTAGTTCCATTCAGCAAAAATGTAATCCAATTCAATGAACGGTAATCAATTAAGGAAAAAAGCTTCTTGACATTTCTAAATAAATTACTTATGAGACAAAGCATTCACTTTTTAAATCTAAAACTGACAAACTAAGAGGACAGGCTGAATATTATAATGCAAATCTTCATTTAAACTGATTTAAAGTAACTCTTTTTATATATTTGTGGTCCAAGTGTGATTTTAATTCATGATTTTTGAAAATGGATTTGGAAAACATCAACAAATCACACAAGCAAGCAACCATCTTAAATATATACATACATATTTGCAAATGTTACAGGGTGGTTAACATGAAATTTCATTCAGTTTCAATATTTTTAATTCATTTATCACACCATAGGACCATTTTAAGTGAAATAGTAAGGGGAAAATTGTAATTAAAAATTATGATTTTTTTTTTAAATGGTGACTATCTGAATCTAAGATACACTCTTTCCATTAGATTTCCAAATGTTTATGTTAAATGAAAAAAAATAAAAGTGAATGCACATGTTTGATGTACCCCAAAATACTCCTAATAAAGCACTTAAAAGGGTTTGAGTTGGTGATCAAATAAAAGAACCACCGGAACCACCAATTGACTCCCTGTGTGTTCACATTGATGACGTCTGCAATTGATTAACAGACCTTTAAGATTTGCCATGGTTATTCTGCATTATCAGTCCTCAGTTTCCCCTGAAATTTGTCTCCATGACCATAAAGTTGTAAGAAACCATGGGGATCCAGCAGGTTGTGGGAAAAATCGCACCTTCTGTGCAGCTTGTGATGCCATGCAAATGAAGAGCAATTCCACTGAGAAGAGGGGACGCAAAACTGCTTTCATCCATTTTATTGAGCTGCAACCGTCATCCTTAACCCCTGATAAACAAACAGGGCTACCTTCTTAATTTGCTTAGGGAGCAATTTAGACTTGTACAAGCCCCCCTGCTGAACTGGCAGAATGGCAGGGGTGAGAGAATGGGATGACCCAGACCTCTAAGCTGCCTTTACTTCACATTCTACCTAACCCTGGTCATAAAACCCTTCCTGCAAATTGGAGCTCAATGGAGGAAACATGGGTTGAAATGATGGAGATAAGTCCACCTCAAGTGCTCTTTCTAGCACCAATATAGTGTTCACAATGACCAAGTCATTAAAAGTCTAAATCTGCTGAATAATTTACAACCTGATCCACAGGAAAGAGTACTGATCAGTATGGTTTCCTGAAGAAGATATATACATGAGATAAATAATAGCAATAGTATTCAAGCGCACAAGCCAACAGCCAATCACAAAGTTATAATTGACATGCAAACACTGTTCAAAGAGAAGATGGGACACGACAGTTTGACTGTTTGTATACGGGACATATGGAAGAATTGTTGACTTTTCCAATTGGAGCTGTAATCTTTTGTTTGCCCATGCATTTCTAAGGCTGATTGTCTGAATGATCTGAACAATTACAGGCTAAATGTGTTTGCCAGCCACACAGAGCACCCTGCACCCCTCTTAAAAGATCAAAAGGGAAGATTCCCCCTCCTTCTTCATCTCCTTTCAGTCATGACAATTCAGCTGGAAAGCCAACCATAAATGATTTTATTTAGAATTTCCAGTATCTGGGACACAATTATCCAATTCGGGGGTTAATTAATTGAGGAACGCCATGTTTCATCTACAGGAACTGTTCACCCAAATATGAAAATGATGTCATTATTTTTTACTTTTATGTGTCACTTTTTTTTTTTTTTTTTTAAGTTTCTAAAAGAGAGAAAATCATTACAGGAGTCAACCGGACTAGTACACCATATTCCAAGTCTCCTGAAGTCATATGATAGCTTTGAATTAGAAACAGACAGAAAAGTAAGTCATTATTAACTGATACTCTTCTCCTCCAGTGATCTGTTAACTTAAGAAATGCTGTGACTGAATCATTTAGTCAGTGAGTTGAACTCAAGAACCGGATCAGTCCAAGTTGTGAATGAATCACTCAGGATCGCTGATTCATTGAAAAGGTCCGATTCAAAAGACAGATTCAAATTGCTATCTCTCTCATGATCTATGAATGTGCCAAGGAGAGCTTTTACGTGAATATGACTTAAATCTTGTTCTGTTCTATAGCTTCTTATAGATGAGTCTTGAGTGTTGGAATGGAAAGAATTTTAATTTATGAGTGAATCCCTTTAAGCCGGCATGATATGAACTATTGTTTAAAAGGATTTGAATAAATGTCAAATAAATGCTGTTCTTTTGAACTTTTTATTCATAATAGATCACAGTTTCCACAATAATATTAAGCAGCACACCTGTTAATATTAATAAGAAATGTTTCTCGAGCACCAAATCTGCAAATTAGATTGATCTCTGAAGAATCATGTAACACTGAAGACTGGAGTAATGGATGCTGAAAATCCAGCTTTGCAATAACAGGAATAAATTACATTTTAAAATGTATTCAAATAGAAACAGTTTTTGTTTTTTTTTACTGTATTTTTGATCAAATAAATTCAGCCTTGGTAAGCAGACGTCTTTCCAAAAAAATAAAAATAAATCGTACAGGCTTCAAACTTTTGAATGGTAGTGCAGACCACAATACCTAAAGCAATAACTTCACAATGACAAACTATCAGGTCCACTGGATTCCCTAAACAGCAATAAAAATGGTATTTCCTTCACTTCCATTTATTTCTTTATGTTTTAAACAGCTTAACAATACACAAACAATATTTGTCACCAGTGTCTTGTGAAACATTGCAAGTGTTGGGGATAATGCATTACAAGTAACGCGAGTTATGTACATAATCAGATTACTTTTTGAAGTAACTAGTAAAGTAATGCATTGCTTTTAAATTTTCAACAAAATATCGGAGTTACTTTTTCAAATAAGTAACGCAAATTACTTTGTTTTCCCATGTATTAACTGACACCTCTCTTGTCCCCATGTCGAGAGAAATCGGGAGTAAGTGCAGAGGCATCGCTGTGAAAACATGATAGTTGGTAGATGGATGTTGTTGTACTTGTTGCACAAGAAACATTCAGTCTTTCTTAAAATGAATAAAAACAGTAAAATGCAAACTAAGAATATTATGCAAACCTGCAATAATTAAATATGTTAAAGGGTTAGTTCACCCAAAAAATGTAAATTCTGTCATTAATTACTCACCCTCATGTCGTTCCAAACTCATTAGACCTTCATCTTCGGAACACAAATTAAGATATTTTTGATGAAATCCAAGAGTTTTCTGAACCAGCCATAAACAACAACGTAATTGCAACTTTCAAGGCCCAGAAAGGTAGTAAAGACATTGTTAAAATAGTCCATGTGACGACAGTGGTTCAACCTTAATATTATGAAGTGACGAGAATACGTTTTGTGTGCAAAAAACTAACAAAAACAAAAATAACGACTTTATCCAACAATTTCTTCTCTTCCTCTGACGCTGTTCACGTGAGCACCACGACACATGCGTGTGATGCTGACGCAGGAGCAGGCCAATACTGACGTAGAACCAGGAAGCGCTGCACTGTGTTTACAACATAAACAGTGAAACTGACACAGATGAGAAGAAATTGTTGTATAATGTTGTTATTTTTGATTTTCGCAATCAAAATTAAGGTTGAACCACTGTAGTCACATGGACTATTTTAACAATGTCTTTACTACCTTTCTGTGCCTTGAAAGTGGCAATTACGTTGCAGTCTATGGGGAGTCAGAAAACTCTTGGAGTTTCATCAAAAATATCTTAATTTGTGTTCCGAAGATGAATGAAGGTCTTACGGGTTTGAAATGACATGAGGGTGAGTAATTAATGACAGAACTTTCATTTTTGAAATTACACAAATATACTTTATGTATTTAATCTCACTTTATTAATCAATGTTTTTGATGCTGACCTTCGATGATCCAATTCAACCATATTAATAGGGCAAAAATGACTTTAGATTAACATCACATTTGTGTTTATTTTATTTTATTGCTGAAGTAAGAGTGTTGAACTTTCTTTGTTGAAAAGGTTTGTCTGAGCTGCGCCCTTTACAGTACAGGTATGATTTTTTACATTTCCATCAGCCTGAGGCTTATTCATTTCACTTTTGGTGTGAAAGGGCCTTTACATTTGCCAAAAATAAAACTTTTTTTGTTATTAAAAAACAAACAAGCAAGCTCAGCTTAGATGAGGAAAAGAAATGCAAAAGTAACATAACACATTACTTTCCATAAAAAGTAACTAAGTAATGCAATTAGTTACTTTTGTAGGGAGTAACGCATTATTGTACTGCATTACTTTTAAAAGTAACTTTCCCCAACATTGTTTGTAACAAACACCTATTGTTGCCAAAGAAATTAACTGTTGGTGAAGGCTAAAAGTTAAGAATGAAGTGTGTAAACCATGATTTCTATAGCAACTGAGAGAGGATGTGGCTGTTAAAGAGGTAATATCTGTGACAGTGTATTGAACTAAACTCAGCTCAGTAAAGGAGATAGGGAAAAGTAAAAGGATACAGAGGCCTGCGTAACTTGGTCACCGCACTGAATGGGCTGAGGTCAGGCCACCACTTTGGTTCAAACAAAGGCAGCCACCAAGTAGTCGCATTACTGACAATCACATACCATAACCTAGGATCAAATGGCCCCATTGTGGCACTAATATAAAAAACATGTTGTAGAATGACAAGCAGTGAATGCTTACATGAGATGGGGTCCTCTGTCAATTACAAGACACTCACCATTCAAAAAGAAGAGGAAAAAGAAGAAAAAACATCAAGGCAATTGAATGTGCCATAGAGTGAGGGGTGGACAAGCTGAGTGATTGGAGGACAGGCCGACGAAGAAAAGAACAAAATTGCATTCCACAAGCAACTGAGCATATCTTCAGAGAAATAACATCTATAGAGGCACAAGAGATGAGAGGAGAAGACGAATAATTACAAACCTCAATTCTGTGTCTGGTTCTGAAATGCTTCTTTTATGGCCTGTCTTTTAGTTGACCTGATAAACAGTTTCACAAATCTGTGAGAAAAAAAGGCCACATTCTAGTCGGTCCTTTATTAAAGCCTTTATTAAATTTAATTTTTTCATTGTTATTTCTGCTGTGTGTAAGCTCAAAATGAATGTAAAATGGCTTTTACCACTAACTAAATGATATATATATATATTTATAATTTATATTATAATATATAAAAAAAATATATTATATAATTTTCACTATTTCTGATGACCAGACTTTGTGGCAGTGCACTTTTTAATGATACAAATTCATGTTTTTAATAGGGTTTTTTCTGTACATGCAGCTTATTCCGAAGAAGAGTTTTAATAACTAATCTGATTATATTTGGTCATTTTGAGATGTTTACCCATTTTTTAAAGTGTTTTTTTTTTTTTTTTTTTTTTTTTTGCAGCAATGAGTTCGAAATACCACATCGTACTGGAACCAGGCTTTTTTCAACATAATGCACTTTGGGACTAGATAAGAATTCAAGAATTATTTTTTTTATTTTTTTTAAGGAAAACAGACTCCACTATAAGACTCACATTGGGTGTCATAATAACTCATATATAATATCTCAGCATCATCCTCATCAATGGAAAATTCATTATAAGTTAAACAGAAGTGAGATGATGGCGTATGCTGTGGAACTTCTAAATTCTGCATGGCAAATAACCTACTATATTCACAAACAAAAGGGTATACTGAAATTTTTCATATTATTACTAGAAATTGGGTCACTGAAAAAATCCATAATGTTTATAATTAACAACAAAAAATGAAACTATTACATTTTATTGGGAAAGCCTTACTGGGAAAAAGGAATATTTTTTTCTTTCCTTCCTTCTATTCAGAATGCTATTTAGTATGTTAATACTGTATTTCTGAAGTAATCTACTTGTTTATTATCAACCACCTTTTTCAGTCTTATGTAAATTTTAAGTGATTCCATAATAATAATAAAAAAGACATCATCAAATAATAATCATCTTCATCAACAAAAAACAACAACAACAGAAGCTCCAGCAACTGGTCATACATATAGCCTGAATGAAAAGTAGTCCTACCACAGCAAACAGAATGAGTTTGAGTCACTGGCTCTGGTCAGTCACTACACTGCGCACAGCGTGGATCACGTGACTCTTCTGGTTGTGATGGCTTCCTTCGCTTGCTGTGTCTACACGCTTTGAGAAAAAACATGGGCTTCTGCGCATTTCTGCGTCAAACCGACGAATGTCCTCTCAGTAAAGCCCTTCATATTAGTGGAGGCAGACACAACGTGACAAAGAAAAGAGAAGAGGCGCTGATCTGGAAAAGGAGCAGCGATGCTTCTGTTTCAGTTACCCGAGGATGTGCTCTTCCTCGTCCTGTCCTACCTGGATCCCAGATCGCTCTGCCGCCTCTCTCAAGCGTGCAAGAGAAGCTACCAGTTCATCTCCAGAGACGTTGTTTGGAGGAAAATAGCTAAAGGCATTATTAATACTGGCTTGACACGACAAGGAATAGATTCGTAAGAATTTTGAGATTCACTAGCTCTGTTGCTAGCTAATGGTTCTCGGCCTACGCATAGCATAACAAAACTACGTAGACTGCGTAGAACTACGCGCATTCGTAACCGTCGTGACGTAATACAAACAGCGTATCTTGTGATTCAGTTCATTTCTTACGCTGATAGTCATGTGGGTTTTGTTTACATGTGTAACCTGAATGTGAGAGGGACCTTAAGATAAAATAACTGTGCTGTGGAAGTACTATGCATAAGTAGATGAATAGGATATTGGATAAAAGAACCAGGTTTTGTTCGTGTAATTGTTTAGATTAGACCAATCTGAAGTAGCCCCTCAGTCACTTTCCACGAATACGAACTCTGATGTGCCATAACATTTTCAAAGCATTAGACCCACAAAACCCATTTTTTTTAGGAGAACCTTCTCATCACGTGTTTTCCTCTTATTGCAAAACTTGTGGGATAAAAGCCTTTAATTGGTGTCACAAAAATGTTATTTGGAAGCATTGAGAAAAGACAAAAAAAAAGTCTTATTTTTTACAGAAATAAGAAATTTTACACTGCATTTAGACTTTACTCCAAAACTTTGGTGGCAGGGTTGCAAAGATTTCAAACCCCACAGATAATTCATAGAAAATCTGTTTAGTTTGACTCCTTGAGGTTGTCGGTCAACATTTCCTGATGGTTAAGCGCATCATTATTATGACCATTTGAGTTTCAGGTACTATGCGGTGTCCTGTTTGTGGAAAGTGCCAAGTCATAAACATTTGCTTTATAAAGTCACCTACACCAGCCAAAGTTATTTACTACTATTTGCACACTGTATTGTAATTGCTGGAAGGGAATGATAAAGAAGCAGCATGTCATATCAGAATCCTCTCAGTCTGATTCTAAAGGAGAGCAAGAATACAGCAATTGCTTTATTTAGCCAATTATCTAAAGTAAAATCAAATAATGTCAATCCCCTAATCATCCTCCCAATTTTTTCAGATGTCCTTCCATTCCTCTTAAGGACAGAGTGAGGGTGTCCCACAACTGGATCCATGGAGTCTGTCGTAAAGAAGTTCTTTTAAAATGGAAAATTAAGTGAGTTATTTTATATTTTAACTTACACTGCATCAAAATTGAATGCATAAATAACTTGAATCGTATGTATAAAATAACTAGGCATATACAGATGCAGAAATACAATCGCTCAAACTAGTGGAATAAAATGGTTGTAATGTGACCCACCCCTTACTTCGAAAGGGAGAAGGGGAAAAAAGGAATTTAAAAGCAAGTAGGAAGATGTCATACTTTCACTGTCCAACCCCAAAATACATATTTTTTCAGACGTTTATCCTCTGACTTAGGGTGTGTAGTTGACCTTGCCAATATGGACAAGACATTATTGTGTTTTTTTTATTAGCCTCCTCGTCACCTTAAGCCCCAAGATACAGATTGAACTACAGAAAAAACATGTGTAGGAGTAATTTCCATTCCTTGATTGTTCGCCCACAGCTTGTTGCCGTGGATACAGCTGGACTGTGATGTGCTGTATCTCTCTCAGGCAGCAAACATCAGTGCGTACCATCTGAGAGCTGAGGGGGGAAAGTTACAGAACAATCAAGTGGCCCTGTTCACGGGACACCAGGAGGACGTGTGCAGATTCACTCTGACAGACACACACCTTATCAGTGCAGGAGGGTAAATCCATGATCACTGCTTACAGATCTTATGGTCATTCAGTTCTTTTCTTTTCTTTTAATAATCAAGTCAGCAACTATATAAACAGATTTGATGAGGTATAACTTTCCATCTAATCTTATCTGGTTGTTGCTGACTTGTTTATTATAATAAAATAAAATAAAAACAATCAAATACATTTACCACATGCAATGAAGGTTTAGTTTGAGCCACCAGTTTTCTTCAGTTGAAAGGTGAAACAGGAATGTGGTGTTTTCCCTCTTTTTTATTATTGTGCTAAAAGTCCTAAATTTAAACAGTAAAATATTAACTGCAATAGTTCAGCCATTCAGTGAGTGACACCTTGTGTTTTGATTGTTTGGGATAGTTTGCTCTTTAAAACACATAATCCTGAACAGAAAAGTTTTTTATTGTATTTCATTTGTTTATTTGCTATAACACTCTTGTATGTTGTATTATTACTAGCAATTTTTACTGTTTGTCTTTTTTTTTTCCTCAGAGATGGTAAAATAATTCTTCATGACAAAGGAAGTGAATACTCTGTGGGATATTATGGTCACAATCAGGAGGTGAACTGCATTGACTGTAAAGGTGGTGTGATAGTCAGTGGCTCCAGAGACAAGACCGCAAAGGTTGGTGACTGTGTGTGTTGCTCTTGCTTTCATTTTAGTAAATATCGCTTTGGCTATGACTAGGTGTCTTGCATTGTATTATATCCACTTACTCTGGCATTCAATTGATTTTGAAGGTTACATGTGCAGTATAGAGAAGAATTTAGTTGCAGGAGAGTGTTATGCAATTTTTGGAAATAAATCTTTAAATAAATTCCGGTAACTATGTAAATTACAGTTATAGTCACAGTTATAGTTGGAGCTGCTATGTAGAGTGACCCTTTGCTACTCCTTGGTATGATGTCATAGTATCAGTCCATCATCCTAGTTATGCTACACCTTATATTTGAGAAACACCTTGGAAAGACATCAGGGATGCCTTCATACTTTCTGGAAAAGCAATCATTTTTTTTGGATTGTTGATACTAAACGTTTACTATTATTGCTATACAACATACAGTACACTGTCATCCAAAAGTTTGGGGTCGGTATGATTTTTTTAAATGTCTCTTAAGTCTCTTATGCTCACCTAGGCTGGATTTATGTGATAAAAAAAACAGTAATATTGTTTACAATTAAAAAAAAAATTTTTTCCCCTGTTGTAATATATTAGAAAATGTAATTTATTCTTGTGATGGCAAAGATTTTTCAAAGATCTTTTTATTATTTTCAGTGTTAAACAGTTAATATTTTTGCAGAAACCGTGATACATTTTTCCCAGGATGTTTTGATGAAGAAAAAAATGGACAGAATATATTTGAAATATAATGTTTTTGTAACTTTATAAAAGTCCTTACTGTAACGTTTGATCAATTTAATGCATCCTTGCTAATTTCTTTAAAAAAAGTTACTAACCTCAAACTTTTGTACAGTTGTGTAGGTTATTGTCCTAATGACTTGTGTTTTTTGTACTTGTAATTTGATTTTAGATTTGGGCTCTGACTCCAGATCGATTTGGACATTGCTTACATACAATCCCCATGTATGACAGAGTGTGGTCGGTGGCCATCAGTCCATCTGTATGGTAAGCCTGTACTCATGATTTATTTGTGCGATGAGATTTGTCTAGTCTTTGTGGTTAATAGTCTAACCACAAAGATAACATATAATCTTCCAAAAACTTTTGTTCCAGTGTTTGATGAATTTGATGCTGTCAGTCCTTGATTTTTAATATTAAATACAATATATTGGGTAAAGTCATCACAAAAGAAGATATTTTGAAGAATTTTCTCAAAATATCTTCTTTTATGTTCCACAGAAGAAAGTCATGCATGTTAGGAACATCATGAGGGTAAACGATGACAGAATTTTCATTTTTGGGTGAACTATTCCTTTAAACTAAAAGTTTATTTTTTAAAACTCTATATACAGTATATGGCAGCAAATATACAGTAGGACCCAAAAGCCTGAGACTGCATTCAAAATCTGGGATTCAAAAGCTAATTTAAACCTGGAAATAAACAGAAATTTGTAGAATTTTTAATCAATTCAAACAAGAAACGTTATGATGAAAATTGAAATGGGAAATATTTATGCTTCTGGACTATTTCTATAGTCACTGTATAAGCAAACATATGCATAATTGTGACATTGACCATGCCAAATTCTTTGAACAAAAGCCAGGATTTAAGCACAAGATAATCAAAATGCAAAATGTTTAAATGCAAAAATATTTTAATTTAACTTGTCACTCAAATTGTTATGCAAAATAAAAGCATTTAGTCTAGTGGCCTCAGTCTTCTAGGACACTGTATTTCCCTTTACTGTATCCATGATGCTCTTCCAGTTTCAGACCGTCTCACTCGTTAGACATTATGTGTTTGATTCCGCTACATACTTCATACTCACTGGTTTCCTCTGTTCTTCTCACCATATGAATCACCAACAGACCTGAACATCAACCTTTGCTTTCATCAAAGAGAATTTGAGATCTTTCAAATAATGAATGTATCATTGGGTTTAAAAGAGCGGGGTGGGGGTGGTGGCATCGTTACGGCTCGTGAGGTGAAGTGGTCATAGAAAGGGCAACCCAATGCAGGTGGCAAGACCCTTTTTTAATACATACTCTTCAATTTATTGCCATGCCATTGCTTTGAAGTCAATTAGCTCACACCTCTGAAATGCAGATGCAGAAGAATGTGATCCCGGCCCCTAAAGCCTTAGAAAGCAGAATTTTGCCCCCTCATAGAGTGGAAAAAGACCCTTTTTATGGTCTGAAAATGCTCAAATGTAACCTACGCTGTTTTCCCCCTTCTTAACTCTCACTAGGACAGGGGTGATGCATCATTGAATGTTTCTTTGTGTTTCTTGACTTTTTAAACACTGAAATGTGTTGAACCTTCCATTTGATAAATCGTTACAGACTTTTGAACTTTAGAGAGCTGTTTCAGTCTACAACTGGTTAACCGTTTCTCCCCCGATACATCTGGGAAGTTCCCAATGTGATGAGCTGTTTAAACAAGTGTGGGATGGAGTGAGACAGGCGAAGAGGGAAAGAGAAAAAAACCGTGCAGGATATTATGGCGAAGCGGGGTTGCCTTTGCTCCTGCTGCCTTTGATTGCTCGGCCATGTATACTCCCACACGCTTAATGACACGCAGGCACATGAAGCTGTAACGCTAGCGCAGAGCCTCCACCTGCCCCTGATCCGTCAAACGCACCTTCACAGCACTGCTGAAGGAATGGAAACACTGTGCGCTGGGAGACACTAGAAACATTGACCGCTCTCATCTTTTGTCACGACAAGGCCAGCGTGTAGCGGAAGAAAGCCACTGCTACTTGAGCAGATGCAATGGTTCAACGCAGTTTTAGTCACTCAGCCGAGTTATTAATCCCCACTGCCCCGTCTCCACAGCCAAGAATTTAGATTTCAAAATAAGAGACGATTATACACATCATTAATTCTCCAATTTGATGGCTGAAATAGCAGGCCTCCAAAAAAGACTGCTGGACCCAGATAATGGACCACACTTCTTTACATGTATTGACGGTGGGAGTCAAAGTTGATGAAATAAAGTTGACTTGAAATAAAGGCGTCAACTAAGCCAGGAGTTTTCAAACTTTTTTATGCCTTTTCACCGAATCTGTTTCTAAAATATATAGACTGCTATATATTTTTATGTATTAAAAAGATCTGTTTTTACAGTTGATCAGTAGTGATGGTAAAGACATTTATCATGTTACTAAAGCTTTTTTTTTACTTTCTATTCATTAAAGAATCCTTAAATTTATCAGTTTTTCCACAAAAATAATCTCTTAATCAACAATGACGTTAAAGACATTTATAATGTTACAAAAAAATTATATTTCAAGTAAATTCGGTTCTATTGAACTTTATATTCATCAAAGAATACTGGGAAAAAAAAATCAGTTTCCACAAAAATATTAAGCAGCACAACTAATTTCAAAAAGAAAATTAAAGCACAAACGAATTTTGACTTCCATTATTTAATTTTATATGAGATACTAAGGCTGGTATTTTTGAGACTGCTTAGTTTTTGTTAAAAAGTGTCTTTTCCTCTCAAGATGATCTGTTTCCTATGTGTGAGCTCCACCAATTAAAAAGAGCAACAGATGTCCTCTAATTGAGAGTATGTTCTGCTTTCACTCCTACAACAGTCAGGAGCTGAAACTGTAGATGGACAGGGTTTCAAAATAGGGATTGCACAGTGTGTTTTAATTTGGAAACCTGAAGAACTAGATGGGAAGCCCTTGTGTTGCAAATGTAATTGTTCCAGCTTCACGCTTGAGGTATCTAAAGGACAAGGAGCAAGAGAGGAGACGCTGCAGTGAGCAACGGGTCCGAGGGAAGGGGTGAGGGACAAAGAAGGGAGAAAGAACAGAGAGAAAGATGTCGAAAGAGTGTGCATATGGTCGCCTCTGACACTCAGGTGTTAGGGGCTGTATTGTTCCAACCCAATGCAGAATCACACTTGTGTATAAAACAAAAGAACCGCGTAAGAAAATATAGCCCTTCTCTCTTTTTCCCCGCCACCATTTGCTCAGGCTATGATTTGTATTTCATTCTTTTTAACCTCCCTCCTCGCTTGTTCCATAACCCTCCCTCCCTTTTTGCCGTCGTATTTTCCAAGGAACGTTATCTCAAGGTCTGTCAGTGGGATATTCCGACTGGAGCGAAATGCCAAGGCTGACTGTCGTCTATCTTTTTGTAGTCACTGATCCTAACCGTAGCCAGTAGCCCTTGTCCTATTTCTGAGATTGCTTTTTACAATTTTAGGCGCTTGAGTTTTTCACTGCATTTTATTTCTTTTATATTGGACCATCTTCTCAGGTTTTTCAGTAGTTATATCAGAGCGTAATGTAGGCGAGCTATGGGCAGTACAGGTCCTGTGCAGACTTGAAGAACTCCACGGTGACTGCATGACTTTCACAGCTGATGTTGCAATGTGAACGCTAGCTCTGAAATTCCCTAAATGGTGTCATATGGCTAGCGGTCCCAGCCTTAACTATGAGACCGCTCCAAAAAAACTGCCCCCTCTCCCATTGCGAAGGTAATGGGCACTCTGGCTCCCTGCATTGTTCTCATTTCACTCCAGTGGGTTGCTCTTCTGTTCTGAATTCCATTTACAATCTCATATCAAAGAGACAGCAGCGGCCATATTGAAGAGAAAAAACCCCGCCATTCACAGCAGCCCAAATGATTCCTGATTCTTGATCTGTAACCCGTGAGCTTGACTGGTTCATCCCCCCTCCAGTAACCCCCCCCCCCCACCCCCCAAATCTCAGTCTAGTCTTTGTCTGCCATGTCAGACTTCAGACTCTCACCCCAAATGTTGATTCATTTGCTCCTGTGCAAGGAAAAGCCCTGATTGCTACTAATGGCCTCTGATTAGCATACATTTTATCTTGAGGACACTGTTTTAGGACCTGGAATGACTCGTTCAGTTGGTAATGTGGCTCTCAAAGGAGAAAACTACTCTTTCAAGTCTTTCAGTTGCTCTTTGCAGCTAAAATTTGTTGACGGTTTACATTGCGATTATCCTGTATACCCTCTTCCATAACCACAGCATATAGACTTCCTAGCAAACCATGCGATTGAGGAATAAGCTAGAGCTACCAAAGATCTGTATTATGGATTATTAGAAAAATTAATGTTTAAAATAAAATGTTTAAATTTCTTATTCCACTAGAGATACTCCCATGTTCATGTGCATATTTACATATACAATCTGTAAGAAATGGATGAAGGCAATGCAATGTCAAACAAAGGACTTTTCCCCTCAGTTTAATTGTTTAATTTTTAAACAATCAACTTATTGTCTTTCAAGAAAGTATTATACACTATTTAAAAGTTTGGCGTCCGTAAGATTAAAATAAATTATTCCTTTTATTTAGCAAGGATGCAGTAAATTGATCAAGTGTGACAGTAAAGACATTAATAATGTTATTAATTCTTTCTATTTCAAATAAATGCTGTTCTCGTCAACTTTCTATTCATCAAATAATCCTGAAAAATTGTATCACGCTTTCTTTTCACAAAAATATTTAGCAGCACAGCTGTTCAACATTGATAATAATAACAAATGTTTCTTCCAAATCAGCATATTAGGATGATTTCTGAAGCATCATGTGACACTGTATACTGATACTGAAAATTCAGTTTTGCCACCACAGGAATAAATTACATTTTAAAATATATTACAATTGAATATAGTAATTTGAAATTGTACTCCCATTTCTAATAATGTAATAATAAACTAATAATATTATACATTTCGGCCCTAAACTTTTGAATGGAAGTGTATATTTTTAATATCATTTTATATGTCTACTTGCTATATTATTTTATAAAATTTTAATGGATTATACTGTAACTAAACCATTTCACTTAAAAATTGCAGGCGCTTGATATTGGACATCTCCTGATTTCCTTTGGACAGGCCATCTTTCACTGCTTTATGTCTGTCTGTCCCATCCCATCCCCAAATTATCTGTCGTTCCCTTTTTACCAGTAGATGTAGAATTAGTAGGGAGCGCCTTGTGTGATAAATAGTTTCCTGTAGTGTCAGACATGACAGATTTTAACTGACAAGATGGAACATGTTAAGTCTGGAAAAATCCATGCAGACCTGGGTAACTCTAGCCAGAGTGTGTGTAGGGTACATCGGCCACTCTTCCTCTTGCATATCACACACACACATGCGCCACAGAGCCTGTCAGCTAGTTCATTAAGCTTGTTTGATATAAAGTGAGGTTTGGGTTTGTCTGTTTTCAGTTTGATGTCAGCACTTCACTTGCAGATAAAGTAAGAAAGCAGTAAGATGTAATTTAGTATTGTTAATACCACATGCACATCTCAGATCTTGAGAGAATTACGTTCGTTTAGCTTTTCAGACATTGTTTAATTACAGTTTAGACGAAGAGGCCTCACTTGGAAGATCAAATGTGCTTGTCCTCATTGGCCGATACAAATTCTGCATACATTTGTGTCTGTTCATCACCCAGAGAGTTTTTAAACATGGCTAATCAATGTCTTATGCAGAGAATGTAAACACAGATAGCAGATTTTGTGCTTCTTGTATGTTGTGATGGGATAGGCCGTGGCACTACGGACAGAAGCGTTCCTTCTATCTAACTGCCTCAAAGAGCGCAGTACACACTACCTCAGTAGTCGCAATGAGCCCACAGCTACCAGGCAGGGGGGATGAAAAGGAACAGGGCGCAAGCGTCAAAAAGAGAAGCAACCCCAAGGAGAAGTGAGAAAGGCTTCTTTTTGGGGAGGCCTGTTTTGTTTAGAGTTGGTCAAGCACAACTACAAAGATGTTGCAGGGGTACTGCCTTTGAAATTTTCCAAAGAAAATGATTGTTGGATAAACCGCCCCCAAAACGCCACTCTCTGGCAAACGGAGGGAGCGTGACCTATGACCCTCTGCATGAAAGTACAGCGAGACGTACCCCTCTATACCACCCTAAGCTCACCCGCCCTAATTTCACCCCCTTTGCTCCACCTCATTCAAGCAAAAAGAGAGAGAGAGAGAAGGGGAAAAAAGAGTGAAATTCATGTCATTCATTTTGCTTCTCATCTCTCTCTCTCTCTTATAAGGCTGGGAGGGCGAGCCGTGTCTTAGGAGTCAAGAATTCAATTAGTTAAAAAAGGGGAAAAAACAAGAAAGAAAGCAAGGAAAGAAAGAGTCTGCAACAATAAAGCGATAACGGACAGAATGTGCGTTCCCACACGTTAAATACAGGGCGCTTACTACTGAAAGCACAGCATGGGAGCTATAGCCTCTGACTGCAGGTGGTGTCCTGAATAATTGCAGTCAATATGCCCCTTCTATGCAGGCTTTGCACAAGCAGATCATTACACACATGCCACATACAGGTGTTCCCCAGGCGCATTTGAGATGGAAACTTTTGTTATTCCCTAAAAAGTATTTTTGCTCAGAAGGTAGCTGGGGAGTTTAACTCTGTGGCTGTGGTGTAATACATGACTGTCTGTGCTTTTCTTAACCAGATAGAGTTAGACTGTTGACATAAAATGAATGAAAATAAGTTCAGACACATTGTAACAATACTAAAAGAGACTTAAAATATTATTTTTGAACAGTGAAAATTTTGCGGCAGAAAGCATAATTTTGCTAAGCAACCCGCTGTGACCAAAATGGTCTGAAACGTGACCAAAAATTTGACAATAATTGAAAATCTAGTCGGAAAGAAAGTCAAGTAAACAAAGCATCCATATGCAGTTTCGTCAGATATCTCGTTAAAAGCACGCGTTAGTAATTCTTGTAAGGAGAATCAAACACCGCATGAGCCATGATGTCCGATTCGCGAACAAATTACTCAGGTTCTTTTTTTAATGAGTCAATCACAAAAATTCACAATCTCGAACTCAAGTTTACAATTTGAATCAGACTCGTTCAGAGCTATTACAGAATTCACAACTGATTCCTAGGAAGTCATTCTAATTAACCGTGAATCTCTATAAATATACATTGTTACTATAAAATATTGGTCATTATTTAGCATTGTGACGTTAAATTGTAATGAACCGACAAAGAGAATCTTATATTATATTATATAACTTATATAACTATATTAGTGTCCACACCAACGGACAGTAACATTCTGTTTATTATAAGTGTACGCTGCAGTTTTGTTGTCTGACACTTTAAATGCTCAAGTTCTGTAAAGCCAGGTGGATTCTGATTATATGTTTTTATCATTCATCAGGTGGAAAAATGGGTGATTCCAAGGATATTGTTTCTATTTGTTGTTATACCTATGTGGACTTCCTTATTCTCATAAAATTAGAATGATTATTGAAACTCTAAAGTTATCATTATAGTTATCATCCTTTTTGTCAACATGCCCTAAAATGACAAGTTAAATGACATGTTGGAGCCATAATTTTTTACCTTTTTTGACAGTTGTGTCATTTTTATTTGAACTATTTTGTAATTTGGCTGTAACTAAATTTGGCTCCTATTTTAAAAATGCTTTTAAGACTACCATGTAATTTTGTTAATCTGAGGCACTGATAAAATTGCTTGTCATTTATTTGCATGTAAGTGTTAATAAGATGAGATCTGCGTAGACTGGCTGCTGGATTTTGTTTTGTGTGTATTTTTATTTATTTTTGGTCTAAATTGATGTGGTAAAAGCAAAAGGTGGTGTATGGAATGTTCCTCTGACCTCAGATGCAGGGGACATGAACAGAAAGCCAAAAGGTCTGTGAACTCGGGTGTGAGCTGAACAGGGGGGCGGGAGGGGGGCTTGGGGGAGCTGGGCTGGAGAACGGGGCAGGAGGGTCGACACAGAGAGGGAAAGAGAAAGACCCTGTCTATTGTGTTCCTCCAGCCAATATAAATACATCATAACCCTTTTCAATTCAAACATATTTAGGGACTAAGATGAAAGCACTCTAACATCCCCTTGAACAAAGCCAGGGGTCAACTATAACAAATGAACAACATCCACTGCAAGGCCGATGCACGGGGGGTTAAACTCCCTTTGAACCCTGTCTTTACCCATAGGCCTTTAGGACAGAATGAGATGCATTTGGGTTCAATAGGTTTATTTCACTGTTTAAAATATTTTCCTCATTTATTATAGTCAATACACAATTAATGACAATTTAAATGTCATATTTCTAATTTAGGATTGATTCTTTATATTTATCTTTAGATAAATATAGAGTTCAAATTTTGTAACACCTTTTCTTATTTATATGTCTTTTGCTGTTTTTATTTTAGTTGTGGTCATGTTGTTGTGTGCTCTTTTTGGGGAGATAATTGGGGAATAGCTAGTTCCCTGAATCAAAAACATTGTGATAAAAGGCAGTGTTCAGCTAAATATTTATTTTAATAAAAAAAAGGAACAATTGGTTTTCTGAAAAAGTTAAACTAAAATGAACCGATTTATTAAAATAACCTAAAATGGTAAATTAACTGATTTTATTCAAGTCGGTATTATTTAAAATCACTGAATCAATCTAAATACATTAATTTATACCAACAAAACATATTTTTATGATTTAAATCTGGTTTAAATAGCTCTTTTTTTGTTGTTGGTACAAGCTGGTTTAGGTGGTTGACCTACCAGCTGGCTGTTTAAGCTGGTCAGAGCTGGTAGACCACCATGGACCAGCTACCATGTTTAAAAAAACAGCTTGATTACTTGACCTGGTTTTTCTAGTAGGTTTGCCTCATTTTGCTCAGTTGTAAAGCTGTGTGCACAATATAATGTGACATAGAAAGCTTGATTATAGCACTACATCACGCATGTTGTTTGCAGCATCTCTATTTTTGATTTATTTATTCTTAACTTTCTGTGAATGTTAAATTTGTTTATATTACTTTTACTTTCTTTATACACTACTGTTCAACAGTTTGGGGTCAGTAAGATTCTTTTATGTTATCTTTTAACAGTAATATTGTGAAGTATTATCTCAATTTAAAATAACTGTTTTGTATTTTATCATATTTTAAAATGTATTTCATTCCTCTGATGACAACACTGAATTTTCAGCAGCCGTTCCAGTCTTCAGTGTCACATGATCCTTCAGAAATCATTCTAATATGCTGATTTGGGAATACTTTTGGGAAAGTATAATTTCTCTCTTTTTTTTCTTTTTTTTAAAAGTCTTTCTGACCCCAAACTTTGAACGAAAGTGTATATTTTAGTTTGCGTTCCACAATGCAAGTATACCAACAACAATATGTAAAAGAGAGAAATTTCTAAAACAGCCCATCATATCTCTGTGGTACACTCAGCACATTTTCAGTGATGTGTGCGGATTGGTACGAAAAGCGCTTGCGGTGGTCTTGACCCAATATGTGTGGTTGCTTGTGTTGGTTTGGCCCTAACAATGTTGTTACTGTGGAGTTCTTCTCCCAGCAGGGGTTGAATTAAAGTTTGTGTGACCCCGGCACTAATTTCATGCTGCACAGTTCCTCGAATAATGATGTCAGCTGATTAGGTTACCAAAATGGTTGTGTTGGCAGTGAACCCCTGACATGTTCTAATGATCCTGAGGCGTGCTGGGTTTTTTGGGGCAGAGGAGTTGGGGTTCGGGGTGGGCAGCGTGGGCCGGGGGCTTTGGAGGGAGATTGTCTGTGCTCTTCGGTTTAGAGGGAGAGGGAGAGGGAGAGGGAGAGGGAAAGGGGGGGGGCGTAAGGTCGAGGGAAGGTGGAGGCACATTAGGCGAGAGAGAGGCTTTGACCTTTTACAGCTATAATATCACTAGGAGTCCCTTTCAGATCAATCAGAACTTGTCCGGGAGACAAAAATGTATTTAATTGTGGTGTTCTATTTTTCTCCTTTTCTCTCCCTCCCTTGTGTTTTTTCACAATCGGACTCACTGAGGGATAAGTAATTGAAGTAATAGAGAGTAATAAGGGCTGGGAAGAGAGAGCTTTGGCCTTGCCCCTATTGTATCTTGTGTCACACGGGTTCAAAGGTCAGGCAGACTGCATATTCTATTAGGGCGCACGGCCTTCATTGGGGCAAATGAGTTTACCCAACAGTAATTAAAATGCCAGCACTGGCCAGGAGAGCTGAATATGGTTGATGGGCCACCGCTAACTGGGTTGACAGCTGCCATGGCTGTCTTTGCCAATATGCTTGGGTCCTCAATGAACAAACCAACTGAAGCCGTCACAGACGAGAACGCATGTTCCCTCAACTTTACTCGCGCTCTGTCTATTTTTCTGTCTGCCTTTTTTCTCCATTTTCACACCAAAAATGGCTTCACATTTTGCTTATGTGTCTCAGTTCCTCGACACCTTCATGGTATATCTTCAAAGACTTGTTGGGTTGCTGTTTGGTACTACTTTTATGATCAATTGTATGTTTTTACCTCATCAAATGTTCAAATTCAAGCACACCTTTTCATTCGAGTCTAACCGACCGTCCCTGTGTATGTTGTGTGTTAGCGAAATTAAGGGTCACTGTCCCTCTCTGTTTTTGTGCCGGGGGTTTAGAGTTGGACACCAGGCGCTACAGAGCTTATTCACACGGGCTGGTTGTTAATTTGAGGCCACACTGGTATTCCATTGTGAAGCCCATTTCTTTGGTTGATGTTAGTGGGAGGGCAAAGAACCCCCTGCTCTTTCTCTGGGTTTTCTCTAGAGGTATGAAAGTATGTGAGAGAGGAAGATGCTTTGTGATTCGTGTAGTTTTCCGTGCCTCTCGCGTGGTGCGTCAGTAAGCATTCGCTGCGAGGCACGTTGTCGCCGCACACATTTTACATAGTTGGCACAGAGACTGAGAAAGCATTCTGTCAATGAAAGAGACCATCCCAGCAGGGCATCGTAGGAATACCTGAGTGCTAAAACAGGCACATTCCTGTGTGTTCACTAGTGTGAGGGCCCTATTGTTCAGCTCACCTCCGAACACAATGCAGGGAGCAGGAGAGCCTTGAGCCTCGCCCGCCAATCCCAGCTGTCCAGGAGGGCTCTAATCCCTGACTATCACGCAGGTCAAAACTACTGCGGTCACACACCCTCCCGCCCGTACCTGCTCAACTAATTTCAACCTGTCACCCAGCTAAGAAGGGGGCATCCGAGTGTTTTTGTTTCTTTTTCTTTTTTCACCACGTTCCTCCTTTTTTCCCCCTAGATATCTCGTGAACGAAAACACATCTGTGAACAAATCCGCTGTCTCAACATACCCTTCAGCCACTCTTTACACCTCGCTACGCTCCATTCACTTTTCAAAATTTGTTTTTAATGCTCTGTGTGTATTCTCTCCAGGAGCCAAAATATGACTCCACTGTTACGTCACCTGCTCAGTATTTAAATGCTAAAAACATTAAACGCTGGAACAAAGATTAAGCAAATTTTCTGAAAAGCACTGAAAACTCCTAATCACAGATTTTTACGAATTTCGTAAAGGTTTATTTATAATAATAATTACAAACTGCTGCTACTACTACTACTATACTACTAATGATATTAGTAATAGTACTATTATTATATGCCTATAAAATTAGCTAAGTTGCATCAAATGAATGCATCTATTTTGCAATCATTACTAAAGATCTTTATATCTTTGCAGCACCTTTGTGACAGGAACAGCCTGCTGTGAGACTTTTGCTCCTCTTCGAATCTGGGACACAGAAAGGTACACCCCCCCTCCACACACACACACACACATGGTTGTATACATATTTTTTATATATAATTATAGTGATATTTATTGGTCTTGTTGAACCCGTCACTGGCCTACTTTCCACAGCAATCCATTTTACAAGTGGGTTTATTAGTATGTAACAGGGGCTGTTCACACAAAACATCTGCCTTTTTATTTAAAGACACTGTGCAAAGTTTAACATTTTATTGAAATTACATGTCACGTTGATAGCCCTAAAATTGTTTAGTATTTTTTACATCCTATCGAAAATTACCATTCGATTTTAACTTGGGTCCTAATTATGTTTTAATGCAGAGTCTTAGCATCATTCAGTTCTTTGTGTTTTCTACATGTTTAAATCTCCAAAAATGTATGTATTCAGATATGTTACTATTTGAAACTGTTAATTTCACACAAAGTGAAAGTAGAACCTTATCATGATGATAGAAGCTGCCCCATTATCCCTTCAGCTCAGTCTTTTCTCTTTGGGAAGTTCAAAGCTGACTTAAAAATTCCTGTCATGAAAGGCCAGGCTTAAACCTGATACAACCTGACTGGTTTCCATAATTCCCCAGCTTTACCTGCTGAATTCAGCTTTCTTGCATGTTGTCAGTCTAAGGAAAGTAAAAGAGGAGGAGGAGGTGGGGGGGGGGGGACCGTGAGTTCCGGCACCAAATGACAAGGAAATTTGAGACGGGAAAAATTGCGGAGAATGAGTAGAGGCGATTCCAGACAGATTTCCATGGGAATCACATGTTCCATAGAACACCGGAACACAAAAGTTGAGCCAAGATTAATGTGACCCACCGATGCGCCTGCCGTTTGATCTGTGAGGCGCGGGTAGCCAGTGTCAGCTTGATGGACACGTGGGCTGGCCGGCTATCAGAATGCAGATGCACGCACAGATAAACAGGCCATTGAATCAAGTTAGACTCACTACAAACCTGTTAAACTAAGAACCAGTTAAGGTTACAAAGAGGTGTGACAGTCAGTGAACAGCCAAAAGTCTGCTTGCATTAGAATCCTTGTTGCTTTAATGTTACACACAGCAGTTTTTCATTTATAAAAAATCGTTTTGGGTCAGTAAGATTTTTTTATTTTTTAAATAATTTTCTCATGCTCACCAAGAATGCATTTATTGGATCATTTTTTTATTTCAATATAAAATAACTTTTTTCTATTTGAATATATTTTAAAAGGCAATGTATTCCTGTCATGGTAAAGCTGAATATTCATTCTCATAATTCTTCAGAAATCATTCTAATATACTGATTTGGTGATCATGTAACATTTCTTAGTGTTATAAATGTTAAAAACAGTTGTGCTGCTTAATATTTTTGTGGAAACTGTGATACGTTTTTGTATCACAGTTCAGGATTCTTTGATGAAAAGAAAGTTCAAAAGAACTAAATTTACTTGAAATAGAAATTTTTTGCAACATTAAATGTCTTTAATGTCATTTTTGATCAAATTAATGCATCCTTGTTGAAAAAACATCTTAAATATATATATTTAAAAAACATTTATGTATATTTTCACACTCATACATATATAGATTTTGGCGTACATGCATATTTATTAGTCATCAGCCATCCCCATTGATAGTAATTAATATTAGCTTTATAATTGTATCACCTTTTGTTGTACTTGCTTGAGTAAGGAGGTATCATATGATTTTTGTAACACTCATTATTAGTGTAGTTTTATGTGCAAAACAGGTGCGTTTTAACACCGAGAGCATTACCTGAGTGTTAAGTGTCTCAGGAGCGTTCAGTGACCTGTCCTGGAGTAAGTCGTGTTGTCTTTCCTCCTGTCTTTGTGTGGCTGCACTAGGGTCAGTTGTATCCTGCCATAATGTGTTCCCGTCTAGTAATCAGGTGCACCTTGTGTGAGGAGCACAAAGCCGCCAGTCACAGGGGGCTGAGAAACCGACTGATGAGTGGAGGGGCTGGGGGGTGACAGGGAATGGGGGCTGTGTGGATGTGTGTGTGTTCCTATGTGTTCCTATGTCTCCCTTTTTAACTTTTCCCAGACAGGCCACCAGCATAACCCTTATATGACCAGCACAAACATGAGACATATTAGAGAGGATACGTTTACCTTCGATTGTAGATGACATTAGCACAAACAACCAGCCTGTTTTTTTTGTCTTTCTGATTAAAGATTGGCCTAGTTTTATGTTCAGTACAAAACTACTTGTGCTTTCAGTTGTTAAAGTTCCCATACTACTTTGTATATACAGCAGCGTTTTAAAGAGTTGGAAAGTCTCTTATGCCCACCAAGGCTGCATATATTTGATCAAAAATACAGTAAAAACAGTAACATTATGAAATATTATTACAATTTCAAATATCAGTTATTTTATTTTAAATATAGTTTTTAACATGTAATTTATTCCTGTGATGGCAAAGCTGAATTTTCTTTGTAACATAATAAATATGTTTATTTTCATCCTTGCTGAATAATTATTAAAAATTAATAAGCATGAATTTTTTTTTTTCTTCTTTTTTTTTTTAAGTCTTACTGACCCCAAACGTTTAAATGATAGTGGAATTCTTATATATCTGTCAGTGTCTGTATATAAATATTCTATAGCTTTTTTATTTATTTTTTATAAAAAATAGACCTAGCAACTTGAGCTGAGATGAAGCATTGCACACTGTGCCTCCACTCTGACATGGCTGGAGTAAATTTAGATATATTGGCTACGACAAAACCAAAAGCATTTGATATGTCTTCTGAAATGGGCTACTGCTGATGTAAACACCAAAGTAACAATTCGGATGCCTTTATTTTTGTTTTGATCCCACAGGCAAATCAGATTATCTTTCTGCATGAAATGCTCAGCAAATTAACCACCCACAGTTCTAAAATAAATTGCAATTATATTTCCTTTACTTCATTTCCATTATAAAGAAATTCACTGGATGTTCAAAAACACCAGATCACCTAAGAGAGAGAATTCCTGATGTTGTTTTTTTTCAGCCGGCTACTTCAAGTGCAACTGGCGAGAGCCACTGACTTTTTTTTGAAAGATCTGAGTATATTTTCAGCAGGGCCTGTTGACTGGGTTGAGGAATAATAGAGAGGACATGTACAGGCCAAGATCAGTCAGACCCTCATGTCTCTGAGTACCAGCTGACCGGCTGCGTGAACTAATTACGGCACTATGAGGGAAGGAAAGAAAAGAGTTTTGAGTATGAGGGACATGGAGATTTTGCTACTGTTAGCCAACACATTAGCAGCATGTTGTTTTCTACAGTGTCTTTTAAGTCAAGCGCTTGAAAAAGATACTTGATAATGATCAAGCTGAAGACAGATGATGCCCAGACACCAAACAAGTTTTTTTTTTATTGCTTTGTCAATATAGACATGAATATTGCCTTAATGTTATTCATATTTAATTGAAAACACTAAATAAGCATAAATTAATCTAAGGATAAATGTTTATGAATAGTATGCTGAGGATAAAATAAATCCAAGTACCAAATGTCAGTATATAAGCCCATTATCTTATCCTGTTTTTAAGAAAAAAAGATCAAGATACAGTTTCATGAAAAACAAAGTAATGACTGTTAAATATTCTCAATTTGACAGATGAGGCAAAAAGTGAATTTTGGACCCTGAGTATGCATTACGCTTCAATTAAACTTTCATTATAATGAAAATCGGAAACATTTCCGACTTCAGCATTTCTGACTTGGACCTGGACCTGGCAATTACGTTCTTTAATGTCTTTCTCCTCTTAAAAGTGAAAAAGTCTATGATCAGCCTTAGTCAGGGACACACAAGTGGTGCTTTACAAGGACCCCTAACTTTTCATGGGGCTCTTGCCATCAAAGAATCTCACAATTGCCCAGAAATTCTTAACATTTTTTTCTCTCAAAGAAAAGGGTTAAATGCCTGGATCCTACCAAGAGCTGTTTTATACAAATTGCAATCTCATTGTTTTTAAGAGAACGCGTGTGACATTTAAAAGTCTCCATTGTCCTGGTCCATGGCATTCTTTTTCTTTTCTTCTTTCTTCTTTGCTGGTGGTTATTTCGACTGTGGGCTAAATTGGCTGACATGCAGCCAGAGCAATGCGATTTCTGTTTGTTTTAGGCCCTGAAAACCTCAGCAGGGCTCTTTATGTACCTGTCTCACATCCTTTCAGGGCACTGACTGTTTCCCATAGCTTCCCTGTGCCAGTTTACCCTCTACACTTAACCTTACAAGAGCGTTAGTTCAAAATGACCTTTTCCTGTAGATCTAACACCCAAAGAAATGTCCTCAGCATTGCCCTTTTTAAAAATCCATCAATTCATTAAAGTTTCCTTTTATAAAGTGTGTGTGTGTGTGTGTGTGGCCCAAATGGTCAAACAGAGACAGAGGACTGTAGGGAGGCCAACCCCACCATTTTTTGATGGCCCTGAGACCATAACTCACGACTAATTACGAACACATGCCATTCTTTATAGTGCAGAATAGGGATTTTAAAACTCTAACAATATCAGAACATAAAAAAGGAGGACATTTATTTGTAACTGTTTTTAGGGCAGTTAGAAAGTTTGTTAGTTTTTCACAAATATGAAGACGTAACTATGTGATTCAAGTAGCTGTTGGCAACAAGGCAGTTTAAAAGTTTTTTTATTTTACTTCTATAAAGACTACAAAAAAAAAATATCTATGAAACCACAATTGCAGAAGACCATAAATATACAGTGTGTGTGTGTATATATATATATATATATATATATATATATATATATATATATATTTACTTTCATATGAGTATATATTTTTAATTATAAATAATAATTAAATATATTTTATATATATATATATATATATATATATATATATATATATATATATATATATATATACACGCGCACACACACACATACATGCATATGATGAATACATTTTAAAATATATATTCATTATTTATATATTGTTTATAATACATTTTTAAAATGTAATTTATAGTTTATTAAATATTATTTCATTATGCCTTCAACTCTGTTTAACTACGTTTTGCTATACTTAAATTAATTTAAATATTCTGCATATTTTCTAGTAAAATCAGTGCAGGAAAAAATCATTGTAGAAAAAAAACTACACATTCTGTCTGGGTGTGTGGCTAAGTATTGTAAGTACTGAGTGTTGTTTTTGCTTGAGCTTAAACATATTCAGGGGTCAAAGAGGATTAGGTTGAGGTCATTTGCTCTTTGAGGAGCGCTTTAAAAGGATGTAGAAAATAAAGCTTTTTCTCTCTAGTTTGTCTGTCTATATTTGGTGGTTACATTGTTCATGTGATCACTTTAGCAGATTGCAAATATCACGGTTGCCCCCGACTTGTCTGTTAGTGACCTCTCAGCTTCCACATGTCTGAACATTAGACATCTCCTTCGGCAAGAGCTGCAAAAAAAGCCACGAAAGGGCCTCCCTTATTGTTATGTAATTTCTAGTTTTGCTTGCTTAAAGGAGGAGAAGACAAACCACCTTTCTTTGGCAGCCTTTGAACACACGTTTGAGAGGGAGTGCTGGCAGATGCACTGTATATGTATTACTCCACTGGGACAGTCGCTCTCATGTCTTAATTAATCTGTCCATTTCACCTTCTGACCTTAATAAAACATGTGCCGTCACTCTGCTAAATGACTCCAGTACTCTGAGTTTAAATCGAAGATCAATTTTTCCTTAGCAGCTCTCTAACCCTTTTCCACTCAATCAAAATCTCTCGTCGAACAAGCCGTGATCAGACAGCCTTTGGAGAAGGGACAGTCTCGCCGCTCGTTCCCAAACAGATCAGACGCTGCAAGAACAAGGTTGCCTGCCATGCAGATGCAGTAATTTAAAAGATTATATGGTTATCCTCTATCCTGTAATCTTCACAGGTTCTCTCTAAAACGGGAGAAAAAACATGGGACGCATAAAAAAACCTGTGACCTAACAATTTAAGAATCCCGGGTGTTTGCTGTTGTACTTGGAACAGTGCTATTACTGGCTTTAAAATTAGAGCACAGATGCGAGGACTTCTTTTACGATGCTTGTTTTTCTCACTTCGCGCTTTGACATTTGCAAAGTCCCGAGCAGACGCCAGACATTCTCTCTCTCTCTCTCTCTCTCTCTCTCTCTCTCTCTCTCTCTCTCTCTCTCTCTCTCTCTCTCTCTCTCTCTCTCTCTCTCTCTCTCTCTCCAGTTTACACAATTTCCTAAAGCACTTAGGAAATAAATATCTGATGCAAATTGCATGTTTTGCAAACAAATGTTTTGCATCATTTAATTGATTGTCCCCATTGTTAAGCACTGCCATCAGTTCAAGTTGTTGCCAGCGTGTTATTTTAGCAGCAAGGGGTAAATGATGGGTATGCAGATGCCCGAGGGGCTACAAGAGAGTTTGTCTTTAGCCCCACCAGGGTCTTGGCCTTTGGTTCTGCGGGACTATCTCTTAAAGAGCCTGTGTCTAAGAAAGACCCCCCTCGTCTCCCCCAGAGCGAAGGTTGGGGATTACCAGTCTGCCCTCGGTGAACAAGCTCACAGGAGACCTCGAACGTGGGGGGTGGTCGCTATGGCCATTGGGCTCCCCTAAATGGTTGCTAGGGACCAGGTATCAAAGGTCCACAAGTCGCACACAGTCACGGTCATGGAGGGAATTAAATAGCAACAAAGAAATTGTGATTCTACAATAATCTGGCCTCTGCGGCGCAGGCAGGGGCAGAGGGCGCCGCAGACCCGTAGGGTCTGTGATCATAGGAGCGTGGTGCTAGGCCCGACACCCCCTTTCTACCCACGATCTCCTTTCTTCCAGTCCTCTCGGTTATCTCACATATCTGGGAACGTACCTTACAACCAAACTAAGCTGCTTTAGCAGCCCATTCAAACTCCGAAAGGTGTTTACTTTTTTTCTCCTCATCCTAAGACTTAATTTAGCTTTTGTGTGGTCCGTGGACATTGGAAATGCACGAGTATAGTGGGATTTAATGGTAATAAGAGATTAAGTGAGCAAATGAAGGCATTTGGTTTGAAATTAGATCTTTATTGACTCCGAGACGTGAAGACTGGGAGACGTTCCAATCTCAACAGCATGTAAACATGACCTGTTTTATGAGCCTGCCAGGCACAGAATCGCTTTGATAAAACTGATACTCAGACGACGAGATGCAGGTGACCTCACTTGTCCAGTCGCTTTCAACTCGCGCTCTGGAATGATCGGCCTCCAGCAAGTTTGCGTAATTCTCTCGGCTGCTTTTTAAGTTGCTGTCTGTGTTTTTATTAATGTGTTAATCTTCTTCAATGAGGTTTGACAAGGTATAATCTGCAAGCTTCTTCTGTTATCTCCTCCTCCCAGGTGTCACCTGGTGTCGTGTCTTGGTACAGAGTTCCGCCGCGGAGCAGGTGTGTTGGACATCATCTACGAGTCTCCCTTCCAGCTCCTCACCTGCGGATACGACACCTTCATCCGCTACTGGGATTTGCGCGTCTGCTCCAGGTACAGGCTGGGAACCTTCAGCACCTTGCCGTTACGATTGGTGTTGTGGTGTTGAGTTAGGCTTAGCGCTTACATTGACCTGTGCTGTCAGCAGATTTGGCCTTGTCTACAGAGACTAATAAAGTTAGCCTGTACGTCTCAGAGAGCCTGTGAGGAAGATTAGTGTTCTCTGTTAATCTAATAAGCCCTCCTGTGCATAGAGTACCGTTTAGATAAAAAAGAAGCCAGACTTGAGCCTCCTCTTGGGTCTGTGGACACAATTGTTCCTCTGAGAGATTGAAAAGGACCCCCTTGTCGAGAGAGGCTCTTGCGCCGGGACTCTCACCCACCCAAGTCCACACCGGTTGGTGGCCATATTGATGTGGTGCGCCGCGTCTCCAGGGCAACAGGGCGGGTGCTGGGGATCAGCGAGCTGCTTGTGGGGTGGACTGGGGCTCTATGTAGGGCTTTGGGGAGGGGGACCCTCACAATCGCATATGGGCAGTCAAGTAACACAAATCAGAGGTGATTGAAAGAGGGCCCTGGAGAGTTTGGGGAGGGGCAAATGTCCCCTCTTAAGATATCAATAATTCACAGTAAGACCAGTCAGGACTCAATATGTGGTACGTCTTGATTCAAAGCGGTTAGTCATCTGAAAGTCGTCATCGTCTATAAAAAGAGGGCACTTTAATTCAGTTGTAGAGTAAACTGATCATGATGGGTAAGTGTGTGAAACTAATTTTAGATTAATTGTGAATAATTGAGAAGGATCTGTGCCGGTCTTTTCAATTGAATTTGAATGCTCAGAACCTTGCAAGACATGCTGAATATATACAAGAGGTTAAAAATGAGAGGCGAGAGATGACGGATTAGTTTAACCACAAACCTTTTGAATTTTGAGAAAAGTGTTTGTGTGTGTGTGTGTGTACTTTTAATAAAATTAATTAACTTTATTTACATGATGACACGAAAATGAACAGGATTCCTATGATGGAAATAAAGAGCTAAATTTGGCCTTTGCTCTTTGAGGGATTGAGAATTAGTTTAAACGACTAAGTTAATTTGGACTAATATACTATAATATTTAATATTCTGTTAAAGTGTTCTTATTGTCATACTCATTTTTGTACTTTAATCAATCAGGATGTAATGTTTTAGAATGAAACAAACCAGCTAACAACACAAAACATCACATTCATACAATTCTTTGATAATACTTGATGGTACTTGTGCTGTTGTTCTCCTATCACAGTAATATAATTTCTTGGAGGATTATGTCTTTAAAAACTAGCATATGACATATATTGAAGACATTTATAAAAACGCCAATTAAAACTATCATTTTTTTAATTGATAACCAAGTATGACTTTTTGAAAATAAAATAAGATATAATTTGCAAGAAAACATGTTTGAATTATTTCAATTATAGAAAGAAAAGAAAATGAAGAAACACCAGGAAGATTTATTAAATTGCCAATTTTCAACTGTGTGAGTGAATGTGTGTATACATATGCAGCAAAGTAAGATCCAATCCAGACATGTCCCTTACGCTCCTGCTGCCCTGCTGTCTGCAGCGCGGCCCAGCCACACTCCCTCTCCATGATTTATTCAGCACACCATTAATGGAGAATTGATCTCTATTGGCTCAGCTCATGCACAGACACTTGCCCTGTCCTTCCCTCTTTTTTTACCCGACCTGTTCTAAAACAAGAAAGCCCCTTTCCGTAAACAAGGGATGAAGTTTCACCCTTGTGGCCTGCCAGCGCAAATAAGACGCTCGCCCTTAAGCCACACAGGGAGAGCTAGCCATGGTGGCTTTGGCTCTTTTTTAGGACTGGTCTAATATAATGTGAGAATTGCTGGAGTAACTAGGAACTTGGAACTTCTGGACTATGCATTTGGACACAATGTATAGCATTACTTAAATGTATAGTGTTACTTGAAATAAAATAAACAAAATTAAATTCAGTTATTTTATTTCAGCTAGTTGCCAAGGTAAAACTTATTATTTTCATTTATTTTAACTTACTAAAATAAAAAATAAAAAATGAAAATGGAAAAAACACAAAAAAATTACTTAAACTTTAAATTGAAAATGAAAACAGAAAATATAAAAAAATAAAATCTATGTATTCATATATTAAATAAAATAATCTACTATAATAGTATCTCAATGATACTAAACACTCCTTTTTCCTGTGGAACATAAAATATTTTCCACAGATATTTTGAAGAATGTCACTCTGCTCTTTTCCATACAGTGAAAGCACATACTCAAGTCAAACTCCAAAAAAGACAAAAAACATATTAAAGGTAGTCCATACAACTCACTCCAAGTCATACGACTGCTTCGTGTGAAGAACAGACCACAATTCAAGTCATTGCTCCCAGTAAATGTTCCCCTTCTGTAGTTCTTAAATCACATTTGCACTTCTGCATATTGAATAATTTGGCAAACTTGATGACAATATTGACTAAACTGCCCTATAAAATAACATGTTTGTAGCAACATATCTGCACATTGAATTTCCCTTTCTAACAGAAAGTGTGTGATGGAGTGGGAGGAGCCTCATGACAGCGCCCTTTACTGTATAAAGTCTGACAAGAATCACATGATTGCCAGTGGCTCGTCATACTATGGAGTAGTGCGTCTTTGGGACAAACGGCAAACACGCTGTTTACAGGTAACTGTGAGCATGCATGTTTCAGAACCTTTTGGTATGTTATATTACTGTAGTGAAGTTCATCTTTGCAATATTCGGTTGATAGATGTTCCAGTTGGCGCCCACCACCAGTAGCCCAGTGTACAGTCTGTGCTTCAACAGCACTCACCTCTACGCCGCCCTGGCCTCCGTCCTCTATTCCCTTGACTTCAGAACTGCTGGGTCCCAGTCCTGGAAATAACCATTCATTCATTTTACTTGAGACTTGTGCTCCATCTCCTCCAAGCCCTTAGTGATGGTCTCAGACCTCAGATGGGCAAGTAGCCATCTTGCCTTTTGGATCATCAGTGCCGCTAATGATACAGTTATGGCCTGGTGGATATTCCCCCTGTCACATGCTCCTGAAAGCAAGCAGGGTTCACGACCTTCTGTGGTCCGAGTCTTAACGGACTTAACACATTGCCTGCGACCTCTGGGATGTCTAAAACAAACACTGCTCAGAGCTGCCAACACCCACTGTGGGGATATATGCTAAACCACAGCACATAAGATAATGGATATATTGAAACTGAAAGTATATTTTTCCAACAATGAGACAATTAAACATGTTTTGTTTCCTTTGTGCATTGTCTTTTTTGTTGTTTGTTTGCAGAGGTTTGCCTTGCACTGAATTTCTTGGTCAGTTGCTGTTTATATTGATCCCATAACACCTCAGTAATGCCTCTCTCACACATACAACATTTCATCGCTTGTAATTGGTCGCTAGTGGGCGTTCCTGCTGCTGGATGCCCTAAATATTATCGTAACTGGCCTTAGTATTAAAAAATCTGATCACAAATGGGTTGTCATTCTATTATGACAAGGAATCAGTTTCCTTACCATTACAAATGAACAGCCTGGAGGGGAAAGTGTTTGTATATAAATTACATTCGTGCATAATGTATCATCATTATCAATGCATGAATCAAACTCTGGCCTTTTTTTTTTACACAGTTTTCCATGCATCATTTTTTATTATGATCAAACGCACATCGTAGCACTGCATCTTACTGACACTTCTCTTCAGTATCTCAGAAGAGACAGATCACATGAGCGCCAATGTCTTAACTCCTATTGGTAGTCGTTGTATTGCTCATTTACATAAGGTGCATAAACTTGTCAAATCACTGGACTCTACAACATTCCATTGCCAACTGTCATTGTTTTCTTCAACTGTCATTGAAATTAAGTGACTTTTGGTTGGTTTATAAATCTCTGTGTTAAGACTGTTTCTGTTACATGTGTTTTAATGATTTCTCTGGAGTTCCTAAAGAGGCAAGGAAGATGTTTGGTGACCCTGTAAGTGTTTTCGACTAGTGTTATACACCGTAAAGTGAGAAATCTAAGGTCAAAGGTTAGGCTTTAAAAGCTATGGGTGGCTGCTGGGTCTGTGCTGGAGCAGACATCTGTAAAGAGGGTAACAGAACAACCAAAGAAGGAAGCCACACACCTCTTCTTTCCCTGTCCTCTCAAAGCAGTGACTTGCAGCATAGAAGTAGCTGAGCGCATTAGCATCCAGAGCTAGCGGAGGTCTGCGCTGACATGGTTAATCCATGCCATCCCAAAACAAATACCTCATGCTTCTGATGTTAAAGCCCCCTTGGATTTGGTGCAGTCACGGGATGACAATGCAAAGGTATTGTCCTGTCACACTCCAAGCAAGCCTCTTTTCCTTTGGGATTCCTCTGTGATAACTCAGGAATTTAGCCATGTTATCCTAAACATCTCAGTTGTGTCAAAGAAAAACAAATAAAATGTGTCATAGACATACTTGATATAAGCAACAACAAAAAAAGTATATATATATATATTTAAAATATACAAAACATTTTTTACAAACATATACTGCTAATATATATTTTTAAATATATTTCCTTAAACTGCACTAATTAAAACATACATTTGACATATGTTTTAAATATATTTTGGATATATGTGGGAGATAATGGAATAGGTCACCAAATAATGAAAATTATGTATTTATTTATTTTCCCTTATATCATTCAAGAATATTCTGGCCACTTTTTTCTTTATCATGTAAGAATTTGGACTGGGGCTATCAAGCTTCAAAATGGCATAAAAAGTACCAAAGGCCGGTCCATATGTGCTCATGCGCCATATTCCAAATCTTCTGAAGCCATGTCATAACATTTATGGGGGACGTTATTCAGCATGAATAAATTATGACAGAATTTTCATTTCTGGGCAAACTATCTCTTTAAATCAGCATTTGCACATCTATCAAAACATATGTTTACCATACTTTGTTTTTAAACTACTGAGATGAAACGTTTATCAACCCCAGACAATGCACATTTGCTGCTCAATGTAAATCTTAAAAGGTGGGGCTCATGTTGGGCTTGATGTGATTTATGGTCAATCACGGAATAAATTAGATCATATGCAATGTGGGACAATCCATTAGCTGATTTTGTCACTGAGGATAAAAGGAATGCCTACACCTCCGTGCAGATATTGTACAATCATGCAGGAAATATGGCCTCATGGGACTGAAAGACGTGGTCACTTCAATAAATATTAATACATAGGTTTGGAGCTCAGCAGGAAATGGGCACTCACTCATATTGAGGATGACATTGTGGATATTCCTAAAATGAAGGCAGGGAATTTTACACTGCAGTGGCTTCTGTAAAAGCATGTAAAATTAGATAATTGCCATTATACAATATGTACTATGTATTAGTTTTATTTCTTGCACTCATTTTCTTCCCTTTCATTTACCAGATTTCATGATGTTATCTGATACATAGAAAGGAAGAGTGCAAGATGCCTATCTAGCTTTCTTTCTTTCTGTCTGTCTGTCACTGTCCGTCCATCCGTCTATCTATCTATCTATCATGTCTGTCTCTCCGTCTGTCTGTCTAACTAGCATGTCTGTCTGTCTGTCTATCTATCTATCATTTCGGTCTCTCTGTCTATCTATCTATCATGTCTGTTTGTCTGTCTGTCTATCATGTCTGTCTATCTGTCTGTCTATTTATCTATCATGTCTGTCTATCTATCAATCTATCTATCATGTCTGTCTCTCTGTCTATCTATCCTGTCTGTCTGCCTGTCTATCATGTCTGTCTATCCATATATCTATATATCTATCTCTATCTATCATGTTTGTCTATCTATCTATCTATCTATCTATCTATCTATCTATCTATCTATCTATCTATCTATCATGTTTGTCTATCTATATATTGTCTATCCATCTATCATGTCTGTCTGTCTATCTATCTATCTATCTATCTATCTATCTATCTATCTATCTATCTATCTATCTATCATGTTTGTCTATCTATCTATCATATATGTCTGTCTGTCTGTCTGTCTGTCTATCTATCATGTCTGTCTGTCTGTCTGTCTACCTATCTATCATGTTTATCATGTTTGTCTATCTATTTTTATTTATTTATAGTTTATTTATCAGGGACAATGTAGCGCACATTATTACATACATAATTATCATAGACAAAGCCATAACAAAATGTGTAAATGTGTTGCATAAAAAGGTTTCTAGCCAATAGGCTAATTTGCAACCCCAGTCCCTGGTCAGGCCTTTCTAAAAACATATACCAAATATATAATTTATAAAAAACTACATAGTGTAAAATACACAATCATGCAACAAATACCTTATTTTACACAATCCCGACCACATTACACAAAACAACACATCACATCCAGCACAGACAATACATTACAACAAAAATGACTCAATGTCCACATATGATATCATGTTCTATCATATCTATCATGTTTGTCTATATATGTCTGTCTGTCTGTCTATATATCTATCATGTCTATCTATCTGTCTATATATATATATATATATATATATCATGTTTATCATGTCTATCTATCTATCTATCTATCTATCTAACTATCTATCTATCTATCTATCTATCTATCTATCTATCATGTTTGTCTATCTATCTATCATATATGTCTGTCTGTCTGTCTGTCTGTCTATCTATCATGTCTGTCTGTCTGTCTGTCTACCTATCTATCATGTTTATCATGTTTGTCTATCTATTTTTATTTATTTATAGTTTATTTATCAGGGACAATGTAGCGCACATTATTACATACATAATTATCATAGACAAAGCCATAACAAAATGTGTAAATGTGTTGCATAAAAAGGTTTCTAGCCAATAGGCTAATTTGCAACCCCAGTCCCTGGTCAGGCCTTTCTAAAAACATATACCAAATATATAATTTATAAAAAACTACATAGTGTAAAATACACAATCATGCAACAAATACCTTATTTTACACAATCCCGACCACATTACACAAAACAACACATCACATCCAGCACAGACAATACATTACAACAAAAATGACTCAATGTCCACATATGATATCATGTTCTATCATATCTATCATGTTTGTCTATATATGTCTGTCTGTCTGTCTATATATCTATCATGTCTATCTATCTGTCTATATATATATATATATATATATATCATGTTTATCATGTCTATCTATCTATCTATCTATCTATCTAACTATCTATCTATCTATCTATCTATCTATCTATCTATCTATCTATCTATCTATCTATCTACCTAGCGCAAGGTCATTACCAAAAGCCCTTTGAGGAACTGTGGGTGAGCCACAAGCTCACAGTTTCTGACAAAGGTATGAAGACCTTCCGAGTTCAGAGGAGGGGTTGGAGGCGACTTATGGGAAGGGGATTTGAGGATTACGTTTTCAGAACCTACAGCACACAAAGGAACACACACAAACATTGTCCACAGACCAAGCAGTGTCACGTCTGGCATAACATGATTATTTACACTTTATCTTTATACTTGCCTGTGCACGCAGCACAGATTGGAAATGCTGGCATATAAAAAGGCAGTGATTACAAAGACATGGGATTAAAACCACTTTACACGCTTTGCACCTGCACAAATCACTGTAAAATCATACTGGCAATTTGAGGACAAAAGGTCTACTTTTCCTGCACCAGGGTTTACATTATCTACCAGTATTACACAACAAATATGTTTACAACATTACAGCACATTCCTGCTTTGATCTCTGAAGAAACATCTGGATGGGAAGAAGCAGTCACGAGAAACCGCTAATGACAATTTTGAAAGCATTATGATCTAATTTGTTTTAATTCATAGCTCCAGTTGTTTTGTTTGTTTGTACAGCATCTTTTCCCATGCTGGACACATGCTCTAGCATCTCAACAGCGTTCAGAGTAAAGAGTGCAAACCACCGAAAGAGACCTGAGCAAAGACCGCTTCGTAAATTTAGCTTTCAAAAGACAGGCCGAACACAGTAATGATGCATCTGGTGAGCTTTCTGGCAAGCCTTTTTAAAGCCTCAATTACACCGTGATTCTCCCGGCAGATGTTGGAAGAATAGTGGGAAGTCAAGCTATTTGGCTGGGAGAGCAAAGTGTTTAGCAGGTGAAACAGTATCCGGCATGTTACCTACGATTTTAGGAGGGTGAGAGCCTGTCTTTAGTCATTCAACTCTTTATCATGTTTTATATTTTGTAGATACATGAACAAGAACTTCATAGCTTCACATTCTCCATTCACATTTCTCAGTGTTGTCTTGACTTTTATTAATATGAAAACGACTATTCTGCCTCAAAATGACATAGTAGGTTTAGCTGAATTTCACACATTATTCACTTGCACAATAATCCACAAATGTTCTCTTTATTTATGGACTGGATTGGAAAAGTAATGTGAGATGAAGTTAAGAGTCACATCATGTTTTGCTTGGCCAAGTTCACTGGACTTAAATGGAATCAAGGACTTCCTTTTCAGCGCAGGTGACCCTTGTTTCCTACAGGATGATGCCTTTCCCAAGCTGCATTAGCTTGTGGTTAAGTATCAAATGTCACAGTGGCTAATCACACACCCAAGAATAGGCTTCAACCCGTACAGACATCTCAGAGGATTCTGGGGTAATTTTACACCAATAGTGCCATCTAAAGGTCAAAAGGAAGACACATCTATTGTACAGGCAATATTATTTCACGGCCCAAAATGATGGACATCTGAACCATTATATAGCAATATAATATTTGAATAATACCCTAAATAATAATTTAAAAAAATTATATTTTTATATATGTAATGTAATATATATTTAATGCAATGCTTGATTCAAAATATGGACAAAACCGCTGTGGAAAATCAATATGGAAAATTCCTTAAAAATGGAATCCTATAATAGGTTCTTTGGGGAACCCTAAATGGTTCTTCAATGGCATCACTACGAAACCCTCATTTGGAAACTTTATATACACTTAATTAGTTGTTTGTAAAATAGCCAGATTTCAAGGTTTTATGTATCAATTGTAAAAAATATATCAACAAGCAAAAACTGCCCAAAACATTAATCGCATTAAGTGTTACAGACAAAACAAATAAAAATAAAAACATGTTGCATGGCTGCAAACAGGCAGCGTATCTCACATTGCCCTCATCATTTAGTCTTGTTGATCTGCTACATGTATCCTCAGTGGAATCTGATCCATCTGTCAAACACTTTTTAAAGGCATTAGAGTTCGAATCATAAAGGAGTTGACAGAGGGTAAAGGGGTGGAGGGGTTGCCCAGGCCAATGGTGCGTCCCCACCTTTCAGCCTCTGCTGTGGGAGAAGCCCAGGACCTGTGTGCTGGAAGCGAAGAATACATGCCTTTCATGCGGACCTCCAGCATCTGTCCTAAAGGAATCCCACCAGCAGTTAATGAAAGGCACCTTTTCCCTAGAGGAGGGAAAAAAAGCTAATTTGAAGAAACTCGACCCTACTTTGCAAATCAGTCAGTAGATATCTGATTGTCACTCCAAGAGCTGGGGTCTAATCCTATTGTTTTTTCTATAGGATTACTTGTGCTGGGTACCTCTCCCCCTTTGGCACTGCACGGGAGAATAGACAGATTAAGGGGATTAGCTTGTATCCTCCTAACTTGTCAAGCTGGGATGTAAGGATCCATTGACTTCACTGTTCTGAATGAGAGAAGTGCCTAAAAAAGAGAGAAATGAAAGCCAGTGAACAAGAAAAATTCCTGAAAGAACAATGTGATTTGTTTGCTTTTGTTCCTTTTAACTTGGCTCAGTTCAAAGAGTCTCACCTAAGAAGCCGCAGTCCCAAGTCGGAAAGATATGTCGCAGGAATAAAGCAAGTATAAGAGCCCTTAGCTATGGCTGTCAAAATAACATTTAGCACAAAACAAACAAGTTTACTTGAGAGAGATTACATTGATTTTGCAGGGGTCAGTGGTTGTCACTTTCTCGATGATACTCTTGCTGTGTCCGAAACCTGAACCATGCTGCCTTCGCAGGGAGAATCTGAAGGTAGCATCAAGGCTGTAGATACCAATGTTTTCACAACATCCTATCTAATACCATGCCTTCATTTGCTGACATTTCTTTGAAGGCGGTATAGATGCACCCTGTGTGTGTAGATTGGCATCTGGTGAAGTTGGGTAAAGAAGAAAATTAATTTGAAAAACTTTCCTAACTATTTCCAACAAAAAAAATAATTAGGCTTGTACTTAATATTTGTTTGCCTGAAATGTTGCCAGACTGGCCGGCAAGGCAGCTGCTTTTGTACACCGACACGCAAAGACGATATTAGAATGAAAATCAAAAGTATGACTTTAGAGAGACACTTGAGATACTTGAATCCAGCATCTTTGTTTTATGTTCCACACTTTTATTAATTCATAAATTGTTCTGGACTGTTTCTAGTATTCTTAATATTCTATATGCATTACTGGATTGCATCCTCCAAGAAAAGATTCAGTCAGTATACTGAAATTCAATTATTAATATCCATACTTATATACATTTATTAATATAATAATTAATAAATTGATTTAAAAATTAATTAATTGTAGTCTATCTATCTGCTCGCTTGCTTGCTTGCTTTCATTTTTGCATAGGGAAATATGTCATATCCTGCCCCTTTAAATTCAGTGTCAGCTGATTTCTTGTTCTCAGCTGGTAAAGAACAACAAAGTCACGCCCTACCGTCGCTTTATTTTTTTTTAAACGACAGATAAATCAACCAATCGTGGCTACGTTTATTTGTCAAAGCAGGAAGTGTTCGCTTGAACGGACCAATAGCAGCAGGGGGCGGGCCTTAAGGAGACTTTCGGAGTTTGTGAGAGAGTTGAAAGAAAGAAGAAAGAGACGTTACTGAAGCTAGCTCGCAGGCTAGCTGAATGTCCTGCCGTGTCGCAGATGTGTCGAAAGCCACGGGAAAGGGCGGAATGTGGGGGGTTGGATATATAAAACTGGGCATGGGGTTGTTTGTAAGTAACGCGGTTATTGGACCAGTCGGTTCGGTGTCAGTGGAGGCAGCGTTGACCGAGGTAAAGACACTGTTAGCATCATTAGCCTAGCCGGTAGGCTGTGGCTGCGTCTCCAAACCTAGCGTGTTGCCTAGTTAGACAGCATTGGGAGGCATCTTAAGTGTGTCAAACGTTGTAATGGTGCCCAGAATGCTGTCTAATTAGTCAGCTCATTAGGTTTGAGGCACAGCCTGTCTGCTTGTGTCCACAGCGGTGACAGCAAAGATTACTTAGTCTTTTGAGTCTGACATGTCACAAACATATTTTACATGTTTCATACTTGTTCTTTTTCGTCCTTTTCTAAACAAAACGATTCAGTTTTTATTTAACACAAAGGTTAAGAAATTGACAGCCTGGAGGTCTGATCTGAACAGCTTTAGCTATGTTCTTTATATGGCTTTTAAAATTGTCAGCTTGACTAAATGTAGAGGAATACATATTCAATCCTGTAACAGTGTCAAGTCATTAGAGATCATGACTTTTAAGTGTAAACTGTGTTTTTGGTAAATTCTGTAAAAAAATCTAGATTGTGTTTATTATAAGATGTTATGATTTTTGGACCCACTGTATATTAAGTGTCTGTAATATCAATAATCATGTTAAATGTCTACCATACTAACATTTTAATTAATAATTTGATGCAATGCACTTATTGTGTACAAAATGTTTTTACATTGTACTTATACATATATGTACTTATACTGTATTGTGCAAAAATCTTAGCTACCTTAGTATTTTCATTATAGTCTCCAAGACGCTTGAAGAAACCTTCCTGCAAAGCTAACTGAGCAATATGTGCAAGTGTACCTCAGACAAAAGCTGTTTTAAACGCAAAGGGTGGTCACACCAAATATTAAAACTTAATATTTAAAAATAAAATATTGCAGTCAAAATATTTTTATATGTACATATATACATATACGTGTGTGTGTATGTGTGTGTATATATATATATATATATAAATAATATGAAGAGTTCAGATGCAAAAGCCTAGTGCCATCTGAAAATTTCTTCTAGAATGGTCATTTTTATCAAGCTCGTATATTTAAGTTCAGTAATTTTACTTTAATGGCAATGAAAATTACCTGTTAATTGTCATTTAAGTGAAATTACTGAACTTAAATATACGAGCTTATCACTGAAGATCTGAACTCTTCATATATATATATATATATATATACACACACACAAATATATATATATATATATATATATATATATACATACACACGTGTACAGTGAGGAAAATAAGTATTTGAACACCCTGCTATTTTGCAAGTTCTCCCACTTAGAAATCATGGAGGGGTCTGAAATTGTCATCATAGGTGCATGTCCACTGTGAGAGACATAATCTAAAAAAAAAATATCCAGAAATCACAATGTATGATTTTTTAACTATTTATTTGTATGATACAGCTGCAAATAAGTATTTGAACACCTGAGAAAATCAATGTTAATATTTGGTACAGTAGCCTTTGTTTGCAATTACAGAGGTCAAACGTTTCCTGTAGTTTTTCACCAGGTTTGCACACACTGCAGGAGGGATTTTGGCCCACTCCTCCACACAGATCTTCTCTAGATCAGTCAGGTTTCTGGGCTGTCGCTGAGAAACACGGAGTTTGAGCTCCCTCCAAAGATTCTCTATTGGGTTTAGGTCTGGAGACTGGCTAGGCCACGCCAGAACCTTGATATGCTTCTTACAGAGCCACTCCTTGGTTATCCTGGCTGTGTGCTTCGGGTCATTGTCATGTTGGAAGACCCAGCCTCGACCCATCTTCAATGCTCTAACTGAGGGAAGGAGGTTGTTCCCCAAAATCTCGCAATACATGGCCCCGGTTATCCTCTCCTTAATACAGTGCAGTCGCCCTGTCCCATGTGCAGAAAAACACCCCCAAAGCATGATGCTACCACCCCCATGCTTCACAGTAGGGATGGTGTTCTTGGGATGGTACTCATCATTCTTCTTCCTCCAAACACGTTTAGTGGAATTATGACCAAAAAGTTCTATTTTGGTCTCATCTGACCACATGACTTTCTCCCATGACTCCTCTGGATCATCCAAATGGTCATTGGCAAACTTAAGACGGGCCTTGACATGTGCTGGTTTAAGCAGGGGAACCTTCCGTGCCATGCATGATTTCAAACCATGACGTCTTAGTGTATTACCAACAGTAACCTTGGAAACGGTGGTCCCAGCTCTTTTCAGGTCATTGACCAGCTCCTCCCGTGTAGTTCTGGGCTGATTTCTCACCTATCTTAGGATCACAGCATGGAGCCCCAGTCCGAGGGAGACTGACAGTCATGTTTAGCTTCTTCCATTTTCTAATGATTGCTCCAACAGTGGACCTTTTTTCACCAAGCTGCTTGGCAATTTCCCCGTAGCCCTTTCCAGCCTTGTGGAGGTGTACAATTTTGTCTCTAGTGTCTTTGGACAGCTCTTTGGTCTTGGCCATGTTAGTAGTTGGATTCTTACTGATTGTATGGGGTGGACAGGTGTCTTTATGCAGCTAACGACCTCAAACAGGTGCATCTAATTTAGGATAATAAATGGAGTGGAGGTGGACATTTTAAAGGCAGACTAACAGGTCTTTGAGGGTCAGAATTCTAGCTGATAGACAGGTGTTCAAATACTTATTTGCAGCTGTATCATACAAATAAATAGTTAAAAAATCATATATTGTGATTTCTGGATTTTTTTTTTTTAGATTATGTCTCTCACAGTGGACATGCACCTACGATGACAATTTCAGACCCCTCCATGATTTCCAAGTGGGAGAACTTGCAAAATAGCAGGGTGTTCAAATACTTATTTTCCTCACTGTATGTGTACATATATAAAGAATATTTTGACTGCAATATTTTGTTTTTCTAATCTCAAATTTGCGCCTGTTAAAGAAAGGACATAAATTAGTGAATGGCCTTGTTGTCTGCATTTGAGTAAGTGGTAAAATGTCTTTGTATTAAGTTTTAAAAGTCTTTATTAAAGTCAGCAATTTGCAACCTAATTACCTTAATTTAGATTCTCATTTAGACCAATTCAAAAACATCAAGAAATATTAATCTGTAAAAAGAATACAATTCTTTGGCCAGTTTGTTCCATTTCAGTCTAGCTGGATTACAGGTAAATACACAACCAGATGAATGATTCATAAATATTTGTCTCATCCCTTATGTTATTCTTTCTGAGGGATGGGTAAATAATTAAAAAGGCCTGTCTATTATTACTGCTGCTGATGAAGTAAGGGTGTACAATAGGGGATTTTTCAGGCCGAGCCATGTTTTATCTGTAGGCTTGTGATCGTTCTGCAATAAACTAATTGTTTAGTGACATTTCGAATTGTACAGTTGACTGTGATTGACACTTTAATATTGGCTGTCTAGAAAAAGTACATATTTAAAGATTTCGCTGATGATGGGCTGAGGCTGTTTTGACTGTTCTCATTCTGGCCTTGACTGTGAAAGGCGTGTATGTTTGAAGATGCTCTTCTTCTCTCTGTTGTGACAGGTGGTAGATCAAGGTCAGGGAATGAAGAAAAACAAAACAAAAACAAAAACAGGGAGTGAGCTGTTTGCTCTCCACAGGTGTTATCTCTGAGGGAATGTAGGTGCCTGAAAGATAGGCTGATCTCAGATCTGCTAACATGACTGAAACCACATGCTTTATGCCTGTGAAATGTCGAAAATTTAGAGTGGGACTTGATTATATTAGATAATGAAAAGCAATCTCTACATCACAACCTTTTTTTCACATGAGACCCCCATTTTCAATGATACAGGACTGTTCAAAAGTTGGATCGGTACAATTTATAAAAAATAAATTTAAATTAACTATTTTATTAATATACTAATTTTCTATTTCAGTGTATTTTAAAATGTAATTTATTCCTGTGACGTCAAAGTTGAATTTTAGCAGCCATTACTCCAGTCTTAAGTGTCACATGAGATTTTTCTCTTTCAGGATTCTTTGAATAGAAAATAATTCAAAAGAACAACATTTATTTGAAATAAAAATATGTTGTACCTTTTGTATTATAAATGTGTTTACTGTCACCTTTGACCAATTTAATGTGTCATTGCTCAATAAAAGTAAAAAAAAAAACATACAAGCTCATAATTCAGACATGTGTGCCTGTAGCTATAGTAGTAGAGCATTAGTGCTAGCAACACCCACGTTTATGGATACTTGCCCCAGGAAATGCAAAAGCTGATCAAATGTGTATACCTTTTGTAGATATGAATGGGATCTGATGTCTGGAATTCAATCTTAAAGTGTCTGCATCATTTATGGTTCGTTGGTTGAATGCTTTACAAATTATCACAATTTTTTTTTTATCTGGAACACTTACTGTTGCTCTCTCTGTGACTAGGAATGTGTAATAATTAATTAAACTTCAACTCAGCTGTTTGCAGCCAGTTGCCGTCCCTTCTATGAACTTTTTGGCACTATGTCCGTCCTTACACAGGTTTGCAACCCTGAATACTCAGACTTTAGCTTTCAGCTGCTTGTTATTGTTAATCGTTATCTCAACCCAACGCATTGAGAAACAAACATGCAAATAAATTACCAACCAAATATAAAACATTTTTATTCACCTATTTTTCCATGAGCAAATGATAACTGGGCTAAGTTATTATACACTGCGAATACATTTTACCAACCAAACAAAAGTACATTCTATCCATGATAGGTTATAGGCCTGCCTGATGATCAGTAGCGGTTTACTAAATATTCAATATATACCTATTTAAAATAAGCACTTAATTCAAAAATAACTATTATTTAATAAAATAACTATTTAACTGGCTTGAGCACCCACGGGATTGGCGCTTATATGGCATTTTTACTCTTGAGGAAAGATTATTGTTCATCAGGCAAGATTTCAGTGTTAGTTTCATTTGTTTCTATAGCACAACGCCTGAGACAACTGTCAGGCCAGCAGTTGTCATCATTACTTTGTGTATGTGAGAGCGAGTGAGGCACAGACCGCTTGTCTGTTCATCCTGTTTACTTGCATTCCCTGGCAGCGCTCGCTGGGTCTGAAATGCCATGAGGGAGGCTGTGTATGTATGTGTGTTTAAATCGAGACCCTCCGGCTAATAAAGGGGGCAGTTCATGTCGCACTGTACCATGTGTGGGTGGTGGGTGGCCCGAACCCGACCTTATCTCTGTCTCTCTCTTGGTCTTTGCAGCCCTGTGTGTAACAAAACTCTGTCTCTGCTGTGTTGATTTTCCTATCAGACGCCTATCATGCCTTTTCTCCTGGGGTTTAGACAGGTAAAACGAGACCACGGGAATCAGCATTTTTATTAATTCAATTTGCAAATGTAACTTGAATTGCATTGCGTATAATATAGTCTGAACACTCAAGGGTTTGCGTAGTGATCTGCCTCTGAATTGTATTAAAGTGCTTTTTATTATCACCCGTATGTAAAAACAGCCTGATGTCACAGTGTTGGGGACATTTATTTACTTATTATAACACAGTGACATCATGATGTCTTTACATACAGGTGATAATAAAAAGCACTTTAATACAATTGAGCGGCAGATCGCAATGCAAAGATATGCCAGATATGTCCAAAAGAATAAAGAACTACAACACAATCTATTCTTTTGGCCCTATTTTGCATTGAAATTATTTTTTGTTTTGTTTTATTCTTCATGTGCCATGAAAAAAGTTTTTGGTGCACAAAGCTCTTCTGATATTTGTGCTGATTATATGCTTTAATTTTCTTTTTGGTTTTGCAGAACCGGCTGCTTTGTGTCGGAGTGAACAACCAGAGCTACTTCTGTGATTCGGGCCACTGCTGTGGAGAATCTCAGTGTTGCAGCTATTACTACGAGGTGTGGTGTAAGTATCTGAGTCCCTGCTTGCCTATACATGCTGTAAGATCAGGTCAGTCCATGGTGTAAATGCTGTTTGCTATAGTGTCTGAAACATCCTGCAGTTTCTCTGCACTTAGTTACTTCAAGTCTGTATTAGGCATGTGACGGTATCAAACTTTCATGTTGCGATAATTGCTGAAGCTTTTATCATATTGCAATAAGTTGCAAAAAAATTAAAAACTTTTTTTTTTCTTATAACAAAACGAACTGAACATTTAAATACAATAAAACAATACACAAAAGTATAAAGTAAACAAATGTTTCAAACAGATTAAAGTGTAAGAATTATAAGGAACAATAGGTAATCATTCACAAAAGGTCTCATTAGTTAACCTTAGTTAATGCATTAACTATTTAAGTATTTGGTGCTGTGACAAACACCATTGCGAATACCAAAATCTGAATGGCTGTTTAAAACATTTAAATACTGTTCAGAAACAGAAAGTAGCACAGCTGTTACCGTGTAACGGCTATATTTCTGCTGTTCCATCAGCACTATCTGCTGTCAGTGAGTGAATGTGCATTTTCATTCAGCTCGTCTCCTTCACTCGTTCACTTGTGTGCATGTCTCTTTGTTGTAAATGTAAATCAACTTTGAAATGATTCAGCATTAAAATACAACTGTAATAGCATTTAGGGGTGTTACATGCCACCTGCATGTTCTCAAGTTGTTTGCAGTAAGCAGCCCAAGCTTATGATGCCAGCAATGGGTTGGACAAGAGGCGACATGCCTTGGGAAAAGACATCCAAGGCACGGCTCATGTTTGACACTGTAATTGTTTTGTTACCATAAATAGTAATTAGATTTAGGTGTTCAATCACGCATCGTACTGGAATCAGATCTGCAGTAATTTCAAGCACAAATGTAATTGAGCTTACAGTACAATGGATATGCCCGTTTTTGGTATGTGGTTTGTTTTGTTTTTTGTTTTTTTGTCCTAAAGAATTCTTTTTAAGCACCTTTCTCAGTTTTTAATTATGGGTCTGATTTGTGTATGTTGTTTTTAACTTTTGTGTCATTGGTTGGCCCTGATCTAGTTGTTGTTCTGCCCTGTTCACGCCCGTTGGCAGCATTTCTGTGTTATCAAATTACCCCTCTCCCTCTGGTGTACCATCTATTTTAATAACTGAGGACTAACCTCATCTTCACGGTAATTGCAGCACATCGTCTGCTGAGTCAAGGGGCTGTACTTTGGGTTTTGCACATCATGCCAAATACATGCGACCCGGACAGACACAAATCCAGTGTAACCGGATCAGACCAGATCCTGTAAACAGCTGCCTTAAATTTCTTAACCCCCCTCCCCTTCTGCCAGAAAAGGTCTCTGCTTTATTTGGGGCAAAGTTTCGCACACTTGTCTCACATGACATGGACCTGCATGGCTCTTACTGTTGAGTAATGAGCATCCCACCCTGGGATCTGGTGCCAGATTGTTAGGTTGTTTTTCAAGACATAAGGCATTTTGTACCATTATGGTTGCATTTTATAGATTTTTTTTATTTAAGATACTAAAGGGTTAGTTCACCCAAAAATAAAAGTTATTCTAGGTATATATGCCATCCTAGGTATATATGACTTTTTCCTTACAGCCAAACACAATCGGAGTTATATAAAAAAAAAAATTCTGGCTCTTCCAAGCTTTATAATGGCAGTGAATGATAACTGAGATTTTGAAGCCCAATAAAGCGCATCCATCCATCATAAAAGTACTCCATATGGCACCAGGGGGTTAATAAAGGCCTTCTGAACCGAAGCGATGCATTTTTGTAAGACAAAAATCCGTAATTATAACTTTATAAACTGTAATCACTAGCTTTTGGGCTTCAAAATCTCATTTACTATTCACTCCCATTATATTTCTTTGATTTCTATTAATCAAAGAATCCTGAAAACATTTATCACGATTTCCACAACATTGATGATAATAATAAGAAATGTTTCTTAAGCACCAAATCAGCACATTAAAATGATTTTTGAAGGATCATAATCTTTTGCCATTACAAGAAAAATAATTTTTGAACATATATTAAAATACAAAACTTACTTTAACTTATTAAAAAAAATTCACAATATTACTGTTTTGTTGTATTTTTCATTAAATAAATGTAGTCTTGGTGAGCATAAGAGACAAAAAAACGTTTTAGAAAACAGTACTGACCCCAAACTTTTGTTACATGTGTATACAGCTTGCAGCCGTTCAAAAAGTCGGACTTAAAAAAAAGTTCACTGTGGGTGGAGCCACCAGACAAGAAACCAAGCAACTTATAAAGCATCTTGTCAGGCAGCACTGTTGACAACTCCTCAAATAACATGGAAGAATTATGATTTATGGTGTGCTGTACCTGGTTCGAACATGATGTTCTCTTTACTCATTAACAGTACTGTGTTTTGTGCTCTTTCATCAGGGTTTTGGTTGGTCCTGACGCTCATTATCATTCTGGGCTGCTGCTGTGTGTGTCACCACCGCCGAGCCAAACACAGACTACAGCAACAGCAGCGGCAGCACGAGATCAATCTCATCGCTTACAGAGAAGCCCATAACTACTCCTCTCTACCCTTCTACTTCAGTCAGTACCCTCTTCATTCCCGTCAAAATACAATATGAATTTAAAAATAAATAAACCTGTAAAATTAACAGATTTAAATGGTTTCACTTTAGTTTAGGGTCTAATTCTCATTATTAACTAATTGCTTATTAGCATGCATCTTACTAGGATATTGGCTGTTTATTAGTACTTATAAAGCACATATTAATGCCATATTCTGCATGACCATATTCTACATCCCTTAATCCTACCCATTATCTAAACTTAACAACTACTTTAATAACTATTAATAAGCAATAATTAGGAGTTTATTGTAAAAAGTTATAGTTAATAGTTAGTTAATAGTGAGAATTGGACCCTAATCTAAACTAGGCCGTTAAAACTTTAGATAGCAACTTATTGCTTCTGTAATCCTATTATAGTATATTTCACAAAGAAGAAAAAAACGAATAAAAAGGAAGTAAACACTAAGTATGCGCACTATGAATCCAAAAAGACCATGTAACACTAATTTTACATTTAGCACAGTGAATATGACACAGTGACCAACTGGATATGGCGCAGCAAAGTTTAAAATCAATGATTTAAAGTTACTTGTCCTGTATGCATTTAAATCCAACGTTACTTTCTTTGTCTACCAGTCCTGTCAAATAATTTATTAGATGCGTATACCATAGGCCTATAATTTGCAGGCATCAGGGAGCTGCTATCTATATGCGGAGTATAGAAAACGCTTTTGAATGCACATCACGCGTACTCTGTGTATAGGGAGTGGCGTTACTGACCGCACACTTACAAGAGAAGATATTTGTCAATGATTCTCAGGATCTATTGCGCACTAAATCCTCCAGCATTGTCTGGTCAGTGTGCTGTGACTCTGCAGCTCATGCTGTATGGAGCACAGCAGACAAATTCAGTTCATAATTGCAGCATCCATTGTCCAACTGAATTAAATGTTTTTTATTTCAATAAAAAAACTAAACTCCAACGGGCGCGGTGCCGCGTGGGAAAGTAATGTATTGTGTATGGCTGACGTGGGCAAGTAATGTATCAGTGTATGGCTGACTACCACAACAAGCCTAGCAGGCAGCCTTTAAATCTACTCATTTGTTGATAAGTGCTTCTGGTTATCTTGGTTACTTAGCACATGTTCCCAAATCCATGTTAAAGCACCCTAAACTCAGAACAGAGATGGAGTTTGTGTGGATCAGCATTTACTGTGAACCGAATCACTCTGAGACGCTGCAAACACCGGCGGATTATGAGCTGCTCAAACAAAGTTTGCAGTCCAGTAATAACTGTAAATGGCTTACAATTATATCTGAATCGGAAAGTAATCTGTTTATTGTAGAATTAGAAGATCTATTCATGGAAAGTAATGTGTGCTTTAGTGGTCAGTCAACAAATGCTGTCAAATTCATCTTCTTTTCCTCTTCTCCAGGGTTCCTGCCTGGCTACCTCTTACCCGCATACGAGGAAGTCGAAAACAGACCTCCGACGCCCCCGCCTCCATACAGTGCCTCTCAGCCAACCCAGCCCACCAGCTCGGACCCCCTGCGCTCTGAACAACCAGATGAGCACTGTCCTCCATTGCAGTGCAGCCCCACTGCCCCGCCTGCATCTGAGAACTGTTCCCCGGGACCCTGCGTAGAGCAGCCACATTCTCCCATCACACACCGCCCTCCTAGAAACGCCCACAAACCACAGTACCTCAGCCTAGAGGAGGACGGGCAGCTCCAGCAGGTGGCGTGCGCTACCTCACACAGCCCAGTCAAACAGTGCAGCTCCAGCGAGGACCTGACCGAACCCGGAGAAGACTGTTCTCCCGAAAACAAAGACAAGACTCCAGGGCGCCACCGGCGCTTTACGGGCGACTCTGGGATTGAGGTATGCGTGTGCAGCCAGGGGAAAGACGGAGAGGAAGAGGAGGAGATGAAAGAGCTTGTGGGGCATATGGGTGGAGGGGAGCTCGAGGAGCAGGACTTCTGTGATAGCTGCAACCCCCGCGGCAGCAGCCCTCCTCTGGGTCCCGGGGATGAGGAGCAGGGCCTGGCCGCCTCAGACATGCCTCTGGAGCACAGAGAGCCTCAGCGACCTCCTGTCTGCCTCCATCTGCACACCATCAACGAACAGGACGGTCCACATCACGGCAACAACACGGACCCCCAGAGTTGAGCACAACCAGTTCCAGCAGAGACTTACTTAAGACTGCTGTCTCCCTTTACTTTCTTAAGAAACATCAGTTTGTACTGTCAGCTATGTCACTTTGGGTGTACTTCTCGTGTGTGTGCGTGCGTGCGCGCGTGTGTGTGCATGCATGCAAGAGAGAGTTTTAAAAGGGCGTTTATGTGTGAGTCCTCACGGTTTTATGGATTAATTGGGTAATCTGTTAAAGACGTTAATAGGTCTGTTGCCTCACAGAGAGGTCACGATCAAAACCACAGGGGAAATTCTCCCGTTTATAGCCTTATCGAGCTCTGGGTGACACGCCTGTAGATTTAAGGCTTTTTGTCAGTTTTTGGGGGCTGATTGCCTCCCGAGATGAAGCTGGCACTCAAGGTCTGGGGATATTGATTTGTGCTGGTTTTTGCTCCTGAATTCGTACTTTTAATATTCTTTTTAAATACTTAAAGGGATGGTTTACCCTAAAATGAAAGTTCTGTCATTAGTTACCAAATGAAGATATTTTTAATGAAGCCTGAGAGATTTCACCAAACACCATTCCACCAAAACCATGATGCTTTAAAAAGTTAATAAAATTATATATCCATATGCACATACATGGAGCACATCAAATATGGTAAACAGAAGCTGAAACGTACTTGCTTGGTATGTGACAACCGATCAAGCTTCAGCAAGAACCAATGAGGCTTCTTATGTGTCAAGCAAGTACACTTGAACTTCTGTTACTGTATTTTCGTTGATCAATGTTTATATGTGAATAAAAACCTAAATTAGATCTGTTAATCATATTAATTGATGGTGTCTCTTCAGAAGACTTGGATTAAACCGCTCGATTCATATGGATTTATTTTACTCTCTTTATGAACCTAAAAATAATCATAAAATATTATGGGGAATGGAGGTGGAATTTTAATGGACTGACATTTTTCAGATTTCATTAATATTAATTTGTTTATATTGTACTCTTAAAGATTATATTGTGTACAAAAAATGGAAAAGACAGCCACTGAGCAGTCTGCTAACACTTCAGAGCTTTAATATTCAGTTGTTGTTGTGTTTTTTCTTTATTACGTATCTGGAGTATCTGCATGATGCTATTCAGAAAAATGAAGGAAATAATTCGCTTTTTTTTTTTTTTGTCTTTTGTATCAATAAGTGAACATGCTCCCTTCCTAGCAGGGTATGGTTGCCATTTTGTTTCATCATTGTATGACATGGTCTCGGGCTCTATCCAATATTTTGCATGATTATTTGCAGGAACTCAATAGATCCACAAACAAAAACTGACTTCATCCACATACTATATAGTAATACATTTAAGTTCATTATGCAAAGACTCTTCAAATGAAGGCTGAAAATAACTTTGTATATAGATTGAACCCAGCTTGTACATTTACAATAGGTGCCTTTGTTGATTCAAGTAGTTTTCATATGCCTTAAAGAGAACAGAACATGTGTCATAGAATTTCTGCATAAAATAATGAATGGCCAGTATGAGTGAACCTTTTGGTCAATGGTAACTTCTTGTTTGAAAGGATCACTTGATAAGCCTTCCATAGATACAGTATGTTTGTTTTTTGCCTTAATTTTTTTTCCCTGTTCTGTACTCTCCCATAGTGCTTTAAAATTGTTTTTGTATCCTAACACTGTAAGGGAACTCTTGCACCACTAACAGTAACTTATGTATAGGCCTTATTACATAAAATAATCTTTTAATGTGCGTTTTATTGTAGCAGATCAGGTAAGGTTACTGTCATGCTAGTGTAGCACTTATGTCGGGTTCATGATGAGATTGAGATTTGTTTTTCTGTGGCGGTGAGACTGTCCAAAGCTGCTTCGCTGCATTCCCTAGACTGTGTGTGTGTGTGTGTGTGAGAGAGAGAGTCATAGTGGATTCCTTTAAGTGGATCGTTCTTCAGGCCACTGTGTGTGTTTGACCTTTGGTTTGGATTAGCAGTTAGGCATCCTTTAATAGAGTCTTAGCTTGGGCACAGATGGCTTTTCGGCCCTGTTGATCTCCAGATCAGAGTGTTCCTGTGTAAATGGTGACTAATTTTCTTTCAAACGTGATGTGGCTGATAAATTAGGTTCCTCGTTTGTTAGCTGGCAAAAATGGTTTTGGGAGGCAGATACCAACACAGACATGATGCCTTCAAAAACATTTATGTAGCAGTAATCCAAATATTGGGTGTTCTGAACTATTTAGACCAGTTATATCATCATAGTTAAAGCATTTATCAAAATATTTGACCGATTAAGGGAAATCTTGAGGTTATGAAGTCAGTTCAGTGAGGATTTCAAGTCATCTGTTGCGGCGACGATGCTCATGTCGTTCTTTCTGTAGCTTTAGTCTCCATTGTTTTTTCTCGTCCTTTGATATTTGAGACCAAAGGTATATGAATAAAAGTGGAAATCTGAGTTACTATGTTGGATAGCTCACTGTGAATGAGATGTTCATTTTGCCTAAATAAGTTGTCATTGCACTGTTTTGACACTGAGCGGTGAGTGTGTGAGTGCTTGAAGGTGACGAAGGCTTTGCAAGCCAATTGTTTGTTTTTTTTCTTAAGCTTTGATTTAAGCCTGGTACTACGTTTTAGTTTTGTATCTGTAGTCACTTTCTTTTTATATAAAACTGTATTTTCTGCATTTTATAAGAAGACTCAACCAAATTAAAGAGTATCAAAGAATGTTCCATACAAATAAAAAAAGTTATTAAAGCCAATTAATTTCTGTGAGTGATTTAGTTTAATTAGGTTTTTTTTGTATTCTTCGTTCCGTAAGTATTTTTACCATTCATTCATTCAATACCATTAATTTTTACCATTCACCCTAACCCATTTAAAAAAAGTCTTTGTTAAAGAGTTATAAACCACGAACCAAGCCAACCAGCTACAAGGTGAATCACAACATAAAAGTATTTATTTGAAAGTTGGACAAAAATGCAAAAGGTACAAGACTCACTAATTTACTTTAATGGGGGAAAGTATTAACAGCATAATTAAATATAAAATGTTGTTTGATGTTTATAGAAACAATGCATACATACATATACAGTATACACACACACACAACTATTTAAGTAAGAGTGTAGGGAGATTGATGTCATTCTCTGGTGTAGCTTTCTTTGCAGAATCATGGGTAATGTAGATTTCCACCAGGACTTAGACCATTAAAAACGATTATTAAAAAAAAAGTTGATATAATGTAGATTGATGACATGAACGAAAATCATATACCATTGATCAACAACCTCAAAACTAAGTAGGTCTGTGTTTAAAAGTTTTTAAGTTTGTGTTAAAAATCAAATTAGTGGGGATTTTTCCCAGTCTGCTCTTAGTTTAGCAATGACCTTGTATTTCTCAGGTTGAAGAACCACACCAAACTTGCCCTGGAGGTCGGGCAGAGGCTTGCCAGCGGGCATCTCTAGCGTGAACCTTTGCAAAATCCATGACAGAAAGAGGAAGAGTTCCATCTTTGCCAGGGCCTCACCGAGACAAACGCGTACTCCTGCGCCGAATGGCAGGTAGCTGGCCGACGGGCAGCCCAAACCATCACCCTCCTCGTTCAGAAATCGGCCTGTCAGAAGATGCACTGTTTTGGTAACTCTCACAGACACACACGACTTTTAGATGTCATTGCAGATTCTCACCTGGGTCAAATAGCTCAGGATTCTTCCATTCCTTCTCATCATGATGTAAAGACCACAGATTAATAATGACTCGGGTCCCTTTCTGCACAGTGTATTCTCCCACACTACAAGTGAGCAGAGAAGAAATCAGGACTCTAAAGTATTTTATGTGAACAGTTTAGTTTTCTATTCATTTCAATAGGGTTAGGGTTCAATACATTTAAAAGCCTATTGTGGGTGTTTCAAACAATGATAATTAAATAAACATATGCATATAATATACAGTTGTAATCGAAATTATTCAACCTCCATTGCAAATAAGTTTTATTGGCAAAATTTACAGATTTTCAGCTGTTTGCAATGAACAAATCAAACAAAAGTAATTGAAATACAACACAACACAACAAATGTTTCAAGTTGTTTCCCTAAATTCAACTTAAAATGAAACTTTTAATGACTTCTGCAGTCTCAAAATTATTCAACCCCCTGGATAGAATCCCTCACAACAGCACAGAACAGGTGTTTTCTCAAGAACACCCGATGCAACTAATCAAAGGCTTCATTAGTTGCACCAGGTGTGCTTGAGCTAGAACACATGAAATATCTGAACTGGCTAGGTTTGTTGAGTGTCATGTTTGACTGCATGTTAGACATATTCAGTGTCACATGATCCTTCAGAAATCATTCTAATATGCTGATTTGCTGCTCAAGAAACATTTCTTATTATCAGCGTTGGAAAACTTAATACTTAATTTCTTTCTATTCATCGAAAGTTTTATTTGAAATAGAAATCTTTTGTAACATTATACATGTCTTTACTGTCACTTTAGATCCATTAAATGCATTATTTCTGAATAAAAGTATTATTATTATTATTACTATTAAATCTTACTGTTATTACCTGGAGTCTTGGAGCGCCACATGAGGGATGAGGAGTGGGGAGACGGGTCTGATCCTCAGGACTTCTCTTATAGTGGCCTCCAGATAAGGCAAACTCCCTTTATCACTGAGCTGAGGGTGTCTGTCTTTTCCAATCTTATTGTCTAGCTCCTCCTGAATCTTTCTCTGCACCTAATGTCAAATGCAATGTTTCATTACAAGAAAATATGAATTAATTCAATACAGCCAGCTCAGCTGTGAGCAGCTTTATTTACCTGTGGATAATGCACAAGGTAAGCTATTGACCATTTCAGTACAGTGCTCGTGGTTTCCACCCCTGCACCGAAGATGTCCCCTACAGTCATGAGCAGGTGGTCTTCAGTTAAACCAACATCGTGAGAGCTGGTGTTGTTATTCTCTGAACTGCGTTTGGCCCTCAGAAGTGCGTCCAAGAGGTCCCGCTGGACGTTATCACTGTAATCCACCTGTAGAGGGAGACAAATCCCAGGGAATTGAGCGAGGCTTTTTCTCTAAACGGACTTGAACGAAAACTGCTGTTTGTCGAGTCTGCAGCACTACATTCATCTAAAACTGTTTTATAATTATTATTCATGCAGCTTTTATGATATCATGTTAGTTACAGAATCATTTTTTACCTTGTGTTCCTCATATTTCTTTTGAAGCAAATTGTCTCTGATGGAAACACACTGCCTTAAGATGCTGAGTTCTTTATTTGGGAATATCTTGAAGGAAGGAATACATAGTTATGATTTTTAATAAATTTTAGTTAACAAACCAATTGTAACATCTGAATGTCATAACTTTAATATGCACACTACTGTTCAAATGTCTGGTGTCAGTAAGTTTAAAGAAATGAATATGTTTATTAATAATTAAATTATTACAAAAGATTTATTTCAAATAAATGCTGTTCGTTTAAACTTTCTACACTCTTAAAAATAAAGGTTCTTTATTAGCTTTGATGGTTCCATAAAAAAAAAAAAAAAAATTCTTCCCATTCCACAAAAGGAATATACATTTTTACAAAATTATATACATTTTATTCTATTATATTAAAATGTTCTTTACACTAAGAAAAACATAGTTCTTTTTTATAAGATCTTTTGGGGAACCCAACATTATTTTCAATGGCATTGCTGTGAAAACCCTCTTTCCTTATTCCCACAAAAATATTAAGCAGAACAACGGTTTTCAACATAATAATAAAAAAGGTTTCTTGAGCAGCAAATCTGCACATTAGAATGATTTCTGAAGGATCATGTGACACTGAAGATTGGAGTAATGATGCTGAAAATCAGCTTTGCCATCACAGGAGTAAATTGGCCTATTTATTAAATTATATTAAAATATAAAACAGTTTTTTAAAATTGTAATAATACTTCATAATATTACTGTTTTCCATTTGATCAAATAAATGCAGTATAAAATACTATTTTAGAAACATTAGAAAAAAATTTCCGACCCCAAAATTTTAGTGTAAATTGATAATTCTTTTAGCTATAAGACACATATTGAATTAAATCTCACCTGCAGCCATGGGAAAATATCCACCAAGCTGTCCTTGGCAACTGTATCCACGATACCCTGGCTGTACTGGAGCATGGACTCAAACTCAGCATCTCCACGTTTGTATGAGGAGTTGAAACACAAAGCACACACCACGTTTGTGACGGCACGCGTCAGCTCCGGTGCCAGATCCACAACACTGTTCTGGGTTTCAGTCAACACTTCACACATAGAGCTCGCCTCCCTGCAAACTTTAGAGGAAGAATTGAGTAGCAGGTTCTGTAAAATACATATTTTATACCTTCTTTACATATCATGTCGGCTGCTGTGTAGCTGCAGTGATACTCACTTATCTTCTCAATAGAAACTGAACCTTCACCAAACATACAAAGAGCTCCATGCACCATTTTCCGATGGAACTTCCATGTGGAACTGTAGTCAGCAAATGCTATATCTTTCCCATCTCGAGTTAACAAGTCTGTTGTAACCTTTAATACAATTATAAAAAGCCTCATTTAAAAAAACTCATCTTATTAAGTTTAGTCAACTTGAAATGTGAAGTTGTACTAAGTGACAACTTTGATATTTGAGTTGACTAAACTTAAAATTTTAAGGTAGCATGAACACTAACAATACTAACACTAACAATGCAGTGAAATTCAGTTGCTGATGAAAGTGATTTAAAGCAGTTTACTTACAGTTCGTGGCCTCCCTGCAAATATTTTTCCTTTTTTGATCAGGACCTCTTTTGCATGATGGTGGTTGTTCACGATAAGGATTTTGTGGGAGCCCATCATGAGGGAATAAATATCTCCGTATTTCTTCTGCAGTTGTTGAAAGAAGATGTGTGGAGGACTGTCGCTCACAAGGCTGAGGAGACTCCCAATGATGGGCAACGAGGGGAGGCTCGGAGGAGATCTGTTCCCTGGCACAAATCCATTCATCTTCTTTTTGAGATACAGCACAGCCAGAGTTACTGCAGATAATATACATGAACAGAGAAGCCATGGCAGGATGAGTGGTTCAGACATTGTCAGTTTACATTCAACCAAGTGTCCACCAGCTCTATATCCAAAACAGCACTGCCCGTGTGTGCAAGCCGAAGGAGACTTTTATGCAAAATCTTCAATGCCACCTCCTTGACCCTGAAATAGTTTAGCTTCAGGTCATCGGGGCTGTTTCAACAAAGCTGCTGATTGAATCCCCATATTCAAAGATGCATAAAAGTGCACATGTGAGCACAGCTGATATTTTACTCTTTAATAGGTCATTTTCCTGCAATTTAACCTTTCTATTCAACTTTTAGCTTAACTTTGTGAATTAGCCTAGCTTGCCAAAATATTCATTGCCAGCAATTACTACTGCATTATTTGATAGCCTTCTGTGCATTTTATAGCCTAATGCCTACAAAATCTTCCACAAAATAGGGTACAAAATCTTGAACAAATCTTTTATGTTTTTTTTTTTTTTATATATAAATGGTCATGGAAGGAGGTGGTTAAACTTTAGAAAATGAACATAGGTCAAACTAAACTTTATATGGACTTGTCTTGAAGATGTCTTGTTTTCTGTTAATTTTCTATAGGGTTTTCAATAACATTATGACAATAACATTAAACAAGCATTAAAATGAACAAAATGAGTAACTAAAAATAAATAAAATAAAAATAAATAAAATATAGCCTAATCTATTTGTTGGTTTATAAACGTAATATATGAATGAATAATAACATCTTAAAATAATATTTTTTTCCCTCACAATAACTCGAGTAACAGTATTAACATTTTTTATGTTAAAAAATTGATTATATTTGATTGGTTTTACAACACAAAAATAAATGTGCCAAATAAACTGTGATATGCGTGACTTTACTCGACTTAATCCGAAGAGCTGTCTTTTTAGATATAATTTTCATAGTAACTAAAAACCTATATCCTCTCGTATCAGTGTCGTCAAAGACTTTGTCATTCGCGTTCACATTTGAAATTGTCCCTCTCCAGGACCCGTAGTAAACAGTGATGGCTTCCTCCGAGACACAGTCGCGTTTCGGTCAGTCTGTTAAAGGTTTATTGTCTGATAAAGTCACTTCTTGCAGTGGAGATGTGATCGCTCTAACCCGTCAAGTGTTGAAAGGATCCCGGAGCCAAGAAGTAAATATACGAAACGTTTTCTAACGCGATATTGTTTCTGTAACTGTTTCCTCTTATAGCAATAAACACCGGAGGCGAGCCTCAACTTATTACGCTGCCTAGACATTTTTGGATAGCATAGGCCCAAATATTCGGTGTCATATGATGTTCAGACATGCTGTCTACACACTGGGTTTTAGGACGCAGCCTGACAAGGCTCCGTATTAATGCAATTCATATTAATATTAATATTTGCATCGGCCCCTTCTACTTTACAGCTACTCAGTCAGGCAGCGAGAAATATGGTTATTCAAGAAGATGCCATTCTGCATTCTGAAGATGTATGTGATATAAAAGCTTTATTTTTTGGTTTATTATTATTATTTCATCTTTAGTAAAGCAGATTTAACTTCTTCAAGTATCTTTATTCTTACAGAGTCTACGGAAAATGTCTATTATAACGACCCACTTGCAATATCAGTAAGTATATATGTGTATTGAATACTGCATTTATCTTCATTATCATCTTGTACACTACCAGTCAAAGGTCTCTATGTAAGTCCCAAAATAAATTCCTAAATATAAGAGAGAGTCTGTCTAATATATTTATTTACCTCTTAAATCCAGGCAAGAAGCCATTCAAAAGAAGTAAGTCATAATATTTAGCCTACATAATTCAAATCTATAGAAAATTACTTTCAATAACTCTTCATCTTTAATGTCGTTCACAGTGTAGAACACTCCAAAAACCTGCAGGACCAGCTAAGACACTTGATGAAATAATGGAGCTCTTCTAACATCAAGCTGTGGATATAGCCTATAATCTGGTCTTTCATTGATTTTTTTTAACAGTAGATCACATCATAATTTGAGACTGCAGATGATGGCTCATTTCATAGCAGATTTGCTCTTTTAGAAAATGCACAGGTCATCATCCTCCTCTTCTTTTTTTATGGCCTGCTATTGGATGCTCATGCAAAACATGCATAATATCATCAAGTGAAGGATATTCTATGAAAGACTATTTCCAGTATTCATATTTGTCTTTTTGAAATGATAGTACAATGTCATGCACTGTTTTTGTCTCATCTTTTAAGCATACATTTGTGTACGAACATTTGCTTTTAGACTTTTAGATCTTGAATTCATTGTACACCTACTGTACAAATTGTATTTTCTTGTTAATTTATTTGTTGTTGCGCTATATTTGAATATATTGTATAAAATGGCACAAATAATTGTTTCTGCACGTTTTGCTAATTCTTTATTGTGTGTTAGCTTGGAGCAACTTTATGTGGAAAACTATGGCAAATGGATGAAATGTGTCCTTTGTTGAAAGTCCAACACGGGGGTAAATGATAACGTTCATCCCACATGCAATATCAGCAGCTCCTCTGCAAGGGCAAGCAGATGGATTTCCATGACCTAGAGCGAGGCCTTGAGCATCACTATCTACTTCAGCAAAGTTTTGACTCTTATCTGCAAGACATTGTATTGTAACAATTGCATTTATAATATGTTGACAGTTACATAACTTTTTAACAAAACGAATAATTCAAGAAAATTATAAAAACCATTGAAAGGTGTTGAGAAAAAAATAGCTGGTCATGCAATATCAACAGTTATAATAAATACAAGTTAATTTTAAGTCCTTGTTAAATGGTCTTGCACTTTGCACATCTGCCCATTCATACTCACAGAATCATGTGACCTTGAATTGGAAAGAATGTTTTGTACCTCCCATAGTTCAAGTTATCAGTAACCAAGGTCTATATTAATGTAGTCCTGCCACCTGCCAAGAGCTTGTGTAAAGGAAAGTCTTGATTTAGTCATTACTGTTAGAGGATAATGTCTTATGATCTAATATATAGGCCTACAAAATATTCTTTACTTTGATTTATGTGGAATGTACATAGAAATCGCTCAGAGCAACATTGAGTGCTTTTTCACACAATGATAATCGCCCATTTAAGAATATTTCCATATTAGTTTTATCTTTATTAATTTATCAATCTATGCAAAACACCAGTTTTCCTTCTAAATATGACACTGTATAATAAAGCAAACTATAAATATTTACAGAGCTAAGCATGGTTGTATTCGTGTTGTGCCCTTCAAATCTGCAACATCCTCTTGCACATTTTACGTTGCTCCGTTTGACTGTCATTCAGGTGGTACTGATTTTGAAAAGAAAGTCGAATAGTCAATATGCGTTATTGTTAGGGATTTGGCTCCCTCTATAGGCAAAACAGCAGCCAAACACATTATTAAAGAGCAAATAAATAGTCTGGGGAGATTACAGGTTTGCATGGTTTACAAGGATGCAATGGCCCTATTATAAATGAAGGTAATAGGTTATGATATAGTTTTTCAATATTTTATAGTCTATATATATTATTTTGTACATATTCAATATATTCATAAACAAACAGATTTCCAACACAATGTCAATGTCACAATGTTTCCCAGAACAGGAAAGAGCAAGAAAGATGCGCACTAAACTCCACTCAAACGTAATGTGTATTTGCATGAGCCTACATATCATTCAGCAGTTTTACATTTGTATTGTTTTATGGTTTCGTTTTGTTATAATTGAAAGGGTTTATATAAACATCTTGAGATTTCAAAGATGTTTTTGTGCTATTTCATTTTGTGAATAAACTTATGCAAAAAATGACAAAAGGATATCCACATACGAGAAATAAGCCAAAAAAACACACATGCGTTCATTTACAGGCTTATTACCGTAATCATGATAATACACCGGACATTGACTTGACCACCATATAGGTAAACAAAATACAATTAATTATAACTAAACTGGGTTTTGTTATAATGTATATGTATTATTGTATTTTGTTTACCTATGTGGTCAAGTCAGTGTCCGGTGTATTATAATGATTACGGTAGTAAAAGGTGTATGCTTGGAAACACATGGCACCGATGAAGTGTTGAGCCCGAAAACATTTTGCGCACCTTGAATAAAGGCAAATGAAGAAAACAATTGCAATATTAATGTATATTAATTTTCCTTTTTTTATTTTCTGAAACATCACAAACGGGTTGCTTTTGAATGTGACAATGAACGGATGAAGACGTTACGAGTTTGTTTATCTGGCAGAGACGCTCACGCGCTTACAAACAAATATAAGGAGAATCGTTTTACTCTGTTCGGTTAATGTATTGTATATTTCCTCTTGTATGACTTACACTAGTAAAAACATCAAACTGTGTTTTTTCTCTCTCGCTCTCTCTCTCTTCTTTTTCAGAATTAACCCCGAAATTTCAGTACGTTAATGCGATGTTTTGGCCAGTATTTTCAATGGTTATATACAGTTGGCCGTCGGCGACCACTCCCATCTTTTAGGTACTCCTCATTTTACCCGCTGATTGGTCTTTGGAAACACCCACTACCGGGTTTAAGGCCGATAGCACCGCCTCTCCTCTGACATCTCGCGCGATGTCATTGGATGCACCCGGGCTCAATTTGCATACGCTACCGGGTTGGTTAAAACCAACGTCCGTCATTAGGCATATGTACTCACAGCAGTTCACATAGAGCGTGCTGTTGGTGTGTCATCGTGGTGCAGAGAGGCAGCGATACGCGGTGAGTAATGCCGGCCTTGTTGCTTGATGTCAGGACGGCTATAGAGAGGATGAAGGCGTACGCGGATTCCCTCTGACTGTGGCATCCTACATTCATTGACTAAAGCCTGCCCATTGTCAACATGGCAGAGCAATGGACCGCAGTGCCCACTTCTAATATGGCGGCGCTGAACCGGGCTAGATCATTGACTGTTATATTCTTAATTGTCAGCAGTTGTCTGATCAGTAGCACTGATGGCAAAGACGCGCCAGAAGAGACTGTCATCATTGGCATCCGGCTCGAGGACACTGACGAGGTGTCGTTTATGGACAGAGGCACTCTGCGCGTCAGCGAGCGATCTCGTGTCAGGTTAAGGGTCTATGGGCAAAACATCAACAACGAGACGTGGTCCAAACTCGCCTTCACGGAACACAGCAGCAGCAGCAGCAGCAGCGCACCTGTGGAGAGCCAGAGCCCCGGAGACGCACCTGCCTCGCATCCCTGCGGCATCCGATCCTCCGATATCATCATCCTTCCTAACGTGGAGCTAGACAGAAAGACATCTGGGCTTATTGAAGTAGAGGTGAAGCCTCTGCGAAAAACGGAGAAGAGTAAATTATATTACCTGTGCATCGCCGCCACGACACCTGGCGCGCAGGACTCGTGGTCCGAGAACACCTGGTTCTATCACGACGGGTATGACACTACAGTGCTCGTGGTGGAGGAGAAAAGGTTCCTGCTGCCTTTCTGGCTGCAGGTTATTTTTATTGCCATGTTGTTGTGTTTATCCGGCATGTTCAGCGGGCTGAATCTGGGACTGATGGCGCTGGATCCCATGGAGCTCCGGATTGTCCAAAACTGCGGGACTGAGAAGGAGAAGAATTACGCGAGGAAGATCGAGCCAGTCCGAAGCCAAGGAAACTACCTTCTGTGCTCTTTGCTTTTAGGAAATGTTCTGGTCAATACCACTTTGACGATACTGCTCGATGACATCGCTGGATCGGGGCTGATCGCTGTGGTGGTGTCCACTATAGGGATCGTTATATTCGGAGAAATCGTGCCACAAGCCATCTGCTCCAGGCATGGGCTCGCCGTGGGAGCAAACACAATATTCCTGACAAAATTTTTCATGATCCTCACTTTCCCTGCGTCCTATCCCGTCAGTAAACTCCTGGACCACGTGCTGGGGCAGGAGATAGGCACTGTGTACAACAGGGAGAAGCTGCTGGAGATGCTCAGGGTGACAGATCCGTATAATGACCTGGTGAAAGAGGAGCTCAACATCATCCAGGGTGCTCTGGAGCTCAGGACTAAAACTGTGGAGGATGTCATGACACCTTTGCGAGACTGCTTCATGATCGCCGGTGATGCCATCCTGGACTTCAACACCATGTCTGAGATCATGGAGAGCGGCTACACGCGCATTCCTGTGTATGAGGGCGAGAGATGTCATATTGTGGACCTGCTGTTTGTCAAGGACCTGGCCTTTGTGGATCCTGATGACTGCACGCCATTGAAAACCATCACCAAGTTCTACAGCCACCCTCTGCATTTTGTCTTCAATGATACAAAGCTGGATGCCATGCTCGAGGAGTTTAAAAAAGGTAAAAAAAATATATATTTTTAAATAAAAGCTATATCATTAATAATACAATTATGCTCTAGGAGTTAAAAAATGTAAAGTTGTATACAATTGCATTGTTTTTTTTTAAAGCAACACCCTTAATTTAATTGTTAAAGAATCCAGCTATATAATGATAAATGTATGCTCAAGGAGTTTATAAATGTAAGGGGGTGTATATAATTTCACTGTTTTATTTTAAAGCTACATCTTTAATTACATGTTGAATAATTCATCTATATTATAATAAAAGTATGTGTTCTTTTTCATGTGTAAATGTACGTTACAGCATTTTCGATCTTTCAGTTACCACTGAAGTTAGAGACTCTAGGAAACAGAAGTCACCTGAGGAGGTGACCACAGCAAAAGTACACTGCTAGAGCACTCATATGAGATGGTTGGCAAAACCACAGAAAAAAAAGAACCCTATACCATTAGGCTAATATTTATTGGTTTATTATTTACCACTGATCAGTATTTGTTATGTATTAACATATCATCACATAAAGAAGATATTTGGCAAACTGTGATAGGGCGACAGTTCGATTGTGGGAGATGAACCTCTTTTCACCTTTCAAAAATAAATTAATATTAATTAAAACATTTGAAAATCATGTTTATAGAATTAGTATTTCGTAGTATTCTAACTAATGATTTGTTATGCATTTTATAACGTGGTAATGTTAGTTAATTTCTTAATGACCGTTATTATGAAGTCTGGCTTTGAGGGTCCCTGGGTCTTTAAAGGTTTTTAAAGACCCACGCTGCTCTAAAGTAACATACAAAATAGAGAACTATTGGAAGTGTTAGATTTCATTATGTTCAGCATCAGTAAGTAGTGTTATTATTGGTTGTAATGTAAAATGTTACTTGAAGATGGTACCTTGTTGATCTGATGATGATCTGTTCTTTCTGATGTGTGGGATTCAATGAAGACGGTTCAAGAGGAGTTAATTAAACTTCACCGTCAGTGATGTCTCTGACTCCGATATAACATTGATCTCTGGAGTTCATGAAAAGACTGTTGAATGATCAGGCTTAAGCTTTCATTTTACAACATCACAGTCATCCCATAAAGCTGTTTTACGATTGCTGTTCAGGGAATCATTCCTTCAACAGGCACTGAGTAATGATCACTCTGGCTTGTGATTTTCACCCATTGCCCTGAGCAATCAGAACATGATGTCTGAACCAGTGAATTATTTTCTGACGGAAATACCAAAACAGCAATATGAGTGGGTGAGGTTATTATGGGCCATAATGCTCTGTAGAAGATTGCAGTCGTGACATACAAAGTTCTGTCATGAAAATCTAGATAGCGCAGGCTAATATGGCCATAACTCAACCTGCTTGCAATCACATCATTCTCTATAGGGCACAGCCGATTGGTTCCTGCTGTATCAGTAGCCAATAAGCTCGCTGCTCAACCTTCAAATATTTGATTAGCATTTGCCTTAGCAGAGCAGCGCGCCTTCAGAAACCCTCCACCTTCCCCAGCTCCACCTGTATAGATCTGCTACGGGTATTCATGTATGCTGTATTGTACAGCAGCAGCATGTCTTACTTTCTCACAGCAGTGTGTCATGTATGCAGCAGCAGCATAGCAGATCTTTTCCGCCAAGACCAAACATATCACCATTGTCATATTCATTACCATGCCAGAAATGTATTTAAATGCGTAAATTATATTGTTTTAGTTAAAGTGTGTCTTAATAAGTTTAGTCAGTTGTTTCAATGTATCGATGTAAGTGCCGTTGGATGGTGTCATTTTTAAACATGCTGTCACGCAGTTGTGGACACAGACCATAGTAGGACCGTGGCCTGACATTCCACAAATTGTGGCTGTACAGGAAATGGACTTAAACAGATTTGGGCAACAATTGAGGTACGTGTAGTACAGTGTCGAGCTTGAGTCCATCAACAAAGCCTATCTTAGAACCCCCCACATCTCCTGTGTAAAGGACTCCGTATCACCCACATTAGCCTTTCTCCCCATTTCTTTGTTGTGCCTCGACATACCTTTCAAACTGTGTTTACTCAACACAAAAGTAGTGATATGCTGTTATGGTGAAAGCATGTTGTCACCTGATGTGTCAAAGGGCAAGTGTCCATTAAACTGTTGGACTCTGATGGTCTATATCTATATGTATTATTATTCATATCCTTATTTTTGGTTTCCACTTGGGTCTTATGCATCTGTACTGTATTTCTAGGCTAATTATATCTGGCTGTTGTAGCATTTTCTACTCCGATGCACTTTATTTCTTGCTTGATTCCAAGTTGTTGCTTGTTATGTAAACGGCTTTGATTGTGTGTTTTTTTGTTGCTCTTGGCTTCTCTAGTCTTATAAAATGACTCTTCTCAGGAATGAGAGGTATTTGCATTCAAAATGTTGTGGGGTTGGAATGTGTAATCCTGTAAGCAGGGTCAGGAATCCACAGGGTTAATTGATGCTTATGTTGTTGACAATACAATGCGCATTTGGCAGATTTAAACATAAATCGTGTAGTAAACAAGACGAAGCCACTAGTTTCCAGTAAAGGCTCTTTTAAGATTTATGCACTGTTGTTGCAGTTACTACTGAGCAGTAAACCGATACAAGAAAAGGTCCATGGGAAGAAAAGGTTTTGATTTAATAATATATATTTATAAATGTATTATTTAGGCCTATTATATTATGAATATTGTTTGTTAAAATATACTAAATTTTGAATAATATACACTACCAATGCTAATAGGGATCAGTAAGATATTATTATAGAAATTAATAATTCTCAGGAAACATTAAGTTGATCAAATAAATGCTGGTCTTTTTAACTTTTTATTCATCAAATAATCCTGAAAAAAAGATGTTTCATAGTTTCCACAAAAATATTAAGCAACACAGCTGTTTTTGAAAATAATAAGAAATGTTCATATTAATCAGCATATTAGAATGATTTCTGAAGGATCTTGTTACACTGAATACTAATGTATGTACGCCAAATTAATTATTAAAAATAATTGATTCAAATTAATTTTCATTTTTAATTTCTATTAGTGCTGTCAAATCGGTTAATTGCAAATAATCGCTTCTAACATAAAAGTTTTTGTTTATATATATATATATATATATATATAATATAAAACTTTTGTTGGATGCGATTTAATCAATTTGACAGCACTAATTTATAATTTCTTGTTTGCATTTTACAAAAGCATTCAACTAGAAATCTCCTATTCTGTAGCACACATTTTAATAATGTTATTTAAGGTTGTTATGCTCATCTCTTCCCTGAATAGGGTTCACTTTGACCAATTTCAGTCTGATTTTCAGGTAATTATCTCCGTTAAATGTGGATTTTTGGCTTCAAAAGCCTCCCCAGGTATTTATAAAGGGGTATTTTTTAACAGTGTTTGTTAAGTGTTTGAGCGCTTAAGTGTTCAGTCTGTCAGGAAGCTTAAATATCTTGACATATTAAGGTCTGAGGAGATCCTTGTAATTGAATAAGCAAATGTTGATCAGATTTTGTGTTTGAAATAACTGTGCAAGCACTGTTATTATACAGATGAGTCATAGGCCTGCCATGGGGGAAAAACACTGGGGGTGAATTTACTGCACTGAAATTTTCATTTCCGGGGTGAAATATTATTAAGACTGATGTAAGTCTTTTCCTTGGGAACCTACATTTACAGTCATTATACTGTTTAAAAAAAGGACTATATAAAAAGGAACATGGCCTTGATAAGTGCCTGTGATATTTGTAAGATGTTCCAGTGAAGCATCACAGACATGCCACCCACAGTCCCACCAACTATTTATAGGGAAATTCCATTATGGAAAATATCTAAGGAAAAACCTCATTCCATAAATAAGGTGGGAATGTACAAAATGTGTCTGTATGTGTTGTCTAGAAACCATGTGTTCATTTGAAGTCAAGTTCTGTTTAGGCTACTTGATCCAAAAAGTTGAAGCACTCCAATTCATCTTGGAGTTTTTTTGTTTAAAAAAAAGAAAGAAAGAAAAGTTTTCTGATCGACAGTCATGTCTCAAGCTTAGAAAGCTAGTGTCTTATTCTCACACGCAAGAGGTCATATTCGTATGCCTTGAGAACTGCTAATTGAAGCTATGGTAGAATTGTCTCAGCATATTAGAGTGATTTCTGAAGGATCATTTGACACTGAAGACTGAAGTAATGAGGCTGAAAACTAGCTTTGTCGTCACAGGAATACATTACATTTTAAAATATATTCGAATAGAAAGTTATTTATTTCACCAATATTACTGTTTTTACTGTATTTTTGATCAAATAGATGTTGCCTTGGTGAGCATAAGTTACTGATGCCAAACTTTGAATGTAATTTTGTCAGCATAACTGCACCATTCAGAGCTCATAAAAACTAGACAGGTGAAAGAACATTGTTATTTGAATACACTTCTCAAAATTAAATAGGTTTTCTATTATTTGCTGTTAAAGCCTCTGTGACACTGTGTGGGCATTTCTTGGAAGCTCAAAACAATGGCTTTTCTTCTCTAGATTCTTTGGATATAGGACCTACTTGTGTTCTCAGTTTGGCTAAAACTGTACTGAACTGATGAAAGATCATTTATTGTGTCTTAAATGGTTCATGTGTTGAGAAGTGACTGTCTTAAACTCTCCTAAGATCAGATAGATCAGGGGTGAGAGATGTGGGCGGCCTCTGAAAACCAACTCAGTTTAGACTGTTACAAAGAGGTGCTGTTAAACTGTTTATTTACAAAATAATCTTATTTTCCCGCTGTTTTAAAAGTCATGCTGGTTTTAAATGCAAATAAGCCTATATTTCCTCAGGCAAGTGTTGGTGCACTGCTTACTGATTCCAACAGACATGAAACAGGCCCGAGCAAGATCGGACCAAGATCAGTCAGTCATTAACTCGGGTCTGGCCGACCAGTAGTTTTTAAAGAAACCTCTTCTCTCTCTCTCTTTTTTTTTCTTATTTTTTGCTGGTGTGTATATATAGTGGTATTTATGGAAAAGTTTTATGCAGACACCCTACATAATGGATTGCTACATTGTCACGCCGGTGAGAGCATCGCCCAAGTGGAATGGAAACTTCATTTCAGATCTAATATTAGCTCCGGCTCTGGAAAATTCCTTTTAAATGATCACTAGCTGAGAAACAGGAAAAGAATTTTCTTTAACATTTTGGTTGACAGTGCTGGGCAGGAATTTTTTAAGCAGCTTATCGAGGAGGTCCTGGGAAAACAGATGTGGAACCATGAGAGATTTGCTAAGAAAACGCGACGGATCATTGTCTGACTCCAAGAACTTCTTGTTTGAATAGTCACAATTGTCAAATAATAACTCTCATAGATTTTGGTAAGCACGCGTGACATATTTTAATCATAAACCAACAGAACTGAGATTCTATGGTGCATTTATGGTTGTAGAGGGTTCAGGAGGACCACCATGTTTGATATGATCTGAAATGAGAGATGCCTCATAACCTCAACTGTATATTGTTTTTGCGCTGGCAGGTAAATCCCATCTGGCCATTGTCCAAAGAGTGAATAATGAAGGAGAGGGTGACCCATTCTATGAAGTTCAGGGCATCGTCACGCTAGAGGACGTCATTGAGGAAATTATCAAATCTGAGATTCTTGATGAGACAGACTTATACAGTGAGTAACATTTACATTTACAAACCAAGCAAACATTTGTATTTATTTTATTTTTATTCTATTTATTCAATGCCAAGACGCTGGACTCCAATTACGTATTTAAAAAAACCCAAAACATTTAAAGTACAATTAATACATAAAATTACTTGAATGCACCTTTTTCTTGATAAATATTAAGATGTGTTAAATTGCTTTTTACTTTGATTGAACCACATGACATTTTTAAGATTCATTACATTGAACCTTTACTTGAAAATGGAATAAAATGTATTCAAAACCACATGAATCAACATTAATCCAAACACTATGTTTTCTGAGAACTTGGCACAAGTGTTTTAAACTAGACATTTAAAAGATTTTTCCTTTCTTTAATGTCATAGACCCAAAGTCCCTTTAAGACTAGTCATTTCACTCGGCGGCCATCTTTGAAACGCCTCTCGGGCAGCATTTCAGTCAAGTGCAGCTCCTATATCTTTGAATGGGGAAACATCAAATTCTTCAAAACTGTTCGCCAAGCTTATGATTAAATTTCATATTTCAAATATGACAACAACTGTCTCATAAATTTTGTTTCTAAACGCTCAAATCATGACAAAAAACAGAATTTTTCAGGCTGGACCAAGCTAATGCGCAGTCCTAAGCGCGCGTCTAAGAACACTGACTGTTTCTATAGGAACTGGAGCTTTTAACGGCAGCAACAGTGTCTCAATGACTTTACCAAATCGGCGATTGGCTCTTTTACTTAAGGCGGGACTTATTCCGCCATATGCACGTTTCACTTTCTCCCATTCATAGTAATACAAGTGCACCGACTTTGTATATCTAAAGTCTTTGATTTGACCCGATGCATATTATCATTACATTCGCTTCCTGGGAATTGAAACCCATTACCTTGGTGTTACTGGTGCTATGCTCTACCATTCTCATTTATTTAGATCTCACAATGCTGGTCAAAACATCTAACCATGTCCTTCTGTTATTCCCAATGACAGCTGACAACAAGACGAAAAAGAAGATAGCTCACAGGGAGAAGAAACAGGATTTCTCCGCTTTCAAACCCACAGATAACGAGTTGAGGGTGAAAATATCTCCGCAGCTTCTTTTGGCCACACTGCGTTTCCTGGCAACTGGTACTGATGTCCAGCATGTAACTACATGTGTCTCTGCATTCATAATCATAAAAATAATAAGAAAAAAAATCACAAACTCTTAAAGCGTTGTTTAACCTTGTTTTTTTTTTTCTTCTCCTCCAGAGGTGGAGTCCTTTAGTGCAGCTCAAATGTCAGAGAAAATCCTCCTGCGCTTGCTGAAACATCCTAACGTCATCCTGGAGCTCAAATATGATGACAAGAACAAGAAAATGTCAGAGCACTACCTCTTTCACCGCAACAAGCCTGTGGACTACTTCATCCTCATCCTGCAGGTCAGAACATCCTCAGCTGTATCTCAATGTTATGAGTTCTGATTGAGCGAAAGGTCACAACCTTTGCAGACCTTGATCTATGAACAACGTCATGGCCTTGATTGAAATCTTGAAGCTCTGAAGCTCAGCTCCGCTGCCTAGCAAAGGCTTGCAAAGGGTTGGTCACCTACCAAAGCCCCCGATATACTCACAGCAAAGTTCTGTTTCGTTCTTCGCTTTGAATGAAAATACATACGTTGACAGGCAGGTAGGACATCGCACCATTGCATTTGAACTGGATGCAATGATTGGACGAGCACTTTATGGTCCTATGCCTTCCACAGATGATATATATAGCATACTAGCATAAAAAAAAAAATCTGGAACAAATCAGCTACCCTGCCTTTAAAAATAAAAAAAACGTAATTTTAGCCAATCAATACTTATTTGATTCAGTATTGAAAACGAACTCAAATAGTTTAAATCTATTTACATTCAACCATTTTTCTAAAACCTGTATCTCTGTTGGCCCACAGGGGAAGGTGGAAGTTGAGGCTGGAAAGGAGGGGATGAAGTTTGAAGCTGGTGCCTTCTCGTATTATGGAGTGCTGGCTCTAACGTCCTCACCAGGTCTGAACAATGCATAGTCTCACTCATTGCACATACCTCGCTAGATGTCAGGGTTTTGATGAAAATGCATGATCATTGGTCATGAATGAAAGAGAATGTCAACTCTGACATTTTTACATACTTTTGTATGGCTGATATCTTTATTTCATACAACTCTTTCTACCAAATCATGCATGATTTTCTTTTCTATCAGATTTATTATTGGATTTCTTTGAGCATGATGAATACTCTCTTGAATCAATCACAATATGCAAATGCACACTATGCAAATGATTACTCATTTGATTCTTGGTGGAATTTTGGGTAAATTATGTTTTCCTCCCCATGATTTCCTTCTGTCTTTTCCTCCTTCTCTCTTTTCTTTCTCTTGTTCTCCAGTTCCTCTCTCCTTGTCTCGAACCTTCGTGGTGAGCAGGGCAGAATCACTGGCAGGATCTCCAGGTACTGCACTCGTTTCTTCACCGTTTTACTCCTTCCTCTGAATAATCTTTTCACATCAGAATCAAATATTTGAATGGTGCGTCATGAGTTTTGTCTGTCAAAACTGTTTTAAAAATGGCTTTTGTTCACTTTATACACTGCTATTCAAAGGTTTTAAAAGGGATAAATACTTGTATTCAGCAAAGATGCATTAAATGAATCAGATTTAAATTAAAAGTGACAGTAAAGACATGTTAAATCTTACAAAAGATTTTTTCTTTTTAATTTTCTATTCATCAAAGAATCCTGAAAAAAACTATCAAATTTTAAGCAGCTCAACTTGATAACATTGGTAATAATAATACATTCTTATTGAGCACAAAATCAGCCTATAAGAAGTATATCTGAAGGATCATGTGACACTGAAGATTGGAGTAATGGCTGCTGAAAATTCAGCTTTGCCATCATAGGAATAATTTACATTTTAAAATATATTTAAATTGAAAACAGTTATTTTAAAATGTAATAATGTTTCACAATATTACTGTTTTATTTATTTCAAAAACATTAAAAAAAATCTTTCCGACCCCAAACTTTTGAATTTGTAGTGTACATGCTATCTATTTATGTAATTTATTCACTCATTTTCATATTTAGCAAATTGGTCATGTATATTTTTCTAAATATGAAAAAATCCACACAGTTAGACATCTGACCCTGGGATTATATACATTCCAGTGAAATGACTGTTGTACTGCTTCCCCACAGACACTCTTTGAACTTTTTCTTTAAGAAGTGGAGAACCTAATCTTATTTTGATTAAAAACTCTAAATTACATGTGAGTTAAGCAGATGTTCTGATCCTAAGTGTCACTTTCTGACAAAGTTTAAAAATGTGCAAACATGCAGTGGATTATAACCATTGTTTTATCAGCAGAACAAAAGAGCCACTGGCTAATGGTTGTTGTCCCTTATTTATGTGGATTTATTAGGCTACAAAAGCAAATCCTCACTGGGTTTCTAGCAGAGAAAGATCAAAGTCACATTAAATGGCTTCTATATTGTACATTTGGATTGTAAATAAATGAAGCTCAACTTTTGTGTCTAAACACACAAAAGCATTCCACAGCATGGTTCATGAGAAGAGACAGGGCTTCCAAAATGAATGGAACATCAGACAAGCATCTTTTCTTTGGTTTGTTTACATCACAGCAGCTGACCACTGACCTGCATGTCACCCTTTATTTGCTATACAGAAAATAAGTCACCTCCACGACCGTTCGGACTCAACCACTCGGACTCCCTGAACAGGAGTGACCGGATGGAGGCGGTCACTCCCACACTGGGCAGCAGCAACAACCAGCTCAACTCCTTCCTGCAGGTCTATGTGCCGGACTACACCGTGAGAGCCGCCTCTGACCTGCTTTACATCAAGGTTTGAATGCTGCTGAGAATTTATAACTCAGACTAGTCTATTTGGAATGCGTAGAATTGCAAGCCTTCTAGAATCTCAACTGAAGTTTGAGACACTTTGTGCCAAGTAAATATCTGTCTAAACACAGTCATGTATTTTTATGCCTAAAACTGACAGTTGTATTAAATTTTATTTTTAGCATAAGCTTGTATCCAAAGCCAGGGCTGTCATGCAGTTTGGTACTTTTGTTGTTTAGTGCATTTCAAACTTGTTTTAATCCAAGGACCCTCAAATATGATATACCCCACTTTCTGTAATATAAAGACAACTATATTTTATACTTTTATACAATTTATATTGTCATAAAATATATATTATATAATGTGATGCTACAAACATTTGCTATTTGTATTGTAATTACATTAAACTTTACATTACATGTAATTCTTAAACCCCACCAAAATAAAACAAAAAAAGATTAAATAAAAATGCCATGTGACCATTAACCGACACTGGAGAACCAGTAAGCATGCAAATTTGTCATTAAATTATTAAAATATGGGAATCTCTGTACTAGAGCACAGAATATTTTTTTTATATATATATATATATATATATATATATATATATATATATATATATATATATATATATAATATATAATATTATTATTATAAAAAAAAAAATATATATATATATATTTTTTTTTATTTTTTTTTTTTATTATTATTTACTTAGTATTGAGGTTTTAGGTATTAGAGTATATAATATTAGAATAATGTTACATCTTATGATGTTACCATATGAAGACAAACATATTGCCTGAATTGACATTTATTTATATACACTTTTTTTTCTTCTTTTTTTTCAATCCATCCAAAGCAGTTTTACAGTTTGAGCAAGATAAACAAGAGTAGAATCTCACCCCTGAAAGATTTCTGAACATATTTCATAAAGGAGAACATGAGAGAATAAGCAGGTTTAGGTTTTTATTATTATTATTATTATTATTATTATTATTATTATTATTATTATTGTTAAAAACTTGAGCTGTCAATAGAATCAAATAATTTCATTTAAAATAAAAGTAAAAAATAAAAAGATAAATCTGATGATTTCCGTCTTTAGAAAGCTGAATGAAACATTACATTTGGTAGATGTGTTTGGTAGAATTGTTACACGCATTTTATATTTTCAATAAACATTTTAACTTGGATCAAAAACTTTTTTGCAAAAAGAAAAGAAAATACGGCTTAGTTAAAAAAACACATTTGAAATCCACTTGGCTCTAAAAATCTTCGTTTGAATTAGCATGACGCTTCTATTCAAAGCAACTTTGAATTATTTTTTTAATAATTACAGATATTAGCAGCAGTGCTACATCACAAAATGTCCAAAATAGACCAGAATAATTATAGCTCATTAATTCTTGTTCCCCTTCTCCCAGGTGACCCGCCAGCAATATCAGAACGCCCTGATGGCGTCTCGCATGGACAAGACGCCTCAGTCCACGGACAGCGAGTTCACCAAGATCGAGTTGACCTTCACAGAGCATCAGGATGGACCACTGGATGAGTCGGCCACTCTTTTGACCACCAACGCACACAGACCCAACCACACTGCCCACAACGACGGGGCTATTTAACCACCCTCAGCGGAGAGAGATGGCGAGAGAGCGCTCGGCTCCATTAGAGAGGCCTTCTCGTACACTGGGCAGCTTCAATTTGACGTAACTTGTATCACGGTCGATTTCAAAGGGGACCGTACGCAAAGACTACAATGTGAAGGGCCGCATATCCCACAATGCATGCACTAATGACCTTAACACTTTTTGTAGGCAGCGGATCAGTCAGGGACCACAAAATCATTCTCGCTCGAGGACTCACACACTTGAAATACACACTCGCACACTTTCACTTAGGAGCAAGGTGACGACCCACACCACACCTCGACCAGACACGATACTAGAAGGACAAAGAAATAACGGTGCCTTTAGACAGCGCTCGGTTACTGTCAACAAAGGAGATCTAGAGGCCCCCGAGGGCCCCGGCGACACGGAGCTCTCCCAAATCTTCCATTCGACCCAGGAAGCCCGTGTAGATGCAACCACAGGTGAGATATCGGCGACCAGGAGGCTTGGAAACACTCGATGGAGATCGATCCATCTCGGGCCTTTCGAGAAAATCCAGGATGCGTCTCGGCCTGTCAGAGCAGAACTGAGAGGCCTCACGACCAAAGACATTTGGCGAGGACAGCAAATAACGGGAAAAATAACTTCGAGAGAATTTGTTACAAAACAGCAGCCTCGGATATGACACGCATTAGCAGGCAAAGCAGTGTTTGCCTGGACTGTGCCAAATAACACCAACGATTTCAGTGATTTCTTCTGCCCAGGTTAATCCACGTCACGTACAGATGTGCTTTGTACAGCATTCACAGTACAAAGAAATCAGATGTGTTTACATATGAGGGCCTTTTTCATCTATATATGTGTATATATATATATATATATATAGAGGGAGAGAGAGAGTTTTTTTTTTTTTTACGTCAATCCTGATTGCGCTGAGGTACAGCGTCACCTATTTTAAGGTGAATAGATTATGTCTCATGACTGGTTCCATTTTTATGTACGTCGGACCACTCTTTATTAACGATACGTTTTTGATTTTCAGTGCATTTGTTGTAGTCATGTAACTCTTCATTTTTAAAAGAAACATTTTCTACCTTACTTCAAATAGTTTCTAGCTGCATTTAGGACCTAAAAAGAACATGTAAAGGACTATTTCAGGAACTTACACCGTAACTTATATTTGTCTTCAGATTCAGATTGCTCTTTTATCTTACTTTTATTGTTTTTTAGAGGAAAAGCTATTCATTTAGGACTCAATGCCATGGGATTGTTAAAGAGGTATCGATTTTAAAACCGATGAAAAAGGAAAATAATTCAGCATTAATGTATTTATTTTTGTTTTATTATGACAAGATTACACTAACTCTTGATACATAGGGGAACGATTCTCTGGATGATGTTTTTATCCGCTGTGTTTTTATTTTATTTTTTATTATCAGAACCTCCTGAGACGCTTCCGTCAGAAGCGTAAAGCCGCTGGATATCAGGACATTCACGTCTGAAGTGTTTTATGTAGCAACCTCTCAGTGCAATAGTGCAACAGCTATGCAGGGACAATCATGACCAATTAATGAGCTCACAGGTAGGACAAAATAACCAAAAGTAAACTAGCAGAGTTTAATATGAGGCTGAGAGGTAGAATAAGTTTGTTAGAGTAACATAACTACTGTTGAGATGTGAAATGGTGATCGTTAAGCGCTAACAAAGGCTTCATTCCTGTTCTTCTTTATCAACCACTTATTCCAGTTTTTTTCACACTGTGTTAAAGAGGAACGCCCTTTCATTTAGCTTAAAGCATTTGGTGATGTCCTACATGTCAGATCAGTGTTTTCACATTGGATCGCCTGCCTTAGAAAAGAGGAAATGTCTTTAAAAATGTGGTGCTCTAACATGCCGTTTGAGTCTGTCATACACTGCTGCTATTTTCAATCTTGAATGTGTATAGAAATATTGTACAGTCATAAATCAGAGAGTACTATTGTATGCTTACATACTATAAACCAGAAAAAGCTATATCAGATTTAAATATACATATTATATATATATAATGCAGATGGAAATTGCTATAATAAAACAGTTTGACAACTTTATGCCTACCTGCCTGCATTTGTATTATTATTATTATTATTTTATTTTTTTTAAGGTTAGATTGTGGCAGATGTAACTCTTGATTAATGTGTATAATATATAATGCAATTTAGTGATGGCAAATAAAACTGCCACAAAATTGCTGCAAATTTACTTTTTACACAATACTTACTCTAAATAATATTGCCTAAAACAGAAAATTGGTAGATTTTTTTTTGGCTTGAATGTTAATCAGCCAAGCAGACTCTTTGAAATTTTGTGACATTCTAATTTAGGGTCATGAAAACAAAAATCGACACTGATGTGCACACAAAACTTCTAATATGATTATGATGTTTGTGGGTCAGTTTGACCCAAATGTTTTGGGGATGGGGATAATATGAAAATTTTGTCTGATACCAATAATTCTTTAGGTTTGAAAGGCGATAACCGATATATTGCCCAATACATCTAAATCCAAATTTTATATAATTTTTGAAAGCCTGGTTACAAAAACAAAAGTCTCGCCATGTCCCAAGCACACAATTATAATGTTCTCATTATATGTTTATGTAGCCTATATGACAGACTTCTGCTGCACTTCATGTTTCATGATTCAAAACCATCATGGCGAACATCTGAAGTGTTTAAACTGAAGGAAATAATCCATTATTAATCAGCTTCAGCTTTAATATATCAGCCCAATTTTCTTATCTGGCCAATAACAATAACTTTAAAAATGAACATATATCGGCCGATACCTATATGGTGGCCGATATATTGTGCATCGATCCCTAACATTTGATTGTTAAAGGCAGCTGCACAGGTTTGAGATAAAAATATGTATTTTTTTCTTTATTTTGTTATATAAATTTCTCAACTACCCTGAGAGTATTTACATATGCGTTTGGCACACTTCTATCCAAAGAAACTTATAGGGCCAGGTTTACTAACACCTTGCGCCAGTGCAAACCCTCTTTTAGCGTTAAAAAAACTGTCAGGAGGATTTACTAAAGACACGAAGTGACTGAAGAGGCGTGGACGGTTATTTTTGCGGCGGCTAACCTTATTTCATATGCATTTGTAGGAGTTTTCCTGTCAGAAGCCAAATTATGAGACGAGGGTATTTAAATGAATCATGCAAGGGGATTTACTAAGGTTTGCACTAGTCAATTTACTGGTATTTGCGTTCTCGCTCTAATTTGCCCTGTTTAGTAAATCTGGCCCATTACCTGCATTGCAGGCGTACATTTATATTACCATAAATAGGTAAAATTTATTTATGACCCAAAAGAAAAACATTACCCAGATTTTGAGCATAATACAGGGTTAGTGAGGACAAATTTTCCGAGTCTTTTTTTGAAGGTGCAAAATACACATATTGCTGAATGACCACCAGGGAGCGCTGCATGACAGGATCTTTATTCTCTTCATATGCAACAAGCCAACGCACTGAAAAGCAATCCTGTGTGTAGCAAAAAATGCTAAACATAACATTAAAAATAAATGACATCTGAGTTGAAAGCCTTCTGATGTTTTTCTACATTTAAACTGCTTTAATATCCAATCCTTCCAAAACGTCTGTCATGACAGTTTGGTTTACAGTAAATAATGGCAAACTAAACGAACATAAAAATCCTGCAAAAACATGACACAATAGTAAAAGAAAACTGGCATTAGGCACAAACAAAATCAAACAAATCAAGAAATTTGAAACAATAAAAGGCACAGATGAATAAAAAAATACCACCCCCACTATACAGCAGATTTAACCTGAATAGAAAAGCCTAAAAATAAACAGAGGGGTGTTTGATAAGGTTAAAGCAAACTGGAATATGTCACTATTACACGATACAGTCACAAAATCAGTAATCTTCAACAGCTACTGTGAATTTAAATGAAAGACACTGATTAAAGCATCCCTCCACATATTACATTGGCATGATGGCCCTCATCTTTCAGTCCAAATTCAACAGTACTGTTCAAAATAAACCAATACAGTTGTAAATATAGGAGCGCACATGTTAAAGTATTCCAAAGCAACACGGACCCATCATAAATTCCCTTTTTGATTTAAAACAGTAACAAAAGACAAAACCACTTCTGATGTTGATCAGAACACCATGAAAGTCAAAAACTAAGTTTCAGGATCTGGACTGTTACTGTATGGGTTGTAATGTTCATTATGTCAGAGTGTGATTCATGGATGAGCTCCCTTTTGGTCCAATGCCACCCACAGACCAACTCACAATCTTAAATCACTGCCAACTGTCAAAAAGCTAACCGTTACACTAATATCAAACAAAATGATTTGTTTAAATATATCTGGTTGAATTAACTGTAGATAAGTGGATATAAAAATAGTAAATAACCAATCTAAGCTCTAGATTCAAGGTTTAATGATAACACAGTGATCATGGTGAGTGCATTAGACGTTTCAGTGTCGTCTTCATCTTCCAGTTATTACACTTCAGCTCCTGTATCTCACTCTGCATAAATTGGCAACGGTTGCATGTGTTCCATTTTTCACCGAATAATATGACAGCAATTTGCATACTACCAGTTTGGAAATGAAGATGGCGATGTTAGAGCGCTTGAACAGGCAGTCAGACAGATACTGAGCAAGGTGTATTGTTGGTGTGACATTTCCCAGCATGCTACATGGCTCATCTCCAAAGTTTGAAAGCAGTCTACAATACGTCATGGAGTATTCATGCTATTTTCTCAAGCTTAAGTCAGTGAAGTACCTTGTAACTGTTATGTTCCCTCAATATCATGCAAATATAATTTTAACTGATTCTGTAATTCAGGTTAAACAGGAATCTCTTCTTCCTGTTATCATTTTCATTTTTTTCAATGCATTTTAAAGTGAGGCCATCTGTAAATCTCATTCAAAAATAAGAAGCTAGAACTACAGTATCAAAACCCAGTTTTAGCTTCAGACTCTCATCAAACCTTTAACACTAAAATATGTAATAAGTTTCGTGAGAAGTAATCATCCTCTCTTATGTCTCTACAAAATATATGGCTGAGTGTGAAATGCTCATACTCGTTTAAACCGTAGACGCATCTCTACGCAATGCCACACTTATTCTTCCTCCTCCTCTTCCTCCTCATCATCATCCTCATCGTGACAGTGTGTGATCTCTTGTGGCGTCTGAGGGAAGAGGTGTGGAGGGTTGATCTCGCTTATGGAACGGGTCAGCTGGTGTCTCTTGCACTCGAGGTCTCTGAAGTCGACGGAGTGGCGGTTGCGCGTGGCCATGGGCGACTCCATGTCGTTAATGTCCACGTGAGCGTGCTCCACGGTCGACTCGTGAGGCATCTGATTGTAAACCACAGACAAAAAAATGTCTACTAAAGGTTTCTTGACTTTTATGACCAATGTATCAACGGTAGACATTGTGTTTGTTGAGCTTACCAGGACGTGGGCGGCTCTGAACAGGTAGCTGAAGGGGTAGTACAGGAGATTGATGAAGGACGCAGCGTACAGGTCAGCGTAACGCATCACTTGAGATGCGAACAGAGTCTGACGAGAGCCACTGCGGAAAAGACTTCCCATCATCCCATAGCACATGTCCATGTCATGGGTCACTTTCTGAGAAAATCAGAGATACAGAAACAGCACGGTACTGAGTTTGATTTAAGTAATGTCCGTACGACTTTTTTTGTTGTTGAAAGATTAATACTTTTATTCAGCGAGGATGCATTAAATCGATCATAATCGACAGTAAAAACATGTATAATGTTATTTCTATTTGATGTAAATGCTGTTCTTTTAAACTTTCTATTAACCAAAGAATTCTGAAAAAAAATGTTGATAACATTGATAATAATAAAAAAAAAACTTGAGCAGCAAATCAGCATATTAGAGTGATTTCTGAAGGATCATGTGACACTGAAGACCGGAGTAATGATGCTGAAAATTCTGCTGTCACAGGAATAAATCATATTTTAAAATCAATTAAAATAGAAAAAAATTATTTTAAATTGTAATAATATTTCACTGTATTTTTGATTAAATGAATTCAGCCTGGGTGAACATGAGAGACATTCAAAAATCTTACCATGATCAAATTTTTAAACAGTGGTGTAATTACTTTGATAATCAATCTGGTGAATATTTCTAAAATTAATCAGATATTTAAAAAAAACATTTTATTTCACTTTCTGCTCAAAATTAAAATATGATTAGTGTAATTCGGACTTCAATAAAACCTAAATCTGGTATCCAAAAAAAAAAATACATCAAAATAAATATTTTTGTCAAAAATATTGTAATTATATTCTTTGGTGCGCTCCATTTAATTGCGGCACATACCGTTCTATAAAGTATTCGAAAGTATTTGTCTCAAATGCACCTTTTTAAAAATGGATGCTTTGGAACTTTCATGCACTTTTGGCACATTTTAATTGTGGAAAGACCTGGAAAAAAAAATGTTTTCCCATGAAAATGGATTTTTCACTACAGTAACAGGATTGTCAGTGCACAGCGTACTGCTTCCGTTATAAAGAAGTATACCTTAATCCTCCTCTGAAGAGAGCTGATGTCGGGTCTCTCATTGCTGCTGCTGTCCAAATGCCTGTGAACAAAAAAAAGAAAGGATGGAGAAAAATGGCAGAAAAAAAAAAAGAGAGATGTAGGGTGAGAACGGTGTCAAAGGAGTTAAATGTAATAGAAGCCATGCACTGTCAGTCTTTAAATAGAAATAAATGCGCACCCCTTTATCTGCATGTCAAATGTCTGCAGACAGCAGGGAGGGAGCGTCGTGTCCTCCTCTGGGTACACGAGTGCATGAATGCCAGCACACACGAGCACTGGATGGTGGCAGTGCGAACATCTGAGCAAGAGTTCATGGATGATACTTACTTGTAGAGCTCTGCCAGGAAAATGTCCAGACTCTGTAGTTCCTCAAACAGTGCTGCAAAACAAAAAGAGAGAACTCAGTGAACTATGTACATCTGCATCCCCACCCCCAATTATTATTTCATTAAAATAATAAAGAAATATCTTACTATCGCAGTAATACACTATTGTACTGTTAAAAAAAGTTTAATAATACAATATAATATTATAATACAATATTTTATAACAAATAGATTTTCTATTATTATTATTAGTATTAATAACAATAATAATTCAAATTGTCAAAAGTATTAATAGATTTGTTATTATTATTATTAATAATTGTTATTATTATTTTATTTTACAGAACAGCAGAAAAATTACAATACTATAATTTATGGATTTCTAATTTTTTTTGCTTTCAAACGTTAAACCAATTAACTTTTATTTAGGTGGAAAATGCAGGGAGACATTAACGCTTCTCTTTATTGACAACAACAGATTTATAAATAATTCTTATTACAAATTTGGTAAGATGGTTGGAGCTTGTTGCTTTCCCAAATGCACATTATAAGCGACTCAACCACACAGCACTTGTAGAGTAGCATTTACAGTGAATCAAACCTGAAAATGAACACAGTGCTGTGCTTTGGCTTTACTTGGAAACATGTAGTGCGTCAGACTATATTTATATAATTACAACACAACCGTTGCGATTTGATGATCGCACTAAGCCACATCACATTTTCACAACCATGCATTGTCAAAATTCATTAAAAGGTTACTGGGCAACTGGCGCAAATCGAGCAGAAGCTCGTCATCTAACGTTCCACTAAAGTTATATTCTATTGTTCCCCTAATGTTATATTTGAACATTCCCCTAACTGTATCATTTAACGGTCCCCAAACGTTATGTTTTAATGTTTCCCAAACTGTATCATCTAACGTTCCTCTAACGTTATTATCAAACGTTCCCCTAACGGTATCCTCTAACTTTCCCCTAACGGTATCCTCTAACTTTTAGAGGTTTTTCATAACCGTACGAACCCTGTTTGTAGTTTTTGTAATTTTTTGTGTATTTTTGTCATTTTAATTTTTTTTTTTTTTTTTTTTAATGTCTGTATAGTTTTTATATATTGTTAATTTCAGTTTTAGTTTTAGTTATTTTAGTACATCAAGTTAAACAAAATGAAAATGTTGCTTTGGCAAATAGCAACAATAAAAATAATAAATGAAACAATTAAACTTATTTTATTTTAGTTAACGTTTATTTGATTTCAAGTAGCAACATTTTTTTAATGATTTTAGCTTTAGTTAACTATAATATAATGACTCACAGCTCTTGTCGGTCCACACATGCAGCTCCTGAGCCAGCTCAGGAATGACCAGGAACGTTCTCCAGCCCTGGCGCTTCTTAGACTTCAGGATGTCTCCGAAAATGTGGTCACCGATGTACAGGATTTCCTTTCCTTTTGCTCCCAATAGGTCACAAACTATATCTGAGGAACCTGAGAAGGAAAAATAAACAAATTCAATCAGGCAGTTCAGACAAGAACTGTAAAATAAATATGAAAAATGACATTAATTTTTATCTTACCACCAGAATACACTATGCCATGCTGCAAGGGACCAGTGTATGTCCCGATCTTCAATCTCCCAGTGGTCTACAGAATAGAGACATGGCTGAATCAATCACAGGAACAAGTTCATCACAGGAATCTACTCAAGTGAGTCTAGCGGAGCTTACCGTGTCCACCTGTCTGAGCACTGTGCCCTCTCCAAAAAACACTGGCTTCCTGGCATCCACCAGAATAAGGTCAAAGTAGGATTGCCAGGGCTGATGAGGTGTACCTGCCTGTAATGAAGAAATAATACATTCAATCTGTCACTGTCTTTGTGTATGCAATAAAAACGCAACACAATGAGTTCTTATATGGCCCCTGATACTCCTTGTCTTTATGTTTATATTCCCTTTCCCAATATTTGTTAATAACACATTTTTTTATGAAAAATCTGATGGTGTTACAGACACATCATAACCGGCGAATTGACCCTTAGGGGTTTTTTCTACACAATGCAGCTTGCTACACAAATGATGTGAAATGTGTTCTTTGTCACTGGACATTTTAATTGGGGATCTGAGACAAATAAAAACAACAAAGTACGACTGGTATGCTACTGTACCTATATGAGAAATAAAAACAACACTTACTTTTGGACCATGTGGAAAATCAAACAAGTATGTCATGATTTTCTGAAAGATAAAAGGAGAGGAAATTATGATTTCTAATGAAAATCCAACATATTTTGTCACATCTTAAATGATTAATGTTAGATGGTTGATGAACTCACATCTGTGTACTTGTAGTCACTGTTGGTAACAAGGAACACTTTGGAAACTTCATTCATTCGGCTTAGAAGCAATGGCAATTTGGCCTAGATGAAGACGACAAAAAAAGATATGTAAACAAAAAAAATATTACGCCAGTAAACTATAAACTATAATTCATTATAAATAAGCATACAAAGCTACATAAGGTAACAAAAAATGCTGGTCTGCATGAGGACTTACATCCTTTACCACATATTTCTCCAGGTTTTCAACCGTTTTCACCTTTAGTGAGCCCTAAAATATCACACAGAAGTGGTTATTCAAAGTATGACATTCACATTGAGTCCAGAAAGGGAGTTCTTTTTATAAATAAATGAATATTTTGACACCTAAAAATAGCTTTTACCTTGAAATGGACCCAATCCACAGCATCTCTGACATCCTGAAACATGCTCTTGTAGGACATAAAAAGATCTCCATCTTTAAAGCCCATCTCACAACTGGAGGTAAAAAAGTAGTATATATAAAATGGCAATTCAGATAATCTACTGCATGCTCATGCCAGAGTAGCAACAGAAGCATTAAAATAAGGGGCACAAAAACAAACCTTGTATATCTAGAGCAACTAGTGAAGAAGTCAACCAGGCAGGCAAAGAGGTATGTCTCTAATAACGCAGAAAGACAACAATGTTAACTTAATAGACTATACAAAGACTATAGATTCTATATATTCTTTTGCTTTTTGATATTCGTTGATACAAGATTTTGACCTGGGAGGTTGAAGAGTGTGTTGAGGATGTAGAATCGCTCTGTATCTCCACGCTGAATGAACTTGTTTGGGTACAGCTCTCTTATCTCTGGTCTAAAACAAAAAATACAAATGCACAACACATTTGCTGAAGGTGTGACCAAGAAAAGCCTACATGAAATCTCAAGTTACACTATTAACTTTCTTAAAGCACATTTCTTGTCTTATTGGGAATGACACACCAGTGCATGTTCTTACAAATAAAAAAAGAAATCCAAAAAATGAAGCTTTTATTATCTGTAGACGAGTAAACACACAAACAAAGGAAGCATCACGCTTCACTAACCAGTGGCTCTTGAATTATGAGTGCTGACTCACCCACGCAGGAAGTTGAAACCATGAGCACACACAAGGATGTTTCCGTATGCATCTACTTTCAGCAGGTTTCCATACGTTGTATCAAACACCAAGCCTCTGAAAGATGTAGAAAATGTGTGTGAATCAAAACATGCAGTTGAAATACAGAATAGTAGCATGTTGGGAAAAGGAACTTTCAAATCACCTTGTGGGAAATGTAGGGTCATAGACAAAATTTAGCAGCTCTTGTGGGTAACCAATGGAAACCAGTCGCTCCACAGTCAGATCAAAGCCAAGAGATTCATACTCCGGAGACTTATACACTATTAATAGAGGAGAGAACAGAGGCAAAGTTATCTGATAAATCCCAATACAACAAATGAACGAGATGAAAGCAGTAAATGACAAATGTTATCGTATACACTACTGGTCAAATGTGTGAGATCGGCAGGATATTTCATGTTTTTGAAAGAAGTCTCTTATGCTCACATAGGCTGCCTGCATTAATTGATCAAAAATACAGTACTAACATAATGTTGTGAAATATTATTACAATTTACAATGTCATTTTCCATTACCTGTAATTTTCAGCATCATTACTTCAGTGTCACATGATCCTTCAGAAATCCTTCTAATATGCTGATTTGGTGCTCAAGAAACTTTTCTTCTTATTAATATCAATGTTGAAAACAGTTGTGTAGCTTCATATTATTGTGGAAACCGTGCTTTATTTTTCACGATTATTTCAGGAATAAAACATTCAAAAGAACAGCATTTATATTTAAATACTTTTTATATTATTATAAATGTCTTTACTGTCACAAAAGTATTAATTTCTTTCAAAAAAATAAAATCTTACTGACCCCAAACATTTAAACGATAGTGTATATATTAAAGGACAAATCCAGTGAAAAATGAACCTAGGGGTAATTAACACATGGTTACCGAGTCGATTGTTCCCTGGGATGCGTTTTCATGAAAATCGAATGTATAGAGTTTTATCTTTAAAAACAGATTAACTCATAACAGTAGTATATGGGGCACAGAGTAAGTAAAAATAAATAGCTAGTTAATACCACTAACAAGGCTCAAAATAGCCTCACACTAACACGGTAGCATAATGAGGGTCCTTACATACAAACCGAAGCATTGAGAACTTTGTAAGTATACAGACAGTTTAATAAGAAGAGACTTTATAAAGACAGTACATTACTCGTTGACATGCAGGAGCCATCTTGGAAAACAGTCTCGACTAATCGAGCCACGAACGCCGTGCTACGTTAGATTTCACAAACGTAATTCCTATCGACCAGCTCACTTAGCACGGCGTTCGTGACTCGACTAGTCGAGACTGTTTTCCAAGATGACGCCTGTCTGTAAACGCGTAATGTACTGTCTTTATAAAGTCTCTTCTTATTAAACTGTCTGTACACTTACAAAGTTCTCAATGCTTCGGTTTGTATGTAAGGACCCTCATTATGTTACCGTGTTAGTGTGAGGCTATTTTGAGCCTTGTTAGTGGTATTAACTAGCGATTTATTTTTACTTACTCTGTGCCCCATATACTACTGTTATGAGTTAATCTGTTTTTAAAGATAGAACTCTATACATTCGATTTTCATGAAAACGCATCGCAGGGAACGATCGACTCGGTAACCATGTGTTAATTACCCCTAGGTTCATTTTTCACTGGATTTGTCCTTTAAGAATAACTGAAAAATGGTATGATTGTTGCCAAATGCTCCATTTTCTTCCTTTGCTGGTAAAAGTAAGAAACACTTCTAGAACCCATTTATAATTTCCATGTCAAAATGAACTTAAAATATTACAAAAAAAGATCATCATTAGCATTTCTATCAATCTCATGAAGGACTTTGCCATTTTTAAATAAACTCTTGGTTGGGAAACCCTGTTTTAGCTCATGGTGCCTCTCATTTCCTATTTTAAACCAAGCCCTTTTTCACAGCGTACTATTTCCATCTTCAATTAGGATGAATCTATAAATGGATTTGGAATGACTGCAATGTGAATGACTTCAAGTTAACTGCTTAATTTTCTGTAGAAACAAAAAGGTTTAAGTTAACCTTTTTCAGGACCTATATAGGCCCCAGACAACTACAAAACTTTTGTATTAATATGTGCCATTTTTCAAGAAACCCCTTTGGCAAGATCAGCTAAATGAACATTTCCCCAAAGAAATGACAGACTTCTGCTTGACAGAGGAAGTAAATGTCAACATTGATGAAACGCAGTCGACCCTATGGTCAAGCTTTACAAATATCTCAAATTATCTGTCCTATCATCACGCTTTCATTGTTCAACTAAATATCAGAGACTACTTTTAACTAAAGACACTTGGATACTAACCAACATGGAGTCAAAATGGTTCTGCAATAAAACCCATTTGGTGGCCCCTTCAAATGGACACATTAGATCAAAGTCTGGCTACAAACACTTCTCTTCACTTTTTGTCTGCTGAAACATTTGCCACACTAAGCAAATTCACTGCACTGCAATTAGTAGGGATTTACACAGCAAACACACATTGATCTTTCAGACTAAGCAGCTCACATTTGGTGTTAATATTAGGCTGTGTGCTGGAAAAGAACTTAAAACATTTTACTGTGAACATTATCCCTTGTTTATCATTACAGACCCATAAACAGGAAGTTGACCCATATCATGGATGTCAGTGCACCCATCCATCTAACATGTTTATAGCTTTAAGAGGAAGGAATCAAGCACGTGTCCTCAGACATGAGCCAAGTGAAGACAGGGGTGCTATTTGCAGAGCCATGACACCACAAAATATATGAGATCAAGGATTAGCTTACAGTACCAGCCTGTGGTACTGCCATTTCGCAATGCTTTTGAACTGAATTCGTTTGAACTGATTTCACAAAAGAGACTCCAAAACAAGGCATGATGAAGATCTCATCTGTCACACAGGCAGTTCATAGAAAGACTAGTACTTCTTACCTGCTAGAGTGTAGTCCATATCAAAGCCAAAGCATTTTATCTTCTCCATTGCCAAACTTCTATTGACAAAAACTCTGTGGACATAAAAATACAATCAATTTAAGAGTAATGCCATGCATATTCAATATTCTCTTAGTTGCAACCAGTGTTAAATTCAGCAGACTGCATTATTCCATTGGCTTGAGCACAACCTGTGAGCTGTTCGGCTCTCAGGGAGTTTAGGTTAGCGTAGATAATGATTTACACTGACCTGTGAAAGCAATAAATCTGAATTTATGCATTTGGTTAATTTATATCTATTCCTAGTTCAGCCAACAGCAGCAAAATATGAGGTGGAGCAAATGGCAAGGTAATATTCCTTGATTTCCAGTTAAATCAAGTATTTCAGGTGGAAATTAGCAGGTGATTGACCACTGTTTTAACGAGACACACCAAAAACAGAATGGCAAATAAAATACAATATAATAAAATCATGAGAAAACATCCTTATAGTCTGCTGTTTTATAAACCTGAAAAACAAGTTTTCCTTTTTATTTTTTGATGACAGTGACACCACTCATCTGGGTAATAAACTCTACCTTTTAAAAAGTTTGATGACGGTATGATTTTTTTATGCTTTTGAAAGAAGTCTCACCATTTCCATTTGCATTTATGTGATCAAAAATAATGCAAAAACAGTAATAATTTGAAATATTATTACAATTTAAAATAACTGTTTTCCTTTTTATTATATAATTTGTTTCTGTAATAGCAAAGCTATTTGCAGTCATTACTCCAGTCTTCAGTGTCACATGATCCTTCAAATCAATCTAATATGCTGATTTGGTGCTCAAGAAACATTTCTGATTATTATCAATGTTTTTAAAACAGTTGTGCTGCTGCTTATTATTTTTGTGGAAACCATAATACATTTTTTGAGCATTTTTTGATTCACAGAAAGTTCAAAATAACAGCATTTATTTGAAAATCTTTTGTAACAATGTAAGCCTTTACTGTCACTTTTGATTAATTTCATGTACCCTTGCTGAATTAAAGTATTAATTTATTTTTTTATTCAGTAGAGTAGCTGTACACTGATGTATGAATAATACCAATATATGAAAGGTTATGATTCATCACAACTATTGGCAATCTACCAAAATATGCACTTATATCTGCATTTGAGAAGCTTTTGTACATTTCATTATGTTAAGAGAAATAAAAAAAAAAAAAAGCTTGGTAAATAAGACTTATTTATTTTAATTATAAAATATATCTGTCTTTCACATTTTAAAACAGTACTACTGTAAGTTGTTTTCTAAATTATGTTAAAAGCAGTGCACTACAATTCCTTTTATTTTAGTTCCCCTGATGCTACTTACATCTTTAACCAACTATATATCTGAAGTGAAACATTAAAAATAAAGCTGCATTTACACTAGGAACAAATGAGCTGTTACGTTACAGTGAAATGATGTGTTAAAAGCATGAAGGAGGGAGATACAGCTAGAGGAAGGGAGAATGAAGGAATGATCTCACAAATTAAAATCCCATCACAGGTCTTCCTATGGACACCTACATACAGTCACAGCACAGTGCAAAAGCATTGATGGTTTTGTTCATCTTATATTTTTAGTGCTGTGCTGTGATGAGTACATTGGAGAAAAAAACCATCAATTACAAAAGAGATGATCAATCAGCACTGCAGGTCAACGACAAACCTTGGCATACCTCATATAGGGATGACAGTGGGCCAGTTCCTGTGGTAAGCTTTGTAATAAAGGAATAAATGGACTACATATTATAACAGTAATAAAACCAGCTAATACCACTACATAAAGAACTGTGTCCAGATCGCTAATAATTGACAATTCAAGTCTTCTTACCATTAGATCACTGTGATTTTTTTAATATTGCACTTTGTGACTGCCATGACATGTCTTTTCTTTTCTGCAGAAAACTGCATATAAGTCTGCATATAAATAAGGATTGCTCTTAAGAAACAACTGTTTGCCCTGACAAACACAGTATTTTAGGAAATTTCCAGTATTATGCTGACAGGAAAAATTGCCAAAGGGCATAATTAAATTTAGCCTACTAAAATATGAGACATGAGTATCAGAATGTGCATATACACTATTACAATGATTGTTTTAAAATAAATTATTTTAATACTTTAAAATATGCAATAAGTGAGCACAGTCAGAAAACACTTCATTCTTTTAATTCAGAAAAAAAGCTTGCAATATAAAATCCTTTCTTACAACACATGCAAGCTGACATCATTTCAAAAATGAAGTTGACGGATTTTGACAGACAGACATGTATAAACACATGAAGCAGCATGATGGCACGGCAACAGTAAACGTGCTACTATCCATGTCTGTATCTCTTTTTTTTTTATTCTACTTTTTTTTCTGTGTACTTAAAATAATTGTGAGCATAAAATATCTCAATGCGAATGTGTCTTCATTATGGACCATAATCTGAACTGGAAGTGAGACCAGCAGCTCATTTAAGGTCATTTCACTAACTGCCTGAATTTACTTGTTTTGTCTTGAAACAAGTAAATTTAGATATGTCACCAAGAGACTCCATAATCTGATTTGACCAATATAATGGTAATGGCCTGCAAAGCTGAAGGCATAAGTGAAATGTATTAATACCTGTGATGCACCTCTCTTCTGTACTTCTTCATGGATAAACCATCCATGTTGGCTGGAAGGTCTGCATAATTCTGGAGCCGATCACTCCAAGAGGTCGTCATCTTTAACCGTTATAAATCTGAGAACGATACCAACACTTTCTAAAAAGCAAATAATGGTTATAGGTTTTTTAATTAATAATAATAATAATAATAATAATAAACTATAATGCAACGCAAGCAGACTGTACGATACAATGAATGTGAATATACACAGCACTTGTTTAGTATCTCAGAGGTTAAATTTTCACCACAGCTCAGCCTGGTCTTGCAGATAAGATATGATATGAAACATTTTAAACAAAATCTCAAAATGTTCATCAAATCTATTCTAATGCTCTATGTATAATAATCATATTAAGTTAGTGTAACATAATTTCCTGTCTAAAAGATAAACAGCCAGGAAGAACCGACATAACTACAGAAAGCTGCCTGAAACTATGTTTAAATCCATTGAAAAGTACCAGCTTCATGTTTCTTTAAATACCCCATGAAAGGAAGGACTTTAGATCAAAAATATCCATTAATAATCTTTATTTTCTAACTTTAACACTGAAGGACAGCTTCGCAGAAACCACACAATATTCTAGAATATGTATTTTATGTAATTAAAATTAATGTCGTTATCTTTCATTCTCTACATCAATATTTAGCTGTAATTACAAATAGAGAAGACCACCTATGAAATATGTAAAATAATAACGCACAAATAATAAAATATGAAAACAAACATTATGCACATTACTGGCATCTTCGACTTACATAAGAGGTAATGAATGAGCGGGTCTCATGCATTTTAAGACTCAAAGGAGCTTTGAATTCAAAGCAATTGCCGTTTCATTCAAATAAAAACCATATTAAATCTTCAGACTATTCAGTAGAGTCAGTGTAAAGATTAACTAAGGATTATTAAGCTATAAATGTGAGCAGATCTTTCCTCTTGTTCATGGAGTTCCGTGATGGTAAAGTTAGCACACCAGCTAGCTAACGTTAACTAACATTCCTTTAGTTTTGATTAACCGGATACTACTGTATAAAAGGGAGGTAAATGCTTAACGAACACTTATAAACACAGTAATCCTGAAACGATTTAATGACAGAACTACTGATTATTGAAACGCGTTATATCTCTGCACAGTGTCAGTACGTTACTTACCTCACAACACCACCAACAGCTGCAGCTTTGCGCTATCTGCAAACTGCGCATGCGCAGATGATGCATTTCAAAACAATATTAAAAGCTAATTTAAATGCTATTTATATGACACTTCATTGTTGATAATATGTGTAAGTGATGACATTTAAATAATAGATTGCATAATCTAATGTAAAATTTATAATGAATCTAAAAGCAGAGGTGGACGGACAGTAACAAACTGAGGTAGAAAGATTGACGTCAGAACGGTCAGAACCCAACGTCATTGACATCAACATCCAACGTTGAAAATAGGTCTGTCTGTCTGTCTGTCTGTCTGTGTGTGTGTCTGTTATTCGCATATCTCTCGAACCATTAGTCCGATGGATTTCAAACTGGATAGGTGTCTCCCTACGGGCACGAGTAGGCCTAAGTGCAGTGCCAAGTTTGACGTTGTTTGGATTAGAAATGCAAAAGATATCGTTAAATATATCGGTAAAAGAACTAAAGAAGCCCCAAGAAGGTTGTGGTTTAAAAATAAACATTCTGACATAAACACTCTGTCAGCTACACTGTTTACTTCTGAATATTATATTTTATTCAAGGCCATCATTTGTAGTAACCTATTCACAAACTGTTTGCTCAAGCGTAGCATTTTTTCGGAGTTCACTGTGTAGCCTGCTCCCTGAATCGTTGCGCTTATTCATTTGTGGATGTTAACTGAATCTGTAAGTCACCTACGCTGTTTACTTCTGTATATTATATCTATCTATAAATTACGGGAACTCTTTCTGTCTGTGTGTGTGTGTGTGTTATTCGCATATCTCTCGAACCGTTAGTCCGATGGATTTCAAACTTGACAGGTGTAAGTGCAGTGCCAAGTTTGACATTGTTTGGATTAGAAATGCAAAAGATATTGTTAAATATATCGGTAAAAGAAGCACTTAGAAGGTTGTGGTTTAAAAATAAACATTCTGACATAAACACTCTGTCATCTACACTGTTTACTTCTGAATATTACAGAAACGTCTGTCTGTCTGTGTGTCTGTTATTCGCATATCTCTTGAACCATTAGTCCGATGGATTTCAAACTTGACAGGTTTCTCCCTACGGGCACAAGTAAGTGCAGCGCCAAGTTTGACGTTGTTTGGATTAGAAATGCTAAAGATATCGGTAAATATATCGGTAAAAGAAGCACTTAAAAGGTTGTGGTTTAAAAATAAACATTCTGACATTAGAGGGTTGTGGTTTAAAAATAAACATTCTGACATAAACACTCTATCAGCTAAACATTAAGTCAGCTACACTGTTTACTTCTGAATATTATATTTTATTCACGGCCATCATTTGTAGTAGCCTATAAGGTAAATATATCGGTAAAAGAAGCACACATAGAGAGCCTAAGTCCCTCCCCTTCCGGTCGACCACCATGGGACCTTATTTCGGAAAAATATTGTATGGTAGTCAATGGCGAGAGACAACAAATATTTTTATCTCGTTTGAATTGTGCCCTGATTTACACATATGATGTTTGTCAATTTAAAAGATACATTTTAAAGTCAAGAAAGTCGCAGCTTGATGTAAAACTGCTGAGGTATAAGACTGTGAAAATACGTAATTACAAAGACTACAAACCCAGAAGGCGCACATGGGACGTCATACCTTTTCTCTCAATGAACGAAGCTAACTTTACTGAAGCTAACGTCTGTCATTTTTTCTATAGTCTTACATTATAATCTTAACGTAACGCCGTCATGCCTGAGTGTTTTGAACCAGAATACACACATACGAGCAACGGATCTTGTGACGTACATAGTGCGAGACGAGAGATGTAGTTCATTGAGCGATTTTCACATATAACTAAACGTTACTCTTCTGTTTTATGACAAACTGCGACTTTCTTGACTTTCATAATTACGTTTTAAATTGACAAACATCATATGTGTAGTTCAGGGCACAGTTCAGACGGAATAAAAAGATAAGTTGTCTCTCGCCATTGACTTCCATACATATTTTTTCCAAAATAAGGTCCCATGAGCCGGAAGCGGAGGGGAGGGACTTAGGCTATTGGCTTTTGCCGCTTTAGCCACTGGCCACTCCCCCTCTCACACTGCACACTGAGAGAGCACAGCAGGATCAGAGGCCACTCCCCCTCTCACACACACACACACACTGAGTGAGCACAGCGCAGGACCAGAGGCCACTCCCCCTCTCACACACACACTGAGTGAGCACAGCAGGATCAGAGGCCACTCCCCCTCTCACACACACACTGAGTGAGCACAGCTGGCCCCTCCCCCTCTCACACACACACACACACACACACACTGAGTGAGCACAGTGCAGGACCAGAGGCCACTCCTAAAAGCCCTAAACGGCTTAGCTCCAGTCTATTTAACGGATCTTCTATCACCCTATAATCCATCGCGCTCTTTAAGATCAATAAATTCAAGGCTTTTGGTCATACCTAGGATATCCAGATCCACCAAAGGAAGGAGAGCATTTTCACATTTGGCTCCGAAACTCTGGAATAGTCTTCCTGATACTGTTCGTTGCTCGGACTCACTCTCCCAGTTTAAAACTAGATTAAAGACGCATCTTTTCAGCCAGGCATTCATATAATATTGTTAATCTCACAGTTTCAAACTACAATCCGGCCTCTAGTTCATAAATGCCAGAGGAGAACTGGCCCCCGACTGAGCCTGGGTTCTCCCAAGGTTTTTTTTTTTTTTCTCCATTAGGTCACCTGATGGAGTTTTAGGACACCATTAGGCCGCTTGATGGAGTTTTTTCGGTTCCTTGCCACTGTTGCCTTTGGCTTGCTCAGTTGGGGATATTTTGGGGATATTTAATTTTATTCTATCAATCAATAAATTCCACTAGAAAAAAACTTTGTTGTATTATTTTATTTTAATACTGTGAAGCTGCTTTGATACAATCTGTATTGTGAAAAGCGCTATACAAATATACTTGATTTGATTTGATTTGACTCCCCCTCTCACACACACACTGTGTGAGCACAGCAGGATCAGAGGCCACTCCCCCTCTCTCACACACACTGAGTGAGCACAGTGCAGGACCAGAGGCCACTCCCCCTCTCACACTGCACACTGAGTGAGCACAGCAGGATCAGAGGCCACTCCCCCTCTCACACACACACTGAGTGAGCACAGCTGGCCCCTCCCTCTCTCACACTGCACACTGAGAGAGCACAGCAGGATCAGAGGCCACTCCCCCTCTCACACACACACTGAGTGAGCACAGCGCAGGACCAGAGGCCACTCCCCCTCTCACACACACACTGAGTGAGCACAGCAGGATCAGAGGCCACTCCCCCTCTCACACACACACTGAGTGAGCACAGCGCAGGACCAGAGGCCACTCCCCCTCTCACACACACACTGAGTGAGCACAGCTGGCCCCTCCCCCTCTCACACTGCACACTGAGTGAGCACAGCGCAGGACCAGAGGCCACTCCCCCTCTCACACACACACTGAGTGAGCACAGCTGGCCCCTCCCCCTCTCACACTGCACACTGAGTGAGCACAGTCAAAGTCTTGTCTCTGGCACAGTGCAGGACCAGAGGCCACTCCCCCTCTCACACTGCACACTGAGTGAGCACAGCTGGCCCCTCCCCCTCTCACACTGCACACTGAGTGAGCACAGTCAAAGTCTTGTCTCTGGCACAGTGCAGGACCAGAGGCCACTCCCCCTCTCACACTGCACACTGAGTGAGCACAGCTGGCCCCTCCCCCTCTCACACTGCACACTGAGTGAGCACAGTGCAGGACCAGAGGCCACTCCCCCTCTCACACTGCACACTGAGTGAGCACAGCGCAGGACCAGAGGCCACTCCCCCTCTCACACTGCACACTGAGTGAGCACAGCGCAGGACCAGAGACAGAGAGGGTCGAAGAAAGCAGCGGAGCTTAAGTAGCGTTTTCTCTGAGTTTATGATACTCAAATCATAATAAAGTAGGCTATACTATAAAAAATCAGATGAGCCCAGAATATGAACGCAACGTGTTTAATTACACGTTAAGCATTTTCCTCCCATAGAAAACCATTAGAACGCTTAATGACGCTTAATGCATATTAGAATGTCCCCTTATTATGTCGAAATAACAAGTTATTGTGTCAAAATAACAATATATTATTTCGAAATAATAGATATTATGTCGAAATTACGACTTATTATGCCGAAATAACGAGATATTATATGTCGAAATAACAGATATTATGTTGATAATAACAAGATATGTTTTTTTTCTTCTTCACCATGCGGTTCAGGGCTTCCATAGAATACAGCCTGAATATAATTGCTTCCAGAAAGTATTTTTGGGGGTGCTATCGGGGTGCTTTGGCCCATGGGGACGTTATTGAGTGCACTTATTCAATCTCATATTCAATCCCATTACTGGAACTGTTTTCTATAAATACATTTGATAATGATATGAGGGTATGTTTTTTGTTGTTGTTGTTTTTTACCTTGTAGGATGTTACAACGGGGTCATTGTCACACAGAACAACTAGTAAAAATATTGATTTCATTTTCTATTTTTTTTATTTCATGTCTATTGATAGAGACATGAATAAAACGAAGAGAATGTGTATTTTATTGCATTTTTTATGCTTATGAAGCGTAACTGATAGTAGGCTAATACGTGTTTAAAAAAAATAAAAAAAGCAGAAATCTGTGGAAATCATGCACCTTCCCATGCACATGCACGCTCATCACAGAAAAGATTGGATTGGAAGAGAAATATCGCCATCTACTGGTGGTCAACTTTAGAGGCTAGTTTTGATATGATTTGGAATCATCAGGAATCAAGAGCTAAAAGACCCAAAAAAACAACAGCAACAACAAAAAAACATTTTGTACACAGTTTTTTTTTTTAAATCCTAAAAATATATGTAAATGAGGTGTAACATTTTATGAAATGTGTAATTTATTTAACATTCTTTTTAGGGAACCAATCATTCTTCCTTATTCAGTGGGGGAGGAATTCATGAAGGTGGAGGACTGAGGACAATTTACATTAAAATTTTTTTCATGAAATCATTTGTATAAACGTCTTAAATATTTCATTTGTAACCCTGCTGCCCATGCCTGATCTGTTTCGCTGGTCAAGACGGTTTCCCATCCTTGTCTCTTTGCTGGTTTATACGGTGGAAGATTAGCTTAAGCCATCTAAAACCACTGGATTAAGTTAGTTAAGAGTAGTGTAATTAATGTTCACATTTTGGGTCAGACTAGGTCCGGAGACCAACTAGTCTAGTCTAGTCCACTTTAAAAATCCCCCCTTATCAGCAGTTTTAAATATTGTAAAAGAGGTAACATTTTGTGTCTTAAAAGTACGTCTGGGTAAAGTGTTTTATTTGTAATGCACAGACTGAAATGACATGGCCATCCAAAACATTTAAGCCAAAAATAAAAACAAGACCTCAAATCAAGGGTGAATGGGTTTAACTGTTGAATTTCTGGTCCATTCAGCACTGCGCAAACCTGGACAGTTCCATCGACACACACATCTGTTTAAATGGCCAGACAATAATTTTTTTATGTGCAAATGTCAAACCTGTTGAAAACATAACTAAATTAATGTTTTAATGCTCTCGAAAAAGGTTTATTTTCATCTTAACTGTCACCACCAGAGGGAACATGATAGGCTGTTGAATGGGACAGTCCGCCGGGTAGGCTATATAATGACAAGCACACCCATTTTAGACTCCTTCAGTTGTGACGAAGATGAGTTACGGATCAGATCAATACATGTCCTCGTCCTATAGAAAGATGTTCGGGGAAAACCCTCGTTTTACCGGTTCCACCTCTAGAATGAGCTCCATGTCTTCCAGCGGCTTCAGGTCTCACTCTTTATCCCGCAGCAGCGCCTCTCCCGCGGGCTACTACAAGAGATCGGGCCGGTCATCTTCCTTCTCACCGGTCCATTTCGACAGCGTGGATTTCTCTCAAACATCAGTGTTAAATAACGAGTTTAAAATCGTCAGAACCAATGAAAAGGAACAACTTCAGGGTCTCAATGACCGTTTCGCGATGTTCATCGAGAAAGTGCGCAATCTGGAGCAGCACAATAGAGTTCTGGAGACCGAGCTCGTGAGTCTGCGCCAGAGGCAGAACGAGCCGTCCAGACTCGCAGACCTCTATCAGCAGGAGATCCGCGATCTGCGAGCTCAGGTGGACGAGATAAACAATGAAAAATCACATATTATCATTGAACGAGATAGTATCGAGGAAGAACTGCAGAAACTTCGAGGGAAGTTTGAGGATGAGATGCGAGCGCGCGAGGAGGCAGAGCAGACCCTCAGATCCTACAAGAAAGATGTGGATGATGCCACCATGGTGCGCGTGGACCTGGAGAGAAAGGTCGAGTCCCTCTTGGACGAGATCAATTTTCTGAGGAAGGTGCATGATGAAGAGGTGGTGGAGTTGACTAATATGATCCAGGCAGCCCAGATATCTGTGGAAGTGGAGTTATCCAAGCCTGATCTGACCTCGGCCCTCAAAGAGATCCGTGGGCAGTATGAAACCCTCGCGTCGAAGAACCTTCAGTCTGCTGAGGAATGGTACAAATCAAAGTTTACCAGTCTCAATGAACAGGCCACTAGAACCAACGAGGCCATGAGAGCCACGAGAGAGGAGATCAATGACTACCGGCGACAACTACAGTCCAAAACCATTGAAATTGAAACCTTGCGCGGCACAAATGAATCTCTTGAGCGGCAGATCCGCGAGATGGAAGATGCGCACAATGCCGAGGTCGCAGGTTATCAGGTAAAAATTACATTTCATATTGAAGTTGAGCATCTATCTATCTATCTATCTATCTATCTATCTATCTATCTATCTATCTATCTATCTATCTATCTATCTATCTATCTATCTGTCTGTCTGTCTGTCTGTCTGTCTGTACAGTATATCTATATCTGAATATCTATTCAAACAACAATGTATTATTCTTAAGGAGTCCCCTTTAAGTTGTTGTATTTTTACTTATTTTACATTTAAATTTAACTCATATTTGAATAAGTGAGTCATGTAGACTAACTCACTGGTTTCTGGAGGTTTGTTGACACAATATTGAGATTTTACATGCATTTTTTGCTGCTGTGAGATGTATGTTTTAGGTGCTGTGAGTGTTTTGCACAATTTTTACAGGTAATAACCCATTTGCCTTCACTAGTTCATTTAAATGGTCCTGCTGTGTGACACATAAAGGTTTAAAAATATAATCATGTAATTTAATCACCCAATTATTATGAGCTCATGAAAAATGTAAGGAGTTCAGTAAAAATGTTGTTTAAAATAGTTTGAGTGGAATTATACCACATGACACGGCTGAAACTGCTTGAAATACCATGTCAACTACCCAGAGTTCTCTGTCCATGGTGCTGAACTAATCGCACACAAGAGGTGGCCGAGGTTAATTCCACTTAGAAGAGTCTCTTGATAAAGAGGATTTTGCAAGGGAGATTTCTGCAAGGTCATGCTCACTTGCTGACAGAAACCTGAAAGATATCTTTAGTTAATACTCTGCAACATAAATAATCCAATACATTTTGACGTGAGGTTTTTCCCAGACATGATCTATGACCTTTCATCTCTTAAGAGTGAAAGAAGTGCCACTGTAAATCAGATTAGCATATCTGAACTTTGTGCCGAGATGGCCAGTCATTGTCAAGAGATAAAGGTTCACATCAGCTTTTAGAAGCAGGACGGTCTAATTTAGGTGCTGAGCTAAATTAAATACTCAACACTGAGATGGTTATGTAAATGTGAAAAGTGCAAGATGGTTTCATGTAATGCATTTCCTTATGTTTGTAATTTTATCACAATATATTTGTGCTAATGCTAATATCGCTGTATGTATTTTTTTCAATTCCATTAACCAGGAAACAATTGGACAGCTGGACACTGACCTTAGAAATACTAAGAGTGAAATGGCCCGTCACCTCAGAGAGTATCAGGACCTTCTGAATGTCAAGATGGCTTTAGACATTGAAATTGCCGCGTACAGGTAAAGCACCAATGATTCAGTGTTATTGCACATGGAAAGAACTGATGCATGAGATTGAAAATGAATAATAACTGACCAGTCTTTGTCAATGTCCTCATAGAAAGTTACTGGAGGGTGAAGAAACCCACTTCAGTTCTGGGGTGACTTTCTCCAGCACACCCAGCATCACTTATGGGTATCAGAGCCGCTCTGCTTTCACCTCAACCCGCAATCCCAAAAAAGAGAAAGAGGAGGAGGTACACGGCAAATCCAAGGCAGCAGCCAAGCGGGAGGAAAACACGGAGGAATCCGCTGTGATTAAGAAGGCAGAAAAGAGTGATGCTGTTGATGTTAACTCTAACTAGAATATTACGGTTGTTAAATCTAGCTCCCATAGCAGTCTTTTGAGTGTTTGGCACAGCAATCACTGCTATTAGCTGAAAACTGCCACTTGTTGTTTATGGTAATTGGTAACACGTTTAAGAAATTATTATGGTGATATAATGTTTCAAAAACCTCTACAGTATGTTGGTTTAATACTCCAGAACATAGGCCTCAAATATTTACTGTGTGTTTCTTAATTGTAGTTTCAGAGAGTATTTTAGTCCTTTTGATGATGTTAGAACTATAAAAATGAGCCTCAGTATGGAAGCATGGCCAAGATATAGCCAGCATTAACACTGATCAAACGATTATGGATAAATTCACAATTATTTATGAACGGTTTGTTGGGAAGCACTATGGCATATTACAAATAAGGGACCAAACCACTTAATTAACTGTAACACATGCCTTAACTACAATAAAGTCAGTAATTAAAATGTTTGTTCAGTTATGTCTTTTCATTCATAGATCACTCACATCACTGATCGTTTCTGTCCCATTTACAGCTCTTAATAGATATTTATTCTTAAACCTCACTAAAGACTCAGATTTAGCACATTTACCTGCAACTCTTTTACTTTAGGCATAGTGATCTTGTTTATTATCAAGACGTTTGAGCCTTTTTAAACAATGTTCTGTTAGAGCTACGCTACCAGTTATAAGTTTGGGGTCGGTAAGATTTACAGTCAAAAGAAGTCTCTCATGTTCATCAAGGCTGCATTTATTTAATAAAAAATATAGTAAAAACAGTAATATTGTTAAATATTATTAGAACCTAAAATAACTGTTCTATTTTAATATATTTCAAAATGTTTTTTATTCCGATAGCAAAGCTTATTTTCAGCATCACTCCTCCAGTCTTCAGTGTCACATGATCCCTCAGAAATCACTATTAACATGCTGATTTGCTGCTCAAGGAACATTTTTTTATTATTATCAATGTTGAAAAAAGTTGTGCTGCTTAATATTTTTGTGGAATCCATTATACATTTTTTTCTGGTTTCTTTGATGAATAGACAGTAAAAAAAAAATCAATTCAAATATGATCAATTCAATGGATCCTTTTTGAATAAAAGTACTTTAATTAAAAAAAATCGTACTGACCCGAAACTTTTGAACATATCATCTAGTACTAGCCTGTTCAATAGCAGAAAACTCATGTCCTATTTAAAGGCTCATGGATTCTTTCTCTCTCCACACACAACAGTAAGAGAATTTAAAGAAATGACTAGGCTATATCCTCCACACGACACGGCTACTGCTTTGCATTGTTCTGAATGACTAACAATCAATGAAAAATATGGCAGATGCCTTCATGAATCATTGTCCAGTCAGTAAATCCGCGTTATAATCATGCACCAAGACAGCCCTGGATCTAAAATTCGCACAAGTAAGGTAAAAAGAGATATAGGGATGCCCTTAATCAGATCATCAAATCATGGTTAATGTTAGGCTAGCCTATACCCACTTGTAAAACATTAAAAAGCGATATCAGATAAACAGTTTTGGACCTGCAATCCAACACACAGAGGTTGAAGTAGGCTACTGTACTTAAGTGCACTTTTTGAGTATGTACTTTACTTGAATATTATTTTTTCTGGAAACGTTTTACTTTAACTTCACTACGTTTAAAAGACAAATATCGTAGCTACTTTTTACTCCACTACATTTCTGTCAAGGTCCTCGAGTAGAAAGTAGTAACGTCAGTCAGGGGATGATTTTGGTTGCAGGGGTTGGATTTTGGTTGGAAATGAAAGTCGGGTTGACGTCAGAAACCGACTGATGTTGGTTTCTCGTGTCAACCCAATTTTCATTTTCAACCACAACACAACGTCTTTCCAACGTTGAAGATCAACGTCAATCTGATGTTGGATTCTATTAACCTGATTTTCATTTTCAACGTTGGGTTTGGTCTTCTAAATGCAAATTTTGTCATTGTTTTGGAGCACACTAGCCTATAGATAACAGTAAGGCTCACATATTCATACTAAAAGAATAGGGCACTATTTGAGGGAACAGCCATTTGGGTGCCCGAAACTTATTGAGTGCCAATCTGTGTTCTAGAAATAAATTTGATATTGATTTGAGGGTATGTAGGCAGGCATAGATTCAGAGGCATAAGGTACTGTAAATATTACATGCAACAATAACAAAACAATGCATTGACATTTACCTTTTACTTTTGATACTTAAGTAGCCTACTTTTAAAAACGAGTAGGCTTCTTCTGTACTTAAGAAAAAATCGGTCTTTACAACTTTTACTTGTAACGGAGTAATATTTGACCAGTAGTATCTGTACTTTAACTCAAGTAAGAAAGTTGTGTATTTTGTCCACCTCTGCCTACACAATACAGTGATAAATGATGTCTGAACCGAAATCATGCAGGCTGTTTGAGGCGGTTCTCTTGGAAACCATTTTCTACAAGGTTAATGAGCACTGAGCAGCGTCTTTCACTCTTGCACCAAGCCTCTGACTCTCCAGAGTATTTTCTGATAATGGTTTTAACAAAGAATCTCCTACAGGGGACTAGCATTACATGAGGTGAAAGATGATTCATAACATATAGGCTAATGCTCTATTTTAAGTGTAAAGAAGACAGTCTAGCAACTTGAAATCAGCAACACACAAAGAGCAAATAAGAATTGGTCAAAATATTTCGCAAAACTAAAAAGAAGACAGAATGAAAATGAGTGCATAATACTTGCATAGAATTTATCTGAAATAAGTTCTTGTGTGGTCATGCACAGATTTACATTTAGTTGTAAAGCCATTTTAAAAACAAAAAATACTTCAATTTTAATATTGCAAAATATGAAAACATATTTGAAAGCTCATTTATCCTCAAAGGCCATGTTATTACACAATATGGCAAAAAAGTACAAAAAGATTTCCATCTGATATTAACAAAGAAAAAAGAACAACCAGAAACAACCTTAAACGCCCATAGAACAGTTGAGAAGAGAAAGACAAACCAAATGTACATCTTCATTCTTGCAAAGAAAGAAATACTCAGAAATCTAACAATTTAGGTATTGTCCAGGTAGTTCAGTATCAATTTAATTTAATGCACAACACATTTAACCACAAAGTGACATGCAAAAACCAAGCAATTAAATTCATGTCAATACATTCTCTGAGGCGTAAAAGGTGTAAAAAATGACTTTGTTTTCCCCTAGCAAACATAAAAGAGCATCTACAGAAGCCTTACGGCTGTGGAAATAAGTATTTGCTAGAAATAACTAATCAGTGCTAATGTTTCTTAATGCATTTGGCAGAGATAATGCTGGCATATTCTTAAACTTTTTTAGCAGAAGGCATCCAGGAAGACTCATTGAAAAGAATCATTGCATAAGATAACTCTTGTATGTCAAAAATCAGTTTAGCCCTTGAAATAAAACTACTGTGCATTGTAGTTTTCACAGTAGTTGGTCTGTATCTTCCCTCTTTACTAAGCAGGTAGAACGAGTCCAAAGTGCAGAACCAGCATGCCATCCTAAAAGGGGAGAATAAGAAATGCGTGTATTAAGGAATACAACGTATACAGCAATGTTTTGGGTAATAAATTGCTATTTTTATTCAACAAACATGCATTAAATTGATCAAAAAATACAGTAAAGACATTTAGATTGTTACAAAAGATTTCTAGGTTTAGAAAAAAATATTAAACAGCACAACTTTGAAAACAATAATAATAATAATAATAATAATAAATATAAAATACAAGAAATGTTTCTTGAACATCAATTCAGCATAGAGTGGTGCATGTGTGACATCACTTTGTAGGCCAAAACGCAGAAACGAGTTAGCATATTAGCACTTCCGGTCCACTTTTACAGCCTCATTATGCTTATAATTGTGCTTTCATAAACTATTCTCAAACATTCTGGGAAAATGTTTTTAGATAAAAACTGAAGAGTTGTCGGAAGCTCAGTGATAAGTCATGGGACCGCGGTGCAGTTCGTTTATAGCCTACCTTTAGCTTTTTACTTCTGGCGACTGCATTTAGGCTTCAAAATTCATAAACCTTGTGTTCATCTGTGATAATTACATTGATGGACAAAACGAGCAAGTATCATAAACTTTTGTTGATCACAGAGCTCGTTTTTAGAGATAATCCAAAAGCCTATGGGAAAACCCCATTGGGTTTTTGTCGAGGGAACCAGTGTGATGCTAACTGCCAATTGGCCTACAAAGTGACGTCATACCTGCACCACTCTAATAAAAAGTGATTTCTGAAGGATCATGTGACAATAAAGACTGGAGTAATGATGCTGAAAATTCAGCTTTGCCATCACAAAAATAAATTACATTTTTAAATATATTAAAGTAGAAAGTAGGTATTTTAAATTTCAATAATAGATTTTAAAATATTACAAATTTTACTGTATTTTTTATCAAACAATATTTATATCGATACCTGATTAACCACAATGAATGATCACAGACTTCATTTTAAAAAATTTTTTTGTGTAGTCTTTGTGACTGTTAATGACGCCTCTACAACACGTACAGAATTAAGTAAGATAGCCAAAAATTGTCAATTTCCTGTATCAAAAGACAGTGTTCTGATTCTGGCTTCTCTCTTTTAATAAAAAATAAAAAAATAATTTCCCAAGATAACAAAATCCTTAATACAACTAAAACTGCAAAAAAATAATAATAATACCTTTTTCAAAAACAGTTAACTGTAAAATGCTATTCTGACAGGCAGCAGCACTTGAAGCTGCTGGTGAGGCTTTAATGTAATTCTGTGTGAAGAACAAGACAGGAACTGTGTAAGGCGCCTGTAGTTCACACTTATTAACAGCTTACTTCAGGCTCAAAAACATCTCAGTGAAACCGCTACTGACTTGAGCAATTCCCAGTAGCCTATGTGCCTATTGTATGTCTAGGCTATATTTAGCCGCATTTAAATTTTATGCACTGATGATAGGCAAAAAAAAGAAGCAAAAATAGCATGAAAAGCAAAAATATGAAAAAGGTATGTTATATCACACACTCACCTGCAATGCATTTTGTCCCATGGTGTTACAAACTTCTCTCAAAGACTGGTATTGCTTAAGAAGATGATCTCCACACACAACATCAACCTGCCAAATAAAGCGCAATGCAAATTGTGATCCAAGTCTGTTTTTTTTTGTTTTTTTTAAATCCGTTATATCATTTGTCATGCAAATGCTTTTAATCTGAACAATTTGGAAAAGTAATAGCACACCTCTCCTCAAAACATTGCATGATTTGAAGTATCATTTCAGATTATAGCACATTACCAAAGTTTAATCTTGAGAGTACACAACATATCACATATCACAAGTAAAATGAGCAATAGCAAATTGGTAATAAACTATTTAGAGGAGTGCTTTTTCAGTGACCCTAAAATGCCAGATGGAAATTAACTTCAATTCACCAAATACAACAGAGCCTCAGTCTAATCCCAAAATGATTAGACAATTTTAAGAGTGTATGTGGAGCGGAGCATAGCAGGCTGTCCTGGAGCAAAGCACACAAACGCTTGTTTCCTCTTTCACCTCTATCCCTGTAGATGTCCCTGGCACTATGAGGCGTTCAACACCGGGCCAGATCAGACTTAGCCAGGAAAAAACCTTAAGCCAGTAATCCAGATACAACTGTTAGCCTCGCAACATGCAAGCAGCCTTCGCAAACAACTGCTGCATGTGACCATGCACAGGAATATTGCAATTAATGTTTATTACCAAAAAATAAAACTTCAACTCATCCCTTTTTCAGAACTGACTTAAAAGCAGAAATGGAAAGCTTATAATTTTATAATAGCACAATAATTTGTCTATTAAAACTTGTGTATTATTTGATCTGTAAATGGTTTAAATCAACAGTTTGAGTCATTTTTAGGGTGTTAGAGTTTATGGCATTACACTGTCATGGCAGCAGTTCAAATTCATTTTTGTGGTCAACTTTCTGCCACAAATGCAGTTGGTTAAGCTTAACCTGAACTGAACCCAGAATATATCTTTACAATGCCCCAAATCAACTGTATACATACTATGAACAATTACCAATGAAAATAGTGTGAATACTTAAGTAGATTCCTGACTGTGAATCTACTATATGGGATACATTGTAAATCATACAATTGAATTCAAATTAATTAACATGCATTTCCTATATGGGGTAAGAGTTTGGTTTAGGGTTAGTTGCCATAATTTCCTGTTATTATCATAGTAAGTACATGTAACTTATAACAGGACACTGTAAAATAGTGTTAACGTTTAAATATATGGATCTCAAACTGGAGACAGCTCTGTCAGTCTGCAGAAGTGACAGCTGAATAATGAAAACACGGCTCTAGGTTTTCTTTTCAAACAGAAACACTTATTCACAACTGCAGACACTCATTTCTATGCTTGACTGAGCTGTGGTTCTTTCCAAGGACTCAAATCCTTATCCAGAATTGGGATTAGAAGAAAAGTAATTAAACAGCAATGTGGCAGGATTGTTAAGTGTGACAGAGAGTCACTGAAGTGTCGAGAGTGAAAAGGACCATCCTAATAACAATTTCTTTAATCACACTTTCATAAGATGACCTATGGTAGTAACCCTAAAGACGGCAAGCAATCATTTTGCTGAATTTAGTTAGATAAGGAGACAAAAAATAACATTTTTGCATCAAATGACTCAGCACATCTTTGCTTGGAGTGAAGGGTAGTGCCAGTCCAGTCAGTATGAATTACTGAGTGACTGGCACAGCTGGGGGGGATGTTCACCCCACATATCTTTCAGACCTCTGACATTGCAGACTGTCTGAGGCAGGATTTATGCGTCTGGTTTAGTGAAAAGAAAGCTGTTTAAGACCAAGACTTTATTCTGAGTGTGGTTTATAATTAAAAATATGCATTGCGTTAACAAGATAAAGATAAAGGGATAAAAATAGCTGTTCCACCTTGCAGTTTTGACTCAGCTCCATCTTCCTCCTGATAAAAAGCTCCACATGACGGACAGTGGCTTCCCCTGACACACGCACATACTTCCTCTCAAGGGGCTTGAGGGTGAAAATATAATCATGACAAATTCAGCAAGACCTTCAACATAATTTCAGCTCAATTCTATACAATGATTCATCTGTTTATATTTTATAAGAACAAATAATATTGCAATGTGTTGCCTGAATATAAGATGCATTATCTCATGTGGATACAGAAAAAACATCACCACAAAAAATCCCAGTTAAATGCCACTCTTATTAGAAGCAAAATAGAATTGAAAAAAACATTACCTTATAGTTCTCAACGCCCTCTTCAGCTCTATAAATCAAAGATATGCAAACAAAAAAAATGTTAGCTGAAACATTTGCAAATCACATTTGTGTAATAACATAAATAATAATTTATAAATTATATTTGCAATTGTGTAAAATCAGATCATTTTTAATCAAGAAAAAAGCACATGGCTTCTCAACCATGGCGTTGAGAATAACTATTGTTTTTATTGAAGATCATACAGAATATTCTGGACTCACAAAATTAATCCCTGTTAATTCATTTAATACATCAATATTCTCTGTTAAAAAACAAAAACAACTGAAAACATGTAGCACTGGCATAATCATATCAGAAATACCAGAGAAAATATCTTAGCCAGTGTTGGACAATAGAGGGCCTTGGAGTCAAAAAGGTTGAGAACTGCTGCTTTACAGTCTTTTGATTTTTAACAGTTTAGCTCCATCTAGTGAACATAACCTACATGGCATTCAGAACAAAATTAAAATTAAACATGTAATCAAACATTACTCCATTTACTTTCTTAATCCATGCTGCTGGCTTTATTGCACGATTCATCGGTGCATGTTATTCCAAAAACATATAACTTGTCTTTGTTATCTTTTATCAAAATGCAATTTCTTGCTCTGCCTCTGAAGTTATTGCACTTAGATGCACTGACTGAAAGCACTAGAAACAGAATAACATCACTTATATAAGCATAATCACAATCAACATTACTGACCCCACAAACTCCAACATCAGAGACACATCTAGCTCTGAGGGAATAGTAAAAACAGACTGAGGCAGCAAGTCTTTCTTCTGTCTATGATGCAGCTTCAATGGGTATGTAGATGGAGCTGCCACTAGGTGAAAAAAAAGAGAAAAATGAATCATAAGCACTTTCAAATCTTAATATTTCTCAGCATCTCAAACGCTAAAACGTGCATATATATATATATATATTCAAAGAATACACTAGTAAAGTGATTGCACTGAACAAACCTGGCTTAGGAATGTCAAGCCCTCTTCGTTTATAAAATTCACATATACGCGACCTTTCATCTTGAGAGGAAAAACACAAACAATTTATTTTCTGTAAAATGTTTCTCACATATATCTGGGATGACAAACTGGGCCAACAAATGTGTAGCAGAAGAGAGTTCAAAACTAACTTCACTAACCTCCTTCCAAATATGGAACCATCTTAAAAACAATGTCTTGTAATTGTCGGTCAGGTCTAAAAGAAAAAGGGATGAAATTTGACTCTGAGCTTGGCAACCATGTTAAAACATGACCAGTAATTAAACACTAAAGCACATACGAATCCCTGGGACATATGTGAGGCTACTATTGCTAATTAGACACAAGGGATTGTCCTGGATATAACAGCTAGACTAAAACTCTAGGGATAGACCAAAACTGGTAAACAACACTACGCCCTAAACACATAGTTCACCAAGGATGAAACTGACAAGAAAAATAATAAAGAAAGAAATCAATGAAACTAAATTTACCTGATACTGTACAGTGGCTGTGTCTGGTGTACGACAATAGAGCAGTTAGGACACCTGTTGCTGTAGAAAAAGTGCTTGACAATACAGCTCTTACAAACTGTTAAGGAAGAAAAAGGGCGAAAGTTAAATAAACAGGCGTGTTGCAAAACATTGTTGTAGATCATGGATTATATGAACTATTTGATACCACTACATTGGTGGGTCAGTTGCAGGAAATGTAAACTTACAAGTGTGAAGACACTCTGTGATGGTAGTGGCATCAATGAAAAATCCATTGCAGAGGGCACAGCGAATATAGGGATAAAATTCCCTAAGAGGCAGGGAACGCTAAAAACAAAACACATACATACTTATAATACTTATAATATTATGTACTTACAATATTTGTGTAAACTATTATATTTGTTATATACACATTTAGATGTAAGAATGTATATTATAAATAAGTGTTTCTATATTTGTTCATGCAATTTAAACGCTTATATACACATGAAAAAGTATAAGTACAAGTATTATTTACATACATATAAATAAACATATTTATTAGTTGAGTGAGTATTTCATATATGCAATAACAACTTACATACAAGTTAAAGCACTTTTATAATAAAAACTCGACTTATTTGCTGCTTTAGTATTGTACCTCGTCGTCAGGATGTTGTTCATTAGCTCTCTGGCTCTCGTCCTCTTCGCAGAAGGAAGCGTCCGTCTGAAAGCACCCACGCGTGGATCCCTCCTCCTCCAATACAACTCCGTCCATAGAGCACGCAAAGTGTGAAGCCCCTAAAACAACTGCTGGAGAACTACTACGAACGCCTGCCTGGTCTATCTTGAGAAACTGAGTGACTTCATTCGAAATGAACCGCGAATGGTTAATTTCAGGTACAAGTTTAGAAACACTTCAATTCACTTGTGCACCTTCACGGTGTGCGCGCAATACTCCAGTGACGTAGTTTAATGGGGCTAGAATAAAAGTCCCCAAAGGAAAGACTAAATAAATTGATCAATTAATAAATATAAAAATGTATAAATAAATAAACAAATATATAATAAATTATTACTACAAAATATTATTATATTTCCCTTCATAGTTCGCTTATCTACTTCACACATCCAGACCAGAACAATATGTTTATGAGATTGAGGGTCAACTGGCAAAGTCTTTACAAAAGATTAATTTAAGTTTACGGTTGTTGTGTTAAAAAAAACCTGACTTAATTTGAAAAGCTTTGACGAAATCTACTCTGTGTTTTAATGAACTGCATCAACACACAATATTATAAAATATAATAAATATTATATTTTTCGTCGTAGTCAAAATACACACACGACCAAGTGGACAATGGCTAAACTTTAGGTAGATCTCGCATTCGCATATGTAGACAACTTGTATAATTATTGCAGTTTGTGTTAAATTAAATTGTATCAGTCTGTTGAAATATTAACGGGGTTTAAAGAACGCCAAAGCATAACCCTTTCTTAAAACCTATATATTATTTAGTTGTCTATTTTTGTAATTTATGTTTTTTATTGCTTATATTTGCTACGTGTATTGTTTTGTTAAATAAAGCATTTATAAAATGACTTTTTTTCGAATAGGGTGTTTGAATGGAAGTTTTCTACCCTCTATCGGCACAAGAGAGGAATGACAGCAAAGATGGCGGCGCCTATGAACAACGTGGATGAAATTCGTGAGAGAGTAATATTGGGTGAATTTGGCGTAAAAAATGTAAGTTATGCACTCTACGGAATTTGTATTTATTTATATACTGTTCACTGTGTGTTCAAGTCGATATAGGTTGTTTCATTCTCAGTTTAAGTATGCATAATTTATAAAACGTTGCACATGTCATGTAGGTTTCTTCGTGCATAATAAACTGCAGTGTTTTTGTTTATTTTATTTATATGATCATGCTTAATAGCTTGTATTTCTGTAAGCTACATATGTAACTACTATTTACTGTATTTATAGGTCCATACTACAGATTATCCAGGAAATTACCCAGGTTACGATGACACATGGGACTTTGAAAAATTCAAAAAGGTGTGAATTGTAGAGGCTTTCCTTTAATTATAATGAATATCGTGCTGAATCGGGCGTTTAATACGTGATTGATGCAAAATGTGTATATTACTCTTCCAGAATTTCAGGATCGATATAGTTAATTCTGATGAAAACACGCTGGAGTTTGATATGATTGGAATTGACGCTGCCATCGCCAATGCTTTTCGCCGTATTTTACTTGCTGAGGTATGACCTTATTGTCTGCTTGTGTACATGTTGTATTACCATCATCATCTGTTCTTAAATCAGGAGGTGACAGTCATCATGTTCTTTGAACTGTAGTGTTTATTTTCTTCCTCATCCATTTGACTATTCAGGTCCCAACAATGGCCATTGAGAAAGTCTTCATTTACAATAACACATCGATTATTCAGGATGAGATTTTATCTCATAGGCTTGGTCTTGTGCCCATTAAAGCAGATCCTCGTCTATTTGAGTACAGGAATTCGGGTAAGTTATTTCTGGAAGCACATGTTAATAAGATGATCTTGAGGAAAGTCATTTTTGTAATGGTGCCACAAATGCCAAAACTGACTGAAGTTGTTAAAGACAGTTGATTATTCTTTGTTTTCTCATAATGTAATTGATGATAGTTTGACAGCTGAGTGTGTTGTGTTTATCAGAGGATCAGGAAGGCACAGAAATTGACACAATTCAACTTCAGCTGAAGGTAAAATGCTCAAGGAATCCTAGAGCCCCAAAAGACTCTTCAGATCATAAAGAGTTATATCTCAATCACATGGGTGAGTAAAATGAGGTTTACTTTTTTAAATTAAGGGAGGGGGGGTTTATGACAAAATCAGGCGTTTTATTTTTTCTCCCGAGGTTTACTTTTTAATATACATTTTGTTTTCCATGATTAATTATTTACCCTCTCTCTCGACCTTTTTTTTGTGCCTTATAAAACTAATTTAAACTTGTAACTCATCTCTATGTTTGTTAAGTGTGTTGTTCCAAACCCATATGACTTTAATTCGTCTGTGGCTGCACAATTTGAGGAAACATTTAAATTGTGGGTTAAAAAAAAATGCAATTAAAAGTCTCCACGTTTGCTGTGCTTATTTGTACGGCTGCACAGCTTGGCCTAACATTTTTTATTTCTGACTATAACATAATAATAATTATCATTATGAATTACTTATTATATGAAGAATTATTTTTCCTATATAAAATTGTTAAACAGAAAGAAATATTATTGTAATATTGCACTGTAAACAATAATATAATATTTTATCAAATACATTTTTTAGTACTGCTGTAAAATTACAATTCTGATATGAATGGTTGTCTTAATTTCTTCATTTTCAAAACTTAAACTATTAAGCTTCTCTTTTGTTGGCAACAGCTGGTTTGTAAGCATTTCTCATTACAAGTTTGGAAGATGGTTGTTGTCTTCCTGAATACATGTTATAAGTAACCCAGACTCAGAGCACACGCAGAGATGAGTTTGTGTGGATTAGCATTTACCGAGAACCGAGCCGCTCTGAGATGCTGAAAACGCTGGATCATGACGTCAGCTGCTTGCATGTACAGTAAATGAACACGTGCTACACACCTAAACATGCAGCTCATATATTTATTTAAATGAATCGCAGCAGTTGCAATTTGATAATCGCATCGCAGTAAAACATATTTCAATTTAATATGTTTTATTTACATAAATTGTACAGCCCTACATGCATCACAAAAGATGTTAGGCTGAATGTTTATGTCACTGTCACCTTTCCTTATTTGGAAAAAAATGATGTAATGAAAGTAAAAGGGGATTTAGACTTTCAAACACAAACATTCTGCCTAACATCTCATTTTGTGTTCCAGGAAAAAAGAGTCCTACAGTTTTGGAACAACAGTTTGTGTAAATAATGAGGGTTTCACAAAGATATTAATTCCCAACCATGACAAAACATTCTAGTTATCACTGCACTGTTTTACAACATGTCACTGAACACTTGTGTTTTGTTTCAGTCTACTCAGGTGACATAAAATGGCTCCCAGTTGGAAATCAGGCCGATGTATTTGCAGATGCCAAGATTGGTCCTGTGCATGGGGACATTCTCCTGGCACAACTCCGACCAGGGCAGGAACTTGATATAGTCATGCACTGTGTCAAAGGAATAGGTGAGTAATATAAGAGGCCAAGAAGATGTTTGATTTCCAGGGAGGCATTTTTTTTTTTTTCTTTAATAAAGTTTTAGTTATTATCTAACTCGATTGTCAAATCTCTAGTTTCCTGTATATTGTTTATGAATTGTGTGATTTAACTGGAGAGATTTGTTGCACCTCACAGGCAAGGATCATGCCAAGTTTTCTCCTGTGGCCACCGCAAGCTACAGACTCCTTCCTGATATCACATTATTACAGACCATTGAGGGAGAACAAGCGGAGAGGTTAAAGCGCTGCTTCTCACCTGGAGTTATTGAGCTAGAGAATGTGAATGGTAGGACTATTCAATATATTTACATGTAGTCTTGATATTTGGTGCTTTTGTTGTTGTATTATAATCCAATAATTATGCATTTCAGGAAGGAAGGTAGCTAAGGTTGTCAACAGTCGTTTGGACACATGCAGCAGAGAAGTTCTTCGGCATGATGACTTGAAGAACTTGGTGAAACTGGGCAGAGTGCGGGATCATTTCATATGTATGTAGTGTTGCATTAGGTTTGTTTTGTGGTGATTTACCAAAGGTATTGTCACATTTTCTTCTGTGTTTTCTTTTTAGTCTCAGTGGAGTCCACAGGGATCCTCCCTCCTGATGTCCTGGTTACAGAGGCCATTAATGTCCTCATCTCTAAGTGCCAGAAGTTTCTCACAGAGCTTGATACGACAGAAATGGACTAGATGGAAGAAAATAAGGCTAGCCACAATCATCCTATAGCTTTGAATGAAATCGTGTGATTGGTTTGCTGGCATTGATACATACATTTTTAAGCTTTAGCTAAAACAAAAACCCTCCCTTAATAAGTGTGAATTCATACAAATTCCAGCAAGGAGTTCTTTATTCAACTTAAGGTTGTAACGTAACAGCATTCCAGAGATTTAAGTTTATATAAATTAAAAAAAGCAGTTTCTTTTTAGTCAAGTTAATCTGTTTGGTTTGAGATGTCCAGATATAACTCAACATAATTCTGTAAATCACATATTTGACAATACATTTTGTGACATATTTATGTTTTTCCAATGTATATTAAACTTTTGTTTTTGAAAAAATGATCTTTTCTCTCAATCTATGTAGTCAACATCTTAAAGCACTTTGCCAGAGTCTTTTCAGCCTTAGCCCCTATATTATATTATATTTCTGAATTATTGGAATTAGGGGTGGGCGATAAGGTAAAAATATATCACGATTCTTTTTCATGTTGGTTTTACATGTGACTGAGCATTACAGCCAAACTAATGTCTCTATTTGTGACCCTGGATCACAAAACCAGTCACATGTCGCACGGGCAATAGCCAACAATACATTGTATGGGTCAAAATTATCGATTTTTCTTTTATGCCAAAAATCATTAGGATATTAAGTAAAGATCATGTTCCATGAAGATATTTTGTAAATTTCCTACCGTAAATATATAAAACATGTATTTGTGTGAGTGAATGCAGCACAATCATGAACATAAATGTACAACTTTAAAGGAGATTTTTTCAATGTTTCGATTTTTTTGCATCCTTAGATTCCAGATTTTCAATAGTTGTATCTCGGCCAAATATTGTCCTATCCTAACAAACCATACATCAATGGAAAGCTTTTTTATTCAGCTTTCAGATGATGTATAAATCTCAATTTAAAAATTGACCCATGTGACTGGTTTTGTGGTCCAGGGTCACATTTTAAAAACAAAGCCTTACAAGGTAACAACATGTAAAATAATAAAGAACATTTAGGCCAAAGTGACGAAGATAAAAATCTTTGTGATTATTTTCTTTATTAGTAAAAGATAAGAACAAAGATGCACAATATAAATATACAAATAAAATAAAAAAAGTGTTTTATTTTTTCAGCTACCGTAGGTGTATTTAACAAGCATTCAAGAAAGAAATGAAATGGAACAAATATAAAAATAAAACACTACATAGACTTCACTTTATATATTATACATTGATACTTATTAAAGCTACTATTAAAGTTATCAGAGCAGTGAGTGATTTTCTCTTTGTTTTTTGTTGTTTTATTAACAGTAAAGGGATAGTTCCCCCAAAAATGAAAATCATTTACATACACTGACACAACACAAAACATGAATTTTACTTGGTTACATGAGACTCATACAAATACAATGTGACAATATTATATTGTTTTCTATTTTAATATATTTATATAATGTAAAATTTGTATTTATTCGTGTGATGGAATAGCGGCACAGACACAGACAATTGTTTTTTCCGGCAAGGCTTTAAAGCATCATCAAATAATGAACTTTTGTAAATTGCAGTATCCCGTGAGTGTAACTCGACCTCTGTGTTAACGTGATGTGAATGTACGTCGCATTGTACAGTATGTTGGGAAGGAGGAGTCAGAACACGGACGCACGGACACGACATGACAAAAAAAACTGTTTTCTAGTTTAATATATTTATTAGGGATGCACCGACACCACTTTTTCCAGAACGAGTCCGATACCGATACTCCCATTTTTGGTACTCACCGATACCTGTATTTTCACTGCATTTCTAATTTTTTTTAATCAGAAGATAAACCAAAAGAATATAAATCATATTAGTTGGCTTAATTTGTTAATCAAATATATATTTCCTCAGTTATTTTCATGCTTAATTAAGCCTGCTAAAATTCATAGTATGAGCTTCTTTTACTTTCACTGTTCATTTTATTGCTCTGTCATATTTTATCTTTCATTTAATAGCACATCACATATTTAGAGCAGCTCCAGAAGGGCTCAGTGCTGAGGATTGGGAAAGTGGTACAAATGTTCAGACACCAGTGAAATACCAATTCTTCATTCCAATTTTGATTGCACGGACACATGGGCTCCGGCACCGACATGGACAAACCGGCAAGGACACTGGCACGGGCACAGACGCTGGCACGGACACCGGCACTGACACACCGACACGGACACCGGCAATGACACGGACAAACCGGCATGGACACCGACACGGACACATCAGCAAGGACACCGGCACGGACACCGGCACGGTTGTTACATGAGACTCATACAATACGATACAGATGTGTACCGGCACGGACACTGGTACAGACACGGACACTCCGGCAGGGACACTGGCACACCGGCACCAGACACGGACACATCCGCACAGATAAACCAGCACGGACACCGGTACCAACACAGACACACTGGACACAATGGCACGGACACCGGCACGGACACATGGGCACTGACATGGACAAACCGGCGCAGACACATAGACACCGGCACGGACAAACCGGCACGGACACCGGCAATGACACGGACAAACCGGCACGGACACCAGCAATGACACGGACAAACCAGCACGGACACTGGCACGGACACATGGGCACCGACATGGACAAACCAGCATGGACACATGGACACTGGCACGGACACCGGCAATGACACGGACAAACCGGCACGGACACATGGGCACCGACATGGACAAACCAGTACGGACACATGGACACCGGCAATGACACGGACAAACCGGCACGGACACATGGACACGGACACATGGGCACCGACATGGACAAACCAGCATGGACACCGGCACGGACACCGGCAATGACACGGACAAACCAGCACGGACACATGGACACCGGCAATGACACGGACAAACCGGCACGGACACATGGACACGGACACATGGGCACCGACATGGACAAACCAGCATGGACACCGGCACGGACACCGGCAATGACACGGACAAACCAGCACGGACACCGGCACGGACACATGGGCACCGACATGGACAAACCAGCATGGACACATGGACACTGGCACGGACACCGGCAATGACACGGACAAACCGGCACGGACACATGGGCACCGACATGGACAAACCAGTACGGACACATGGACACCGGCAATGACACGGACAAACCGGCACGGACACATGGACACGGACACATGGGCACCGACATGGACAAACCAGCATGGACACCGGCACGGACACCGGCAATGACACGGACAAACCAGCACGGACACATGGGCACCGACATGGACAAACCAGTACGGACACATGGACACCGGCAATGACACGGACAAACCGGCACGGACACATGGACACGGACACATGGGCACCGACATGGACAAACCAGCATGGACACCGGCACGGACACCGGCAATGACACGGACAAACCAGCACGGACACATGGGCACCGACATGGACAAACCAGTACGGACACATGGACACCGGCAATGACACGGACAAACCGGCACGGACACATGGACACGGACACATGGGCACCGACATGGACAAACCAGCATGGACACATGGACACCGGCACGGACACCGGCAATGACACGGACAAACCAGCACGGACACATGGGCACCGACATGGACAAACCAGTACGGACACATGGACACCGGCAAAGACACGGACACATTGGCATGGACACCGGCACGGACACCACCATCGGCACGGACACAAGCACCGGCACGGAGACACCGACACAGGCATGGACAAACCGGCACAGACACCGGCACGGACATGGACAAACCGGCACAGACACCAGCACCGGCATGGACACATCGGCACGAACACATCGGCACGCACACCAGCACCGGCATGGACACATGGGCACGCACACCAGCACCGGCATGGACACATCGGCACGAACACATCGGCACGGACACCGGCACGGACAAAGAATAAACAACAATAAACACCTGTAAACAATCAAGACCGTCAACCAATAAGAATATGACACAGAAGACTAGGGAAGCAAAATACATAATTTCATGACTGCAATGGAAATACATGACAAACTGGAAACATGACTATGAGAATTAACATGAGGCATGAACATGAAACAAAACCCAAAACTAAATGTGACAATATTATTACAAATTCAAATAATTGTTTTCTATTTTAATATATTTATATAATGTAAAAATGTTATTTATTCCTGTGATAGACAAATGACAAATGTTTAACTGGCAAGGCTTTACAGCATCATCAAATAATGAACTTTTGTAAATTGCAGTATCCCGTGAGTGTAACTTGACCTCTGTGTTAACGTGATGTGAATGTACGTCGCATTGAACAGTATGTTGGGAAGGAGGAGCCAGAACTGCAACTGATAGAATGCACTGTAGCACAATACTACGATATTTCTTCAAAAGCAGATCGTGGAGACATTTTAATCGTCCACGATCAAAAATCGTGATATTCCACCCCTAATTGGAATTCTGGTAAGCCTGTGAAGAGTTTCTTGAAATTGTGACTTTCTCATTTAGGGTCATGAACATGCCTGTAAAATGTCAACACTAATGTATTTGGGAACGTGCATACAAAATTTCTATTACTTTGGTGCTGGTTGAGGAGATTTCACCACTTCCATATGTAAAGTGCTTTGAGTACAGAGGAAAGCACTATATAAATGTGTCAAATTATTATGAATTATTATTACAATTATGTTTGTGGGTCAATATGATATTTGATTTTGTTATATCAGTTTCTTGACCACTCTGAAGGTATTTATATCTATGCATTTGGCAGACACTTGCATTGCAGGCTGATATTTTTATTAGTTAATGCATGCTCAGTTCCCCTGGAATCGGACCCAAAAACACACAGACTGTGGTTTTCTATGCTTCTGTTTAAAATGTTGAAATGTTTTGAAAAATGTTAAAAGATAATAGTTACAATATTATTTATAATTTTCACAATGTATACATTTCTTTAAAATAAAAAGTTGTTGAATAATACAGAGCCCCGCACATGACGTGTACATACATTTTATATATATATATATATATATATATATATATATATATATATATATATATATATATACACATATATATACAGTGAGGAAAATAAGTATTTGAACACCCTGCTATTTTGCAAGTTCTCCCACTTATATATATATATAAAAATAATGGTCCCGCATGTAGAATACAGTGTTTCTCATGTTTTTTTTTTGGGGTTTTTTTGTAATGTGTGAGAAGTATTAATGTTAAAGGTTTGCTGTTTTTACCTTTTTTTTGTTATTTTTTCATAGTATTTGTGTGTGTGTGTGTCTGAATTGTATTGAATCCAATTAGGGTCAGTTTAACCCACAATAACTGTAAACCTAATAAAAAATAGATTTAAACTTGTTAATATTCATAAAACAGCAATACCGTTAAAGGGATAGTTCAGTTGATGGGCAAAATTGACTTCCATAGTATTTTTTTTTTTTTCCTACTATGGAAGTCAATGTGGTCCATCAACTATTTGGTTACCGATTCTTCAAAATATCTTCTTTTATGTTCAGCAGAAGAAAGAAATTCATACAGGTTTGGAACAACTTGAGGGTGAGTAAATTATGACAGAATTTACATTTTTTAGTGAACCATCCCTTTAAGCTAGCAGCAAAATGTGAGTGACCCGGCCATCACTCTTTGCGTGCATTTAGATTTTTTGTCTTTTGGATCATTCATGTTCATAGTTTCCACATAAAAAAAAAAAACTAAGTGTTTTCCAGTTTTATTTTGCCTGCCAGTTCTGCTCTCTATCAATGAAATCAAATTATGTATCTTGGTGAATGGTGATGGATGCAATCAAGTCAGTCTTCTGAGATGTCCTTAGATTAATTACACGTATACCTCTTGACACTGTTTAAACACCTAATGCCAGTAGGACTAAGTAATGCAGTACTATCGGGACGTTTTCCTTTTTATCGTGGCAGTGACCTGAAAATTTGACTTAGTGTTCAGTTCAGTGAACTTACTTAGAGGTATGTAGTACTTGCTTGGAAAGTTTCCAGCTTGAAAATGCCTATATTTTATATACAGATCATCCCCAATAAATATGCAATGATTATTTGCCATCAGTGCTTCTAAAGTGCACGCTGAGGTTCCTGTCTGCTTTGAGTTACATACAAACATGCTGACTGAATTACTAGAGCTAATGTCCAGCATATGCTGCTATTGCCAGAGGCAGATGTGTCTAAAGTAGCTTTGCATTTGCACTGTAGGGCATTGTTTGGCACAATGAGGGCTGGAGTCAGCACAATGAAAGCATTATGCGTGAAATCCTGTTTTTTCTTGCCAGATGATACAAACACCAGAGCACCTGATGAAGTTCCTTCAGATTTATGCATGATCCAGATACTTCACTTTGCATCTAATTAGTTTTGTTGACCTCAATAGGAGAAGTTCTTTGCCATTTCCACACATTAATTCTGCATTTTCCAGGTGGCCTTAGTCACATTTTGGCTTATTATTATGGGTGGGCACAACATCTGCAGTAGATCATTTTGAGCTGTATTTTACCAAACACCCGCCCACCCATAATGCTCAAGTAAATAGCTACATAATCGCACACAATGTGTACAGGACTGTTGAAATTGGGCCAGGTTGTCTTCGGAGACGGCGAGTCACAGAGGGAAGCGGCACAATAAGTGGGTCACCTTCCATTGTGCGGCTCGCATCATTAGAATGGTTCTGCTGAGACTGGTTGAGACTGGAGTCGTTTGGCACTCTCCATTCCTCTCCATCTTGTCTCATTACTCAGCTTTGCTCTTGGCAAGCAGCGGACACCATTTGAAGCATAAAAAGACAGAAGAAAAATCTCATATCCTTGTTGGCCAGAGCTCTTGTTTATAAAACATACTGTATTTTTCTAAGCAAGCAAATTATGGTGAAAGGATCACCCAGTTCCTCGGGCCACTTGGTGGAATTTTCTTTAAAACAGTTTGACAGCTCATTAAGATAAGGCTTATTATATTTTTTGACTGTGGATATTACCATTTTTCCTAACTACTTCAGTTTTCCATTGCTAATAAAACAAATTGCTTTTGATTTCATGCTTATTATATATTTTGACTGTCTGGATATTACCATTTTTCCTAATTACTTCAGTTTTCCATTGCTAATAAAACAAATTGCTTTTGATTTCAACTTGGGTCAAATAATTTGACAAATGTCTCAGTCTTGACATGAATGGCAGTGGAAGTTTAATGCAAGAATATGGGCTGATTTTTGCCACATTAAAGAATGACGTTACGATAAAAGCCTGCTTAAACCAAGCTAAACTTGTTTGCTCATCTTCCACATTGGTCAGGCAGGTCTGTTAGCTGGTATCAGAGGGGCTTTGGGCACTTTTCACCCAGCCTGAGCCAGAAAATTGCCCCAACATCTTTTTCAATTCAGTCAACAGACCAGCAAACCAGACATGGCTGGTTTAATAAGTTTTTATTGGCTGGTTTTCACTTTTCAGCTGGTCAGGCAGGGAGAACACCACAAGGGCTGAGGATCTGTTTAAACCAGCTAAGACCAACAAACCAGCTTAAATTTTTTTTTCCAGAACTAATGAATCTCTCATTTGGCAATGCAAAAAAAAAAAAAAAAAAAAAAACTACCTAAATTAAGCTGGTTTGCCAGGCTTAGCTGGTTTAGGTTGGTCTCCCAGTCTGGTCGACCTGTTTTTCAGCAAGTCTCCCAGCCTGACAAGCTGTAAAGTGACCAGAACCCCTATAAACAAGTCCAACAGACCAGACTGGGAGTCCAGCAAACCAAATTAGACTGATTTTAGATATTTGTATTGCAAAAGACCAGCTGTCCATCTGATAAAAACAGCTTAGCCAGGCTGGGGACCAGTTTAAACCAGCTAAGACTCTCAAAAAACTTTTGTAGTTTTGCAGCAGACTAATGAATATATCATCTGAAAAAAGAAAAACCTAAAAAACACTTAAACTATCCTGAGCTGGTTTAAGCTGGTCTCCTAGCCTCGTCAAGCTGCTCTTCAACCAGACTGAAGAGAGCCCAATACCCTTTTAAAACCAGTCAACAGATCAGCTTGACCAGGCTGGGAGGAGACCAGATTAGGCTGGTTTAAGATGTTTTATAAGGGCCAGGTGACCAGCTGGCATCCATCTAAAATCAGCTTAGCCAGTCTGGAAGTCCAGTTTAAACCAGCAAAGACAAATAAACCAAGTTTTTTCCAGCAGGCTAATACACATTTCTCATTTGACAATGCCATATAAACTATTCCCATTCAACATAATTAGGCAAACTCTTTGTTTCGTTTAATATACACAGTCTGTAAGGAACTGTCTCCGAACGCTGATTAATGACCCATTTGGAGTGTTCTCAGATAATCTTTGCATTAAGCGACGTCCTTCCTCGTCGCAGGTCACAGGTGGCTGGGCTCCTGGGGCCCAGAACGAGTAGAGTTAATTGAACACGAGGCGCCCGTCCGCCTGCCTACGTGCTCGCCGCCTGAGTGGAACTGTGTATTTCCAGTGAGTGAGAGACAGAATAATGCCGTGCCTTGTGTGCCCCGGCGAGCTATCACTGCTCTGCCGTTGCCATGGTGACAGTGCCCTCGCTGGGTACAGCGGGCTGGAGAAGTTGCTCTGGCTCTGCGTCATATTTATTCCAGTGGATCAGTGCGCTCTCTCCCGCCTCCTCCTTTTGCTCTCCTCTATGCTCTCTCTCTCTCTCTGTCCATGCTTTTTAGGGCTAATTGACCCAGCTCCAGATCATCAATACACAGAGCTTCGACTACCACAAACAGCACAGACCCCGAAGAGGTAAATTGTGGTGAGGCAAACAATGTGGAACATTGTTAACTTGATTAGATTCATTTGGGTTTTTTTTTTTATTCAAGTGGTGATAAATTGACTTGTTTTGTTGTTGTTGTTGTTCTTTACATGCACTTAATTGAATCAGGAGTTGATTATAGATCCTTCCTCTCTGTTTGTTTCTCGACAGCGCGGCAGCACCAGGAACACCGCCGTAACTGCGAGGGAAGGTGAGTGAGTGTCAGCGCATGCAGGTAAACATCTAGGCTTCAACAATGGTGGTGTCAGAGGAAAGACAGAGGAGGGATCATCTTTGTTTTCAGCAGAGCCGCGAGTTGGAGTGTGAGAGCGTGTGACTGAGGACGAAGGAGAGAGAGGGAGGGAGGGAGGGAGACCTGATTGTGCAGTCTGTGGTGAAGAGCATCTCCCGAGGCTCAGCGCTTCAAAGCCAATCTGGGGCTCTGAAAACAAAAAGCCATTTCCTTCAGCGGCGCAAGGAAACCCCTCAATGTGAGATTATTCTCCATGGAGTGGCTCTCTTTGTTCTTCGATCACTGCGTTTCGGACCGCAGCTCCTCTCGGCTGAGGAAAGTAAATCAAATGAGATCATCAGAGGCATTTTAAGAGTAAATAATTGCAGGAATTGCAGAACACATCTGATTTTGTATCTGATTGGCAGGTTGTTTGTGTCTGTGTGGGATGGAGAGTGTTGTCTCGGTGTCGGCATATTGATTTTGAGTGACAGGTGACATGTAATAACAGCGGTGCGATGAAAGCAGAGCACTGTTCCCTAGATACGCTGGATGAGAGTCTGTGAAATCAAGAGGTTGCTGAGTGCTCGCTCGCTCCCCCCCCCCCACGGAGTTGTCAGGCGGCTTTGACAGGGGACGTAAAGGACCAGTGGTGTGTGAGATTCGGTAGTTAGAAGCACAGCCCACTGGAGGGAGAGGCTTTGAGAAGGGAGAAGCAGGGCAGAGCGGGGGAGGCGTCGGGTCGATCGCGGGGCTGACACAGAGTGGGTGCCATGTGGACAGGGACCTCTGTCTGTCCTTTGGGACTATGAGGAAGCCAATGAGTCTCTGAAATCAGGAGGGTTGAAGATGTGAGCGTGCAGTTAGAGACAAAGACAAATGCTGAGCTTTTTTTAATTACAAAGTGATTAACTTCTAAATTGTAGTGTTTTCAGTGAGTGCTCTGTCAGTTTTAAACACGGGCTCCTTGAAGAAATTAGACACCTTAGCACACTCCCTGGGCTGTTTCTCCAATGTCCCAGTACCCCAGGTACGTTCTGAATTTTTAATCTGGAAAATGGTTCAGCCATTAACTGAACCATTTTCTTGTCGGTGTGAATAAATGACAGTTGCTACATTTATAAAACAAGGTATTTCTATGTTGTTGTTTTTTGACATGTACCATAGAAATACCATGCTATTCCTAAAAGTAAATATGATTGTTGATATCATGCATTATGAATATGGTAACATTAACAAAATCATTCTGTTGTCAATAAGAGTAAATCATACTACTATATTTGCAGAAAAGGGTATTACTATGATTCTGGACACTGAATTACCATGGTATTCTTAGAAGTACCATGTAAATACCATGCTATATAATGTAAGCATTAACAGTACCATTTGCCTAACAATTCTATCACTACTCTCACAGTTACAATACTTACAGAAAGTTACCATGTTTTGGACATTTATAATGGAAATACCAGGGTATTCTTAAAAGTATCTTGATGCACAAGGTAGATATCATGCTATATGAATATGGTAACTATTAACAGTCCCATTTCTCCCAATAAATCACATTTACTATATTTACTAAAAAGGTAGTTTAATGATTCTGGGCATAGAAATACCATGCTACTCTTAAATAGTAGTAGTACCACATTGATACCATGCTATATATATTTGCTCTATCTATCTATCTATCTATCTATCTATCTATCTATCTATCTATCTATCATAGATAAATTTACCCTAAATAAATAAAAAACACTGAAAACTACAATTGTTTAAATGCTTATTATGCATATTCAATTATTAGAGGTTTATATTAATATTTACTATACTAATATTACTTATACATTTACTAATAACATTTATATTTACATATATTGTATTAACCATACATGCATAATAATATTTATTATACAAATATTAACATTTGTTAGACGACGACAAAAGTAATTTAAATGAAAAAAAAAAAACGGGAAATGAGCATGAACCACTAAATATCCAATATTGACTGATACTGATACACTGATACAAATATACTGGCTAATAACTGATATGATACTAATATATTGTGCATATCTCACAGTACTTTTCTGTGAAGGTATCAAAGAGAGAATAATGCATAGCAATGCATAGGTTACTAAAATGCACAGAACATGCAGATGGGAGAAGGACAGCTGTATGATTAGAAGGGAGATCAGTCATGCAGCATATAGAGAGAGAGTGAGTGTGTGTGTGTGTGTGTGTGTGTTTCACTCTGGCAGGGGTGAGCTGTGCAGCAGACCCCTGGGAGCATCAGGAGGGCAGGCTGTACGTGTGCATGTGTGTGTTTATGCTGTGTGTCGTAGCTCCACTAGGCGGTAATGACTCCGTGCCTCTGGGCTCTGGCTGCCTCTGTTTATCTCCGTTAGCAGCGCAAGGCAAAAATAGGCAATACACAGAGAGAAAAAAAGAACAGCATCACATGGCCAGTGTGCTCTAAAATGTGCCTCACAGGTCACTTTGACAATGTTGGCTCTCGCTTCCCCTCTCCCCCCCTCTCCCTCTCTGTTCCTCTCCTGTGTCACACACACTCTCTGTCTCTCTCACTCTCATATTTTCTCCCTCCCACAAGTATTGCAATTTGCATATTAATGAACCTGGGCGCAGTGTCGAGCAGGAGTGTAATTCCTACTTCCTGTTTCTCGCTGAGCTCTTGTTTCTACATTTTGATTTTTTTGTACCCTCCTCCTGCTGACTCCCCACCCCTTTCTGCCTGTTTCTCTTTCTCAGAAGAAGCCCATGCTAGCAGTGCGTGGACTGAACAACACCATTTCATTAAGAGCAGTGCCAAACATGTGAGAAGATGTCTGTTGGAGGTTGTGCTTGCCCAGGTAAGAGCTCTAATTTCATCTCTTTTGCATGGACGGCTTCAGGCAGGAGTTGCGAAACAACATGGGGTTTTTGGGAATGGAGAAGGGAGAGGACTATACCTGGAAGACTTCATATCTCTTGTGCCCCAATGTGAAGCCACTTAGGTCATGTGTTGCAGTCTGCACTGTATGGCCTGTTTATTTGAATGTTAAAGGAGCATTACATAAATCAGCATTCCTGTACGCCGACATTTGTTTTAGAAGTTCATTTGTGTATTCTATTTGTGCAGGCAATGACATGCATTAGTTTGTGCAAGAAATTTGTGTTTGATCTCAGAGCAGAGACTTCCTGGACATTGCTGTGACTAGAATAGTCTCCCTGACTGGTGTGTATAGTTGTGCAGGGTGCTTTCCTTTCTCATATGACGTCAGCCTTCGCTCGCATCTTAAAGTGCTTTGCATAGAAAAGCAAGTTAACGCTTTTGATTGAGCAGGACATTGTGGCAGTTTAACCTTCTGACGGTTATGAAAAACATATTCTCTTTGTTTTTCCTTCATGAATCATGTTCTGAAAACATTTTAGGCATTGGTTTGTCATTTGTGCCGATGGCAGGGAATAATATATGGATTGTTTCTGTAAAGGAAAAAAAACATCCAACACAAATTTATTCATCTGCATTGCAAACATTTTTCACATGTTGAAGGGGTTTGAAATTGAAGGCATTGACTTTTTGGCAGCTGTTCTTACTTTGAGGCAGTTGAATAGAGACATCTGTCTTAATTAAATTATATAAGAGGAAATGCACAATTAGTCACAGGCAATCACTGTGTTTTTTTTATTTTTATAAAAGTTTAAAAAATGTAAGTCTTAATTTATATTTATATTAATTTGAATAAATACGTTTTTTTGTGTATTATTACTTATATGTATTATGCATTACAATAGGGCTTTATATTTATTCATATTTATAAATATTATATTTCTGTATATTCTGTTTATTAAGCATTACAATAAACTCTGTTAATTTATATATGTATGAATTCATTAATTTATATTTTTAAATGTTATATAATTTATATTCAATATAAACAATACATTTATATTGTTTATGTGTGTGTATATATATATAATTTATCTTTAAAATATTAATAATTTACATACTTTTATCCAAAGCAATGTAATTGCATGTAAAGTATACATTTGATAAGTTTAAATCAAACCCATGACTTTGGTGTTGCTAGATCCACACTCTGAGAAGATGGGACAGAATCTTCATAAAAATGTTTGCACCATTGGCCTTGGCTGAGAATCAAGTGATGCTCTTGGAGACATGGCTCCATGCTGGTGATCTAACAGCAAGTATCCTCATAGGGAATCTCTAAACCAGATTCAACGGAACTGTGTGGTCCAATCAATGGCAACATGAAACTTCATGAGACACCTTGTGAAAACCCTTTAAGAGTGACACATTGATGATATAAAGCTGCTTTCCTCATTCTTTTGCCATCTTTAACCTTTTGGAATCTTAGCGTCTTAAGTCCAAAGGTTACCTGTGAATGAATGTGCGCAGCTTGTTTGAGTGTGGCCAAGCATGCTGGAAGCAGTGATGTAGCATATGTTGACTTTGCGGTGTAGCCCAGTGTGCGCCGTCACCTAAATAGAGAGAACACATTTAGACACATTAGACACAAGGCACCCTTGTTTCTGACCAAGTCTTTCTCTCTCACAAGTTAGTCTCTGGATCACTTAAATACGTTTTTAATAGGGTCCATATGTTCAGTCTATAGGAGTTTCAAATTCCAAGTACCAAACTGAGATGTTCTTGAGATCTGTGGCATCATGGAAAGATAATCACAATTACAAGGAACATAGTGCTTGTCCTCTCCTTCACTGTGATAAAGATTAAAAACAGGGTGAATGGCATCAAGGCAAGTTTGGACCGGTGTGGGGATTGTTTCGGTGCCATAAACACAAGGCAAGCAGTTTCTTCAGACGCTCTCAAGTCAGATTTTTATCTCAGTTCAAGAGCCAACCACAAAAGCCTCTCTGGCAACCTCATTGATAAACAAGCCAAAATTTGGCACATAACATTTGTTTAAAATCAAGTCACAAGGGTACATTTTTACAAGCGTAGTCATGGAAATTTCCACAGACATGTGTCCTGTCTGATTGCTTTCCTTTTTTGTGAAGAGGGAGGCGGGAAAGAGGGTGAAGAGAAGAAAGAATGAGACGGGGCGAGACTGAAACGGAGGCTTGGAGCGCGAAAGACGGCTCTTTCTTGCTTTTGTGTGGGGTCCCACTGCGCCATTTCATAAAAGGCAGAGGAGCACCATAAAAGCCTGCTTGTGATGTTCACCTCAGTCAGAAACACGATGCAATCTGTGCTTACAGCGCACGTCCCTCCCCTCGACACAGGTTTTGTTTGAAGTCTGGTTTGTTTACATTCCTATGCTCGTGTGGGCTGCACGTACAGTGGGCTGCCGTGATCCTCCTGTCTGGATTTGCAGATATATTGCTGAGCACGGATTGCACGCTTTTAATGGCCTCTTTTATAGCTTTGTTTGAGCTAGATAACAACCCATACCGACGCTTTTAAATGTGAGCTACTAAGCTCCATCCAGCTGCTCTCTGCCACTCGACTCTCTCTACCTCTCACCTACAAGTACTCGATATCAGCATGTGTCCTGTTACCTCATGCAAAAAAGTCACATGGACCCCTGATTAGAAGGAAATGACTTTAAGCGAAGCTAAAACAGTCACAAAGCGAGCCTGTTTCAAGTTGCACGACGGCATGGTTAGGGTGTGCCTGTCAAGTTAAGAAGCTGCGCTGATTTACCATCTCCCTGCTGGACTGGTGATGCCTGTGCATGGTGCGTTTAGCGTGCATTTGTGTGTGCGTGTGCAACATCTCCCCCTCTCTAGCCCGTGGCTCACAGATCAGTCTCATTACACAGTGCTAGAACAAAATGGCTTCCTGTGCAGAAAATCAGCTCCCCTCAACTTGTCAGCATTAGACGGGGATGTTAGAACTCGTTATGTCACGTGTCAACGATGGTGAGGAAATATTAGATGAGAACTGGCATTTGCCAGCTGCACAAATCCGCCACTGTAAGAATCAATGCGTTGTCTGAACAAAATGACACATGATTTTACAGACTGAATGAAGATTTATTAGTGACGCTTGGTAGGATAAGCATTACTTTTGCTATTGCTTATATTGGTACCTCTATTATTATTAAACTTTGGCATGCGAGTCACTGTTTGTGCTGTGGAAATGAATGATACCTTAAATTGTGCGGCTTTATGATGAGAGCTGTGCTGTTACTTTTCCAGGATTTTTTCAAACTGGGGTTCTTCTGGGGACCACGGTCCACAAAAGGGTGCTGGGGATTCTGCACAACATTTGAAAGAAAATGTATTTATTTATTTTATTAATACAATTTTATTAACAATCTTTTCTTTTCTTTTTTTTACACATTTACAGATTTTGAAAATTGTTTAATTTTAGGGCAGTCAATATTAACGTAAGATATTTTTGGACATTTCTTTACACTGTCTCATTTTTTACCGCATTCGAAGAATTTGACATCATTAATGTTTCATTATGCTGTCTAAAGAATTCACAATAATTGTATTCTATTGACAGCTTTAATTCTAAAATGCATACATGCCACTTTCAAGAATAGTTTGTAGGCTCCTTGTGTTGTTTCTCCGTAAAAACAGTCAGTAATTAAATATGAAAATAATATCTTATACTCACCTATAAATGGGTCACAGTAACGGTATTTAAATTCGGTCGCAGCTACGTACTGAAATGTGATATTGCTGTTATGTTGGCTACTAGTTCAATGAACAATGAGTTAATATTGAGTAACTCAGGCTACATTTCAACGACAAAACAGTTGGTTTGTCTGTTTTTTCGCCGCCATTGAAAATACCATAGTTCCAAACGAAGCCAGCAACAACACAGTGGCGTTTCCTTCCTGAATGAATCAATGTTTTTGAGCGAATCGGTTGAGTGAATGAATCAATGAATCACTCATAAAAACACGTCGGCTGAATTCGAAAAGTACTCCCATACTACTCGTATGTATGTTTTCCATATGAAAATATGATAGAAATAGTAAGAGTAGAATTATTAATGATGTGATTAGGCATCGGAATTCACCATAGTTTTGTTCTTGATTGAATGGTGATTCATTACAGACAGTCACTTGTCGCCACCTATTGGTTTAATTTAGTTGCAGTAAAAGTCATTGATATAGAATTAAAAATGTAAAAAATTAGTTTTGTAATCACAATAAAGAGCAGTGCTGTAGTTGAGCCCAAATTATTATAGATAAGCAATTGTAAATATAAGAAACAATAAGAAAAAAAATCAGAACTGCGGCAATAAAAGGAAAAGTAAGCAAAGGCATCTGTATTTCATAGTGACGAGGATCAGCTGTTTGCTTCTCTATGATTTCCAACTCAGTGGTTCCTGAGACCTCAATAAACTCCCATGACCTGTCCCTGAGGCTGCTGTTGCCAAGGGAAACACACTGAGTCGGAACCGGTCTGAACACAACAGACCCCTCACACTCTCTCTATACCTGAAGTGTGTGTTTTATAGGGAACACCTAAAGTGCCTGAACGGATTTATTCCCAATGACAGCAAATGTGTTTTCCTCAGTGTGTTTTACTGCTCATTGATTTTTCTCTGCATTCTCATCAAGTATTTCTCCCGCTGCTTTTTGAGGTCTGACACTTATGTTTGATAGCATAGAGTCTTTGCCAACAAAGTCAACAAACACCACAGTTACTTATTAGTCATTTATCAGACACTTTCATATCCAAAGTGACTTACAGTATATTTATTGCATGTTCAGTCCCCATGGAGTGACCTAAGGTTAAGTGCTTTGCCCACATCTTTAACCAGAAACCACTGCAGTGCAGCAGCAGGCAGAATATTCATTCACTGTATATTTGTTAAGCGTGGGTATTTCAGAGCCCTCATCATATTTCCTCTCACAGCAGTGTAACGCATGTTTCCAAGTGATTTAACGGCTTAAAGAGACTTGCAACAAAAAAATCCAGTCAATTTAATCCACCAGTGGGTTCACTTAGCTTTGCATATGTCTCTGGCAATCAAATGCCTGTAAGAATTTTAGGTGGTAATGAGTGGTTTGTGATGAAAAGAAAGGAATCTGAAGAGGCAGTTGGATCCCTGCTGGGCCAGAGCATCATCATCTGTAGAAACAGAGGCAGGCTTTTAAAGTGTGTACATTGCTTCAGTCAAGGCGAGTCATGTTTGGGGTCAGGAAGACTTTATTGTTTTGTTTTAAAAGAAAGTATACTGTTATTCAGCAAGGATCAATGAATCAAAAATGACAGTAAAGACACTTACAATTTTACAAAAGATTACTATTTCAAATAAATGCTGTTCATTTTAACTTTCCATTCATCAAATAATCCTCAGTCACAGTTTCCACATAAATATTAAGCAGCACAACTTATTTCTCAACATTGATAATAATCAGAAATGAAGGATCATGTGACACTGAAGACTGGAGTAATGATGCTGAAAATTCAGCTTTGCCATCACAGGACTAAATTACATTTAAAATAGAAAAAAGTTATTTTAAATTGTAATAATATTTCACAATATTACCATTTTCATTGTATTATCGATTAAATTAAAACCTTTTTCAATAATAATAATAATAATAATAATAATAATCTTACCAAACCCATTTTGTTTAAAAGTTTGGGGTTGGTAAGATTTTTTAAAAAGTTTTTTTAAAGAAGTCTCTTGAAAGAACATTTTAAGAATAGTTGCTTTATGATTAACTATATGACATTATATTTAATAATGAATATAACTTATAATAAAACTTGATACTCAAATTTCATTTAAAAAATTTTCATTATTAAACTAAAATGTTTTTAATAACAAAAAATGTTTTGGGGCAAAATATCAGCATGTAGAGTATGAGGGTTTCATTTTTTCACCAATGATTTTCTTTGATTTTACCATGACTTTTCCATGATTTTTCCTGTTTGTAATGACTGGATAACAATTCAGTGTGAGATCTCACAAAAAAAGTTCAGAATATAAAATATTTCAATTGACTATAGAAACACTTTTTAAGATTCTATTAATTTCCAATCATACTTTTGAAATTCCCTAAAATGTTGGGGACCGTGGGAAGCCCAAACAAAATATTCACACATGCGGTAATATAATTGGGATTTAGGAATTGATTACACAGATTTCATTAAAATTTCGAAAGTGTTGACTGTCTTTTGTAAACAAACATGAGATTTTTCCCCTGCACATTCCTCTGAGTGGAAGATAGACATTAGAAATGATTTGTACTGCAGTCAGTCCCCCACAGTAGTTAGTATGGCCCTCACATATGTCGTCTGTCGCCAGAGCATTATCGCGCTCTGCCAGCCGTGTAGCTGTGAGCAGCCTGGGTGAGCGTGAGGCACATGGCTCTCCCTGTGCTTGTGTTTGGGAGAGATGAGGCAGTGGCATAACAAAGAGCCCCTGGAGCACTGTGAGGGAAGCAGAGGCCTCATCAGGGAGAGAGATTTTGTCAGCCATGGCGGTGAAGGATGGAGTTTTCTCCACAGAGGCAATCCTTCATTCAAACCAGAGTTAAAATGAGAACAGCTTCACTGCTGCACATGAAGGACGTTCATAAAGCTTCATAAATGAATTCACCAAGAGCCCCTAGTGGAGGTTTAGCTATTATCGTTTTCCTGTCTGAATGTGCCATATAATCAAGCTGCTTATTAGATCCATAAGTCTTCAGCCTTTTCAAATACACCCATGTTGAGGTAGGCTACCTGTCATACCAATAACACACGCTAATTTATATCGGCATTGGTTCCCTTAACACTCGTGTATTATTGTGATGTTGGCTCATTTCTTCCTCGCTAAATTTGTGCTGCAGTCTTGTGAAGTCATAAAATATAGAGTTTATGCAATTTCGTGACACTAGGGAGCGATGTTGTTCTATCTGAGGAAGTGGATGGGTCTGAAAGACTGTTAAAAAAATGGTCTGGTGCCTACACGTGACCCACAACAATTCATTATGAATTCATTATGCTGATTTGACCCACAGCCAAAGAGACTGTTAAACCAAAAATGAATTTTATGTCATTATCTACTCACCATCATGTTGTTCCAAAATTGTATGACTTTCTTTTATTTGTGGAACATAAAATAAGATACTTTGTAAAGACAAAAAGTTTCAGGGTTTTTTTTCTTTTCCATTCAACATTCTTCAAAGATAAATTATTTTGTGTTCCAAGCAGAAGAAAAAAATAATAATAATATTCCGGATTTGAAATAACATCAGGGTGAGTAAACTTTGACCAAGTGTTTATTTAATTTTATTTAATTGTATTTAAACTGGCATTTTGATCCTAGTGAGTGACATACTTTTCATAATTAACAGGACAAAAAAAAAAAACTTTATGTGATTGATTTAGTGTGTAATGCAAAGACATTTTAAAACATTTTCTCTTTTTGATAACAAAACATGCTGACCTCTCTCTGTGAAATTAGTATTAAAGCAATAATATCACAAGGAAAGAGTTCAGCATGATAGAATTTGCATATTTATTTATTGCCTTTGAACACTTGACAGCATTTGGTTTTCGTGACATTGCCACAGTGTCAAATTACAGGCACAGTCTCTTTGCAGCAGAATGCTGTTCCTGGAGATCCCTTGTTGCAGAGTTTTTTCCATAACTACTCAAACTCCTGCCTTTAATTTTGAATTATTTTTGATTAGAGATGTAACTGGATCTTCACAAGTAGGACTGAGCCTGCAGCCTTTCAGCCAGTTAGCCCAGACTTAAAGGGATAGTTCACCCAAAAATTACAATTCTGTCATCATTTACTCACCCTCAAGTTGTTCCAAACCTGTATGATTTTTTCATCTTCTGCTGAACACTTTTTTTTTTTTTTTTTTTTTTAATGAATATGAGTAACCAAACAGTTGATGGACCCCATTGACTTCCATATGGAAGAAAAAATATTTTGGAAGTCAATGGGGTTCATCAACTGTTTGGTTACGCATATTCTTCAAAATATCTTCTTTTGTGTTCATCAGAAGAATGAAATGCTGGTTTGGAACAACTTAAGGGGTAGTAAATCATGACAGATTTTAATTTTTGGGTGAATTATCCCTTTGACATCTTTTGGAGGCAACACCACCATCACTCTGTGATATTGTAGTATAAGTTATGATGATCAAAAATCAGTAATAAACTTTTGCTTATTTTCCATGCAACTCCTAAAATAATCTAATTAGATTAAAAAAAGCCAAAGGTCTTAGATCTGACTAATCACATAAAAGAAAACACAACAAAAAACAACATCATAAACCTCTGTTAATTCTAAATGAGTTTTCTACACGTCAACAAAATAACACTATCAAAGTGTCTATAGTTAGCTCCACTAACTAACTTGCTGCACAGAAATAACTAGACAGACCTCAGCAAATGCCCTTTAAATGCTTTAATCACGGCCGGGAGAGATCTCAAGCATTTCTCCGAGAATCTCTTCCAAAAAGAAGAATACATCAGGTTTTTATAGGATATATACAACAGTAAGATTAACGTGATTTATTACTCATGGGCACCTCCCTTCAATATGATTGGTTTAATCTGTGCAAAACAAGCCCCCACTTCGCCTTTTACAGTCTTTTACATTTTTTATAGCAATTTGCCAATTAATTTAAGTTAGATAAACTATAACTTAAAATTATTTTTGGCAGGGTGTTCAGAAGATGCGTAGGTGGTGTAAACACAGCATCCTCTCTGCTCTCGTTCAAGTCCCGTTACGAATTCTAAAAGTTTAGGCAACTAGAGTTTTAGTCTATAGTCTTTTGACCACATTTACAGTAGGCTTTCGACGTGAATACAGGCAGTAGTAGCTTGTGTTTGGGGGAGGGGTAGCTTTGATGGGATGGGATTGCGAGGGGTTGATGCTCCACCAGAGCAGGGAGTGTTGAGGGGGGTTGCACGGAGAGAAAGAAGGGCCTGTACCATTGTTCATGATCAAGAACAAAGGGTTGCACGGGCACTTTTCCGCGTTACCCCGTGAGTCCGGTTATTGTTTAACACAGGCTACAAATACCAGCGCTGCAACTGCATTTTGAACCTGCTTTTTTGCACACCACGATGGTTTGAAGGGGCTGATGTTTCAGCTCACCTCGCTTTAAAAACAGCGACCGACGGACCGGGATTATAATCAGGGAGCACCGGGGAGAGAGAGAGCGTCGAATTCCTGCAGGTGTGCTTGAGCTTCAGTGCAACGTAAATTCACAGCAACGTTTAGTTTTAAAGCTTGTAAGCGCGGAAATAAATGCTTTGAATTGCGTCGCCATGGTGATGCAGTTTACGCTGTTCTGATAATCGGCTAACCTGTGCAGGGCCTCGCCTGTGCTCGGACTCGGAGCCAGGCCTGGCTAAGCTAGGCTAACTTTACCAAGTTTGTCGTTGTGGTAGACAAATACCGAGACTTGTTTGGAATAAGTTGCTACAGATACAGCAGTGATAAATGTTTGAAATAACAGCTGCATCTTTTAATCGTAGTTCAATGCACTTTATTATGAAATGTTTTGAGTAGTATGGCTAACGTTCCACCTTATTACTAGCTTAGCACAAGTGTTCACCAACAACAGAGAATTAAGTGGTTACTATTAATATGTGTGAATATACAAAAAATGCAGTAATCATGTGCAACATCAGGAGTTCTTAATTGCTTTAAATGATGTTTAGGATTTAGATTTACTCATTATTACTTTGTTTGTAGATGGCATTATAAAACGTTATTCTGATAACGTTAAATGCAGTTGATAACCTTCTTTTTATGCCAAACCTGGAAATATCAGGGATATGTAAAATTGACATTTCCAGGCCACGCTCTATATTTAATATTAAATGTTTCTTCTTGTGCTAAGTTTGAAAAATGTAATTGGCTGCTAAAATATCCATAATATGTTTTTAATAATTACTTGTTCAGAAATCACAAGCGACCAAAATAGTAATGGGAATTTGTTAGTCAAAAAGTGTGATGGTCACCCTGACCTAGTAATTACATTCCAGTTTAATTTCATTGTGTGGCTATTATATATTGTGAATAAAATATGCAAGAAACATATAGCACTGCACAAATGTTGCATTTAATAATTGCGAATTGAATTGTGGATTGTATTAGATTAGTCCTTGCGCAAGCCGGTTGTTTTGGGGTTTAACTTGCTGTCATGAATTACATGAATGGGGGATGGGCTGTGCATAAGCTACAGAGAAATAATCACAATGTCATGTGATCACATGGTGTTTGCTTATCAGGGTGTGGGGGAATTATCATGGAAGTCTTTCAAAATAATTAAATATTTAAAGATGTAATTTTCTTCAGTCACAGATCAACATGCATGTTAACTGCACTGCTAGTCAGTGAACAAGAATAACTTAGGGTTGTCTTGTATTTTTTTTTTAATATAAAACAAATAAATAAAGATTGATGTTGTAAAAAAGTCAGGACAAAAATAGGCATCTCTTGTTTACCTACAGCTGGACTAAATGCATAATGATTGGTGTCTTTGTAGGCATGTCTGTATATTCTGTAAATGGACTAAAGATAAAAGTGTACAGTCTTTTATGTTTGAATGGACTGTGTTCTCTTTCTCATTGTCTTTGTGTTTACTTTTATAGGCTGTTCGTCCAAGTCATTCAAGCTGTACTCCCCAAAGGAGCCTCCCAACGGCAGTGCCTTCCCTCCATTTCACCCAGGTGCAATGCTGGATAGAGATGTGGGGTGAGACTCATGTTGTGATTGTTGTTTTACATGGTGAAAAATACATGTGTATCTAGTAATTGGCCATTTTTCTAGTTAATAGTAAAAAGTGGACATCTAGCTAACATACATCCCAAGTAAACTGATTATACATTTCAAATGAAATTAACTTATTATTAAAGTCTCAATAATGCTCCTTATATTTCAGTCCGACACCGATGTATCCCCCATCTTACATGGAACCTGGAATAGGGTAAGCTCTTATTTGGCAGTTAATATCGTTGTTCATGGCAGTATATTTTCAAGAGACAGATAGCAGGCTGATTTTCAGCAGCCATTAATCCAGTCTTCAGTGTCACGTGATCCAGAAATAATTCTAAAATGCTGATTTGCTGCTCAAGAAAAATTGTTTATGTTCAGTGTTGAAAACAGTTGTGCTGCTTAATAATTTTGTAGAAATTGTGATTCTTTGAACAGAAAGTTCAGCATTTATTTGAATTTTTCTTCTCCATAATAATATTGCGTGCCATGTTACAGGAGGCACACACCGTATGGAAATCAGACAGACTACAGAATATTTGAGCTCAACAAAAGACTACAGAATTGGACAGAGGTAAGAGAAACCACTTTATCAACATTCATGGGACACATTTAAATAGGGGGCAACTGAAATTTTTATTTCAGGAAAGGAAACAGTAGTTTGTTTACATGCATGTAAATCATGGAAAATTGTGCAATGTAAATGTTGCTTGTTTTGCCCATTTAAACGTTTTTTTTATTTTTTTTAAAATTAATATTATAGTTGAGTTGTGTGGGTTTTTTTGTGTTTTTTCAGCAGGATTGTGACAATTTGTGGTGGGATGCGTTCACTACAGAGTTTTTCGAAGATGATGCAATGCTGACTATCACTTTCTGTCTGGAAGATGGACCCAAAAGATATAGTAATATTCTGTTTTATAAAGTCACTTCAGTGATTTTAATTTGTTTGTATTTGTATTTGACTTTAATGATCAAATATAGATGTAAACATAAGGAAACCCATTCATATTCTGTTTTTTCCCCAGTAACTGAATCCAAATTTTTTCCTGTTTTCAGCTATTGGTAGGACATTGATCCCTCGGTACTTCAGGAGTATTTTTGAGGGAGGGGCCACTGAACTTTTCTATGTGCTAAAACATCCCAAGGAGTCGTTCCACAATAACTTTGTGTCCCTGGACTGCGATCAGTGCACCATGGTTACACAGAATGGCAAACCCATGTTCACACAGGTATACTTTTTTCTGCGTTTATGGTCAAAGTTTTAAAACTAACGCTAACTAAGCATATCCTTTGCACAATGCACTTCTTATAAAGTTTATTGTCAGAAATAAATCCTAAAAATAGCCTTTATGTGTTGCCCATTCATTTCTTTTCAAAATGAATGCGGTGTCAGAAAAGGCTTACATTAACTCTTGTTGTGATCTTAACTGGAAATAAAAGTATTTCCATTAAATAAGCTCTACTATAAGAACATAACCATCGAATCATTGTAGGCCACCCCCACCATTGCCATTCAAAGTACACAAGTCCTTTCATTTCCTCAGGTGTGTGTGGAGGGAAGACTGTACCTGGAGTTTATGTTCGATGACATGATGCGTATAAAGACATGGCACTTCAGCATCAGACAGCACAGAGAGGTTGTGCCGAGAAGCATCCTGGCAATGCATGTGAGTTTTGGATAATTATTCATGCTGTTTTCTATTCACATCTTTACAGTACTTGCAAGTCTGCAATATATTGAGATTATTAGAACAATACCTTTGTCCTAAACCTCTCTTTCAATAAGTATTTACACTACTGTTCAAAAGTTTTGGGTCAGTCTGATTTTAAAAAAAAAAGAAAGAAATTAATTAATACTTTTATACAGCAAGGATGCATTAAATTGACAGTAAAGCCATTTATAATGTTAAAATAGATTTATGTTTCAAATAGACTTTTAAACTTTCAATTTATCAAAGAATCCTGCAACAAACGTATCATGGTTTCTACAAAAATATAAAGCATTGATAATAATAAGAAAAAGAAATGTTTATTGAGCACCAAATCAGCATATTATATTGATTGCTGAAGAATCATATGAAACTGGAGTAATGATGCTGAAAATTCTGCTTTGCCATCACAATATTTTTTTTTTTATTATATTAAAATAGAATAGAAAATTTGAATTCTTATAAGATTTCACAATATTACTGTTGTGTAATATCTGCCATTAAAGGGTTTGTTCACCTGAAAATAAAAATGATCCCATAATTTACTTAGCCTCAAGCATCCTAGGTGTATATAACTTTCTTCTTTCAGCAAAACTCAATTGTAGTTATATTAAAAAATATCTTGGCTCTTCCAAGCTTTATAATGGGAGTGAATGGTACCTTCAATTTGGAAGCATCCATCCATCATAAAAGTAATTCATACGGCTCCAGGAGGTAAATAAAGGCCTTCTGAAGCGAAGAAATGCGTTTTTTAAAGAAATATATCCATATTTATAACTTCATAAACTATAATTACTGGCTTCCGGTAACGGCCATACGAGAGTCTAGTTCCTGCGGAAAAATGACCTATAATTCAGACCATTTTTCCCCCTATAAGTTGTAATGATTTTAGCTGTAGATGTGGCATTTATTTATTTACTTTGTAATTTTTAGACATTCTAAGGAAAAATTTAATGTTTCCCATATTATGCAGCATTTCAACACTAGAATGTCTTTCTTTTTTCTTAATATGTCATGTTTTGTTTAAAAAGGTTTCAATAGATTTATTTTTTTTTAATCAAGATTTGTATTTGTCTAAGCATAAACAAAAACCTACGCTACTCTACTATTTATGTTGATTTACTAAACTTTTTCCACAACAGGCACAAGACCCTCAAATGCTTGACCAGCTATCAAAAAACATCACAAGATGTGGTTTATCTAACTCTACGCTGAACTACCTCCGAGTAAGTACAGAACGGTAGATGTGAATTAAAAACCATCTCCAGCTACAGTGGCTTCACTTCTCCATTGCCATCTAACAGGTTTTTCCTCTTCCACAGCTTTGTGTAATCCTGGAGCCCATGCAGGAGCTGATGTCCAGACACAAGACCTACAGTCTCAGCCCACGAGACTGCCTCAAAACCTGTCTGTTTCAGAAATGGCAGAGGATGGTGGCCCCACCAGGTGCGAATCGAGCAACTTTCATCTGAAAGACAAACAAACAGCTGGGGTTTTGAAAGTAAACTAAAACCATAAAAAGATTTGTTATTTGAAATATATATATTTTTATGAAAAACTAAAGCTAACATGTATATGAAAAACTAATAGGATCTCAATGATACTAAAATAACTGCGAGTTTCAAATATTGTCCCCTGCTCTTTCTCCAGCCGAGCCTGCGAGACAAGCTCCCAACAAGCGAAGGAAACGAAAAATGTCCGGCGGCAGCACGATGAGTACCGGAGGAGGCAACAACAACAACAGCAACAGTAAAAAGAAAAGTCCAGCCAGCAGTTTTGCGCTCTCCAGCCAGGTACCTGTAAGCATCTCATTTTGATGTCCATTTTGAGCTGTGTGAGATGGGTAGCGGGAGGAGGGTGGACCAATGCTTGTATTCAAGTTATGCATAATACTAGGAAGACAGACCCAACATAGAGACAAGTGGACATGATCCAATGCTGGGCAGTCCCTGGTCCTTTAGGGCCGCAGGTCTGTGGGTTTTTTTGGTGCTTTTTGTCAGTCTGTTGGGTGTTTTGAGCTCCAGAGACGCAGCCAACACTAGAGACCCGAGGTGGAATGAAACCCGTGCAGCACTCAAGGATCCGGGATGCCCATCATGGCAGAGCTATTTAGTGTTCAGCATGGTGAACGTAGCCTTTTTCACATACAGCACTGCTGATTTAAGTTCCTGTGGCTGGTGCACCGTGCTGATTTGGGCTTGTAGTGGGCAGGATAGTGGAGGTCTAGTTCCTCAGTGCCTTCTGCAGTTGCTATGTGGTGTAGAAAGCCACCGCGTCCCCCTACGGAGCACCCCCGGGTTGCGGGGATAATGTTTGCGCCCCTTCCTGTCCCCTGCAGGATGTGATGGTGGTGGGAGAGCCCACTCTGATGGGAGGGGAGTTCGGGGACGAGGATGAGCGGCTCATCACGCGGCTGGAGAACACACAGTTTGATGCGGCCAATGGCATCGACGACGAGGACAGTTTCAACAGTTCCCCCGCCCTGGGCACCAACAGCCCCTGGAACAGCAAAGCTCCCTCCAGCCAGGAGAGCAAAAATGACAACCCCACCTCACAGTCATCACAGTAGAAGTATTAGGGGCTAGCGAAAGGCTCGAGAAGCCGCTCGAGGACACGACCCGGTCCTAGTCTTCTGCGTTGACGATTCCTCAATTGGTCACTCGTGAAATTGGCCCTCCTCATCCTCCGTCGCCATCAGACATGCCGTTTTGTTGGTTCTTTTTTTTTTTTTGTTTCTTTGAGAGTCGTTTTCCAACACCATCCGTTTCTGTGTCTCGATCAGGCTTAGCGATCAGGCTGTGGGTTATTGTTCCAACCTCGGGTCTCTCTGTGCGTGCTGTGCTTTGACACGCATGGCCGTTTCTGTTGTGCTCACTTGACAGGAAAGGATCACTTTTTATCTAACCGTTTAGTGATATGACCATTGTGTGCACCTCAGATTCAAACCCAACACTCCATTTTTAAAAACTCAATTATTTGTTTTGTAGGACCTGGTTGGAACAAAAACCTGTACAGTTCCGGAGCTTGAGGACCGGAGTTGAGAACCACTACGTAAAGTCCTTTAAGTAAAACTAAATAAAGTGTAAAGCATCGAGGTTCTTGAGTTTGGTCATACCCAAAATGGTCACCGAGAGCTTGCCTGACCGTTATGCCAGACTCAAAGAAGTGTTTGATTTCTTTCTTTTTTTTTCTTTTTTTTTTAATTGTTTGCATTCTGTTTGGTTTCTTGTTCTTTTTTTATTTTTTATAACGATTTCTAAAGAGAAAAAATAAGCAAGCAAACAAAAACTCTAAATATCCTTTGCACTCTTGTCACTGTATTTTGGATCTATTTTTCTTAATAAAACGATTATGATGAATTTTGTTCTTATTAAAACAAAAAAATTGATAATCTTTAACTGGAAAACGCTGTCAATCTCAAATGTAAAATAACAAATTTTGTATTGTTACTGTTATCAATATTATTGTAAGTAGATGCTACTTTGCTCTAAGCTTTACACCTATCTGTCTTTCTGTTTCAATCGTCATTGAAAATGAGATTACATGATCATAGCATGTACGTCTGGGAACTGCATGTGTCAGACGATAGCTATTGCAGCTGTAACAGTCTCATTGTTTGCAGGATCTAAATCCTACACTGTTAGTCCAACGGCTGGTGGCACATTTTGTCCTGAGACCGTAGCTATGAACATTTTGTTTCTTGGAGATTTTTAACCTATTGAAAAGAACAGACCAAGCTCAATGCCTTTGTGTAAACCCAGTCATTCATAGCAACTGCTATAAGCTTAATTTTAGTATTACCAGCCATTGTTTTGTTTTGTTTTCTTCCCTGATGCTACAGACCAAGAAGCAGAATCCTTTAATTTACACATTTATATTCCGATTTTGTTTTTTCATCATTTTGTTTGTGTATTTGTGATTGTATATTTAAAATTGTAGCCAAGTTCTGTATAAGTGTGATTCTATTTACTCTTCTTTAGGACCCCTGTCTGTGCCCTTGACCCATTCATTTGTCAAAAGTAAAGCTGAACCTCTCATTTCAAATCGTTTCTAGATGCATTAAAGGTACAACTACCTTTCACCTATAAAGGTAGATTATAGTTTTTAAGTCAATGTACAATGTATTTATTTTTTTAAAGTCTTTGCCATTGCATTATATATCGAGACGAAACATGTTGCTGTGTATGTGATGTTGCCTTTGTACATTATTATTTTTTTTATGTTATTTCATTAACCTAAGATGATATATAAGTTCTTGAATGAATCCATAAGAGTTTTTATTAAACCTTGGATAATGTAAATTAGATAATTCCTAGAAGCCCCTTTGAGGTTACAGTGTATTGTTTTGTTTTTTTAAACACCAGAGGGCACTCCATTGTAAGGCTTCCATTGACCTATAAAAATGGTCTGAGACTAAACTATTGCTACATGTAACCAATCTATGGCATACAGATCTTAAATTCATTTTTCACATATTTGTCACTATAACCCAGTGTTTTGGTTCATTTCTGAAGTTGGCTATAAAACAGGTGTGCACTTTCCTGAGTTTTCAGAGACCATTTGTTTGTGGTGGTTTTACAAATATATTTTTGCCTAGCGTCTCCCATTGGCAATTGATGTGTGGTACCAATAAAACACATTTTCACAGCTATCATGCCTGGTGTGTGGTTAACTCGCAGTACATTCAAAATATGTGAGGCTTCCTTATCACCAAATTTCTGTTTTCTGAAAACAAATGAATAGCTCTAATAGTCAATTGTAGAGAGTTCTTGACACTTTATATTCCAAGGAAGATCCTCTGCAAACAACTCCGTGTTTACCAACCTGGTTTGTCATAGTAGTGATCAAAGGCCACGAGGAAATGTCCTACTTTTTACAGAAATCTATATACATTGTTGGTGCAACAGGAACAATGTAAAATAAAAAAATGTCTCTTCACACAAATGTTTTTGTCCTTTGAATAATTACAAACAGGAACATGAGACAGGACATGAGACAAGAACATTTAGACAGGGTTTAGATTAAGCCAGGATTACGCCTTAGTTTAATTAGGACATTTACGTAGTTTTATAAATGTTATTAAGAATAATATTAAGAATATTATTAGTCTTACAATTTCTTGGAGTTTCATTTACTAACTCGCATCTCGTTCCAAAACTATGTGGGACATAAAAGAAGATATCTTGACAAATGCCTTAGTGTTTTTTGTTTGTTTGTTTTTTGTCCATACAATGGAAGTCAATGGTCACCAGAACTCCATGGTTACCAACATTCTTAAAAATATATTTTGTGTTCCACGGAAGAAAGTAAGTAATTTGATACAACATGAGGGTGAGTAAATGATGACAGAATTTAATTTTTTTGGTGAACAATGCCTTTAAGTAAAACATATCTAGAATGTGTAACTATCTAATAATAATAATAATAGTAATAATTATTATTGAAATATAACTATTCAAGGTGGAAGGAAAGTACTTGAACTTATATTATTTTTGTCATCTTGGACATTTAAAATTTTGTCTTTGATCACCCACTTTTTTATACAAAATGGAAAAAAAAAAGAACTACAACAAAAAGTTTTTGATTAAATAACAAAAAACAAAAATGCAGTTGCCCTCATTTTTATTTCTTTCAATACTCAGAGCCCCCCCTCCCCCTCTGTCTCTCTCCCTCTGTCCCTCCCATTTCAGTCTTTCATTCATTTACTGCTTCACTCAATGCAGTTAAACTTCAGTGTTGACATCAGGTTTCTCTCAGAGGAATAAAGTCATTGGATCTTAGACTACAGACTCAATTAAACTGAACTAAGAGGAACACACTCAACAAAAGCTGGACTTTAAAGGTAAAACAGGTACTATTCTAAAAGTTTTTGTGTGTTATCTGAACAATATAAGTTCTCTCTATCTCTCTCTAGCTTCCTCTCTCTTTACTTAGTTCTCATTTTACCGTTTTTAGGTAAACAGTTTAGTTTCAATTCAGTTACACTGATCCGTTTAACCTGTCTATACTAAATTGGAGAGTGAAAGAGTGAGTTCTGCTTCTGTTTGTATTAATATGTAAGAAATTGTACAACAAACAAGTTTGAAGGTGATTTTATTTGTCTAAAAATAATTCTGTGCTGCCTACAGAGCATTTCCATTCCTGACAATGTTTTTGTTTTTATACTTTAGCAAGGAGGATGTGTTTTAGGATGTAAGTACAGCTGGCAGACGCTGCCGTTCATCTTTCTCAAATTGTTACAATTGCTGTAATTATAAGACAATGGTCATGCTTATGATGACTTATGTTCTAAAGCAGCTTTTAGTGAATAGACTAATTATTAAATGAGCTTTATCATCTCACAGGTGATGTCTGATGTCCATAAGAATCGATGACCTAAAAACTCACTGACTAGTGACTAGTGATTGAAAACATGAGGTCCAGAATGATGGGAGGTTTTTGGAGTGGCGTTTTGCTGTTTCTCTGCACATTTGTAAGCGGACAACCATCCTGTCCTGTAGAGACGATAAGAACAGAGCTACAAAATCCAAATGAGAAACCTTCCCAGCTGACCTTCAACAGTGCCTTTATGTCTCCAATTGTAAATTCATTCCTGGGTTCAGTCCAGCCCAAGCCATTCCCTAAAGGTGAGTTCATGTAATGTAGTTTTGATCTACGTGTTTGACAAAGGCGTATACACACAGCAAATGTTTTTTTTAATGTTGAGTAGTCTGTCATCAAAAGTTTGGTTATATATACACAAACAAGATGTGTGGCCCAGATGAATCAGACTTGATCTTCTGAGAGTGGATAATGGCTGTATTAGACTCATTAGAGGAGGGTTATAGGCTGACTTGATGCACATGGTTAGATGGTGCTTATTCAGGTGGGATAAATGCACTCAGTTAATTGTCAGAAACAAAAAACACTGTGCAAATGACCATGCAAATGTTCACAAGATTTGAATCAACATCCCACCCCATTCCAAATACTTTGTTTACCTCAAAAATACGTTATTGTTGTGTACCTTTCAAGTAGGATGTATATTACTCTGGTTCACAAATGAAAAGGCAAACTTTTAGGTTAATTATTTCCTGTAAACTCATTGTATGCTGAAAAATATTGCATGACCTCATAAAGTTCAAAACTGTTCATAAAATGATAACAATGTCTCTTTGATCTATAATTATAGGGTCAAACACGCACTAACACATCACTTCCACTGTAAATAATTTTTTACTCTAACAACAGATTGAAGCATTACTTCTTAGGAATGCTGTGGAATGAAATATTACTCCATAGAAACCTCATTGAAAGTTCATGTTACAATGACAAATGCCTATTCATCGTCACGCATCAATAGAGTTTTATTGTGCCAAGTCTAATTTTCTACTTTGACTCAAGTTAAGTATTTTATTATAATACCTAGTAGCTGACATCAATAGCTATTTAGGGAAAGAAATCGTGAAATTAAGTATGCAAAATTATGTTAATGTTATACAGTAGAGAGTTGCTAGAGCTTTGACCATGGCCACTTCATCACTGTTGGCCTCTGAGCACAATCAAAGCACAATCAAAATGTTGGAACACAGATTATGTGTTGTGTAAATTAATATTAAAAAGAAATGTACAATGTTTTGACATTTTTTCCCTGTAGATCTGCTGGTTGGATTTATAAAAGGCAGTGGAACCACACAAAATGATATGATTAAAGAGGTATGTAATAGAATTCACCTGCATGTAAATAAATAGTTTGATCATAAATAACACCTTAGTCAGATTTATGCAATAGATATTTTAAACTTCCTATGTAGAAGAATATGTCCAGGTGAGAGAAGCCCTTAAGTAGCATTGTTCGGGATGTAATACCTACAAAATATTTTTTTTATATCTTATATCATATATTCTGTTTAAGTGGAGATCAAAATGTGTAACTTGTTAGTCTTCGGCTTAATAAAAAAAAATAAAAAAAATTCTCAGTAAAACTGTATCTCGGACAGGTTTCTCAGGAATTTTTTATTTTTTTACCATAAGTAAATGACACCAACAGCTTTATTTTGTTGTGTAAACACTCACTATTTGCCAGTTTCGATGGCTGATTTGATCTCACCATCAGACATGTTTTGGGTACACACTTGAGCAGAGCACATGAGCACACATACACCTATATGATGTCATCAAGAGTTTTTACTGCTTTACTGAGTCATATACCCACACTAACCAACCTGTCTAACCTCTTTCACTTGTGGCAAGGCTTTGCTGTATGAGGTAGGTTTCCTGGTCTGTGTAGCCATTGGGATCCTCTACATTGTCCTGATGCCTCTAATTGGCCTATTCTTCGCCTGCTGCCGTTGCTGTGGTAACTGCGGGGGCCGGATGCACCAGAAGCAGAAAACGAACATCCACTGCAAGCGAAGAAGCTTTTACTGCTCCACATTTATCATAACTGCACTAATTCTGTGAGCACCAGTTTGAGTTTAACATTTAGTGATCTTAAGACAAAAGCTTTTTTTTTTTTTTATATATAACTGGTATATATTATCATGTATTTTATGTAATATACACTCACCGGCCACTTTATTATGGTACAGCTGTTCAACTGCTTGTTAACGCATATATCTAATCAGCCAATCACATGGCAGCAACTCAATGCATTTAGGCATGTAGACATGGTCGAGATGATCTGCTGAAGTTCACACTGAGCATCAGAATGAGGAAGAAATATGATTTAAGTGACTAAACGTAGCATTGTTACTGGTGCTAGACAGGCTGGCCTGAGTATTTCAGAACTACTGGGATTTTCATGCACAACCATCTCTAGGGTTTACAGAGAATGGTCAGAAAAGAGAAAATATCCAGTGAGTGGCAGTTCTGTGGGCGAAAATGCCTTGTTGAAGCCAGAGGAGAATAGGCAGACTGGTTGGAGCTGATAGAAAGGCAACAGTAACTCAAATAACCGCTCATTACAACCGAGGTCTGCAGAAGAGCATCTCTGAAGAGGTTCAGATGGACTACAGCAGCAGAAGATACACCAGTGCCACTCCTGTCAGATAAGAACAGGAAACTGAGGCTACAATTCGCACGGGCTCACCAACATTGGACAGTAGAAGATTGGAAAACCATTGCCTGGCCGGATGAGTCTCGAATTCTGCTGCGACATTCAGATGATTGGGGCAGAATTTGACGTAAACAACATGAACAGCATGGTTCCATCTTGCCTTGTATCAATGGTCCAGGCTGCTGGTGGTGGTGTAATAGTGTGGGAGATACTTTCTTGCCACACTTCGGGCCGCTTAGTACCAACTGAGTATCGTTTAAACGCAGTGGTGTAGCGTCTGGATATGCAGGGTATGCACGTGCATATGGGCCCGAGCGGGTTGGTCGTACGCCTGTTGAAACTGACACGAAGAATTAAGGCAGTTCTGAAGGAAAAAAATAGGTTCCAACCCGGTACTAGCAAGGTGTACCTAATAAAGTGGCTGGTGAGTGTATATCAGTATGCTAAATTTCTATGAATTGCTGTGCAGGGCAGGGAACGTTTGCATGTTCCTGAGCAGTACATACACTTCAGAGACTGTGATGGGCAGCACCACAGAACTCAAAGACATCTTGGAGAATGTCAAAAGCTATATTACAACTGTTCCTGAGGTACATCATTCAGAAGGGAGAAGTGAAATGTTGTATGAAATACCATGTTATATGTCACACATTACCCTTTTACACTACCTTTCAAAAATACAGAAAAAAACAGTAATATTGTGAAATATTATTACAATTTTAAAATAAGTATTTTCTATTTGAATATATTTTAAAATGTAATTTATTCCTGTGATGGCAAAGCTGAATTTTCAGCAGCCATCAATCCATTCTTCAGTGTCACATGATCATTCAGAAATGATTTATGCTGATTTGGTGAAACATTTAACAAGTCACTTTTCTTATTATTATAAATGTTGAAAACAGTTATGCTGCTTAATATTTTTATGAAAACAGTTTTTTTTAGGATTCTTTGGTTAATAGAAAGTTCAAAAGATCCTTGTTTATTTTAAATAGAAATCTTGTGTAATGTTATAAATATCTTTACTTTAACTTTTGATCAATTTAATGTATTCTTGCTGAATAAAAAAGCCTTAATTTTTTCAATTTCTAGAATAGACACTGTTTAGGGTGATTTATCTTAACAAATTAAATTCAATTATTTCAATACTGAATTGAACTTAATGCAACTAATACATAATGGAAATGTTATACTTTTATTTCCTCAACAGCAAATCCGACAAGTAACGAATGAGAGCTCTAAGACTGTGGATAAGGTTGAATACAACTTAAATGGTACGTCCTGTATCTCTCAAGACCAGAGTCAGAAATTAATAGGAGCTTAGTAGTCCAGTCATTTTATGAAAAAAGGTTGAACAAATTGCAACAGAAGCAAACTCAACTGATTTTGTATCCTCGATATGTCCTGAGTAAGGAAAAAGACAAATAAAAAATGTATTACAAGTTTTTTTTTAATTGTTTGTTAACAATTTCAAAAAACTTGTAATACAATTTTTGTTTGTCTTGATGTAAGTAATCAACTCAGTAATTTTCATGGTGATATCTAAAGGTTAAATTTTTTACCCTATTCACGTGAGAAAAAGAATGAATAGGCGTATGAATAGGCTATATTTGGGTCTTTTCCGAAACTTTCCCCTAACTTTTTTTTCCTTACTCAGGACATATTGATACAAAATCAGTTGAGTTTGCTTCTGTTGCAATTTGTTCAAGGTTGACCCCCATTTTGGCTTAAAATTAATGGACTATAGGGCAATGTAAAAATTGTGGCTGTATTGACAATTATTAAAAAAGTTATGTCTCACATGGAATTCCTACATTTTTTATTTCTATAGAAACAGGGCCTTTGCTTGGTAAATCGATCCAGAATGGTCTTAAAGGTGCCCTCGACCCAGCATTCACATCAATTAACGAAATAGCTAAAGGTATACACAGTATGCATATAAACATCAAATGATACAGCAGTCCACCCACCACAGTCCCTTTCTTTGGGAAACTCGCTCCATGAACAAGCCTGTGCTTCTTGACTCAACTTTGCAGCATTAATGAATCCATTGATTTTAAAATATATTTTGTTCTTTATGTATATGTGTGTTACAGTGATAAATAGCACCAGCACTGGACTGCTTCAGCTTAATAAAACCTTGGATCTGTTGAAACCGAAGGTGGATGCACTGCAAGCTAATTTATCAGCAGTGAGGCAGCGGATTAACAACACTCTGCACATGTCAGACTGTATAAACTGCACTTCCTTTCAGCCAGAACTGGACAAACTGTCATTGGATGGAAGTCTTGATGTAAGCTAAACCAGAGGTGCCATGGGAACAAACCAGTGACAAGTTCAGTGGGAAATTTTGTTATGGCTGCATGTTCAGTGAAGCATCCTGTTTATATCCTGATTCCACGTCAGGCTTCGTGGTAGTTTCAGGTTTAGCATTAAGAGCAAATAAATGCACAAACGTGGATGGATCATTACACAATAATTCTCACTTTCTTTGAAGCTCTAGACATTTAATGATTGTGGTCTCAGGTCAGTGATTGAAGCAGAGCGAGTTCTGCGTCAATCTTCTGGGGAAAACATAAGAAAACCCAAACAATATTTTGGCTTAGATTACTTGACTACTATATAGCATTTTTCTACAAGTACAGAGGACCAAATTGTATTACCAGTCATCTATGCACAAAAAAAAGGTACAAACGCTCTCATTGAAGGGAAGCAAGGACAGGAACAAAGAAACAAACAATAAGGAGTAACTCAAGACGTCATTGTTAACATATCAATGTTTACAAGCTCTTTCTCTTGGAAACCTAACTCTTACCTGGTCAAAATACATTTCCATAGATACAGGTTTTCTGTTGTAGAGAAAAATAAGAATGTGTCACTGTGAATGTGGATGTCAGCATAGTAGTGTGTGTATGTTCACAGCTTTTACTGCCCTCTAGTGTTTAATGTGGTGCTACGCTTGATCCTTCTTTTTTTAAATGCTTGACAGTGACAGTCTTTTTTGAGACAACATTGAAAATATAGGACTATATTATAAGTATAATTTATATTATTTTATATTATAAATCATGTACATTCAGAATACAGTCATATCAGTAGTTTAATAAAAGCTGATTTATTTTACATGGAGTAAGGTGATGTCATGTTTTACAGCAGAACTCAAGCTGGCATGAACACACACTGAAGTCAATGAGATATGAGTAGTTTTCATAGTCATGTGATCATGTCTGATATATGAGTAGTTTTCATACAGTCATGTGATCATGTCGAGATCACATTACTTTATAAAAAACTACTCATATATCATTTTCTTCAGTATGTGGAGGAGTTCATGCTAGCTTGAGTGCTGCTGTAAAAGCAAAAGGGGACATCCTGACATGTATTTTTTTTCTTCACACCAGTTGTTATGCTGATGTTGTTGTGCAATTTATAATGAGATAATCTAATGACTTTGAATGTGTTATGTCTTGCATAGTTTTCTGATCGTAATGATTTGAGGTCTGCTGTAGACAAGGCTATAAATGCTAATGTCACTGGACAGGCAGAAAAGGTTAGTGCCTTTTTTATACACACACACCACACAACACACACATACACAGTTACCGTACAGAAGTTTAGGGTCGATATGATTTTTTTAAATGTTACAAAAGTCTCTTATGCTCACCAAGGCTGCATTTATTTGTTTAAAAAATAAAGTACAAACTTTTATATTGTAAAATATTGTTACAGTTTAAAATGAAGAAAATCATTCTATAAATCTAATATGCTGATTTGCTAGTCAAGAATAATCAGTTAAAAACAGTTGTGCTGCTTATTATTTAGTAGAAACTGATTTTTTTTTCTTCAGGATTCTTTGATGAATATGAAAAGAACAGCATTCATTTAAAACAGGAATCTTTTGTAATATTCTAGTAATAGTCTTGATCAGTGTAATGTGTTCTTGCTTAATATACATTTTTTCTTACTGACTTTAAACTTTTGAATGTACTGTATTTAACAGTTATGATGATTTTTTTACTAACTATTGTTCAATGCCTACACATGTTTGTTTCCCAGGGGAGAGACTTTTTTGATAGTATTCCTCAAAAGGTGAAAACCCAGACGACAGCAAGTGTGATGTGTAAGTGTGTTGTTAATTGACCTTAAAGAGTTTGTTGCTTCTTTCTGGAAAATCTACTTCCACAAATGTTTGTTCACTGAAGGTTTAAGTAGTGTAATGTACTTGAAGTTGCTGATCCGTCTATTTGTTAAAGTGATCTTTTGTCTTGTGTCCTTTAAAGTGGCTAAGTACGAGCTTGACAAGTTAAAAACACAGATCTCAGGTGTGACTAAAGACCTTCCCCTTGATGTATTGGAGAATATTTCAAGACCATTAACTGACGTGCAGGATTCCATCTCAAAATATTCTCCAGAGATAGAGAAATCAAGTCAAATCAGGTACTTTCACAAAACTAAATTCCTATTTCCCATGATTCACTTTGTTTTCAAATACGATTTATTCAAATACAGTATATTTCAATTTTAACATTTACAATAATATCAAAGTGAAGAATAAACTTTGTGTGTGTGTGTGTATAGCCGGGCTATTGGATTGACCCTGAGCTGTCTGATTTTGCTGGTGGTGATCTGTAATATTCTGGGTCTGCTGCTGGGTACAGCTGGACTAAATGCTAAAGACAATCCCACTGAACGCTCCGGCACATCCAACTGTGGAGGAATATTCTTCATGGCGTGAGTACGATGTCAATGACTCCCCGGATTTGTGTTTGCGAAACAGGAAACTGTTGTCAGTGTGCATTTGTTCTATTGTTATATATAGTACAATAAAATAACACGGTACACATACAAATACTTCCTCTTGTCTCATTTTAGAGGAGTCGGTTTTAGCTTCCTGTTCTCCTGGATCTTCATGTTAGTGGTGTTGATACTTTTCATAGTGGGAGGAAATACCTACACCTTGGTCTGTAAACCGTGGCAGAACAAGGAACTCATCCAGGTATTTCCAGAAACATTAACTCGTTGTGTTTAAACATATGACTTTGACTAGTTGCTAGGAGTTAACCGTCTCTGGTAGTTTCCAGTAAATGTAAATTTTGCTGTATATGTATGCCAGCATATTTGGTAATCAATAATATTGTGTTTCATAGGTTATTGACACTCCAGGGCTGATTCAAGGGTTCAATTTGTCCACGATTCTGAATTTGAAAACAAACCTGAGCATTGTTAATGTGTACAGGTACATCTCACAAGGCAGTATGACTGATGGCTGACATATTTGCATAATTTGCCCAATATAAATAAATAAATCTGTTTTATTTTATTTCTAGTGATTGTCAAAATAATAAGCCCCTGTGGACCACATTACATCTGAATGAGGTCTTCGACCTAAATAATATGTTAAATGTTTCAAAGGTGAGAATTCATTACCTCTACTTGTCTATATGCCAGTGCATTACTTATTGGACACTAATACCTCAGCCTTCTGATTTTCTCAACAGTACGAAAGGCAGATTTATCAGACCTTTGAGGATGCAAACATCAACATTGCAACCATCACTGTCCTCAGTCCGGAGGTAAAGTCCCAGCTATACAACTTCTCTAGCAGTGCCAGCACTATGAACTTCAGCAACATTATACTGCAGGTAAACTATAGTTCATTCTCAAATAGACTAGCGCATACTGTTTGTGAAATTAAATAAAGAATAATTCAATAAAGGGTACATAAAGGCCTTTCTTTTTACTAAGCATTACCTGGGAAAACAAAATCTGGCCAAAATATATGTATGATTATTTATATATATATATAGTACTTCAAGTTGCAAGAAAATACTGATAATCTTTTAATTTAATCTTAAAATCTTTTTGAGGAAAGCAAAATAATATATATATATATATATATATATATATATATATATATATATATAATGGTTAAAAATATATGAGAAAATGTAAGATTTATCGAAAATAATGTATATTAGTGATATATTTTTGGCCATTTTATTGTGCATTTTGAAATTATTTAAAAACTGAAAATATATACTTGTAAAGTGAGGCTGGTAATTATTTTATTCTTTCATATTTTAGATTAATGATGTGTCAGGGACAAATCTGAGCTCAGCAGCAGAACGTCTGGACGTCTTGGCTGGTAAACAGGTGAATTTTACTGTCTTGTTAACAACCTCCTGCTCTGGAGTAAGACTGATGTGAATCACATAGACTTATTTGTGTCTTTCAGACAAACAAAAATATCAGTGAGCAACTGCGTGGGGAAGCTAAAGATCTGCGAGACATCCAGACTGACATCACGTTCAACATTATGCCTTTGCTGGTGTGTTAACACAAACAAAATACCTTGTTCAGAATTTAAAATCCAACTAATTGTGACGTTATCATTAGGAAAAAGTGAATATTAATATCAAAGTGTTCTTCACTAGTTTACATCAGTTTGGTTTACTGTGACCTTCATCCTTTTCCTCTTTGCAGCTGGAGCTGAATGCTACCATTAAGAATCTCAGCGCAGTAGCATCACAAATCAATGTAAGTAAACACTAGAGTCATCATATCTGTTTGACTCACTGCCTAGAATACAGTATATTAGTATTCAAAACAATTTCATTAAAGAATCCATGAAATATGATGATTTGGTAATTTTATCACAGTTCACTAGCATATACAGTACAGTTTGAAAGTCAATTATTTTTTAAATTAAATTAATACTTTTATTCAGCAAGAATGCATGAAATTGATCAAAGGTGACAGTTACTAAAATTACTATTTCAAATAAATGCTGTAATTTTGAAAAAAACTATCATGCACGGGTTCCACAAAAATTGATAATAATAAGAAATGTCATCACAGGTATAAATTAGAATTTAAAATATTGACATAAAAAAGAATACTTTAAATTGTTATAATATATTACAATTTTACAGTTTTACTATATTTTTGTTCAAATAAATGTTGTATGAGTATAATGATAAGTACTAAACAAAACTCTTCGTTCTGACTTTAACCATGCAGATATATATATATATATATCTTTATAGCCATAATTTAAAAATGCACTTACAGTATCTTCTAATTTCTTCTCTTCATTCATTTTGTAGGCAACTGTGGAGGATGTTTTTAAAAATGTTGGTTATGCTCAGGACGTCCTGAACTACAACATATCACAAATAGTGAAAAATGTAAGTGCAAAATCAATGCTATATTTAGCTAAATCATCTGTCAGGATGTTTACTGTATTTAAAATGATGAAGCAATCTACGGGGTGTCTTAAAATAATAATTGCCGCTTCTTTCCTGCAGGAGAGCATGTCATTCATAGACTGTCAGCTGAAATTCTTTCAGGCATATGTTAGCTGGGCAAATCAAACGGTATATATTTGTCTTTATTAATATTCAAGTTGCCAACTATTTTAATGATTCTTAATATTAATAGTTATTATTGTGTTGTATTCTGTGTCAGATCACAGAGAGGATGGGTCGCTGTGGGCCTGTAGCTGCGGCATTAGACAGATCAGTGGATCTTCTTTGTAAACACCTGGTGGGATCTTTGGTAAGAATCTTTTGGCCTCTTTTTTCTTTTTTATAGTGCTGATGAATTTGTGATGAAGTGCCCATGCAGTTGCCATCTAAAAAACCCTTAACAAACGATGTCCTGTCTGTTCCCCAGAATGCCTTTTGGTTCAGTTTGGGCTGGTGTATGATATTCCTGATCCCCAGCATCATTTTCTCAGTTAAACTGGCCAAGTACTACCGCAGGATGAAGTATTCAGATGTTTATGAGTAAGATATCTTTTTTTTTCCCCTAAATGTAAAGCAGATCATTTTTTTTACGTATGGATTAATTCAGTGTCTCCTTATTTCTCTTTTTAAAGGAACAATAACATCAGGATGCATTCTTTCCCAAAGGCCCACCTAAAACCTGAATTAATTGGAAAATGAGAAACAACCACCTTTTACATACTTACATAAATAAAAACGACAGTAAAAGTTTGATTTACACACGCCGACCCACATATCAATGAATTTACAATGGTGGACAAATTATGCAGCCCTTAAAGGGACATGGTGATATGAGATGGGAGAAAAAATGATGTCAATGCTTTTGCATTCCCTTGCAAATATTTTGCGTTCCCCCGAGAAATGTACGTTACCTCACAAAACATTTGCTTTCCTTGAGAAACTATGCATTCACTCGCAAAGACCGGAAAAGTTTCTCGGGGGAACGCTAAAGCATAATTTTTTTTTTTAAATCCATCACTATGTTCCATTAGGGGCTCTGCAATAAAGAATGTAGAAAATGTAGTACTTTTAAGTGCTGTAGAGACTGTATCATAAATATAATTTCTTGTGTCAAATGATTTCAGCACTTAATATTTAAATGAAATGAACAACTTTACTGTAACAACTGTGATGTTTTTTATTATAAGGGATTAATGGGAGGTCAAGTTTTAGAAAGCACTTTATGAGGTCCTGCAGGCATTGAGATTTATTTATGCCATTTTTTCAATAAGAAATGATCTGTTACATATATAGGCTACTGATGACATTGTACAGTAGTTTATTTAAAAAAAAAAACATTTCTTTCAGACTGTTCTAATGAGGAATTAGCAGAGTGACTGTTTAAACCATCTGACAATGGTCTGTTAAACATTTCTTTCATGTCATGTGTTAATCACAATAGTAATAAAAGATGCTCACACTACCCTGCTGAACTTGTTTGTTTGGTGTAAACTAAAGCATCACTTGCCACTCTCTGTCTTGCCAACCCGTCTAGAAACCCTTCCCCCAGTCCACCCTACATCACGTGAACGAGGCCTTACGGTATGGTGCAGCTGCCATTACAAAAGTGTGCCAATCAGAGTGAAGTACTAGAGCAGTGAAACATGCATTCCACGCATATTTGTGCTGCTTAGGGGGGAAAACCAGCAATCATGGGATTAAATATTTAGTAAAGTGATAGTATACTACCTTTCAAAAGCACTTATGTCATATAAAAGGGTATCATTTAAAAGCATACCATTGATATTATGGCTAGTAATTAGCATTTGGATTAGCAAGTGCCAGAGATCCTTAATAGACATGCGCTACGAGAGGCCATGAAACTGGTCTTGAAATATTTTAAATCTAATCCACATGCACTCTCATGCTATGTCTATGTAGGGCGTGAGAAATATTATTACAAGGCCGTTAAATTATTACAGTGATTCTTGAGACATGTTAAAGGTTACAGAACAGAAAAATAGTTTATGTACAGAGAAATCATTTTGAATTAATCTGCAGAATATGTCCAGATGTATCTATTTACATTCCACACAAAAAATACACTACCTTTCAAAGTTTTGGGTCAGTTCTTAATGTTTTTGAAGAAGTCTCTTATGCTCACCAAGGCAATTTATTTGATCAAAAATACAGTAAGAACTGTAATAATGTGAAATATAATTACGTTTTCTATTTTAATATATTTTCAAATGTAATTTATTCATGTGATGGCAAAGCTGAATTTTTAAGCAGTCATTACTGTGTCACATGATCCTTCAGAAATCCTTATAATATGCTGATTTTGTGAAAACAGTTACCGGTATGTTATTTTTGCTATGCACTACTATGCTGATTTTTTTCAGGATACTTTCATTAATATAACATTTATTTAAAACATAAATATTTTTAATTTCAAATGTCTTTACTGTTTCTGTTCTTTTACTTTGACTTTTGCACGATGGCTCAGAAAACTCAATATTAGTAAACACTTGTGGATCACAAAGAGAAAAATAGAAGTGTTTCAGCTCTCCAAATATAACTAGCTATGCCACATCAATTCAGGGCAGCACAAGCCTGTCCAATGTGACTGAGTTTGAAGCTGGTCACTGTATAATAGAATTGAGCTCAATTGAATTTAAAGCAGTGCCGTGAATGCTGCTGCTGAGCCCTGAAGGAATGCAGAGGGTGGGGCTGTACAGACCTAGCAAGTTTACAAAGCTTTTCATTGGAAACACATCAGAATTCACCTCTCCGACAACACAACCATAACATACTAAGGGCAGCAGAAGTCTGAGACACTTTAGTTCAGAGAGAGACCTGAAAATGAGTGGCAGCAATACATGAGTCATATTTAATTGCTTCCTACAATGATAAAATCCCTGTGGTAGCACTAAATACAAGAGCGATCCTGAAAACACGCAAGGCATTTAACATGAAATTTCCAAATCTAAATAGTCAGATGCATCAGCATGCACATTACATTTTATATTACTGTACATTTTTATTAATGACTACAACAATTCTTAGCTTAGGTCTTCCACATGTGATTTTCATAAAATATTAATTACACTAGCATATGATGACAAACTGTAGTGTCAGTAGAAGAAAAAAAATATTGCTATGCTAGGGGTTTATAAAATAAAATAAATTATCTAGAGCATGAAATGTGAATAATGCTTAGTCATCTCCAAAAGGATCAGGGTAACAGCATGCCTTCATGAGATGACTCATTAAAACGACACATCTGAAGGTTATGAAAAAGAAAAATACTGTTTAAAAAACACCAAAGACATGTAAGATGAAATGCAGCATACAAAGTAAACATAAAAACAACATATATTACTTTCAATATCAGGAATAATTAAAGCAGTAGTTAAACATCTGTGAATCGCAGTAAATACTGTACAATTGTAATAATTAAGGAAACGTTATCTGATCTGAAGAAGCGCCATAATTCTGTTTAGACCATGCAAGGTACATAATAATTCTTAAAGGTACAGTTCACCCAAATATGATAATACTCACCCTCATGTCTATCCAAACCTGTTGAACTTTCTATCTTCTGTAAAATACAAAGAAGATAATTTTTTTTTTTTGTCAATACAGAGAAAGTGAATAGGGGTTGTTTTGGACCCCATTGACTTTCATTGTATGGACAAAAAGTTCTTCAAAATATCTTTTCTTATCTACAGAAGAAAGAAAGTCATACATGTTTAGATACAACATGAGGGCGAGTTCATTTTTGGGTGATCTTTAATAAGTCTATAGAAAGGTTTTAGACATGATTTGTGAGTGGAAAGGTCAGACCAGGCTGGCTCTAGACGTCACTTGAGATCAAGAGGAAGTCCTCAGCTTGGTTTCATTGTGTTCAGCATCTCTGGAGAGTCCCTTTGGCTGGCGTGGAGGCGTGAGTGGAGGAACTGTGGGTGACTGAAGAATATCTGCGTACCTGTGGCTAGGTTTGGTCTCCCTTTGGAGAACTTTTCTGAGAAGCGGTTTCAAAAGCCCAATGGTGACCTGGCTGCCATGAGCTTCGAACGGTCCCGAGTTCTGTGTCGAATCCGGCAGGTTTTTCAGTACAATATTAAGTATGCTCGTCACAGTCATGTCCTCTGGACAGAGAGTCCACAGCAGGTCCAAATAAGGGTCCAGGTCTCTATGCTGCGACACTTCGCACAGCAGAGCGCTGAAAATCTCTTTGTTCAGAAGCGGGCTCTTCCGGCAGAACCTCTCAGCTACTTGTGTCACCCGTTCCCACTGGCTTTGTTCGATGAGAATCCGCAATGCTTGCATTATCGCTTTAGGCCTCTCGCTGCACAAAAGCAGCTCCACTTCCAGGTGTTGGTTGGACCCTTTGCAAGGGAGCACAGTCAAGGCCCGTTTATAGAGCGGCAAACTCTCAGAGCTCTCCTTCACACCATAACTCCACGAAGATGTGGAGGTCGTGCCCATCTGCTGTTGTGCCAATTCCAGAAACCTGGGGAGCCAGCTGGGCTGGAATTTGAAGATGGAGTGGCACAAGAGCTCAAAAACAGGCAGGTTCACCGTAGTGTGTTTCTGCTGACCGTTGCAGTGAGCAAAGTTCGCTGTGGGTTGCACAGGGCTGAGGATGATTTTCCACAATTCAGCAGGAGCTTTAGAAGACAATGATCCCTCACCGTTGCACCTCAGATGCAGAACCGCTTGCACGGCGTGCCAGGAATAAGTGGGAAAGAGTTGGAAGATGCTGTTCAGGTATTGAAGATTCTCCCTCTCAAGCTCTCCGCCAAGCAGCCGGCAGATCTCCTGCTGCACCAAGGTTTCACAATAGTTCGCTAGATCTTTCTCAGAAGCCTTCACCATTGACGTTTTGATGTCCTCTAGCAAAACGAGACTCCTAAGTTCTGATTCGAGCGAGCTCATGAGCCTTTCTTGACCCGAGGAATGTTTCTCACCAGTTTTGGTCTTCTGGTTGCTGAGGTAATCCCTGAGGATGGCAGCCAGCGATATGGGAGCTTGAAACATCCCACCTTTTTTGAGCTTCTCCACCGTGAGCTGTGTGCTGCTTAGACTTCTTTGCTGATAGTATTTGCACGCCTCCTCGAAAACAGCCTCAACCAAGAGTGCACTTGAGTCTTCTGAATGTGTCGGAGAAGCCTTCTGTGTTTGCGTGACCACAAACAACCCAGTCTCTGACAGCATTTGCGGAGAGTGACTGTCCAAAGAGTTTACGAAGAGAAGACCTTCTGTTTTCAGACTTATTCTCTCTAATTCCAGGCCACATTTGGTGTCAATTAAGAAGAGGGTCCTACCTATTGTTAGTGCCAGGACTTCACTATACATATTCAGGCTGTTTTGGGTCCCACTAGCACTTAGGCAATTATCAGGAAGTTTGTATATGTTGCGAAGACAGCCATCCCTCTTCATAATGCATACCCAACCAGTGCTGAGGAGGAGGAGGAGGTCTCCACATCCAGTGGGAGAGAATCCACAGATATCTGGAGGATTTAGTGTGGGTAGAAGGCCAATGAAGTCTGTAACAAGCCTTTTGAAGTCTGATTCTTTGCTTGAGCTTTTCATAAGTGTGCAACTACAAGCACTATGCACTTTAAAGGTGTCATGTTCAGGTGACCATACAAGAAACACTTTTGAAACACCCACTGAAGAGTTTTCCCGCATGTCTGGGAGCAGATAGACCAAATCCCCAGAACTGATGGTCGTATATCGAGGATTATTATGCAATGCAATTTTCACATTTCCCAAACTGACACCTCCCTCATTAACTTCTACAGTCTTTTTGCAGATACAGAACCTGAAGTTGCTGCACACACTACTGGAACTCTCAGATGGTGGTCGCTCCTCACACCATATGATGAAATTCTGACACACAGACACAGAAACTACTTTTGCACGAGGGCTGTTACACAGATCCACAGTCTGGAGCAGATGCCAGCCTGATCTGCTCTCAAGGAATTTCCAAAATTCCACTTTTCCATTCTCAAAAATCACTCCCAACACAGAGGCTGCATCATCAGGTTTGCTTTGAGGGATATAAATAACATCCACTATAGGAACATTTCGAGTTAGCACTAAATCAACGTGCTTTTGGCATTGCATTAGATGGGCTCGCTGATATTTGTCATATGTCATAAGACCACTCTTGGGCTGACGCACAATGACATGAATGTGACGTCCATCTGGACTCAGACGCACATCGGACAGGCAGTTTTGAGTAGAGATGTTGGAGTATTCTCGTTTAAAAAACTCCTTTAGATCCTTTCCTTTCGTAAAATCGCCGAAATCAGTCACTTGTTCCAATGCAAGTAGCGTCATGTTTGCTGAAATGTCGATCTGTAATAGGAAGCACACGATGCGCGTGAAAACACTTTCAGTTTGGACCAGCGATCATCCACAATCTCCTTGAAACATGTCCAGCGCTTATTTCACGCGTTAACTCCATCATATGACAATGTCATATCTATACAGTCCATAAATCCTGCGAAATACACGTATATTTCCCTTGTGCTGTCTGTTTCTCTCCCACTCCTCCTGACATCACGAGTTTGTTAATTTCCGGAATCTAATGGCTGTGTTTCAAAACCTAGTGAGCCCACTATCCAGGCGACATTATTGAGCAACAACGATCGCGACTATGATAGCCAGAAATCATGTCTAGGTAGGCAGCTTACTACATTTTTAAACACGTTCTATGCGTCGTTTTTATTTTTTTATTTTGCTCTGTTGAAGGGAGGAGTTTCATTCATCACTCTGCATATAGCCTATAAACCTACATCATATAAAACGTTATAGTTTTTGTATCTACCTACTGTGTATGTGTGTGTAAAATAATAATCTCAGTTCACGTCTGCACAATCACATTTTTATTCAAGGATCAATAGCCTATCCAATTTGCTAAAAAATACAAACTCGCAACTTAGTGTCTTTCATTCTATAAAAATCTTGAAAATCTATCAACTGAATTGCTCAGTAATGACGTGATTTGTAGGCCAACAAGGGAGGCTAATTCACCACAGAAAATTACTGTGGGGTTTTAGATTGGTTTATGGTTTTTCGATACGAGTAAATTAATGTTTGTGGTTAACAATACTCGAAGACTTTTAGGTTTTGTTCAACAACATAGATTACATACTGTATGTGAGGTAAGTTGTTGACAAGTTGCTTTATAAAAACAACTAGGCTACAAAAGGGGTGTGAGCTTATGGACAAATCAGACAACAATTGCAGTTCGTAAATAGCACATTTTTAATGCTTAAACAATATTTTACACATTGTATAAAAAGCCAAAGGAAGACCTAATAAATTAAAATATATAAAATACAATTATAATACGATGGTCACAAGCAGAGCCATTGGCTCATAGATGTGTACATGTAGACACCACATTCGACAGCTCTAGATACGTTGGCGCGCACGCCATCTTGGAACGGTCAGTGTGTCGTCACTCACAGTAAAAGAATCAATGATGCCACAACATTGCGGAGCTTCTGATTGTGAAACTGACGAGATTTAAATTCCCGAAGAAATGGGATAACTTTTTACATGTGAGAATGTGTTGGTTTGTGTATTTATATGTATTAACTCAATATCACAGGTTTTTATACTATTTATACTATTACTACTGGTAACTTTTTAATGTTATGTTAGCTGACACTTTCGTTTTGTTGTATTGAGTTTAAGCAGAATTATCTGATGAAGTCTATTACAGAAATAGATATGCATACGCAGTCAACTCAACTGTGTTTACGTCCCCGTGTTTTGACCGTTTCAATATGGCGGCCCATAGAAACAGCCACTAATACGGAATCTTGTTTGTATATCTTTGCATTGGCTCTGGTCACAATACGTCGGAAATGACGCGGTGGCAGTAAACACACTTCCTTCTCTTCGCGCGAAGTTTTCATCGTTGATGCTAACGACAGACATGAATCCTGCAGTTTTTAAAGTTTGTAAGTTTTCAAAATACTTGGTAATTTGCGTAAATCAGTGTTTATCGTTTCTTCTCTGGCTTCATTTTGGGATGTCTAGTAACGTTAGCATTTTTAGGCCAACTGCAGTGAATCGCAAAAATGATCACTGTCGAGAAATATTTCTGTAAAATATAATGTATATATTTTCATGGATTGCATGCACACATGCTCTTATTGTTTTATAAACAATCTTTTTAAAAGTCTCACAAATGTGTTGGTGTATCAGTAAAATACTGTTTACTCGCCATGTGATTAGCTGCATAGTACTATGTTAATACACTGTAGTATGCTATGCTTTACTAAATGATGCTGCATATGATGCATTTATATTATATCATATCATATATTATGTTATGCTTTTATACTTGAGTGAAACTTACTTAATTTTGTAAAACATGCCAGCGTACAACTGTCATTTTGGATGTGCAAAACTGTCATTTTAAATCTATTTCATGTTTATTGTAATATAATCTTTTATCAACTTTATAGCTGTAGGAATTTTAAGTTTCTGTTTTATTAGTATTCTGACATATGTGTCTCTCTGAACAGAAAATCAAGCAGAAACATTGAAGATGTCTGATTCGAGGAGAAGGTCTAGAGGGAGTCAAGAGGAGCCGGCAGGACCGTCCAATGGAGTGGGAGGGCGGAACAGGTCAGAGAGAGTGAGTGATATGGGTGATGAAGATGATATTGTTGGCGGACCATCAGGTATTAGCGAGGAAGATGATGATCCAACACGCAGGAGAGAGATCAGGAGCAAGTACAGGGATCTGATCAATCAAGTCCAGCGTGAGTATTAATACTGTTAAAATTTGTTTCAATGATACAGTTTGATGTTTCATTTATGAAGTGCATTTGTTGAGAATTTTTGTTTTGTTTTGTTCACAGAAAATCGTGAGGACATGTTGAACCCGGCTAACAATAAACTCACTGATGTTTTAGAAGAAGCCAACAAACTTTTTGTCAATGGTATTATTTCTATACAGTGTTATTTTTTTGTATAATTGAGATACTATTATAGTTTTTAAAAAAAATATTTTTTTTATTTTTGTATAATTTAAGTTTTAGTAATTTTGTTGTGTGTTTTTGTCATTGTATTTATTGTTTTTTATGTCTATATAGTTTTTTGTTTAAGTTTGAGTTATTTTAGTACATCAAGGTAAATTAAATAAAAATGAGAAATTTTGCCTTGGCAATAGCTAAAATAAAACAAGTTGAAAAAATACAAAAAAGTTTTTTATTTTTATTTCAGTTAATGTTTATTTTAATTAACAAAAATGTTTTTTCATTATTCTAGTTTTAGTTAATCATCTATAATAGCCCCGTTTCTATACACTCCATATCCTGGTATCTACTAATGGAATGCACACCTTGTCTTCATGATGTTCTCCTGCTTGTTTGTTAATTGTGTGTGTCTGTTTTCAGTGAGACAGGCTCGTGAAGCAGCGCTGGATGCTCAACTCCTGGTACTAGCCACTGATCTAGGGAAGGAGAAGGCCAGCCAGCTACATGCTGAAGGCTCTGCATTTGACCCGTCTGCATTTGCAGAACATTTGGTAAGTTACTGTGAGAGGAAAGCTCTTATATTTTGCAATGTGCAAATTCACTCTGAAAGGTTTTTTTCTTCTTGGTTGATTTTTCATATTGATCTCTCTAGTTGTCCTTCATGGGTCTGAATCGTTTGGAGGATGAAAGTGGTCAGGATGGAAACTTGGAGGGATATTTACCTCAAGGAGCCTGGCAGAAGCTTGCAAATAGAGCTGAGTCCTGCTTCAAAACAGCCCCTTCATTCCACTACATGTAAGTATAGCTGTAGTAAGGGAAGTGATTGATGAGCGATCAGGTAACTGTATCTTAAGTATGTAAGGCTAGGGTATATATTGAAAATTCAAAAAAAAAGAAGCTTTTTTAGCTCTTAAGTTTACCCGTTTTTCCGATTCCCATCTTGCCCCATGACTTGTGAGTATGAGCGTGTCAAAATAAAAATGTTATAGTGTCTCTGTGGGCAAACTACAGTAGCAAAAAATGGTGTTATAATTGGTAAGTTAAATTTTTGTGAAGCAGAAACTCAATCTAAGTAAATAAGTTCACTTGCATTAAAATTAAGTTTGCATCATCCCTCAGAAATGTTCATAGATGTCCCCATGTGGTATTTTATATATTTAAATGGTTTAGTAAGCAAGCATACACTACTATTTAAAAATTTGGGGTTAGCAAATTAGTTACCTTGAAAATCAGTAAGGATGCATTAAACTGATCAACAGTAACAGTGAAGACATTTAAAATTACTGTATGCAAACGATTTCCATTTCAAATAAATGCTATACTTTTGAACTTTATATTCATCAAGGAATCCTGAAAAAATGTATTCTGATTTCCACAAAAATAATAGATACATAATAATAAATTATTATTGAGCACCAAATCAGCATATTAGAGTGATTTCTGAAGGATCATGTGACACTGAAGACTGGAGTAATGATGCTGAAAATTCAGTAATTCCATTAAAGGAATGAAATTTATTTAAAATTTTATTTAGATACAAAATGGTGTTTTAAATTGGTATAATATATAATAAGTACAGCCTTGGTGAGCATAAGAGAGACTTCTTGCAGGGTAGTAACAAAGTCATATTTAACTACATACACTAAGTAATGTTATATTAGTGCAAATAACTAAAATGATTAAACATTTTCCATGATAAGTAGTGTATAAAATGTCTTTTTTTTTTTTTTAACCTCACACTAAACATTGGATTATTTTTTTTATTACAATGGCTATACAGTTTACAAAAACAAAACCTCTGCTGACACCTCTTCGTTTAAGTTTAAGTTTACAAACACAATGTGCACTAACCTTTATTTATTTTTTCTTTTCAATTCAAGGTTGGGCTCATTTTTGGCAGAGCCTCCTCCACCACGGCAGAGAGTTGAAAGGCAAAGAAAACTACCCAGCAAAGAGGCTAAACGAATTATGCCCATCCAGGTGTGCTCATCATTTTAATAATGCAAACCCTGACTGTCTTTCCAAATATCCCTCAGAATCTGTCCGACTTATACTGAAAATATCTTGTCGTCACAGCTGAAAAAAATGGAAGAATCACACCAGGAGGCAACAGAGAAAGAGGTTGAAAGGATTCTTGGATGTCTGCAAAGTTACTTTGCTGATGATTGTAAGCGTACTAAAATAAGTTAGTGCCAGAGCTTAGCGACACAGACGATTTCAAAACCTATAATAAATTACTATTTTCGGAACAGCTGGGGAACCCATTTCATACTATGAGTTCGTCATCGACCCCAACTCCTTCTCCCGGACTGTGGAGAATATCTTCCACACATCATTTCTCATAAGGGTAGGGTAGTCAAGATGCTACAAAAGCTGTGGAAATTCAACATAGGTCCCACAATAAAATAATTAAATCAATTTTTTTTAACCCTCAGGATGGTCTGGTGAGGATGTTCTTGGATAATGATGAGCTTCCTTGCATTGGTAAGTAGGGACGGGCATTTCAAGCTAAAATAATATTCGATGATTGCTTGGAATTATTTGATTATTATTCGAAAATCGCACCTCTCCCCAACATGCTCATTGGTTAAACGGCGTTCACTCAAATCCTGCTCCGACATTAAATTTCTCTGTAGTACTAGTCTGTACTAGTGATGGGAAGTTCGGATCATTTTACTGACTCTCTTGTTCGAAATGGAACGAATCAAAATGAACAAATCTTTTTTCGAGTCATTTTGTTCATTCAAGTGGCTTTAAATGTTATACTTTTCACAGCCAAATTCCCCGAACACATCCACCTACGCAATCTTGATCATATTCTGAATTAAGAAATCATTATAATGCAGTCAAAAATAATTTACAGGGAACAATTACTTTACCTTCCGAGTCTTTCGTTCATTTGTCACGTGACAGGACGGATCGTTCATGAATGACCCATCACTAGTCTGTACTGTATGTGTTGTAGCCATTAAATAAAGCGTATTTAGTTTCATATTTATGTTTAAATTAATATAATGTTATTTTTTTTTAATTTCATCTATGTTGATTATATGAAAAGTGAACAGCATGAAATTTTGATTGACAGCTTTTAGGTTCGTTATTACCATCGCCATCTGGTTTATAATTAAATAAACTAATCGAATATAATCAAATCCATAAGTCATTATTGTGTTTGTATTTGGTTGAATGTACTGGCAGATGATATTATTATTATCTGTGTGTTGTAGCTCCAGTAGAGGAAGGTGAGGTAGAGCCTGGTGGAACTTCCATCCGACATCAGTGTGTCATCTCCATCAACCAGGAATCCTGGAGGGTGAGCACATTATGACTGCGTTTGGTGATTATTTGCAATAGTGATGCACCAAAATTAGATTTTTTTTTTTTTTTACCCATACCAAAATTAAAGTTTTCATTTAGCCACAAGCTGAAACCGAAATGAAAGTTTATTTAATATCGCATGAAACTGAAGTTTTGATTTGTTCTTTTCTTCTCTATCGTGATGTAGCCTATATCAAACTGAAACAGCTTCTCAAACAAGAAAAAATTTACTAATTGTGGTTTGCTGTTGCTCTGATCTCATGTGAGTGACAGGTTGTCCCGCCCTCGCTTCAGTACACACATCATCAGAAAAGTGAAGAGTTGCTAGAGGGAGGGGTTATTTATTTCAAGATTAAGTTATGATTAAAGATTATGATTATAAAAAAAAAAAAGATAAATTGTCTATGATAAATACTACAATATTAAAAATAAAAATAGGAGTTGTTCATTTGGATTTCAGGGTGACTTTAATAATCAATTAATTAATTAAATTTACTTAATAATTAACTGTCAAATAAAGTTGTATGTAAACTTTTCACTATGTAAACTATCAATCTTTAAATGATTTACTTGTTTCTACTCCAATTTTTATATTTATATATTTATCATGTATATGTATGTATATATATATATATATATTTGTCGCCAAACCCCCTCATGGAATAAGAACACCGTAGTGTTTACAACTGTGACAATAAGCGCTTAACAGGATCAACTAACCACTGGATTTTCAAGAGTATGGAAATTTCTCGGCTCCATTGTTGCAGTAAACTTGCACAACGATCTTGAATGAATAATTTTTTTGATGCATGCCGGTCTATTATTGTAGGGACATCGACTTTAAATTTTCAATCCCCTAAACATGACGCGGAACAAAACGAACTGTGATTGGTTGCGTTACACGTCAGTCAAAGGTCCTCTTGGGCGGTCCTTGGCCAATGAAGGCTGCGATAGAGTCCTGACCTTCTGCTGTTTAGTTCTTAGTAATTAAAACCCACAGCTTCCCTATTAGTAGGAAGACACTGCCAGGTAGAATTAATTCACACACAATTGCTTGCTATAATGCATTCATATAAATGTAATCTTTACTGTTCTACTTTATCTGTATCTGATTTAGAACAACAGAAATCTGTGTGAAATATAATGACCCAAAGACAAAAGAACTGATTAAAAATAAGCTGTTATGTAGGAGTGCTGTTTCATACGCCATAGCTGTGCACAAAGCAACCCTCGTTTGAGTCTCAGCTTGGGATTCGGGCTTATTTATTAGTTAATTACATCATCAGCGACTAGTCGACGTCAACTCGACTTTAATCACATAAATGTCAACTTAAAAAAAAAAAATCTGAAGTGGTTCAACCCCTAGTTTACAAAATTTTCAGACAGGAATGTTGTTCCAGGATCATGTTTTTTTAATTTTAAAGGCTCAGACTTTTTTTGTATCAAAATTAACAACGCACAAAGTTTATTGCAATTATTGGATAGTAGGCAAATTAAAAACCGCATGGACTAAAAGACCTCGGCTCATCAAAATGAAGATTGATTAAAATCAAGAAATCTAAAACCGCTCCGGCTGAATATTTTCAGTTGCTGGAATTTTGGTGCATCACTAAATTCAAGCAGATATTTATTTAGCATGGTATAGGTTGTTTTTTACTTTAAATCTCTCATTTGTGTCTTTCAGGAAATCATTGATGCCTTTGATATTAAGGATGCTCTGATTCCAGTTCCAGAGGTTTTGTCTCAAGAAAGCTAAGTTGGAGGATAGCTAACAACAGCTACCAAAACGTTTATAAAATAAAAACAAACACTTTTTATATTTTTAATGTTTGGAATCTCAATTTTAAGAGTTATATCTTTGGATTTTGTACAAAGTGTAATAGTTGTGTTTAATACAATAAATGGAAAGTGAACTTGCAGTCAACATCTATTAGGTGGCAGATTCCAAGTAAAACCAAGGAATATTTTCATTTCATGGACGGTTCATACAAGGTTCATAACTCTCCACTGTCTATAGGTTTAAATCTCTCTTTTCTTTCTCTGAATCTCAAATATTAAGAGCAGCAGATCTATTTTTCTTTGTAAACCATTATGCAAAGATATAATCCTATTTGCAAGTCAAAACTCCATTCACACAGCCATTGCATTACAGAGTGCGAGTTTATGTTTACAGGACATTTTCTCGAAATCTGTGATTTTTTTGAACAGATAACAGACTGTATCCTTGCAGATTAACTAAAGTTGCTTGTAATGTAGATAACAGGTTTATGTTTGGATTCCCCAATACTAATCATTAATCTTGTCACTAGTGTAGAAACTAAGATGAACCTATTCAAAATGGGTCACATCCTGACTTCCTTGTCAGTACCGTAATTACATTTAGATTACAGTTGAACTCCGCCATCTAGTGGTGAAGTAACTGAATGCACTGGTTAAACCACACAAAAAATTGTTATTGAATACATGATCTCGACTGATGTCTCTAGCCGAGGATATTTGCACGGTCATATGGGAATATCTGTATTCTCTTGCACTTTGTTGTCTGTTACAGATTCATATCATATAAAATGCTTATGTAGGGCAGTGATAGAGAGCTGTCCATGTGTGCGCTAGTGTGGCCCTCCATCTGTACATAGATTGGTCCAAGCTTGGATTAACTGCCCTGTAGTTTAAACCGACTGACACCTGAAACCTTTTGGAAGGATCTGTCTGAGCAACACTTACGTTCACAAGACGCTTCTCTCGGCAGCAGGGACGTTTTGGACGGCGTAGTGGTGGAAATTACTTTTCTTACTTTTAAGAAAATTGCAGCATATAAAAAGAATGGAAAATTATTTATTTAGCTTTTAATTGCCATATACCTGTCAGATTTCCTTGAATGTTCTTACTTTTTCCTAGTCTTTAATGAGCTGTTGTGTAGTTTGTCTGTATTAAACACTTTATAATTTAAATGTCTGCAGTATCTTTGCCTGCTGCCCATTTTTAGTTAATATAATTTAGAATAAGTTATGCATCTAAACACATGATGTGTTTATTTGAACTCTTGAGAATTTTTCCTTCCATTTCAAAGTAAAGGTTGCTTTTTTGCTGAAAGCTCATTTTCCATAGGGACGCACAAATTCTGTCCAATACTGTTAATTATTTTCATGTAATGACTGATATAAAAATTCAGTACTATTTAGTCTTAAATAAATGTGCTAAACTAAAATCAGTAGTTTTTGTCATTGTCAATTCAATGTCGTCATGCTTATTTTAGGCGTCAAACAATATTAAATGAATTAATATTGATAACAGATATGATTCTGATAAACTGTGCTTTTAATGAGGGTCCAGATGTGATTTTTAATGTATTTTATTTTGGTTCTGGTTCTTTTTTTCTTGAAGTTGACATGAAATGGAAATTTACTACCACGTTGTGACACATGTCCAAGTCTAACGGCATATTGAACAAGAAATTTTTTTTTTTGGGTGGGAACTATTTTATCCTCCAGTTGTTGATTGGATTGTGAAACGTAAGCGTTGCCTGCTGGATTGGAGGCAAATCTGAATATAATTGACTGAACTGCAGCCTGGCCTTGCAAATGTTAAGTGATGACATTTTTATACTTTTATTTAATTTTTATTTGATAAATGCTTAGAGAAATTGTTCAAAATTTGACCAGTAACATGCATTAAGAAAATAACAAGGGACAATTATGATTTCATGCTGACTTTAATGCCAGTTAGAGAATAAATATTTTCAATTTAGTCTGCGAATCTCCGTACGGCTTTATCTGTGTCATTATGACTTTTCTTTATTTTGTGAAATCCCTTTATTTTCTGCCATTGTCCCATTTCACTTGAGTGGCTCCATTTCCTCTGGCGAATGTCTTTGATGCTCAGCACCGTGTCGTCATGCCGGCTGCTGTTGCTCTTATAAACTCGCAGATGCTCTGTTCTTTTATTTTTCTCGTTCTCATTCCCCTTTTCTGTCCTCCCCCTCCTCTCCCTGCTTGTGTGACGGTCGCTGTCGATAACAGAGGGGCTTTCAGCCACTTGCAGAGCAGCATCTCTCAGCATCACTGCAAACCCCGACGAAGGAAGGGGAAAAAAAATGTCAAGACTTTTTTTTTCTTTGAATCCTCAACTGTGCTATTTATATAATTGCATTATTATATAAGAGAATGAGCATGTATGTCATACTTATACCTCGGGCTTTGCAGTAGATGATGCTTATTCACACACACTCCCTCACACACACATATACATGAGGGTACCCTTGCACGCTTGCACTCACTTGCTCACACCCTGCTTGCATTGCTCAGCGATGCCATTTCTTTGGAGTGGGGATGCAGTCCTGGAGAGACTATTTTTGCAAGCCTTGTAGTGCTTCTGTCACCTCTCCTCAGGAGGACATGGAATACAGGATGGGAAGCTGCATCGGAGTCGCACGCAGCCAGGTAACACCGCATCTCTCAGATAGTACTGCAGACAGAATGGCAAAACGAAACGAGAATGAGTGGGAAGACATCGCCGGTTGTTAGTGCAGGAAGAAAAAGGGGATGAGGGGGAGTATTTGTGTCGGACTGGGCTGACGTCAGGGGGATATGAAAGAAAAAGCCGTGTATTTTTGGCTGTCTCTTCTCATACTGGCCTGTAGTGGTCGGAGCTCTGGAGATGAAGAGTGAAAGGAGACGGGAATGGAAGGGAAGGGAAAAAAGAGGGGGAGGTGCAAAGAGATGCCTGACAATATCTGTACATTGTGAGCGGGGAAAGGAATGACAGACATGGATAAATGGAAGGCACTAGACACTTTGCATTTTAGGCAAGATTGCAACAAGTAAATGATGTCTTGTGCTGAAAAAAGACATAGTTTGAGAGAAATAAGGAACTGATTCCCATGACAAGCAGCGATATTTGTGCATTCTGTATCTATTAAGTGAATGCTTAATTATACATATCTGAACAGTAAATAAGCAATGATTGTTTATAGACAATAAATGCTGTCTTTATGATTTATTAATAACTTGTTATTCAGCCTCTCTTAAGTGATGAGATGCACTACAGTCATGTTATACTTGTTTTAATAGGCTTTATTTTAATACTTGTATAATAATCTTAATCTTTTAATACTGTAATGATATCAAGGAGGAGAAAGGGTGTGTTGCGTGCCAGAAATTAAAAAATGATTTATTACATTGACCAGTAAATACTTTAATTCATGTTTTCTTTATGCTTTTAAAAGGTCAGGGTATGGCTTTGTAATTTTATGTATCAAAAGGTGAGAATGATTATTTAGTGAATAAGTGAAATGGAGTGTATGTTGTTGTGTTTAAGAGTGTAAACGGGTGAGGTTAACAGGTTGCAGATAATGGATGATACATAAATAATGCATTTATGTATGCACTGTATGGTTTTCCAATGGGAAACAGCTGTGTGGTTGAATTTAAGTTTGAATTCAAAGGAAAGATCTCAATCTAGGGAGTTTAGCAAGAACGACTGGAAATAGTCATTGAATGGAAGGTCTTGGAGAATGGCGGAAAGAGCTGAAAACACTGGTTTGGTAAGTTATATTCCCGTGCCCTATTAACATTTTTCACTAATTTACTGTACATGGCAAAAATGTGCTTTATTAAATTACATTAGTTATTTAACATCACTGGATCAATTTGACACTATACTTTTGGTTACACAAATATGGCTAGTTACACCGCAAACATGTGGGAATCCAGAAGTGCGAATGCCTTGACCAAAACAGTACAGTGACTTGTCGACCTCCAGAAGTAAAAACACCTTCAGTGTGAACAGGATTATGTTAACACTTAGTGTGAATGTAGCATTTCTCAATGAAAGTTTTCAATTGTTGATGCCATTGTAGAAATTCTCTATTCACAATCAACTATGATTAATGTATTCTGTGAGCAAAATATCTGTTAATATGAAGGTTGCTGAGAAAGCAAGATAGCAATTTGAGGTGACCTGCTCTATGTAAAATTAAATATCTTTTATTAAACTACTGATAAGACTGGACTCTTCCAGTCTTTTAATTAATATATCCGAAATGACTGTGTGCACCTTTAAGAAAGAGATGGAGGATACAGCTCAGAGAAAAGTGCTGTGTAATTGCTTTGGGGCCCTGTTGACAGGCTAAGAGGGTTATGGGAAGGGTAAAATCCTTTCTGCTTAGTTTATGGTATTGTGTTTGTTTACAAGTGTTACCAAGAGCCATGTACCGTCCAGCTGACTCTGTCATCTCTACCCCGTCAGAAACCGTGCACCCCCCCACCACAGTCTCTCTGTCAACCCACTGCTTACCCCCTCTTGCCTGCTCATACTCTGTGCAGATATAGCAACCCGATGTGCCAGTTGTCTCAAGTTTGTTTACTGTGTTGTAGCTGCAATGAACACAACCTAAAGCTCTACATTAACTCTGTGACAGTGTGGATAAATGCTTCTGCCTCTGTGAGCTGGGTGAGTGAATTTGACTTGAATGTGCTGTTATTACTTTTGAATTTAACACAATGACCATAACTAGTTCAAATGAGGTGATTTACTGAACTGACATAAATCTTTAGTATCACTTTAGATTTCCTTTCGTTCACTTTAGGTTTTAGTGCATTTTTACACTTAGGGCCCTATCTTGCACCCAGCGCAATTGACTTTGTACACCGACGCATGTTTCATTCCTATTTTGCACCCGCGCAAAGCGCGCTTTCCCCTCCACAAAAGCACGTCGCTAAACTAGGGAATGAATTTGCGCTCCCTGGGCGGTTCAGCGCAAAAAAAGGAGGCGTGTCCCGGGGCGAACAATCCCTGGTGCTATTTTACTGGTCCATAAAACAATTGCGCCACTGGCCAGAAAAAACCTAGTCTAAAGTCAGTGGCGCGTCGCGCGTTGTTCATTATGCTATTTTAAGGGCGCATGCTTGACCATAATGTATAGCGTGCACAACGCGCATACACTTTGATTCTCTCAACACAGAAGCAGCAGTTTTCATTTTTGCAAATCATATTATTACAAACGATAGATAGATAGATAGATAGATAGATAGATAGATAGATAGATAGATAGATAGATAGATAGATAGATAGATAGATAGACAATTTATTATAAAAGCATACATCTAGCTTACACATTTACCCACATTAGTATATGCCTGTTTAATTTGGGTGTGTTTCTCCATCCCCAATGTCACTTCTCTCTCTTTTACGGCCGTGACGAGAGCGTTGCTCTCCTCGGCTGTGAACCGCTCCTGGCGCGCGCCTGGCAAATCCGCCGTTATAATATCAATACGCCAAGGAAAAAGCGCGTCTGCTCTTAAAGGGAATGTGAGATGACGCTCTGATTGGTTTATTTCACGTTACGCCCAAACCACACCTATGAATAATGAAGCTACTTCAGACCAACCCCTTTTAGATTTGCGCCGGGCGCAAGAGCCATTTATCCCGCCGGGAAACTAGCAACAGCGCCGAGACCCGCCCACAAAGTTACTTGCGCTTTGCGCTTTGACACTTGCGTTTCAGATCGTTAAAATAGGGCCCTTAGACTTCATAGATCAGTGATATAGGGAAAAAACTAAACAAATGCCCATATAAATTAATCATATTTCTTTTGTTTTAAGGTTGTATTATGCAACACTGTGGCACATCAAATTTGGTCACACTTTATGTTAGGTGTCTTTAATACTATTATGTACTTAAAAAAAAAAGGTTAAGTACAATGTTCTTATTGTGTTCATGTTGTATTGCAAAACACTTTTGCTGCTGTTGAAGTGGGATAAGGGTAAGGCAGGCACAGGTTTATTGGTAAGGTTAACTGGTAAGGAAAGGGTCAGTGTAATTATAGATGTAATTACATAATTAATTACAGTTGTAATAAAATGCAGGTAATTTTTAAATTTAAAAAATATAAGTACAATGTAAAAACATGCATGCACACAATGAGTGCATTAGCAAATTATTAAAGGGTTAGTTCACCCAAAAATTAAAATTCTGTCAGTAATTACTCACCCTCATGTTGTTTCAAGCCCGTAAGACTTTCGTTCATCTTCGGGAAAACAAATTAAGATATTTTTTATTAAATCTGTCTCACTCCTTCATAGGCTGCTTGGTAATTGCATCTACCGGCCCAGAAAAGTTAGTAAAGACATCGTTAAAATAGTCCAATTGACTACAGTGGCTCAACCTTAAGTTTATCAAGCGACGAGAATACGTTTTGTATGCAAAAAATAAATAAATAAAAATAACTACTTTATTCAACTATTCATTTTCTTCTGTGTGGGCCTCTGATGTGAGTTCATGAGAGCGCCACGACGCATGCGCGAGAACTGAAAAGAATTACGAAATCTAGAAGTCTGTATTTGTTTCGGTTTATATTGCGTTGGATGACACAAACATAATCAGGGATGGAATTACCCTCCATTTACTCAGCTCAGAACGACAGTGCTCAGAACACTGCCGTCATTTGTCTTCTCTCTTGTTTATCTTCTTGATCGGTTGTTTCTGAAAGCCCAGCCAAATCTAAACTTGACTCTTCAGACATTATTTGCATTGAAATCATTGTATAGGCCTATGTATTACATAGCACAGTTTGTTTGGAAGGGAAACTTACTCATGGCTGGATGGGAAGACTTAAATAACGAGTGACAGACAGGAACAGCATCTATTTATAACAAGTTTCGTATTCAGGTTTCCAGGATTTTGAGCAGGCACTGATCACCCAGCAGAGCCGCATGGACACACAAACATTGTCTTTATCAACTCTTTGAGATGATCTTGAACATTGTGTGACACAATAGTTTTGTGTTTTGAAGGTGCTACACAAAAAGTATTTGATATTGTATTTTACATTACATTTTAAAGCTAAATCTCCAGTAGTTATATAATTCTATCGACTTCCTTCTAAACACTTCCCACTCTACACCTGTATTGGCGATCATGGACCTTCAGTTAGGGTAGACACTATATTTAATGTGGCATAACCGAAAATGGGTTTGGTAAGGGATAGAAGTACATGGTCTCAAACCATGTCTAATTTCCAAGATTTGTAGAGTAATGACTCTCAGCAGGGAGAGACAGAGGGCAGCTTCTTTTGACTAGTTGATTTTGGCAGTAATCTCCAATCGCCCTCTCATTCACACGCATCTACTGGCACAATCTGTCAAATGATGAGCTTACTGCACCAGATTAACCCACTAACACAGCCAATGGGTCTAAAACAGACTCCTACTCAGAGCTAAAACTGTGCCACTGTGCCATGCAACATGTTGCTTAAGTTCTCTTGTGCCCATATGAAAGAACTATCTGACCTTGTTTAATATTATACATCTAGGACTAGTATTTCTGAATTTAAGATCACGCCCTCAATCTTCAGTGAATGCTCATGGAGATTAATACACAGCACTAGGGATATGGTGTTTTACAGAAGGTTTAGATAGATGGGATCCTGTGTACTGAGTTTCTTCACATTAGAGCATGCTGTAGTTGTGGTTGTTTGAGGGGGCGACAGCTTGACTGATGGGCCCTGGAGCTTTCTGCAGAGTGCTGGCCGAGGGTCAACAGTGTGTGCGAAATGCTCCAGGATGTTGATTTATGTTTATAATGAGCTTGTGGTGTTCTTAAAAGAGATTCTGGCCAGAGCTCTGTTAGACCCATCTAGAAGAGCTTTTTTTATGGGCTAAAAGACGCACTCCTCCAATCACTCTCACTAACCTTCACACAGTGAGCAACTTCTCAAGCCAGATGTGCAATGGGCCTGAAAATATCACTCGCTTAATGTGGCACGATGAAAAACGGACAGTTTGAAATTATTTATGGATATTAATCGAACATACCATTTTTTTTTATTATGAACTTTAGATCAAGGATGCTATTAAAACGTCATTCTCATAATTGCAAGTTGGCAGACAAGTAAGGATCATAAAAACTACACATATTTTTTACTGAATGGACTTAATGGTCAAAGAAAAAGTGCATTCAAATTATTGTGAATATATAATGTAAATTTTTCTTATATTTCACCAGGAAAATTGTTGTGATTATATGTACAGTACAATTTAAATGTCCGGGGTCAGTGCGATTTTTGAGAGAAGTCTCTTATGCTCACCAAGTCTGCATTTATTTGATAAAAAATACAGTAAAAACTGTGATAACTGTTACAATTTAAAAGAACTGTAAAGCGGAATTTTCAGCAGCCATTACTCAAGACTTTTAATATTTTTGTGGAAACCATGACACAATTTTCCCTATAGGATTTTTTGATGAATAGAACATTTTTTTTTTTTAAACTGCATTTATTTGAAATATAAATCTTTACTTTCACTTTTTAACAATTTAATGCATCCTTGCTGAATTAAAGTACCGGTATTAATTTTACTAATGCCAAACTTTTTAACAGTAGTGTGTGTATTCGACAAATAACATATTGCCCACCTAGCATAATCACATTTAAAAATGTTCTCTTTTATCCCACACAGTCTATTGATTTAAAATGATCATTATTTAGAATATGACACTATGGCACCAGCAACCAGAACTTTACTGTGAACCGGCCCCAGTGCAGTTTGAGTGATAAATATAGTACGATGTGTATAATACTCCTCTGTTGGCTATACTGTCCCTCTTTTTTGAGAGCCAGATTGTCACAGTTTCTCATGGGTTTCTGTTTTCGGATTATTTGGTTTCAATCTGGTTTACCTTTTCTGTGTTCTGGATTTTCACATTTGAAGATTCAAAACCTGCACTTGAAATCTGAACTTCTGTGCAGAGTTTGGATTTTCTAACAGGTTGTTTGATTATTTCAGGCCTTTACGTAATAGTTATTGTACAAATTATTGTATAAATGTTGCCTGAAAGCCATGACTATATTAATATTCTTAAGTTTTTCTACTGGACAGCATCTCTGCACTTTGTTCTGCTTTCATCAGTGCCTCTTAATCTCAACACATGACACATACTTGCACACATATTTCACTCCCTGATCGCTCATAGCTCAGTGTTTCACTGGATGTCTGATGAGGAAATAGTGTTTGTAATTCCTTGACAGTGTCTGCTTTCTTCACATTGGTCTCGGTCTGATGTGAAGGGGTCCCCTGCCAACCCCACTCAACAAGATGGGCAATGAGAACAGCACTTCAGAGCTTCCGGTAAGAGGGTTTCTGTTTGGGACATACCTGGCTCAGCACCGCAGTGTTATTCGTCTCTTCTGAAATGCTTCCCAGGCTTGAACTACAACGCTTGTGTGCCTTGAATGAAACTACACTTGCTGTTTAGAGCTGTTATGACTTTTTTGGTGACATCTGTTTGCATTCCCACACAACTGACATACTGCCTGTGACAAGCTGTGCTAGAGATAACAGCACATATATAGACAGAGAGAGTGCTGTGGTAAAAATAATGCGCTGCTGTATTCATTGTTTTCATTGTGTTGTCAAACATTCTAACTGCATTTAGTTTTGAAAGAGTGCAGATGGTCAGTGTAGGCTATTTATTCTGTGTGGGATTTTTTCCCCCAGTTTGAACCACTATGCTGTTTCCATCACTAAAAGTAGAGACGCTACTAGCCTATATTAACTAAATTTTCTCAGTAGCATGAGCCTGCTTTCAACATGCAGCTTTTCCAGTAGCCTAATAATAACATTTTTCAACAAGTAGGTTGGTTGTCGTGTGACCAACCGCTACATCATGTTTTTTTTATGTTTTTTATTTTATTTTGATGTCTGAGCAGATGAAATAATCAAACGCGCTCACCTCAATGGTCCTCTCTCTTAGCGTTGGAAAGTTCAGTGAATTGTGAATTGATTCATTCTAAACAGTTCTATCTCACATATGAATCACTAGAATGCCCGATTCATTCTAGTGAATCGGTTTGTTATAAACGCCGCCCTCATTTGCCCTGGGATCTGTTTCATTCTACTGATTCGGTTCTTTCAGGTTCTTTGCTTTTTACCAAGTTATGCAAACTAGGATTTTGTTGTTGCTGTTGTTAGGCTATAGTTAATATAAATTTACCTGTAGACTACTTGTACTGGCTACTGTCACCATTATTGTAGTCCATTACTGAATACAAATTACTTGATTTTTTTGTTTTGTTATAACATTGTCATTACACTTTTGGTAATAGGCCTATAATCTGACTACTATTAGCCTAGATAATTATTTATTCAAAACAGTATCTTAAAATTATTAGTTTATAGCTAGCCTACTGTTTCAAAGTAGCTTCTCCAACAATGATCCCCATAATTTAAATCTTTCGCACACATCTTTTGCTGCTGATGTGATATTAAAGGCAGGGTAGGTAGAAATGGTCTAAAAATTTTATTTTTCAAATTTGTTTAAACTTTATGTACATATCAATACATAATTAAAATGTAAGTACTCTGAAAAAGAAAGTATCAAAATCGAGTGTCTGTAGACCTCTCACGACTGTTTTAAAGACATCTCATTATTTCCATTCACTCCAACCCCTCATTTCTGTGCTTCTTCCAAAGCCACGCCCCCAAAACACATGAACGCGCGACTCCGACCGCTGAGCTAGAGGACGCATTATTTACCTGAGACAAGCGGAGGGGAAGGGGCATTTTTTTGCCTGGTTTGCCTTCACTAACTGCATATGCCGGTACTGTAAATTTAGATTGCTCTTTCTCTGCCATTGTTTTGGTATTCCTAGGTTCAGTGCCTTCTTCTTCTTCTTCGATAGATTTTATTGGCAGCTTGCAAACATAGTGCATTACCGCCATCTACTGGACGGAGGTGTGATCAGGTTCCGTGCCTCTCGCACTCCTCAAATCAAACGGTCGCGCGCAAGTGGGCAGGTGCTGTGTGGCAAAAGGGTGGTTGCCATGGTTGCGAGAGAGTGACAGTCGCCTAAGCCAATCCTTTGATTCGTCCCGAATCGAAATAATGAGCTGTGTTTAATACAGATTAAACGGTCTAGAGTCACTTGATTTTTATACTCTTTTTTTCAGAGTTCTTACATTTTAATTATGTATTGATATATATAGAAAGTTTTAACAAATTTGGATCTTTAATTTTTAATAAATCCTACCTACCCTGCCTTTAACTCTTTCCCCGCCATTGACAGAAATTTCCGGTTTTCACTGTTACACGGTAAATTATTCTCTAGGCTAATTCTGAAAGAGTAGAGAATCTCCTGATCAAAACACAGGCGACAACGCGACCATCAACATTAAACAGCATCAAAACTGCTTAATAATGTTAGTGAATGAAATGTCGACCCAGGACTGTGCAGGCGTTGGGGGTGTTGATGGACTCCATCTACTCCATCTATGTTTGATCATCGTTCTGAATCCGATCTGGATGTAGTCTTTGACAAAAACATGATTTTCTCAGTTTTTTGCTCACAATGTTGCTTTTTTTAAATGAAACCACACATTCAAGTGTTGATAAAAAGGGAATGCATGAAGCTAGAATAAAAGTTTTTTTAGGGTCTATTCTTTCTTTTGATATAGGCCTATTGCATATTCAGATATTCATAAACCTTTGCGAAAGTGATAAAAAAAAAAATGCTGGCGGTGGCTGGCAACTTTTTCAAAAACGCTGGCGGGGAAAGAGTTAAAACTCATTTATGACTTAGGACATGTGGTTTGATCTTCAATGGACCCAGAAAGGAATATTTGGGCGGTATTATGCTTCATTGAAAGGCTACTCAACTTGGAATTCAGGGTTTATCTTAATAGGATCAACCTATTTGGCTCTGTGCTTTTTCATGGATGACTCCAACCAGTTTGGTAGGTTTCCAGAACGAACGTTAAGTAGGCTACTCTCGGTAAACTTCCAACAACAACAGCACCGTAGATGGTTACTCAAATCTGCCATGCTTTTCTCCCAAGACTGTTCCTATATCTCCAGAACTTGTATCCATCTCTCCTTTTGCATTACACCTATATGTCTCTGCCACAGGAGGGCGCTCCAGACAACGTGGTGCTATTTCCTCCAGAAGAAACGCAGTCTGCCATGGTAAATGAGGTGCTGGAGGGGTTCAGCATGTGTGTGTGAAGTTGCACTGGCAGTGTGCATGGTATTTCTACGTTAACTTTGGTTCAGAAACAGCCCAGGATAACAAAATATTTAGTGAGAACATATAGGAGCAGTTAACATGTGGATTTACTTTAATATTTTGCTTAACCCACTTAAATCAGCTTAAATGTCTCTAGCCAAGCTGGTTTTCAGCTTGTCTAACTGGTGTTTAGTTGGATGGCCAACTTGTCTCTCATAGATGACCAGCTGAATAGTGCCCTAAAACAATTATAAAACCAGAAAAACCTTGGATGTCAGCAAACCTGCTTAGGCTGTTTTTTTTTTTTTTTTTAGAGAAATGAGCTTTGCTTTGCAAAAATGACTGTATCATAAGTTTTTAATTAGTTACTTTTCACTTGTTAAGAATCTAAAAAATGTTTTTTAACATCTTTAAAAAATAAAAAAGTTTTACTACGAAATACACTTGTATTAGAAAAATACATTCTCTACATTCTCATTCACTGCGACATTGTAAAACTATCTGTCACTTTTACTATCACTTTTTGCAGTGTAAAATGCCACTAAAAAAAGAAGCCACTAAAGAAGCAGGGTTAAAATATTAATTTTTCTAGTTATGCCAAGCTCTAAAATATTTTATCAGGTAGCCTAAATTGTGAGTAAAGAATACTACAAAAAAGTTTTTATGCAGTAACTCATAAACAACTGGAAAGGTCTGGGGCCTTTGAATATTGTTGTGGACAAAGGGGGACCTTGCAGTCAAAAAGGTTGAGAACCACTGCAGAGTGTTTAAAATTCTGCATTATAATGGGGACCCTAGTAATTGAGTGCCTATAGGGAGTGCCTATTTATTATTATTATTCAACAAGTCTGTATTCTGTTTAAAATCATAGAGTTTAAGTGTAAATATATGTTTCTAGTTCACAAAAGCCTCAAAAGTTAGTCTATATCATGTTCCCCCCCATGCTAGCTACTTTGAGACTGATCTTTGGCTCATTTCCCAGTGTACACCTGCAGCGTGTGCATCAGAGTGCAGTCCTCACTCACTCAGTCCCCCAGCAGGAAGTGACAGAACAGCAGCAGAGCACACATCAGAAGCAGGAGAGAGAGAGAGAGAGAGAGAGAGAGAGAGAGAGAGAGAGAGAGAGAGAGAGAGGGCGGGATCAGAGGACAGAAGCGTCATGCTGAACGAGTTACCCGGAGAAGGGGGAGGGATCACTACTCAAGTTGCTCTGTGAGTGTCCTAGACTAGTCTGAGATTTCCTAGTACTGCTTCTCAGGAGGAACAGTCTGTCTCACACTTTCAGGGACTATCAGAGTTCTCTTCTGAAGGGCATGGATCTGTAGCAGGAGAGGTGAAGGGAGCTGAGTCAGGAGTCTGTGGATGAGACAGGAACATAGGCAGCATGTGTTGCAGCATGTTTATGTCTTTACCCGGCTGAACCAAAACACGCACACACACACACACACACACACACGTCTCTGCTCGCGCTCCCTGGGACCGCACCGTTCTCGTGCAAGTGTGTGTTCCTCCTTACCTAGAGAAGGTGAGTTTGGCAGTTATTTAGTTTCTGCTTTAGTGGCGCTTTACACTTAACCTATATTCTCAAGCATTTCTATAATCTGTCAAATCCTTAAAACAAGATAGTTTTACAATGTTGCAGTGAGTGCTGCATGAGATGTCAGGACTTGTTTTCAGAGAATGTATTTTTTCTAAAGTGTATTTCGTAGTAAAACGTTATTTTTTTAAAAGATGTTAACATTTAAAAAGTGAAAAAATACTAATTTAAAGCTCATTATTAAAGTCATTTTTTGCAGTGTATGCCTAATAGTTGTATTGCTTCTGTATTGATTTGGATTGTTACACGTGTTAGCTGAGTACAGTAATGTGTGCTTCCTGAAGAGGGATAATATTTTGGTCTATTTTATATACTAATTCAAAACTGGACTGCATTTCATATAATTTATGGGTAGTGTGTGTATCCCACCACAACTATGTAGAGGTCAGGCTGTTGTGTTGGGCTTATATGATTGCCATGACAACCAGTAGCCCTGCACAGCCAGGAAGCATGGTAGTTAACAGCAGGGATTTACTGTAGTGGAGGACAATGTGGGCTGTTAAAGAGGCAGGGCAAAAGAGACCATATGGGGTCCACTTTTCAGGACCACTCATGCTGTAGGTCAAAGGACAATGATGGACTGGCTCTTTTTTTAAAAGGTTGCCTATTTCATATCTGGGGAAGAGATGCCCACATACAGCTTTAACATTGTAAGCACACAGTCAAATGTAACTCATCGAAAGTGGCTTATTTTAGTTACTGTGTGCTCAATTTAGTTTTTTGGTTAGATACAAGTTAACAGCGTATACAGGAAACAGGAAGCTGTGGAACTTAAAACCAACCATGAGAAACAAGATCATAAACAGATTAAGTGCTGTATTATTCTATTAAAGTCAAGTGGAGGTGTGAATGAATGTGGCTTTATGCAGCATGAACAAAACCTCGATTCAGTGAAGTAAAGTCATTATTTTATAGTATTATGTATTTGGCTCATGATTTAACTTGTTATATAATATATAAAGCATTATAGCTCAACAAAATGTGTTATAAAAGTTATGTATTTGTATGATTCAATATCTAATTTAAAACTGGAAAAAAAGGTTTAGGATTTTGTTATTTACAATTTCTGTGAACTTTTCAGTTTAACTTTTTACTCAAATTGTTGATAATGTAATTTATTACAATAAATAAATAAATCAAAATAAAATAAACAGTGAAGTATTTTTACTATTAGTGGTCCCAGACTTCTGTTCCCCAATTGCATAAATAAAAATGTAGCTTGATTTGTTAATTAAAACCATACTGCCATACTAACACCATAATGCCTTGTTTTGTTGTCCGAGGGAGTGTAAACAGATTGATGACAGGGATTTTGGAATAGTCTAGCACTGGGTCCACACAGGGGGCTGAGGGAGACTGATTTAGGTATACAATGATACAGTACAGTGATTGTTCACCGGTGTGTGAAGTGCATCCTGTTCTTCAGAGATTTAGCTGTTTTCTGTTGAAAACCCAGCCATCTGTCACTACAAAATCTTACTGATATTTGAAACCCTTGTGTTTATTACAGGTTTGGCAAACAAATTAAAATTCTGAATAAGTTAATGGAAACCGAATACTTGAGTTTGTCTGGACTTCTGGGAGTTTCATTTGATACTCTGACCTGATTCAAACTGAGTGGTGTTTGTGCTCACAAAGGCCTGGGAATGTAGATCAATGTATGAATTCACTCGTGTCTTAAAGCTCAGAGAGAGTATAACACTTAACCTACAGCAGAGGTGGGAATGCATGCGTATATCGAGTGTGCTGATAAAAACAATGGGTAATGGATGTGGGGCTTCTGTGTAATGCATCTCTAATGTGACCTGTGTTACAGAGAGCATGCAACATGATCTTCTTTTGCTGTACAAAGACTTGTCTGTGAATCATACTGTCGATCAATGAGTGAAATGAGTGTGTCTGTGTTTTGAAGGGATAAGATTCTCTTTTACTCTAAATAAGAGTTTATATTATGCAAAGGAGATACTGAAAATTAAATAAATATCTCTAATTGTCATGTCACTAACATCATATCCTAACATAAGGATTTTAGTTGAATATTTTTTTTAGAATGTATAATCTGCCGTAAAACCTGTGCCAAATAAATATGCGGATGATCCGCTATTTCGACCCCTAATGGGAACGGCCAATCGTCAGAGAAGGAGATTTCTTTGAACGTATAAAGGGAAGTATTTTAAGTAACCACATCATTTAGTAATTGAAGTAATTTCTTAAATAAGTATGATTTCCTTTTTGTAGTTCAATTGTCTTGCAGTATGAAAAAAAGCATTCTAAATTTAAAAACTATATGTAAATAAATTCTGCATATAGAAATTCTACATTTATTTTTTTATTTTTTAATTTTTTGGCCTGGCCTGGCCCTTTACAAAATGATTCAGAATGCATTTAATCTTGTAGTTCAGTTGAATGAAGCCATCTTTTTTCATTTGGAAATCACAATCGCTTATTTTGCCTCATTTGGAAAGAAACAGTAAGCGAATGAATTCTGTGGAAGTATGCATATGTTGTGTATGAGCACGTCTGAACTGAGGGCAAATGATCATGTCTGAACTTATGTTGGATTCCTTGAAAACATGTTTATTTTTAAAGATTTGTCTAAAAGTACAGATGGGACACTGATAAATGATCAGGGTTTGTAGTCTAATCGCCTCAGCGTTTTATTGACATGGTGGGTGTGTTTTCTTTTTATGTTAAAAGTCAAGCCCTGTACATGTAAAGAAACATAATCTCGGTTTCAACGACTAACTTGTTCACTAAGTGGCAAGTAGGCCATTTTAAGTGTGTGCAGCTGGTCTGAGTGATTTACGGATCTCAGATTAAAAACAGATTGCGCCAGTCAGTGCTCTAACTACTTTTATTGCGATTCTCAGGCCGCAGTACACACCGACAAGGTGAGCCCACTGAAGGAAAAGTCTGTCCACACTGATTCAGTCACCGGGGAACCACAGGTGCCTGCTGACGAAGAAGAAAATCCACAAAGACAGGAAGAGGAGGATAAAGAGGAGCTAGAGTTTCCCCATGATCTGCTGCCCAGCATAGACCTTGACCTCAGCACTGAGTTCAATCTCACCTGGGGAACCTCACTTAGGTAAGTCTCAACTCATTTACTAAAGATAATTTTGTTGAGGAGTAGACAATTATCAAGGGGCAAGTTTCAACAGGATGGCTGATTCTGTTGAAAAGTTGTTCACACATCTGATGCAAATTTTTTCTGCCTTTCAGTTATGTTTTGCATACACATGTCTGGTAAACATTTTTTTTTTCTTTTTTTTGTGCAAGGTTTTGTACACTAGAGACAAAAATAAAGAGATTAAATAATTGTTAATGTGTCTAGTGTAATTAAAGGGATAATTCATCCAAAAATCGTTTACTCATATCGTTCTAAATTTGAATGACTTTCGAGGGAAGATATTTTGAAAAATGTCACATGCAGGAATGAAATGACATTAGGGTGAGTAAATGATGACAGAATTTTCATTTTTAGGTGAACTATCTTTTTAAGATGCCATTAAATTGTGAGCTCACCTGGGAATCGAGGATGCAAAGAATAACGCAAGTTCATATCTGTCTTGAAACTGGAAGCCACAGATTAGATCGGACTCTGACACTCGTCCACATTTTTACAATCTTACTCTTTCACAATAAGAGCAAAACAAAACACTGGACTTATTCTGTAAATATCCTTTCTTATACTCACTTGGCTGTGTGAATTCTATTAATCTCTGACTCATTCCTATGGAAAACTTGACTGAATGGATAATTGGCAGGCCTACAAAAGACCCGCAAACCTCACCAGCTGTTAAGGTTGTACAGCCAAGGCACACTCCAATTATTTTACATGATTTTAGGGATGTAATGCTAATGAAAATGAAAGGCTTGTTTGCAGACATCATTATTTTACATTCTGAATTATTATTTATACATATATTTTCTATTAAATATACGCTGTATTAGTATGTAGTGTATTAGTGGGATTTTAACAACAGTTCATATTGATGAATCTTTTTCTACAGTTAAATATTTATTTTATGACCTGAATCACTTTAAAGGTCTGTAGTCAATTCTAAGACTAAAATGGCTAAAAATGGAAATGTTATGAATTTCACGCATGTTGTGCATCACACAGTCTGTTCGTATAATGTTTGTAATTTGATAAAACCTGGCTTCTTTTGATTTCTTTTAAAACTATTAGTCATTTATTCTTTTAAATAATGAGCGCGGTGTTATGAGGCTCATATTTTAAAGGGCATTTATTTGTGTATGTGTGTGTATAGTTGTGAGCAGGTGGGCTTGGGTGAGATGAAGAATGAGACTGTGGCACTGGGTGGCACTGCCAACCCTCTGCTGGCAGGCCTAGAGCACTACATGGAGGCCAGTCCACCAGTAGTGGGCCTCATGAAGAGGTAACAGAGTAATAATGGAATGGAGACAGAGAGATACCAGTCTACTTTTTTTAATTGGGCCAACGTTTATTCATGTTTTCATTTATGTAATAGATTTTGGTGAGATCTCTTTTGCTCCATTTTGTGTTCTGGCTGTGGCAATCGATATGTGCTGACTGTGTAAATGGAGTTTCCTCCCAGTAAGCACAAAACCTGTTTATATTTCATTGCATTTTAGTCAATTTAGTTAGTTATTGTTTTAAAAATGTTCGACAAACAGCATAAAGACATAAAAAAATGGCATTATGAAAACATGACATTTATTTTGTATTTGGATTAAAAAAAGATCAATAACCAAATAGCAACTTTGAGAAAATAAAATAAATATATTCCTTATTTAGGTTTATCAAATATCTATATTTGCAATCAGCACATTTGAATGAAAAAGGCTTAAATTTTTTTTGTTTTGTTTATAAAATGCATATTTATGAGCAAAATACAACCAGAAATAGCTTACTTTTTAAGGGTAAACATTTAAAATGTAAGCGTCAAAAACAGGTCAGATGTGGTAATGGCAATTATAAAATGTTTCTTAATCTTTGTGAAAATATGTTTGTTTTTTTAATTAATAAACATTTTATTTACACTTACATATTTAAGTATTTTGTAAAAAAACATTATCAACCTTTTCACAACTTAAAAAAACCTTTACACCAACGTAGCTGTGCTTACTGGGTTGGTGGTCTGTTGAATATGTCTGGCTTTACAGTTGGTTGAGCTGGTTTGCTGTGAACTAAACTAGTGTTGTTTTTGGTTGATTTTTGATTGGCCAGCTGAAATGACTCTTTAACACGCTTGCATGGTGAAAATGTATGGTTTACCACCGCGCTAGATCAATGTACGGCGTGAGAGATGTCCTCCTTAACCGGAAGCCATGTTTGAGTGTGGTGTGTGTGTTCATTTTATTTCCTGTTGAGAGAATTATCAACACATTAACAAATCTGGTTGCTATTGCATACACAGATGGGATCTCCATTCATACTTGACATGTTTTAAGGGTATACTTCATTTTAGTTTCTCTTTTAGCTAAATATGGTCAGAGTAAACTGTTTATGTTTAGATTTTTATTAATATTTTTTTCTGCATCATGTTTTTATGCTGAAAGGGTTATTAGGGGAAGGGCAGAGGATTGTGGGTATTGAAATGCGTCCTGACAGTGCAGTAGGGAGTGGCTGCAGTTTTGTAATTCATGCAGACATGCAGTATGCCAAAATGCCTCAGGATTTTAGCATATACAAGCATAAATGCCGTAACTTAAACTGCAGTACAGCTGTCTGACTTTCCAGTTATGCCAGAGAAGAGTTAGAAACTTTTTTTTTGCTGGCTTCCTCTGAATGGGAGTGTCAGCTTCCAGTCATAATCATTTACTGAAAAAAGAAAAAGGCTGTGTGGTTGAGCCTGTTGTCATCAGCAAGCCAAGCTGGCTGATCACATGACCACTCTGTGGTCCAATAGAAAAACACATGAGGATCTGCTCCCTCATTTGTTTCCATTTGAGGTGAAGGTGATTGATAGATTTTTAGTGTAAAATGACAGGCATAAATGTGTTAGCTATGGTGTCTCTGTTCTGTTAATGCCCCTGGAGGCACAGAGAGAGAAGAACACTAGGTGAGACAGGCAGTGTGGAGGAAGCATGGATGTCATAATTTATTGGGATGTTAGTCACTGACTGTGTTTCAGCTCTGGAAACGTGATATAGTCACAGAGATTCACCAGGTTGTATAATGTCTGCCTCTGCCGTAATAAGGTTTTTGCTGTTTTTTTTTTGTTTTTTTTTGGCTGGTGCTCTTCTATCATACATACAGGTAGCCACTCACACTAATTACACTACACTAAAAGCACTGATGCATTAACCTTCATCTAAAACAGGATTTTTCTGCCAAGTCTATAAGACTTGAGGCTGTGATTTCTATGAAGGCTTTTACTTGGCAAACACTCTTATTTCAGTTTTTCAAAATTACAGTATTTCAGCATCTTGATTATAATCTCAATAAAAATTACACATGATTGCAAGTGATTTATAAAGTTGAAATGAGGAATTGAAGTGGTTTACCCAATGTAAAAATCATGACAGTGTATACTAGTCAAACCTTTTTGATGTGTGCACTGGTAAAAAGCCTTTTATTAAGCAATACTTTTTATAATCAGTTTTTATAAGCGTTGTTTTCCAATAAAATTATCTAAACATCCTTAAAATAAGATACATTTACTTGAGGAGCAAAATTGCATGATAAAAATACTTTTTCAAAAAATTAATTCACTAGGCTATATTTTGTTTAAAAAAAAGCTAGTGAGATAAGAAATATAAGCTTAATTCAAGTCATATTCTTATGATCTTATGCACTTTTGCTTCTCAATAAATTTTTCCCTAGTTTTTAGACAACAAACATGTTTTGCAGTGTGTGTGTCTTTAGTTTCTTTTGCTTTTAAAGCACTAAGTTGTGCCCATGCATGAACTCTCATCCTGTCTCTGGCATGAGGTGAAGTGGAGTGCTTTGGCTTGGTGTGGAATAAACAACTGAATGTATCCCAGAGCAGATTTATTCTAATGTCTCTTTTTTGGTGAACGCTGTTAGCTGTGATGGTGACCAAGTTTCTACTGAGACCGCATCGCTGACCCAGAACCACTTGTCTAGCGCACCTCAGCAAGATGCTCCATCCCTAAATCCTTTGGCTGCCCAGGTGGATTATGAATTCCAGGAAGCTTTAAAGGAATGTGAGGACGAAATGACTGCTCTTGGCATAACCTCCCATGCAGACACATGGACTGCAGGTGATCTGGACAGGTGTTTCTCTTTAGCCCTGCCTGAAAATGATGAGAAAAATATCAAATTTCATGGAGATTGCCATGAAAATGGAGCACATAAAAATGACTCCTCAGCAGGTGAAGAGGGGGTGTTCAACTTCAGAGATTATGTTCTAGGAAAAAAGCTAACTAATACTTGTACAGCTGGAGCTAAGGATGTCAAAAACATCAAGGATATAACAGAAAACCACAGTGAGGAAGCTAGCCAGCTGTCAGAGGCAGAACAGCAAAGAAATTCAGAGATAGAGACAAAAATAGACACAGCTGAGAACGTAGCTGGCCAACAAACAACACATAGCATATGGACAGGTACACAAACAACATCAGAGATGGATACAGCAAAGGAAACACTTACCCAGGATCAATCAATACAAGACATCTGCTCATCGAAATACACCCTGGAGGGTGAGAGCACACAAGATGAAAAGAAAATAAATTTTATAGCACACACAACCCAGAGAGAAACCGGAGTACTTCAAGAGTTAAATCCTGTGATCGAAGAAGTCATCAGTTCTGCAAAAGCTACACAGATGAAAATAGAGATGCATAGTCAGTTAATTAGTGATTTACTGGCATGCCAATCCCCACATATGGATAAACATGCTGGTCATACGTTACACTTAGAAGCTAAAATAAGCGTACAACCAAACACACAAAAACAGGTGGAGTCAGGGACACAGCAGCAGATAAGTGGACAGATAGAAACAAACACAAAAGTAGGATCAAGCCTTGAGCATCAAAGACCGGAATTAGGACTCTCAGAACAGCTGAGTCCTGAGGGTAAACAATTGATCTGCTCCCCACCTCCAGAACCCAAGGCTCACCAAGCTAATTTTTCACTGGCTGAGGCTCCACCTGCCCTGATACTGCACTCTCCACAGGGGCCTGAGCAACATGATGACCAGGATCAGACAGATGGACCCTACAAATCAATATCAGAAGGTGAAACCATACACCACAACCACTGTACGACAGGGGAAGTAAAACATGAGAAAAATGTGTCTGATGCATCTGCTGTTGTGATTGATTTCGGCCAAGCTAAAACAGCCCCTGAATATGAGCCTGAAGGGAGATATGACTTAGAGACATGTCCACTGGAGCAGGAGAATGGACCTTCTTTAGGCAGTGGAGCTGACGCAAACGCAGCACTGTGGGGGAATTCACACTCTCTGAACCGAACCGGTGCAGAAGAAGAGGAAGAGAGTGCTCTTGAACAGGCTTCAGCAGAGTCCGCTGCCTCCACATTGCTACAAACACCCACGATGCCAGAAATGATAGAAAGTGAGGGAGAGAAGAAGAGAGATGATGCGTTCCAAAGTGTCGCAATAATAGTACAAGCAGTAGAGAGAGAATCGACAGTGCTGGAAGCAGATGAGTCTCCAAGCTCACAGGGAACATTAACTGAAATTACGGCTGAACAGGGACGGCAATGCACCTCAGTAATCTTTCCAAAGATTAAGTGCTCACCTGTTCCGAAAGAGGAGGCGACAGAGGAGAGCTGTGGCAACAAAATGCCACACAACTCGACAGAGAGCGAGGGGAAGGGAGGGGGTCTGCCGATCGCACTCGCCCCAGCTGGAAACAAGGATACAGGCACGGTCGACACAGAGGACAAAGCTCTGGTCACATATTCCTCTCCAGGCGTCCTTGGAACATGTGACTGGAAGGTGGGGAGTTCCCGATCAAAGACAAGAAAAGGAGAGAGTGAAGAGGAGGGGAAAGAGACAAGCGAAGGAGGAGCACAGAACGCAGCACATGCCGGCAGGGTGTCACAGATAGAGACAGCAACCGAGACGTGTCCATCCCACGACATCACAGCATCACTAGCGGCGACACAAGACGAGAGTGACCTCATCCTTCCTGACACAGCAGGCACAGCCCCGTTTCCTCTGACCATCAACAGAATAAACGACTGCGTCTCCATCAGCCCACCCCCTCCTCTTTCCCACATAAATTCTACAGAGACAGAAACGCAGAGAGAGGAAGAGGCTAATCTGAATCCAAGCCCAAGTGCATCAGGAGCAGAATTGCTTGGCAGTGATAGATCATTTCCGCCAGCATTTTCTTTGGAAAACGAATGCCTTGCTGCGCAAGTCAACAATCAACAGGTACAGAGCTCTTCACAAACTAGAACCACAAGCTGTGACACATCCATCAAGACAGAAACACAGCAACAAAAACAAGAAACAACTCCTACAAGAGAAGACACATCTCAATCAACTAAGCTACAAGTGAACATGAGGGATAACGCTGGAAGTTGTACCAAGGTGGAAGGGCGTATGTCTCCAAAAGGTATGCAGAGCTCTTTTGACGACCAAAAGGATACAGCGCTGAAAGGCCAAATGACTGAATGTGCCTCTCTGCCTCCACTGATGGTGTTTGAAAGTCTACGACACCCGGTAAAAGAAACTAGTTTTAACTTTAAAGGTTTTCTCACCATCAACAAACCAGAAATAGAAAAGGAAAAATCCAGTGCATTAAAAGAACCTACTGCTTTTGAGGAAGGAGGTAAAGAGGAAAGGAATTGGAAGCAAAAAGTAGAAGTGGAAACGACATATAAAGGGTCAAAGGACTGCAGAGAAACGACCAGCACATCTCAAGAGCAGGGTGAGACTACTGTAAAACTTGAAGAAAATGTTAATGTGAATATGGGTGGTTGTGAAGGTAGTAGAAAAGTGAAAGATGAAACTGATGTTAACAATACAAATTCTGTTATATTTTCATCACTGTCAGCTGCAGATGAGACCACCAGTGTTACTGAAACAAAGGATGTGGTTAATGAAATTCTGGAAGAAACTGAAGCAATTAAACAGAACCAAGAATATAAAGAGTCTTTGAATGTTACTCAGATCAGTCCAATTGATACAGATGAGTCAGCATCCACTGAGAAGAATAGTGTTTTACTATGGGACGTTTCTCTACAAGAGGGTCGTAACAGCAGTCCTGCGGTGGATGGTGAGCGGGCTGATATTGCTGTGTCTGAAGGAGTTGAACAGAGACATATAGAAATGCTATTTGGCAGCAAGGAAAAGCTGAATGAAGAGACTGACAAAACAAAGGGATGTGGGTTACCTGAAGCAGATGATATAGAAGTAATATGTCCAGGTAATTCAAAGAATTTTGTGAATGACAGTCAAGAGCATGAGTTATGCATAGAAAAATACACACATGAAGAGGAGTCACAGGTAAAAACCAGCTCCATGTCTCCAGTAGCAGCCCCAGACACAGACAGCATGTGTCCTTGCACTCAACCAGAAAACAAATTCAACACAGAGCATCCTACTACAACCTCAGAGGTGCCACTCCTGTCAAAAGCTGTTAAGTGTGCAGACATGCTGACCTATCAGACAGAATCACAGTTTAGTGGTGAAATAATGAAAAGTGATGCAGTGGATGCTGGAGACACAACAGTCCCCTCTTTTCCTGCAGCGGAAACTATAGTACCAGCACAAAGTGATCTTTCCTCAACCACCAAACAAAGCACTAACAGTGATGCCAGAGATGTGTCTGTCATTGTACTAAAGGCTCCAGGCCCAATGCTGAGTCACTCTGAGTCCGTTAATGACTGTGATATTGCTGTAGCAGGAACCGGGGAGCATTGCAGTGTGAACCCTGTGTTTAAGTCTGATACAGAGATTGTAAATAATATTGCAGACCAAACAAATCAACAGTCAGATGTAAATGAAGACATGTTAAGAAAACAAAATGCAGATGATCCGCCCTACACTGTTGGTGTCTCCGCACAGGAAATTGCAGCATCATCTGGGTCCCTTCTGCTCACTGCTGACAGACCAGAACAGGCTAGTTCACCGCTAGTTTCAAAAAACCCAGATCTTGTTGTAAATGCAAAGATGAAAGAGAATGAAGCATCTAAGGGCACTGTAGAATTTGATATTGGTCAAAAATTGAAGAGAGAAGGACATGTAAATTCTAAACATGAAAATGATGTATGCAGTGTACCTACAAATGTTACAACAGACAATGAGTTAAATAATGAAGACAAATCTGAAAAGTTCAAGCAGGTGAAAGGAGAAGATCACAACAAGGAGAGTGTGAAGGAAACTGAAGAAGAATCCAGTGCAAAAAATGAAACTAGTGCCTCTCAGGAAGAAGGAAATGAACAGAAAAATGTGAAGCAGGATGAAAGACAGGAACAAGAAGAAATGGCTTTTAGGGAGAAGAAGGACAGCAGAGTGGAAACTAACTCTGAAGCATCTTGTACTGATTCTCAATCTGCTTTGACAACACAGAGTCCTAATGATGATATCAAATGTGATTCGCTCCTGATGCACTTACAGGGCGATACACTTCTGACTGAAGAACCTGTTCAACATGTGTCTGTAGACAATGTAAGAATTAATAAAGATGTATCCGAAGGGTTCAGGCAGGTGATGGGAGGAGAGCAAAACAAGGAGTGTGTGAAAGAAAATGAGAGACTCAATGTAAAATCTGTCACAGAAAAGGACAGCAAAGAAAGGACAAATACTTCTGAAGAACAGGATAAGACTGCTGCAAAAGAAGATTTTGATCAAACACAAGGAGAGAACCAGACATTAATAAATCACTTCAAGTTATCAGGAGAAGAAAATCTATTAAATGAAACCATTCCAAGAGGAAAATTGCAGTCTAGTTTTGTGCCTGATCCTGATTTAACCTCTAAAGGGATTATAGAAGAGGCTCTGGGTTGTAGAGGGGCACCAACTGAAAAATCTCCTCCAATCATTGATCAGACCCTGTCTGCAGTGGTGAATGCTTTTCCTGAGAGAGACCACACGCAAGATCCGTGGGCCTTGAGCCAGTCAGATTTGGTATTTTCACAATCCCAAGAGCTTCAGCAGCAACATAAGTTTATGAGTGCCCCAGAAGCAGTGTTAAGTGTGGGTAAAAGCAATGGTTTAGAAAATGCTGAGACCAATAATCATGCAGATGCTGAGGCAAGTGAAATGCAAGAGAAAGTGATGGTGTATTGTAGTGCAGAGGCTCAAGGTTCCCTAAACAGCACATCAGAGAGTGCCATACTGGTGGGGGGCAATGACAAAGATGTTGCTGTGTACAATGTATGTCCACAGAATGAAGAGCAGAGTATGCAAAAAATAGATCTTAGTGGTGGGAATTTTCCTGTTTGTGTCGAAAGTATTTCAAGTGAAATTCAAACACAGCCGGCTCCCAACTCGTCTGTCACAGCATTGTCAGCTTCTGAAACTTCAGTAGTCAAAAAGGTTATAGAGGCTACAGAGGCAAAAGAGCCTTCAATCTCAGCATCACAGGAAAGTGTGAGTAAACATGCAGAATGTACCAAATCACAGACTAGTGTGGACGAGCATGGAAATGTGTTGGATGAAATCCTTGACACCAAGAAAGGCTCAGAACTTCCTATAAATTACTCAAGTGAATTCTCTGTGCTTCCCAGCCTCTCACACCATGTAGCAGGACTAAAAACAAATGGTAAATATTTCGGTTCTGTTACCCCTGGAGACATTGGAAACACTGAGATCCGACGTGATTCAATGAGTGATATTGCACAGATGTCTCCTGCAGGAACTTCCCAACTTCAGCAAGCTAAAGAGTTCGTTTTTCAGCCCTCTGATGGGCAGCTCTCCACCACATCCACTTTATCTGCTTCTGTGCTCCAGGAAAGTATTAAAGAGGAAAAAGAGATACGTGTGGATCATGCTTCTAAAGATTCAGTAGAGTCCAATACTCCCAATTCCTCTCAGCAATCTGAGACAGCCGCCTGGAGGATGGAGCAGCTTAATAAGCATTTGTCAGAGCAATTCCCAGTCCGTACCCAAAACACAGAGGAGCAGGTTACACAGTGTTCTGAACAGCAGCTCATGCAGTCACAACTTGTAAGAACTTGTTCAGGCTCTGAAAACACAATCAGTACTATGAAAGCAGAAGACACCGTTTCAAATGACAGACAACAGCCAGAAGGAATTCAAGAAAAGATAAGTAAACAGATAGAGGATGAAGAAGAGAATAAGACAGTTGAAAAAGAATGCATAGAGATGTCCAAAAGGGCTGAACCTAAGTCTTCAGAGTCTGTAGTGAAAGAAAGCATATCCAAAGAAAACCAAAGCAAGCTGGAGGAGCACTCTTTATCTTCCCCTGATGAAGCAATAGTCGGTAATGTAGACCAGCAAATAGAGGAAGTCTCTGATGGGACACTGATTGAAATGAAAAAGGTTGTGTCATTGTCATACCCTGAGACCGCTGTCTACTTGGTGACTGACCCCCAGGATTCCCTCCAGCCCCCTCTCACCATCAATCAACAGTCTAGTCAGCAGCCCACCAAGTCTTTTATTCAAACTTTATGTGAAACTGTCACAGATACATCTAAAAGTAGCAGCAAGCAAAATCCTGACACAGCAGATAGCTATTGTGGAGACATAGAATCGCTTCTTACTGAAAAAGCAATACTGAAAGATTACAGTGAAGTTAGTGAAGAGGAAGTCAGCAAGGTGTCAGAATCGGCAGACGTGTTGCTGGGTTCAGACCCAGGAACCGTTCAGGTTTCACCGATTAAAGACAGTTCAGATAGACAAGACCTAAGTGTAGTCTTTGTACCTGAGAGGTCAGTCAACTCTTCTGAAAGTTCTGATTGGCTCAGAGCTCTGAAGGAAACAGCCTCCATGTCTCAGATCATTCCAGAGCACAGAGATGAGACTACCTGTGGAGCTACAGAAAACAGGTACTTTTCAAATCGATGTGGTTGTTTTTTTAAATGAGAGACAGTGAGAGAAAGTTACTTTGTTGCACTCACAGAAATGTCAAAATAAATGTAGTGGTTTTAATTGACACACAGATACATATTCAATTATTTATTAAGAACAGTGTATCACAGAACCTACAGAATTTCATCATAGATGTAAACAAGTGTTTTATGATTGTGTGATGTTTTGTGTGAAAAGCCCATTATCTCCTGAGAGTGACCTCAACAGTGACATCAACTCGTGCCCTTTAGGGCAAGAAAGAATCCTTTCATACCCACGCACAAACACACACTGGGCTTCTCATATTTGAGCGCAACACATACACTTGAATGCATACAGGCTATAAGACGTTTGCATTGAGACAAACAGTAAGCATGATTTATTCATCTGCTCTTTCTGTTTATTTTTCTTTCCAGACCATTTGAGACCCTCGGTTCGCCTCAGGCTGAACTAGAATTCCGAACCCCAACTGAGGAATATTTCCCCCCTGCTCCTGATGAGAGTTTCCCCCCTGCTCCTGAGGAGAGTTTGCCCTTTGCTACTGAGGAGAGTTTCCCCCCTGCTCCTGAGGAGAGTTTGCCCTTTGCTACTGAGGAGAGTTTTCCCACTGCGCCTGAGGAGAGTTTTCTCCCTGTTACTGAGCAGCCAGAAGAACAAGAAGACTGCAGGTGAGACTTTATAAATAACGCTTATGCACTTGCATTGGTTTGTTATTGAATCTACTGCTACAAACCACACAGGAATGTGAATGACTATTTTTGGACACAGGATGTAAAAATAATACTGTTTAGGTCCAGGGAATAACATTATTGATAGAAGGCTCATGCAGTGCAGTTGGGGGCATCACTTTTGATTTTAGTTTATTGTTTGATGTTTGTCTGGATGGTCTAAATTGGATATTTGTGATGGATTCTGTCTATTTCATTGCTTAAATTAACCATATTGCTATGTGGGTGTTCAAAGATCTATTTGTTGAATTGTCTTTAAAGAACAGGTTTAACACATCGCACTTGGTTTCCTTTAGGTGACTATTCTTGTTCTCTCTCATTTTGATAGTACTCCGCACTCCCTCTCTTCATTCTATATCTGCTCTGTTGCAGCAGCCACAACAGATGAAAGTGGAGCACTTGGTGCTTGTCAGTCAAAGATTTTAGCCTCATTTAGAAAGACACGTGGGAGCCAGAGACAGAGAGAGTGGTGGACAAAATGATAAAGAATAAAAATGAGGGGAAAGAAGAGAGAACAAACTTTGACTGTGTACATTTGACCCAGTATCCATGAGCGCCCCACACTTTGTTACTTGACACAGATGTGGACTAAAGGAATTTTGCCTGTATCTGTCAGTATGTGTGTGCATGCACATGTCTTGCTAAAGCATGCATATGTGTTTGCTATTTGCACCAACGCCCTCACATGAGGTCATACCAAGAGGTCTGTCAGTCTGGAACAAAAGCCATCGTTCAGGGCAGCTCCAGTTGAGAATATTAGCCTACTCAGTGTGGATAGATAGATAGATAGATAGATAGATAGATAGATAGATACTCACAAGAGACTGAGAGAAAGGGAGAGAGATAGGGAGAAATAAAAGAGAGAGGGAGTGTAAAGTGGCTGCCTGAGGAATTTTGAGTGGCTTGCCTAAAAGAATAGTCGCACACTTTACTTTGGGTGCTGATCTCGGGTGAGTTCTATACTGTCCTTTGCTGTTTAAAATGATGTTTTTCTCTTTTGATTTGACTAATAGTGAAAGTTGCTGAAGAATACAGGCTTATGGGTATTTGGAGAGATGCTAATTACAGATGGTTTGTGATGATCTCACTGAATAGATGGGGGGAGGGTCAGTAGGAAGACAGGGAGGAAATAAGGAAGTGTGTTGTGAAGACTCTCTTTATGTCTTTCAAATTTGCTGGCTTGCATCAGACAACTGATGATAATAATTTGCTTAGTGTTGACAGAAGGTTAAATTCCGTTATTGTAAGGAATGAAGCAGATTACACAGGACTTTATGGTTGCAGTCAAGAGACCTTTGCTCTTGGTAATGTAAGATAAACATTGGTAAAAACCTTGTGTCACTGCTAGACCTGTTTTTAGACTTGAACTGATAAAATGCTAATACATATAGTTTGTGGCATGTGAATTTACTCTATTGAATTTTGGAATAATCAGAGATGGTGTTTTGAACTATACGTGGCTTTTGAGGGTTTGTACAGTAAATAAAGGAATTACAGTGCGCAACTATTGCCTGAAGTTTATGGTCAGATGTTTTAGGCTAACTACCAACTTTCCACATCTATGAGCTAATATTATCTTGTAAAGGTAACTGTGCCAATTTTAATAAAAGCTTGAGCAGCTACCATTTTGTTAAAGCTCTTAAGTTTCCCTTCAGAGGAAACTAGAGAGCTTATTTTCTGTATTATTTAGGAAGCTGCAAATTTTTCTTATACTAGATCCTCAACAGCTGAATGGAAACACAGCAATGTTATAAAATCACTATAATATCCAGCTGACTGCATTTGTATTGAATTAAAATGTAAGGTTAAGTTTATTTGAGAGCTCTTGCTAATTTTTATAGTTCCTACCACACAGTTTCCATTATAGGTCGCATACAACAGTATTCTGTGTTTCCAACTTTCACACATTTTATATAGGGCAGCTGAATATGTAATTTCCAAACTGTTCCATGTAATTTGGATGGATTGTTCCTTATTCCACATTTGAGGGTTCAATTCAATCTATTTTGAATCCACTTGTAATTTTACATCTAAAGTGAATGAATGTTTCTGTGTGGATGCAAAAGCTCCCGAGAGAGAGAGGTAGGGGTTGGCTTGGAAACTTTATGATGCGTGACTAGAGCTAAGCAACAGTTACCATGGCAACACGTGTTATCCATAGCAATTATTTTTAGTTAATGAAACAATTATTTTAGGGAAGCTTTTAAAAGAGGCGCTTAGTCAAAATGTTTAACAATTGTTCATTATAAAACAAGACAATAGGCCCTAATAATACTTGTCTAATTATGCTTTAAATATTGCTGTCAGTAAGTTTGATGGAGTGTGTCTGTGAAAAGGCTGTATGGTGGCTACACAACAGTAGTGACGTTGTTATTTTTTATGGCTAGTAAAACAGCAGCTCCCTCCTGCTGCCTTTATTTTCTGCAGTCTGTTTGCTATTAAAAACCCCTGTTTGGACTTGTTCTTATGGACACTGCTGCTCCTGAGAGATCAGATTGTGTGTTTGGGCTCTTTCTATTAACTATGGTGCATTATAAACCTTGTTTTGTACATTAAAGTTGTGTTTTGTGGTTATGTCTAGCATGCAATCTCCCACTACTCGGCTAAAGCAAAATAAGGAGAGGATCATAAGAGAAGGCCTGATTAGAGGGCAATTTGGCTAACTGTCTACAGCTGTTACTGAAAGGATAGCGCAATGCTATGTGCAGTTGTTTAAGCAGTGTGGTGGAGTGAGTTGTATTTTTAGGATGTGACATGAGGCACACCCCTTGATAGGAGCAGCTGAAGGGCTGTCTGCTGCTCTGCCTGTTGGATTAGGTTTTGTTTGTGATATTGCTCAGCTATTGCCATTTTTCCCTGCCAAGAGTACAGTAGGGTGATTTAGTAGGAGTGATACAACGTTATGTGATTTATTATTGTATGAACAATTATACAGTGTAAATATATACAATTATGAATCAATCAGTGGTCTTGGGGTCGGTAAGATTTAAAAAATGTTTTTACTACTAGAAATACAGTAAAAATAGTAACATTGTCAAATATTATTCCAGCTTAAAATAACTGTTTTCTATTTGTATTATGTTTTAAAATGATAACTTATCCCCAATGATGACACAGCTGAATTTTCAGTTGCCATTACTCCAGTCTTTAGTGTCACACTGAATGAAACCTTGATATATTTTTTCCAGGATTATTTGATGAATAGAAAGTTCATCAAGATAAAGATATTCAAATAAACAGATTTGAAATCGAAAAATGTGGTATCATTAAAAATGTCTTTACTGTTACTTTTGATTAAATTAATGTATACTTGTTTAATAAAAGTACTAATTTCTTTTAAAAAAACCCAAACTTTTTGTAGATTTTATTTTATTATTTATTTTTTGTTACATTTTGGGAGTCATTGTTTAAAAATTATGAAATATTAATAACAATATATATATGTGTGTATATATATATTTTTTTAAAAATCTTACTTCATTGATGTCTAAGATGTGAGATCAGATTCTTATTGCTGCTATTATACTATAATAATGGTTTTTACATGAACCATTTTATAGGTGACACTGATTCTCTCCTTACCCTGCCCTGTGTGCGTTTGCATGTGTTTTTGTGGTTTTAATGTTTGGAAATGTATGTGTTGTTCAGGCCCCCTCTGATAAAAGCTGCTCAGAGGAGTGAGCCTGTCGCCTCTCCCTCATCACCCCCACCACAGCACAGCCTTGCTCCTGCCCTCCCTGCCCACCTGCTGCAGGACACGGTCGAGTTCCCCACACCACCCCCTACCCCTCCGGACAGGGCTGCCCCTGAGCCTCAGACCCTTCCTCCTGCTACTTCTGATCTACCTGAGACTCCCCCTCTGCCTCCTCAAATCCAACAGCTCCAGCACTCTGAACCTTCAGCAAGGTAGGATATAATCATTTACCCAGTGTGCTAACTGTTTAACAGTATACTTTTCTTCTTTAAAAGATTGTTAGAATGCCACAATTTCAGAAATGATGTTTCACTCAAATTCAGTTTCTATTATTTTTGCTTCGTGTTTATTGTAAAGTACCTTCATGGTTTGAGACAATGAGGACACATGTTTTTACCAGTTACAGTATTCCCTTCCTGTTTGGGCATGACTATTCACGTGTGGTGAGAAGTTATGAACACTGATTTAGATTCATCTGACTTTTAAGATCAGTAACATCACTTTACGTCTGGAGGACTTTGTTGATAGTGCTGATAATAATAGCAGTGATGATCCTGAGGGATTTGTGCCACACACGGGATGTACAGTATGTACAGTACTGTACACTGAGTAGTACCTCACGCTGCGTTTCCCCTGTGTCTGTATTCATTTTATGCAGCACCCAGAAAGGAATTTACCATAAAGACTATTGGCACCAGGCTTTGTATGCATATTCACAGCACTGTGTATGCAGAATACAGTGGTTTTAAAAACAATTTGGACACTTTAGTCACAATTAAATTGTATTGAAGTTATTACATTAGTAAACAAAATGTAAAACCAAGTGGCTTCTACAAGCAAATGGTTCTAGACCTTAGGACTAAATTCACTTGTAGATATATTTACTGTTAACCAACTGCCCTCAAGGTGATTTTTAGTGGATGAAGTCACTTCCCCTCAAGTTTACACAGATGTCTTAGCAGAGTAAATACAGGTGTAGTTCAGCACATATGATACATGGATAAGTTCCACTAACATTTGAAAGTCAGAAAGTGTTCTAGACAATTTTCAAAGAACTAGCTTTAAAATCATAAGATCCCATCGTCACTTCGGAGCGTCTCCAAAGCCACGCCTCCTTCAAAACACATGAACGCGTATAGCAGGGAGCAAACAAAAGCATCTCAAGAGACCGTGTTAAACTACCTCATGTCTCACGCACATAACATTACAGTAATAATGAACACAAAACAACTTAGAGCACTGACTTGTACCACCTGACTTCTGCAGATTAATTTCGCCGTTGATAGTATTGGGTTTTCATCTCTTCCAAATTGTGTCGTGAACGCAGCATAAGCTTGTTGTTTTTGTTCAGGAGGAACTGTAAAAGGTGGCTTTTTTGGTTGCGGTGCTCAGTGATTGATGTCTGTCTGACTCTGAATAGCATGAAACGCGCTGATGACGTGTGATGTCTGCTTGAGCAGGGTGTGCGGAGGTATGGAAATAGATTATGTTGACAAGCAGGTAGGACATTGTATCGTTGCATTTGGACCGAATTCATTGACTGGACGAACATTTTACGGTCTTACGCCTTCCACAGACGATATATATACATATAAATACATTTTGACCACTTAATTTAGTGATTGCAATCAGGATGTGAAGAGACTTTCAACCAGCATAACAAAAAATGTTTCTGGATAAATCACCTCTCCTGTCTTTCATTTTGAGGAGAACATCTATTATTTTAGTACCTAAAACAATTATTTAAAACTGAAATGTTTTGCTTGAAAAGGGTGCTTATTGCCACATTTTTATTTTGTTATCTAATGCAATGACATTCATAAAATGTACAGCTTGGCTTAAGTGTCCAAATACTTTTTGGGGCCACTGTATTTATGCCATAATTTCATTCTAACATATGCATAAAAATCTGTTGCTTTAAGATACAGTTGTTGCAATTAAGTGATTTGCTACTATTGTCGGTGACTCATTTCCATTTGTGTACATTGTTGTAAAAGGTTATACATCTATCTGAAACTATGCAGTGTTTGGATAGAGAGCAGGATGACTCAGCCACGTTGACAGGCGATGAGCTCAGCTTACATTTCTTTTATCAGACAGCAGAGGGCGATCATGTATGTGCATGTGTTTCTTTATGCACTGGACCTGAGCTCTGCTGCCCACTGCAGCACAGTTTGAAAAACACACATCAGAACAGGCATATAGCGTGCAGTTTTGATATAAACTGTTCTACACTGTAACTATGGCAAATGTACACCTTTGTATCTTATCTACCCATAAAGGAAACAGAATACATATTACTACTAACATGCACCCTTTAGCGATATATAAGGCATAGAGGTGGACCTTCGAGTGGCAAGCTATTGTATCAATATTTGTACATTTTTGTCAGTGTACAGTTCGATCTAATTCACACTTGACCCCTGTTAAATCAAACTGTTAAAATAAAACAGATCTATGTTATATAAAGAGAGTGTAAATATGCACAAACAAAGAACCTGGTTTTCACACTGAGAACCAAATCTTAAAATCGCATGTGTAAAAACTAAAAGCAGCATTTGCATAATGAGATTTCTTTCAGAAGTCCCCCACCAGTCCAGCCACATTAAAACTGATGTCCTGAGGCGCCAGCTTGATGCATCTCAACATAAAACTTCCATTAGGGGAATGAAACTGCTACCAAGGGCATTTCTCCTTTATCTTTTCAGCCTTTTCTCTTTCTATCTCTTTGGAATGTCATTTGTAGTATGTAGGCTATGATTTAGTGATGAGTTTCCTGTATTTAAACACACAGTAGTTCTGGTTTGTAAGACATGTTCAGGTAAACATTTACACATTTGTCATGGCAAAATGTAGCTCAATATATCACACTCAATATAGTTCAATATATCAAGCTTAATATATTCAATATATCACACTGGTGGCAGATTTAAGGGTTTGAGAGTCATATAGCAAATATGAATATTTTTCCCAGACCAAAAATGAATAACTGAATTTGCTCTCTTTACCCCTGTACTATACTTCATGCTATAAATAAGTTCAACCTAGATACTAAAAGCCCATGTTATGAATCTTTAAAAAAAAAAAAACTGCCTTTGCAATATCTTTCAGTGGCTGCACCACTTAAAAATTTAAATTTAAATTTAAATTTCCTGTGACTGAGCATAGGATGAACTTGTCAGTACACACTACAGACTCTCTCTGTATGACAGCATTGCTGTAAATGTCTTTCATTGTAAAATAATGAGTAATTTAATGCCATTATGTCGTCTAGCTGACAAGTCTTTAAAAAACCCTCTGCTGTTGATGTAATTTTTTTTTTTTTTCATCACTCTTGCTCTTGAAAATCAGAGTGAGAGAAAAATAGCCCCTGGTTTCTGCTGAGATGAAAACAAATGCTGCATTTGAAGATGCTGTTGAACACCTTCAAGCCATTTGCACCAGTTTGTTCACTGGTGGAGTTTTTGCTTTCTGTGATCATTTTATATATTTTTTTAAATGTTTTGGTAGTGGTTTGTCATGCAGTGGATTTGAAGAGAATGCGAGTATTCCAGCTTTTTATGTGGGTTAAAGGCATATGGTCACAATTTACCTTGTTACCTGTACCTTATATTTGTGTTTATTTTAATATACTATTTTTTTTAAATCAAGTTTTTCACATCAAATAATGCAGAAATACATTAAAATAAATAGATCTTAATGACTTTTGAATTTTATTTGTTACTATAATTTGTTGTTTGACACACTGTTGGACAGTATTTCTTTAGAAAAATAAATGCTTTATGCACTAATCTCTTATTTTATAATATTTGTTTTATTTTTTGTACAGTTGATTTATTTCTTCCTTTTTTCCTTGAAGAGTCACTGCCCACCTTTTTCTTCTTTCTTTTTAGAAAAAAGGCCCCAAGCTCAGAGTTTCAGGTTCATCTTAATTTTGCTAATAATTGTTTCTTCAGGTTCGTAATCATGTCGTATACAAACACAGGAGCACAAAAAAGCTTCGGTTAACTTTGGGGCATGAAACCCTTCCCTACTCCGTGTCCAGTCCTCAGGCTCTATAAGTGAATGGGCAGATCTGTGCGAAAATCTCTTTGTTCTGCTTTCTCATGAGTGAACAATAGATTTGTAATCCTCATGTTTCAGATCCCCCCACCAATGTCCCAATTTCCCACAACTGCCACTGTCTCACGCTGTAAATCAATATGGATTAGCTCGACCTGTATGAATTGCTGCTACTCCCCTTCAGGCTGATAAACTCTTTTCTCCGAGTTGTCTCTCATTTTCATGCTCATTGTCGTTTTCGTTCTCATTTCATTTCCCAGATCACACCAACAATCCCTTTCACAACATATCAATTGAATTTGTGAATGTATCTGTTTGAGAACATCAGGACTGATGGCTGCTTTCTGTCATTACCCCTTCCTTTTCTCAGAGCGGGGTCGATAAATCATGACTTTGACCTGAGCAAATAGAAAGATCTGAAACCTTTGAGAGAGCAGTAGTAAATCAAGTCTGTTGTACATGCAGTTCATTTATGCTTTATGATTTTATTGGATGTTGCTATTAGATACATACTCTGTTGAATTTGTGATAGGCAAGTATTTTTTAATGTTTCATCAGAACCCATTTGACAGACATTTTCAAGCTTTCAAGCTTTAACCCTCACAAAGTAGTAATGCACTTTGTAGACATCTCATGGTATTAGAGAATCTGTTGAATTCCTTATGTTTATGTACAGAAGTAATGTAACATTTTTAATGCTGAAATTGTATTTATACTGTAATTAATTTTCATCAGATGATTAAAAATCACGAAGAATGAAACAAATACATCTGTATTAAAGGGATAGTTCTCCCAAAAATGAAATTTCTGTCATCAATTGTGCCTTTCAGAACATGTATTACTTTCTTTCTTCTGTGGAACAGAAGAAGATGTCTTAAGAAATGCCACAGTGTTTTGTGACTGATACTTTGAAAGTCAATTATTTGACTTTATTTGAATATCAACATTATTTTAAATATCTTCTTTTATGTTTCACAGAAGACATAAAGTCATACAGGTTTGGAAGACCCTAAAGAGACCCTCAGGGTTAAGTTTCTGATCCAGTTAAGTTTCTTTAGAGAAATCTACTTTGACAGGGGATGGATAGTAATGTGATTTAAGGGAATCACGAAATAATAGGAACACAGAGAAACAGAGAAAGGTGTTGCATAACAAAAGACAGGAGTGACCACATGCCTCTGTGTCTTTCTGTGTCTCATCGTGTGAAAAAGAGACCTGTGTATTTTGGCTTTGCATGGGGTCGGCTATTGTTTGCGTTCGCTGTGCTGATCGACCACAAGAGAGCTCAGATCGACAGGGAAAAGCTGCTCATCTTTTAAAGCACTCCGGTCCCTGGGGAGGTATAGCGAGAGAGAGAGAGAGAGAGAGAGAGAGAGCGAGAGAGAGTTAGAGTGGGAGGGGTTTTGGAGAAAACCAGCAGCCACTTTGCCAAACGCCACAACAATCCAATGAGAAGACGGAGTTGCTAGAGAGCTGGAGCATCGCTTATACCCTCCGTTCTCTCTCGCTCACTCGTCTTCGCATCCTTCCACATCTCTACCCATAAGGCTTAGCAGTTCTGTTCTATTGTTGTCAAGGATACACCGAGAGATACAGCCTCCCCCTGATGCAATGTAGACAGGGACGGAGAAGGAGTCAGAGAGAGCGAAAGGAAGTGATGCTGAGGGCTGAGTGTGGGTCACCCGTATGCCCCTGATGCCATCTGCTCCGGCTCTACTGCAGCGAAGAAGCGCGAGTCTGACGCCAGCCCAAGGGCCCTCAGGACGAGAGACGTGGAGGAACAGGAGGCGCAGGTTGGGGGGAGGAGGAGGAGACGGGTGCCAGTGGAGATCATATAGCAGAGGATGGGAGCAGTGGAGTCCGCTGAGAACGGACAGCCCCTCTGTCCATCTCAGGAGCGTCCCGAGAGCATGTGAGTAAGAACCAGAGGAGAAGAGACGGGGGTTCTTGATGACCTCATTGTCGTCGCTGGTGTTGTTGTTGTTCTAGTACCTGGTTTGCTCACCTGGTTTGAGTCTCAGTTGAATGCATGTGAGTATTCTTTCAGCTTGTGAAAAGAGAAGAAAAATAACCATTCAGAAATATTCGTCAGAGAAACGCCAATCACAAAGGAGGAGGGGATTGTTTTTGTGATGTCACAATAGGACATGATGTTTATTTACATTTGCCGTTTGATGGTGGTAGTAAGGCTCTGGTGTATGCGTTTCTACATATTGATGCGTGCTTTCCAGTCTGGCGGGCTTTGCAGACGTCTGGATGGGGGAGTAATGGCTGTATTTAATAAGGGAGAGATGTGTGTTTTTGTGGGGGATGGAGGCTAATGCTGCAGCACCGAGAGAATGAGAGAGATGGTGCTGAAATAGAACACTGAAATGTGTTGGAGAAAAGGGGGTGGGGAAAGAGAGAGAGAGCGAGAGCGATAGAGAGAGAGGGGGGCTATTTATGTTGTAGACATTCAGAAGAGCAGAATGGCAGTGACCATGAAAAATATACAATTTTGTGTAGGTGGAGCGGGTTGTTGGTTTGTGGTAAAAGCCTGCTGTAAATCTAGGAATAATGCACCCAAAAATGAACATTCTGTCATCATTTACAAAAACACATTTCTTTCTTTCTTTTGTGGAACGTAAAACAAGATTAAGATTTAGATTAGATTTAGTAGAGTGTCCAAGCTGCTCTTTTCCATAAAATGAAAGTAAATGTTGACCACAGCTGTCAAACAAGTTTTTCAAGGACAAATAATTACCTAAATTTCAGTCTGCCTACATAAAGCCTTCATTTCGCTTTAGTATAGACTTTAAAAAAATTATATGGAGTATAGTGTTATGATGCTTTTATTGTGCTTTTTCAGTCCTTTTTGTAGCTTGACAGCCTCTGGTCCCCATCCACTTTTATTGTACGGAAAAGAGTTCAGGTATTCTGTTCATTTTGTGTCCCAAAGAAGAAATTACATAAGGTTTATAACAACATTAGGGTGAGTAAATTGTGAGACAAATTTAATTTGTAAAGCAAACTACTCCTTTAAAAGTGTATATAAACCAAATGTGTCTTTGTTTATAAAGCGTATTGTAATAAGACATTATACTACATTTTATCCTCATCCCTTTGGCCACAATGGTTATTTTATTGTTGAAACTGACCTTTGTGCAAAAAAAAAGCCTGGAATTTGTTGCTCTAGGCAACACAGCTGGGGATGATGAGAAAGTTTGAACCTGCTCTGATGTCTGTGCTGTGAGTACAAGTATTGTAGCACCTACAGTGCTGCTCATTCAGCCATGACTAACAGATTTTAGCGCTTAAAGTTGCTTATGCAACCCCCTTTTGAGAATTCTTACATAACAGTACCTGCATAGTTTATATGGGAGTTTGAACCTCAACTCTAAAAGCTTTATATTAGATTTATCATTTCATTCACTTACCAGTAGCTCATCAGGGCAGAGTGCAATCTGATGGAAAAACAAGCATGAGTTTGAAGGTCATTTATAAAATCTTACATTCATAATTGGAAATGTATATAGTATATTATTATTATTATTATTTATATATTAAAAACAATAAAACTGGATATAAATAATAAATCTGAAAGTTTAGTGCTTATTATACACTAGAGTCAAATGTTTTACAGTTTTACAGTGCTGACCAAGGCTGCATTTATAATACAGGAGTATTGTGAAATATTACAATTTAAAAGCTGTTTTCTATTTTTATTATTTCAATGGTCCCACTTTATATTAAGTGGCTTTAAGTACTATGTACTTACATTGAAATTAATAATTTGATACAATGTACTTATTGTGTAACTACATGTTTTTACATTGTACTTACATTTTAACAATTCCTGCATGTAATTACAGCTGTAATTAATTTATGTAAGTACATTTGTAATTACACAGCTAAACCTACCCAATTACACCTTAAACCTACCCAATCCACCACACCTGTCCCTAACCTTACCCGTATCACACCTCAATAGCAGCAAAAGTGTTTTACAATACAACATGAACACAATAAGTACATTGTACTTATTTTTTGATGTAAGTACATAGTACTTAACGCCACTTAATATAAAGTGGGACCATTTCAATTGTTGTAATATAAATATTGTAAGTAATATTCCTGTGATGCAAAGCTGAATTTTCAGCAGTCACGCTGAAGCCATACCATGAGCACTGACATTCAGTTCTCCTGGGAAACATGTAGACTGCAGGAGATTTCATGCACTGCTAAGCATTCAACTCTGTGAAGGTTGAAACCATGTGACCTGCACTTTCTTTCACGAACAGGATAAAAGCACAAGTAGCTTGCTTTAACTTTTCTATGCACAACTGTTTGACTGGCACACACTGTACCTGTTTGGGCATGTAATATACTATTGGCCAACCACCTCTTCTGGGACTTCCTAGTTATCTGGAGTGTGCTGTTGTGTAAGGATCATTTTGTCATCCATGCAGTATCATGGCATGTTAAAATAGGGCTGTCACAGGGGCATCCGGCGATCATGTATCCTTCTCTTCCAACAGTATGTGATATCACCATGTGTCCATTAGAAATTCACCCTGTATTTTGATGGCCTATAGTGTCAAAATGAGCAACATGTGGTGATTCAGATTTGAGAAGTCCAATTTGGTGATGCGTATGACCAGTACTATCTCTCCCTGTCTCTCACCACTCCTTAAACCCTGAAATAAGCTTAGTGCTGCTGGAGATCTAGCACACATAAAATATTGAGAATATGCCTGAATTATTTGATAGTTCTGGTGGTGAAAGCTGGTACATCGCTGCATCCCACTGAGGAACCTTGGTCCTGTAGTTTTTATGAACTGTTTCATGGTACTGCACGATTTCTGACTTGAAATATGAATCATAATTAATATCTAATATAGTCTTTGTTAGCATAATTTAAAGGGATAGTTCACCCAAAAATGAAAATTGTCATCATTTACTCTCCTTCAAGTTGTTCAAAACCTGAATGAAATTCTTTCTTCTGCTAAACACAATGGAACTATGGAATATGGAAGTCAATGGGGCCCATCAACTGTTTGGTTACCCATATTCTTTAAAATATCTTCTTTTGTGTTAAGAAGAAAGAAATCAATTCATATAGGTTTGAAACAACTTGAGGGTGAGTAAAATGATTACATAATTTTCATTTATGGGTACCTTTAAGCATCATATCTCATTTGGAACTGAATCAATGATTTATCAAGACTGAGAGAGTAACTGAAAATTGAGCTGCCAGGGATTATGACTCTAATTGCCTGTATTATATCACTATGATTAAACTGCTTAATCAGTTCATATAGAAATGAATAAAGTTTTTAATAAATTCTAGGTGTTAAACTGCCAAAGAAAGGAGTGATCTACTCGTAAAACACTGTGATAGCCATTGGTAATGCATGTAATGCATGTAAAGTACTCTGTCCATCACTGTGTATTATATGAAATGTTTGGTTGGCCCTCACTTAACACAAGAAGGCTCAATCATCAATAGCTGGACACACTCCTTCATATTTAACTACACTCTTAGCACCTAGTAGATCTGAATACAATCTAAGATCAAGTAGATACATACTGTATGATGTTCCACAAACTAAAACAGAGTTTGGCAAAACTGCTTTTAGTTACAGTGGTCCAACTTTATAGAATGAGTTGCAAAATCAGCTAAAAATTCAAATATTCAAGTCCTACCTAAATCAAAATTATCAACATGTTTGTGATTGTTTTAAAATGTGATTTTCTGTTTTTATTTTTAATATTCATGTGCATCCCTGTCTGTTTGTTACTTGTTGTCTGTTATAGTGTATCCTCTATGTGCTGCCTTCTTGGCCAGGGCTCACTTGTAAAAGAGATCGTAATCTCAATGTGATTTTTTTCCCCCTGGTAAAATAAATGTAAAATAAAATAAAATAAAATTATTTTGAGATATGTAGATATACATTCCTGACTTTGAAAGAAAATATATTGAAGTTTACTGAAGGGACTTCTAAGGGTTGGAAACAGGGCCTATGTTCAGGATAGCATGTATACACCAGCACACAGTGACAGTGTGCTAGTATTCTTTTTGGAGCACAGCCAGTCTCGCTCTCCCTCGTTTCATTTGTCTCCCTCTTTTGGTCAACCTGTGTCAATACCTCAGTCTCTAGTACATTTTGTACCCTCTGGTATAAAAATGAGCACATCACAACCTTTTTTAACCAGTTGCCTAGATTATTTTCATTTCTTCCCAAGATCATTTTAATTATGGTCACGTTTATAATGTGGATTTTAGATGCACATTGTATGATTTAATGCAGGCCTATTGTTAGTGGTGTGTTAATATCTTTTAGCAGTTGTGTCTATAGAGCAATTTCTTGATCACTCTCCTCTCTGTCACACTATAGCTGTCCTTTCGTTCAGGTTTGCTTTGTTTGAACAGCATTGTGGGTTGTCGTGCTCACAGCAGTGTCTGTTGCTGAACCCAGCAGTGCTGTTCTGTGCCAGACAAGCCTGACTGTCTCCAAGCAGACAAACTCACTCACTGAAATGACTTGCCTCTTCTGTCTCCTTTAGCTTTTCATATTATATTCAAACCTATAATGGTTATTGCAGATGTTTACCTGTTTAGTAGATATTTGGTCCTGAAGATTTGCAGATTTTGATTATTTTAACTTACTGTATTTACTGTACTCCTGTCTGAGTGGCTTTAATAAAAATGTTCAACAATATACAAGTATATAAATATATATATAACAATATATAAATATATATATAAGGTTTCTTCAAGCATCTCGGAGACGTTCCCGCAGTTCTTCTGGATTTAGTTTGTCTCAGTTTTTTCTGTTTCTTCATGTAATCACAGACGGACTCGATGATGGTGAGATCAGATCATCCTGGCTGTTGTCACATTCCTTGTGCATACAGAAATCTCACTGGATTATTACAATTAATGGCAAAAAGAATGTTTGCAAATGTAAACTGATATTTCCTACTGTATTAACATGCCTAAGACTTTTGCACAGTAGTTCAGTTCAGTTCAGTTCATCTTTATTCATTTCCCGAAGGCAATTTGGTTGCAGCAAACAAGCATACACATAAAACAGTATCTCACACACATACACGAAAATAGGAGAAAAAAAAAAAGTATATATATATATATATATATATACATATATATATATATACATATATATATATATATATATATATATATACATATATATATACATATATATATATATATATATACATATATATATATATATATATATATGTATATATATGTATATGTATGTGTGTGTGTGTGTGTGTGTGTGTGTGTGTGTGTGTGTGTATTTATGCATTTTTTTCCCCATCATCTAGAGGAAAGTTTCAAGTCAGATGTGGAAACCCCTTTTTTTTAAAAGCCACTAGAGGAACATAAGCTTGATGATACAGTGCTCCATATAATTCCCCCCAGCAGACATTTCAGAAATAAATCAGTGTTTTATTTTCCCATACCAGGAAATAAATGGATTGTATGTGCTCTAATTGACTTCCTGTGCATGTGTGGATCTATGTGAAAGAGAAGGAAATTTGAGGCTTTGTCCGGGATTCCATTTTATGGAAGTTGCCAGTGTGTGCGTTGTCTAGCACATGGGAGCATATGTCTAGAGAGCACCGTCACCATGGCAACAGTGTGCTTGCCAGATATGTCTTGTGGAAACATCACTACATGGGCTGAAATGCTCATTAACTGATAATTATCTCATCGAATGTCATTAACACACTGAAAGCTGCAAAATTAGACAGGAAGACTTTTAAAATGCACTCCATCTGTCTTTGAATGATATTGAATGTAATATTAATGATATTATCTTTGAATACAAATCTATATTATAATCTAAATTTTCATTGCAACACTTAGAGCATTACACATTGCAATCATTTTGGGTTTGATCTGTACTTAGAGATGAATATTAAAGTGGTCCTAATATGCCCTTTTACGAAGTCTTGATTTTGTTTTTGGGTTGTACTAGCTTATGTTTTCATGCTTGATTGTTTAAAAAAAATATTATTTTTCACATATTTTACATTATTACAGCACCTCTCCCCCCAGTCTGGCCCGAACGTGCCGTTTATTTCCTGTTTCGATGAAGCCCCTCCTTCCGAAATATGAAATGTGCTGTGATTGGTTAGCTGGCCCAGTGTGTTGTGATTGGCAGCGCTTAGCGTGTGTTCGGGAAATGTCACTCTCCTTACTATAAATGCAAGCTCTACTCGGATGTAAATATTAAGGATGGCGTCAATTTCAAACCAATTCAAGCCTGATTCAGACTTAAGAATGTTAACAGACAAGAGGATCGTCCAGAACGGATTTCATGCACGGACTTTGCAAGCACGGATTTCACAGGATGTTTCAGAGTGGTATTTTTTTTTTATTGTAATTTTCTTATACATTTTAGATACGATGTTATACACCATTTAATTATAATACTTGTCGGAAAACTATAAACCGTAATCGATCACAAAACCATGGTTAATCTTCCTAAGGGGCGGTGAACAGTCTTACAAAAGCTACAGTAAACACTATATCAATACTGTAATGTTAGTTAGCAGGTTAGCGGAGGCAAAGCTTTGCATTTACAGCACACAGATAAACGTGGGGGTTTTAATGTTCAGGAACAGTGTTTAAAATAAATTTTAACCACAAGTTCATCAGCCTTAGGAAGGTCAAACAAATGAGATTTGGAAACAGGGTGGAAAAAACAGTGTCTCTTTGACGACAACACTGTCTTCTCTAATGCTGCTCAACCAGGCCTCGACCCCTTTTTTTGCGTATTCCATGGTCGGAGATTATTAAAATTAGATATACTGTATCTATTATGACTTTATGTACTAATATTATGACTTTACAAGATCTGTAAAAAAACGCGTTGTAGTCCAAATTAGTAGTTCGTTGTAGTTCTTGGGTGTATGTTTGAGCATTAAATTATATGATCAGCATGTATGTGTCATCCTCTTTTGTTGACATTGTGTTTGCTGATCAGGTCAGGGAAAGGGAATGAGGCCTTTACAGTCATTCTTCTGAGGTTATGAAGAGTAAATCTCTTATTTTGCTAATAAACTGCTGGATGCGTATCATTAGAATTTGGATCCAAATGTCACATTAGAGGGCATATGTGGTCTAATATTTTGCATGCGTTGTAATTTAAATCGACTCTAAAATGATTGTGAAGAAGATGGACTGTGAAAATATGATTTAGCACCATGGAAGACCACTACCATTTTGACATGCTCAAATGTGATTCATGTTTGTAAGTATGCACTGGTTCTTGTCAGATGCAGAATTACTCCTACTGAAAAGAAAGAAAATTCTCTAGGCTAGTTTATGCTGATTTGCTGCTGGTCTACATTGTCTTGCTGGTTAAGATCTCTGATTAGCATCCCATGGACCAGCATCCAAAACACGTGTTGGTCTTTTCAGCAGGGAATGGGTGTGTTCACTGCACTGAAGTAAAGGCGTCAATACATTCATCAGTGTTTGATGCAGCGAAACTGAGTGTATGACTGCAGCCAAAGTCTTTTGTGGATACTAATAATTAGTACAGACAGAAAACCCCAGTTTTTGCTCTCTCTGAGTGTCTATTACACATTACAGTAACTACAGTAATTACAGAAGAGTAGGAGAGACTGACAGAATTTCAGCTCGGGTAGTTGAAAGAAAGAAACAGAAATTAGGAATAATGAAAAATGATCAGGATATAGTAAAAAGAAAAACAGGTTTTTTTTCTTTATACTACAGGAACCAGAGTGAGAAGTCTGCTTCTCTCCTAAACGTGGGGGAGGGAGAACATGTCTTAGGATCTTGAAGAGAGAGAGAGAGAGAGAGAGAGAGAGAGAGAGAAAGAGAAAGAGCGAGTCAGCCAGCCAAGTAGTGAGTCTGCAAGTGGCGAGTATCTGCAACGGGTTTCATTTGGATAAAGCCCACCTTCAGCAAGATACCGGAGAGAGAGAACATACGATATTTAAAAAAAAAAAGGAGGGAAGGGTAAAATGGAGAAGGGAACATAGCACACAAAGCCATAGAACTGTGATGCGCCAGATTTTCGGAATCTGCATTAGGTATGAGGAACGTGTGAGAGTGACCGTGAGCCTGTGATCGGTGGCAGATATGGCAGTGAGCGCGTGGCAGGCTCTGTCTCCGCTGCAGTGGGCTCGCTGGGGCTGGGACACGCTGCTGGGAGGGACATCCGGAGAGGATGAGGCAGACCCAGCCCTAGGGCTCCTCCGGCGCCTCAGCTGGACCTCCAGACACGATTACATGATCCACGGCAGGCAGAGGTGAGCGTGGGGTAACAGCAGGGAGAGGACAGGGACTACTGCGGTGAGACTGGGTGGGGGTCTGCACATCTGTCTGAGTCTGCGCCTTTGTTGCCGTATTTGGACTATTGATTTATTTATACCGATGTGTTCACCTATGCCATCACATACTATGTCAGATTTGTGTATTATACACTGATGCCAAGATCAAAAACGTTCACAAACCGACATTTTGTTGCATCGACTAAATAAGCAATCATTAGTCTTTACTGAAATGGCAATAAAATGTGTTCATTTGAAAATAACACCTTCACTGTGATACTTAGTAGGTTAAAATCAAATAATGAGTGAATATAGTGAATGAGAGAGAAAATGGACACCATGGCTGAGTGTAATTTGTGTTTGAGCTGCTGTTATTGGTCTCCAAGCTTCAGGTTCATATTTCCATCTGTAATAATCCACCAGGGCCTACTAGACATATGCTGAGGCAGGTGTTTGTTTACAAGGTTTGGCACACAATGATTGATTGTTTAATACACTGTAGGTGTATCTGAATGTATTTGATCCTGTAATGTAAGTGTAAGCTGTGATACGTTGCCTCGTAAATGGATGTTGCTTGTTTGCTGTATCAGTGCTGGATTGGATATGCAACTTCTTTGTATGGAAACAAAACAGACCTGATGTTTATACTTCAATGAGATTATTAAATCAACTCTTAATTCAATATATTCAGACTCTCTTCTATCTCGTTGTCTCTTGTGTAGGAGCTCAGATTCAGACGGAGCGTTCGAAACCCCTGAGTCCACCACCCCTGTGAAGTCTGCTTCCCCACCACTGCCCCCAACAGAAAACCCCTGCACCAGCTCAGAGGCATTGTCCCCAGAACACACAGGTACGTTTAAGATCTTCATTCCATCACAATTCACACTACAATGATCTCATGTCGAGTCAAATAGTTTTATTTGTTGTCTGAATAGCTTCAGCAGGGCATTGAAATGCTTAAGGCGAGGCTTAGATTGTAGGACATTGAAAATATAGTTTGTTTCTTGCTTTGAACAAATTTTTAATTTTTTTATATCAATTAAAAAGGACAGTATTAATTAGCAGAGAGTGTAGAGCAACATAATAAACGATTCTTAACTTGGAACCCAAGAAATGTTATGGAAAACACAGAAGATTATCTAAGTAACTATAGCTAGAAATATAAACTAGATCTAGAATATTTTATATGCTAATTTTTGGTGTCAGTTTGTGCTTTTTTGGAAACAAAGAGATGGAGGTCCAATTAAATTCTTTATTCTATATTCATTACTTCAATTCAGTTTATTTCATGTGTTTTCAATTTCAGTGTTGTCATGTTTTTTTTTTCTTGCTCAGATTTATTTTCCCAAAAAAATTTTAATCAAGAAACAAAATGCTTTTTCTTTACTTCCATTAATCTCTGACTTGGAGGACTGTAGTCTTTGTTATCAAGCACTGCACTCGTACTCCCTCTAATGGAAATGCAGTGTATTGCTGTTGAAGTTATTTTAAAAAAAAGATGAATAAAAAAAAAAACTAATAAGCAAACTTCTTTTGTATTCTATACTTCTGCATTCTTCAGCTCTTTAACTTAAAATAATATCAATACATCTGTGAGTACTATTCTGTGATGTGTTTCAAATATATTTTTTAAAATCTACAGTAACATGTCATTCTCCATCTTCACAGCTTCCACTGCTGACATCTCTGCCAGTGAAGCTCAAGACCCAGTACTTCAACCTGCCAGTCGCTCTCAATCTACAGTCTTTGATGAGGACAAACCAATAGCGGCTAGCGGTGCCTACAACCTAGAGTACTTAATCGCTAATGACCCCTTGCCAGAATCAAATTTTGGGTCTGGACCATCAAGCCGAGCGCCTCTCACCCGCTCTCTAAGCCTACAGTCTGGTGAGTTAGAGAGCCCAGGAGACAAATCCTCAGGAGGAACCTCCGACAAACCCATTCACCCACGAACAGAGTCCTTCAGCATAGGAACAGAGAGCGCTCCGGGAACCCTTCGTAGAGTGAAGAAGCCCCGTCCAGGTTCACTAAAGAAGAAGCCTCTTTCCAGGCAGAACTCAAACCCAGAGCGTTCCTCCCCTAAAACTGTGTCCTCTAGCAGCACACCAGAAGAGAAAAAGAGAGGGAAACCCCAACCCGAAAGCCCTTTGCAAACCCAAGAGAGGCCTAGTTCCTCTCCCAGCCCTAGTCCGAGTCCTGCTGGTACCCTACGGAGAAACAGAATAAAGTCTCGAGTTGAGAGTCCTCCACCTTTGGCTGAGGAGATCACTACCGCCTCAATATTAACTCAAATCCAGCCGGAGCTTCCTATTCCAGTACCAGAGGCTCCCACTGTCCCAGACGAGGAGTCTCCTATCCCTCCCAGTGCCTCCTACAAATGGGATCCGGACAACTTTGAGAACATTGACCCATTCAGTACAGGAGGCAGTAAAGTGGCAAACTCGCCAGTCTTAGGCAGGAAAGCTGACTTTACATTGGTTTCAGGCACCCCTGTTGCTGTAGAGGAGCCCTGTGCCCCTTCCTCTGCTAAAGAGCAACCCTTAAACATTGAGGAACAACCAATCGCCAAGCGTCAACCAGTCAGACTGGAGTTTGACTATTCAGAGGACAGTGGAGAGGCGTCACGCAGTGCTCCTCCTCCCAAAATCCTGGGCAAGAAACCAGGTGCCAAGATGCCCATCCGAAAGCCAAAACTGGGGATTAAGAAGGCCCCTCCTCCCCAGAAAGAACAGCTAGACAATTCACCTGTTCCAGCACTTTCAAATGACAATGATGATATCCCAATTCCCAAGGCGTCATATAACTTTGACCCCAGCAAGTGGGATGACCCTAACTTTAATCCATTTTCTTCAAGCAGTGGTGTCCCGAACTCTCCTCATCTGAATAAAGGATCCTACAGCTTTGATCCTGACTCCTTTGATGATTCAATCGATCCCTTCAAATCATCTAACAATATAGGGAACCCCCCAACGAAAGCTGCCTCATTTGACCAGTCCAACAATGAGAATGAGATTGAGAATGATAACATTGAGTTAGAGGATCACAACCAGAACAAACCTGCCAAAAACAAAAAGAAGCCTCTTAAATCGTAAGTCTGCACTTATAATGAATCCATTTTCATTTCAAATTAGGTCATAATGTGTGCCATTCATTCAGTGTAGACCAGTAAATTAGAGTACATTTTCTTGTGTATATTTCTGAACGTTTTATGTGAGTGGAGTGGGTGTTAGTACTTGTTGTTTGTCAGCCTCTGTCACATGTCTGTCTGTTGATGTATCATCACAGGAAGTCCAGCAATGTCTCTTCTCTGTGTTGTTTCGTGTAAGTAGAGAGATGTAGGAAAATCAACATCAGTAATAATATAGATTAACATAAAATGTCATTTTAACATGTTTTAACTCATGAGCTCACCATCAATTGTTTTAATCATTCATTTCGATACATATGACTGATTTCACATCATTCTTAGTCAGTCCTTCCTCTGCTCCATGCCTGATATTATCCAATGAGAACGTTGCCATCTAGTGGAACCCCCCAATAAGTGCAGTCGATTCCAGGAACATGGGCAGAGGACAAGTTCTGATGTGCACTTAATCTAGAAAACATTGTCTGATTTTGCTTACAATGTACACATGATCTGATTTGAGCTTTGTTGACTACACTTCTTCCAATGAATTAGATGTGAAGGTCCTTAGTAGTGGTTAACACACTGGTGGATAATAAACATTGCAGGTTTTATTACGTGTAAGTAGAAACTGTGACCTGAAAAGTGAATCTTTTTTGCACACCCTGATTCATTAATGCTGCTATTTGGGAGCAGTTTGAAGTTTCAGATTAATTCATCTAATATATATTGCTCAGCTGCAGACTTTCCCTCCGTAGTTCTTACACAAATCAAGGTTGTTTTCAACTTTGTTTTTCAACACAGATGTCTTTTCAGATTTTACAGGAGGAGTTTCAACAATACTGCTGAAATTAAATATTTACATCACACTTACACTATGAAATGTGAACAAGGTCAACAAACAGCAACATAATAGGATCCGATATGAGTCATTTTCTTAGGCCATTGAGCAATTTATCAGGGGCAACAGGGATTAATATTATCTGTGAATGTGTTAAGGCAGAGTATCTATTTTTGTATATATTTCCTAATTCAAAAGCACACATTTTTACTGCATAATCATCACGCTTCTGCAAGACATATTTCCAATTCATCACTAATAGCTGTATGTCTTCAGCTAATTTCCTGCCATGGTTCAATTTGTGAGTAGAAAAAAATATGGCATAAAAATTGCATTATAGCAAAAGAGAACATTTACTGTTAAAAACACAATTCACAATTTAAAAAAAATAAAATAACTGCACAATATAACATTCATATACAACACTAATAGAAGAGTAAATCATAATGTAAGCCCTGAATAATCCATTTCATTGTGCACTGGTAAGATCTTAACTGATGAGATTTAATCCTTAATAATAAGCACTATCATTTACTGGTTGAATTACAGCACACTTGCATTGTCAAATGGTTTTCTAAAACATTTATCAGAACAACACAACAGGTATGTATTATTTAACTAAAACTTTTACTCAATAGAACGTTATCTGTACAGTATCTGTCAAAAAAACCTGCTGTGTATAATAAATAGGGTGGTTGGTGTGCACACAGTTTGGTTTTTAAAAGATTTATATTCTGATTGTTTGGACAGCACACAGTAAATGTACACATGAAAAATGATGTCTTTTATTCCAAATTGATATTTTAATAACTAACAACATAACTTCTGTCTTGTTTTCTTAAACAGTAGTACTTTCAGAGTGAAGAAGTCTCCAAAGAGGACTCAGATTACCGAGCCATCTGCACAAGTAAGTTAAGACATGAGCGCACATTCACCTACAGGACACTCACACAGTCATACAGTCTGAAGATTATCTGTTTCTTTTTTTTGCTGTCACCTCATATCATAACAGTGTTGTCCTGTGTGTTCTCCACTCTCGCCCTCCACTTCACACACACATCATCACCTGCAGGAGCACTCGCCCGATGCCAATCCTGACCCTTCACAAGATCACGCCACAGATGAGGAGAAACTGGCTTCCTCCACCAATCAGAAATGGACTAGACATGATGTAGAGGTGGAGCTGACCTCTGACCTCCAAGACTTCCCACAGCCAACAGACTTCACAGCTTTTGTCAACGAGAACAGTTTGCCTGCACCGAGTGACGGTGAGAGAGGGGAAGAGTCACTACTTTATTTCTAATCATGAGTCAAGGATTGTGTCCATGGTCCTACATTACTTTACATAGATATTTTTGAAGAGTAATAATGAGACTGTCAGTACAGTACTGATTTCAAAACAATATCTGAGTAAATCTCACAAAACCAGTCAAGTTTGTTATTTTTAAAAAGATTTTATCAATTATATTATGTTATTATTATATTATTGTTATTATATTTTATTGTTCAATTATATTAAGTTTATTATTATCAATTATATTATGCTCAAAGTTTTTTTGGCGTAGAGACATCCCAATTCCACACACACACACACACACACACACACACACACACACACAGTATATTTATAATGTGAATTATTAGAAAAATAATGCACAGCCGAGGTGGTAATGTGGCCATGACACAAAGCGTTTTATAATATAATAATTTTAAATACTTTTATTACAGTAATATTGCAGTAATTACAATTTAATAAGAATTAACATTGAAAATGTCTGGATGCATTGTACTAATGAGAATTTGGTGGGAAAATGTTTCAAAATTTTCAAAAATAATGTCAAAATGCAAAATTATAAAAATTAAAATTTGTATTAAAATTTCAAAAGTATTTATTTTCTTTTGATTTTGGGGTAAAATGTTTTTGTGATATTCACCCATCAGATTATTTTCCACGTGATCCAAGTTTGGCTGGAACCCCAAATGACCACACACTGACCCGTTTTATTAGCCTTTGACCTACAGGGAACCATTTGGGCCCTGAGGCACTCTGCCTGAATATAACTGGGTCATTGGTACAGTAGCAGATTAATTATAGTGCCACTCTCATGTTGGTTCTGTCAGTCTGTTAACTGATGATCAACATAGAAAGAATATTCTTTGGAAGCCTTATATTATTTTCAATTCCTAATATAACCTTTATAAAACATTTAACCTGTTATATATCACTCATTTTTCGGTGTCTTCTCTGCAGTTACAGACTATGAGATTGAATACATGGAAAAGATTGGCTCCTCTGCACCTGTGAGTATCTACCTGACCTATAGATGTACTAAACTTAAGGCAGTTGCCAAAAAACACCAAACTAATGTTAGATTACAGACCTTTGTATTTATGTGAGTGCATATATGTATTTATTTACAGCCTCTCTCAGTGAAGAAACCATCACTTTATCTGAAACTGGACTCCGTGACAGACAGTCCAAAGAAGACCCCCAACATGCACGATTCAGAGCCCAACTCCCCCTGCACCGGGTAAACTAAACGCACGCACGCGCACACACACACACACACACACACACACACACACACACACACACACACACACACACACACACACACACACACACACACACACACACACACACACACACACACAAACACAAACACACACACACACACACACACACTTTGGGTTTTCATGTTTTATGGGGACATTCTATTGACATAATTATTTTTATACAATACAAAGTGTATATTCTATCCCTTAACATTTCTACCTACCATAAACCTACCAATCACAGAAAATTTTCTGCATTTTCAGAAAACAACACTTAATATATAAGCTGATTTATAAGCTGTTTTCCTCACTGGGACCAAAAAATGTCCCCACAAAGAAAAGGAATTCGGACATTGCCATAACCAGGACCTTTGCACTTGCATATAGATGGCCTCAGAGCCATCATCCATAAACTAAGGGCCACAAAACTCAATTCTCATGGGGTGAGAACAATGTATCCTCTTTGACTGTATTTCATGTGTTTAATTGTATTGGTCTGACACTTTACAGGAGCTTTGAGGAGATGGAGGCTCAGATCTCGCAGGGGAAATCACCTGTGCTTCCACCTCGTGGTGCTCGTGACCCCATGGCCTCAGAGAAAAGCAGAAAGAGGGACAGTCAGTCTCAGAGTCGAACGCAGAGCAACGAGAGAGATGGAGTGGTAAGTGTAAACCAACCAAGCACTGAAAGATAGAATCAGCACCTTCAAGAGTGTGTTTATTTATTAGTTCAGATAATGTGTTTTCTTACAATCAAAATGCATGAATTACACCACAGATGTGTGAAGATGGGTTTATTTTTTTATTTTTTTTGTTACTTTTCAGTCTTAAAGGGACAGTGCATCCTATATAAAGAAATAAACCGATTCTTACATTATTTACTCAACCTCGTTTCTAAACTCGGATGCTGTTATTTTTTCAGTAGAACACAAAAGGAGACGATGTGAAGAATGTACACTGTCCTCTTTTCTATATAATCATTTGTTTTTCATTTAGAACAATAGTAAATAATGGCAGAAATTTTTGTGTGAACTATCCCTTTAAGATAACATTATTTTGCTAAGCATGTAGCTTATTTTATTCAGGATCTCCCCACCGGAATCAGTACTGCAAATTGTTTATTCATAGGCTTCAAAAACCCATCATAGATGTGTTATGATGCACTAGGCTAACTACAAGCTTGCACTGCCTCACTGACACCCAGGCACCTCCTGCTCCTCTTGTCCCTCTTCTGCTCTCACTCCCAATGCAGTCCCCCATCCAGGGCCCCATGGACCCCTCAGATCTGCCCCTCTTAGACAGGCTGTCTGATTCACCCACCCCTCTCAGCTACCTGGAGCCTGATCTGGCAGAGACCAACCCCACTGCCTTCGCTCAAAAACTGCAGGTGTGTAGAGAGAAGCCTACCTGCCCACTACCTCTTCTTCCCCGGACCTTTGCTTCTATGTGTGTGTGTGTGAGTGTGTGTGTCTTCACTCAGCTTTGTTTCACTGTGTTTGTTTGTCCCTCCAGTTTTTCATGTACCTTGTCTGCCCCTAGTGCTGGGGTCAGGAGTTGTTAAAGGAATAGTTCAACCAAAAATTCATGTTTATTCATCCTCATGTTGTTCCAAACCTGTTTTACTTAGGCCCTGTTTACACCTGGTATTAAGATGCGTTTTGGGCGATCGGATCACAACTGGACGACGCTAAATACAGGTGTAAACGGGGTCTAAAACTTTTTTAGCTTGTCCACTTTCGACCACTTCCAGAGGTAGGTCGCATTTGACCGGATTGCTTTCATAGTGTAAACGCTCATGTGGTCGAATGTGTTCGAATAGCCACAAAAGCTACTCCACCTACTGACCTAATGCGTAAATATTACGGGAAGCGCGCTAGCCAGGCGGATTTACAATTTGTTGGCTGGAGACCCAAGTTTGGTTTGAAGATGAAAAACGTACCAAGCACAAAATATTCTCTCACCATTCCTGATTTCTAACACTTACTCATGGCGTTCGGTGTGGTCTTGCGGCTGTCAGCGCAGAAACGAAAGCTGCAGCTCTCAGTGTGTTTTTCTGTCATCTCCGGGCGTGTTCATATGTAAATTGTGTGAGCTTATTTTTTCCATTAGATTAAAAGATCTAAATAAGGCCATACATTTACCCGCCCATAGACCCTCCCCTCAAAGAAATCAGGACAGAAGTGGTTGAAAGTGGACAAAAGAGACGAAACACCTGGTGTAAACGGGTATGCATCTCCCTCGTCTACTTGTAATCCGATCGACCAAAACGCATCTTAATAACAGGTGTAAACAGGGCCTTACTTTCTTATGTAAATGGGAACTGGGGCTGTTAAGCTCCAAAATGATAAAAATGGACCATAAAGTACACTACTGTTCAAAACTTTGGGTCAGTATGATTTTTATTTTAATTTTATTTTAAATTACATTTATTCAGCGAAGATGCTTTCAATTTATAAAAGTGACAGTAAAGACTTTTACATCATTACAAAAAATATTCTATTCTATAATTGCTTTATTTAAACTTGCCATTCATCAAAAAAAGTATCATGGTTTCAACAAAAATACTATATAAGAATAATAATATAATAAGAAAAAATGTTTGTAGAACACCAAATCAGATTCTGATTTAGAATGATTTCTGAAGGATTATGTGACACTGAATGACTGCTGACTATTCAGTTTTTCCATCACAGGAACAAATTAAATTTTAAATATATAAATATAGAAAATATTTATTTTAAATTGTATTAATATTTCACAATATTACTGTTTTTACTGTATTTTTTGGTCAAATAAACGCTTTGGTGAGCATAACAGACTTTCAAAAAAACTTACTGACCAAATATTTTAATGGTAGCTACAAGTCTTCTAAAGTATAGACTACCCTTTTTTTGCTGTTATGTTTTTTGTTTATGCCGGTTGAAGCCTCTGGTCCCCATTCACTATTATTATATGGAAGTGACTAGCTTTTGTGTTTATTTTGGGTGAACTATCCCTTTAAAAATACACACTTGAAATAAACTTGGAAAGGATGAATGGATCTCACCACATTCACAGTAAAATGTGTATGAGTGTCTGTGTGTACGTACAGTATATGTATGTTTTCCCCCTTCAGGTTTAGTATTTGAGTGAGGCTAGTACAACTCTAACCCCTCTTCTCCTCCTTACCCCTGCCCCCACTCCATGGGTCACTCCCCCTTTCCTCCCCTCACCCTCCCTTGTGGCCCAGGAGGAGCTGGTGCTCGCAGCCCTGAGGATAGAGGCTCTACAGGTAGCCAAAAGCATCTCTCAGAGCCCTACTTTGTCCACTGTGTCCCCTCAGGTACTGCGCTGAACCAGCCCGCACCTGTGTGTGTGAGCGCGTGTGTGTGTGCAAGCACGTGTGTGTGTATGCAATATACTCCCTGAACTGAGCCCCCTGACTGCACCCTTGGGTATGAGTGTGAGTACCTACCCATAAACTACCTCACCATACTGTGGACGTGACATCTCACCCCCCCGGTTCTCTAACCCAGCTCCTGTCCCTCGATTGGTGCTCCTTTTTCCCAATCCAGCACCCTTTTGCACAAAAAGAGGTGTGTTTCTCCCAGGGCTTTGTGACAATCCTGCATGTTCGCCTGGACAGGAGATCCATAGAAACAAAGGTCAATGTGACTTGGAAATTAATGCTGTATTTAAACTATGTATTATTACTTCAAATATTAATGATTTGTAGATTTCATCATTTTTATGCTTTTCCTAAGCGAAACATTGTAAGCTGAATTCCTTGTCACATTCATGCTGGTTCCTGGTTTCGATTGTTACTAATTTACACTAACTCATTGGAATACAATGGGCATACGGATCACCTGTATGCCTGGTCTGAGGCCGCTGGCGTGGCTTCACATAAAGCTTAGCTCAGATCTGCTTTCAGTCATGTTGGATGAGCGACTGTCACCACAGTCTCAGCATTTGTGCAGGAAATGGAATGAACAGACTAATCTGGTATACACAAACATGCAAACATACACACTACAACCCCTAACACGACGCCTTATATTCTTCCCGCTCCATTCTCATGATGTTGTCTTGCACGCTTCACAGTCTCACCTCAAGAAGCCCAGCTCACGCCGCTGGAATCTCAACGGTTCCCACATGGCTAAAGTAAGAAGGACAGAAAACAATCCCTCTAAAAGTCTAACTAGGTCTAGTCCGTATATTCTAATCCCATTGTCCCTGTACCACCATTAGACTAAACCACCATTAGTCAGAAAAATAGGTCTATGGACAAAAAGCATCTCATCCTTCTCCTGTCCTCTGTTCACTACAAAAATCATTTTCTTGGTCAGTATTTTTGTTGTTTTATCTAAACATTCTTAAAACTAAATACCCTGTTTTAAGTGTGTTTAGATTTTTTTTCCTGCAAAAACTGATTAAGAATTTTTGTATATACACTACTTTTATTCAGCAACTATGCATTGAATTGATTAAATGTGACAGTAAAACTTTTACATTGTTACAAATGATTTATATTTGTAAAATAAATTTGGTGCTTTTGAAATTTGTTCATCACAGAATCCTGAAAAAATAGTTTTCCACAAATATATTAAGCAACACTTAATATTTTCAACACTGAAAATAATAAGAAATGTGAGCAGCAAATCTGCATTTTTGAAATGATTTCTGAAGGATCGTGTGAGACAAGGAATGGCTGCTGAAAATTCAGCCTTGCCATCAAATGAATAAATTTTTTTTTTTAATATATTAAAATAGACACCAGTTATTTTAAATTGTAATCACATTTCATAATATTACTGTTTTACTGTATTTTAATCAAATGAATGCAGCCTTGTTGAGCATAAGACTTCATTTTAACTTTGACCAAACGGTAGTGTACAAACCAAGATATCATGAGTGTGCTGCTCTTGCCCATTCAGAGTTCATTTTTTCAAAACAAGGAACAGCAAAATCTAACCTCAAATTAGAATCTAAAAAAGTCAGTCACCCACATATTAAAAACACATCAACTCTAACTCATTTTCCAGACACATTTCACAGTATCCACATAACATTGTATAGACCTCATAGCTTTTTTCTAAATAATAGTTGGTTTTGTCTCACTCTGTCAAACCTAGTGTGGTTATTTTTGTAGAAAGCTGCAGGAAAATCCACACAGACAGATAGCAAACTCTGTCACAGGACGTCCCGCATTCCACAGGTATAGTTTCTGCCCCCGAATAACCTCTGGACTTCATTTCCAAAATAGAATTGAGCTTTAATGCATCAAAAGTATTTTTGGCGTAGTACCGATACATTTGAGGATTATGGAGTACTTTCATATATAAAAAGAGTGACACTGTATTATATAGCTGAATTATGGAGTAATGAGGTTTAGTGATGGCTAGCCTGAATTGATGATATTCTTTAAATATTCAGTATTTTAACATACATTTTTAGATAACGCTCTTCCTGAAATAGTCCCACAGACACATTTCACATGCTGCCTCAGCACATTCTCCATAATGTTCTTTTTTTAATACCTTTTCTTGTCGTTAGTGATAATTTATCATTCATGCAAATACATGTACAGCTGCTCTGAAGATGACAGGATTACATCACAACCTCACTGCTCTACTGAACTCTATTTTGTCAATATTCAATTAGAACGATTTTGTTTCTCATTTACATTTCTCATCCTCTGCTGACTGTGTTTATGATTGGTTATGACCAACATGCTTTTCTCTTGGGCTGGATCACACATTTAAGGAGTTGAGATAAGATTATGCAGTGCAGAATTTGATTGTTGGGAAAATCGATGAGTTGGAGTCAATACCAAAACTAGGCCCCTCCAGACCATGTTTAATTCATGTAGTCATAAGACATCCAAGACCACAAGACCATCCAACTTTGATTTTGATAGAGTATCATTTCAAAATTTCGTTTCAGGTTTGTAATCTCAATTTGTGTGTTGTACCGCATGTACCGTACTATGTGCCCCCCCCTACATGATCTGAGTGCAGCCCAATAAATGGTATTAGACATAAATGCTTCTTTCAGACCAAACATTATGTGATTGGCATTCTGTATTTGTACCCTAACACACGGCCCCCTACCTCGTATAAGAGTCAAACTCAATTAATCTCCTAATCCAGCTCTGCTAGGAAGAATTAATCAGCTTTAATCAGCAAGTGGGTTTAAGGGCTAAACATGATAATTATTCAGGAACAACACCCCATCACTGGCTATAAAGAGATACAATTACCATCTAAAAATGGTACATTTATAAACATTTTATTGTAATATTAAAATTTAATTACAGTATATTTATATTTGAAAGTGGAAATTGATATAACATGTCTGTCTTTTCCTGTAGGACATAATAATAAATAAAAAACGTGTTTTTTTTTTAAATTGTCCAATACAGACTTGTGCTTGTTGTGGCTGGTTGCATGAACTACCCAGATACATGCTTTTTTAAATTTTTTTTTTAAGGATATTTATTTGTCTTTGATTCAAAATGGATCATCAACTTTTATCTCCAATTACCAAACAACCTGTACTCCTGCAGTCCTCATCTGACAGCATTCACTTCCTGACCCAGATTCGGTCAAAGCCGCAAACTTTTCATGACAAACAGCTTTTCACACCCATCTCACATTGGGGATTGTCAATCATAACATCCAAGCTGAATGCAGCAGGCCTTTCGCAAACTGCTGGAGGCTTTTGAAACCCAAACAAAGAGCCTGCTCTCCATGGCATTATGGCTTTGCTGAGTAGAACCTGTAGCTGATGCGCTGCTTCCCTCCAGGATGTGTGAAATTAACATTCTTGTACAGAAATAGACTCACAGGTTTTTAACGGTTTCTTCACAACTTTCTCCTTGGCATCAGAGAGAAATGGCCTCACCGGGGGACAGTGGCGTTTCGAAGAGCTCCCTCTATTCCCGAGCATCATACATTGAAGGGGAAAGCCCTCATCTGCCACGTGACTTGGACCACTCTCTGGGCATCGCCCGAGAAGAGGTATATGCTCACCCATTGCATGACGCCACACCACAATAAATAGACTATTGTGGGAGGAAAATCTTAGTGTTTTCATTTCAAATTGTATAAAAATCTGAATTGTTAAAGTTAAAAAGTGTGAAATTGTGCTAAGATGACAACAAATCATAAACTGTTTGAATGCACACCTCATGTTATTGAATATTCATGAGCCTGAGGGAAGTTCATGTATATTAACTGGAGTGATGAGAGAGTATTATTTTTTCTGTATTTCAGAAGATTTAAAGGCAGCATTAAATGAAAATTACTTGATTTCTCATAACTCGATTTTCTGGTGAAACAACTGTGTTTCTTAGTCGACTGAAATCTCGCGTTCATTTTTGAACACCTAATCTGAAATCTGAAATCACAAACGATGGATAGAACCAAGTCCCTGCTAAACCATTACACTCGGCTGTACTTCACAACAAGGACGAAAAGATCTGTCACTACTCCTTTTTTATCTCTACCTTTAAGAGCATTCAGATGATTTATGTGGTTACACTTCCATTTCTTTTTTCAAACCGGTTTCATTCTCATTACTTGCCGAACTTCACCAATCAGTGTTTATTAACCTGATAAATATGCAAATAAGAATATTATTATTTAATATAAGAAGATTTTTAGTTTGAAACATCAGAATGACACTGGTTTAACCATTTCAATTGTGAAAGGCTCATTTGTGTGAAGTGATGCTATTCTTATTTCAGGTTGTTTTGAAAGAGAAAGAAGCCATGGAATGGAAGAGAAAATATGAGGAGAGTAGACGGGAGGTGGAGGAGATGAGGTGGGTGTTCTCACAGAACAAAGATTCCTGTGCCCTTGTGAGCTGTGACGAGTGAAGCTTGCGTCATTTCCCGACGCCGACATCATTCCCCCTCTTCTCCTGCGTCAGATGTGGGGACAGGAGAAGAGGGGGAACAGATGAAAGATAATGTAGTTTTGTTTTGGAAAACACATGTAACTGCCTTGTCACTCAATTAACCGCCATTTTAAGGTGGTTTATATTAGTTTTTGCTTTAGAAGCTTTTAAATGAGTGGTTAAATCAGTTGACAGTCATATTACACAGCTTTTTATCACCTCACTGCACTATTAAAGAAAATGCATTGTTGTCTAATTCACAAGACAGCTGAAAGAACAGGACATGTTTTAAAGCTGTCCTTTTGTTTTCAAGGGGTAAAGTGAACAAGGTAATCGGGGAGGGTTGAGGATTCCAGCCAGCTGGACTGGGCCTTGTTAGTGTGGATAAGAATGGAGCTTAGTGCATTAGCCTGATTGGGCTGGATAAGGAAGGCCTAAGAGGCTAAGGAAAGACGTAGCTAATCCATCTGCTTACTGTGCCGGCAACCTGCTTTTCTCCAAGCAAGTCTTTCTGCCAGCCGAACTCTAGTAGTCAAACACATGATATAGCAAAGGCCAATTTCCTGACCTTTCATGTAATCAACTTTGTTTAGAATTATTTAAAGTCATTGTCACCTCAGCATGTATTGTTGTCAGTGCTGTTAAGTTGCATTTAGATTTACGTACGTTTTTTACTCACATCTGGGAAAGAGTGGATCTTTCTGCATGCGTGCAAACAGAAAAAACACTAACTAGGATTGTTTGACATCCAATTTGGGACACTTTCAAATGCACTTCTAAATCCTGTTTACATCTGGTATTAACATCCGTCTGGGGTGATCCGATCACAAGTGGTCAGCCAAGATAGATCTGGTTGTAATGTGTCTCAAACTGTGAGCACTTGTGATCGGATTTTGAGGGGAGGGTCTCTGACTTTTTAGAATACATGTGTCACTCACTACGTCAGTGTGTTACTGCATGTTGGTAAATCACTAAGAGAACAGAAAGAAACAGAAAGAAAGTGCAAAAAATGGCACACATTTCCCCCTAGCGAAAATACCTGCATGAAGCCCAACCCCATTTTCTATCTCTATATGTACTGTAGTTTCAGTTATCAGATCACAAAACATTTGGGATCCTGCTTACACTTGTATTTAACGCTATCCACTTGTGATTGGATCATCTGAAACAGATCCTGGTTTAATTGGAGTCGAGGACATATGGTTTCTGGACTACACTATACAGTTCAAAAGTCTGGGGTCGATTTTTTTTTTACATTAATTTAAAAGAAGTCTCTTATGCTAACAAGTTGCATTTATTTGATAAAAAAAACAATACACAGTAATATTGTGTACCATTATTACAATTTAAAATAACTGTTTTCTATTTTATTATATTCTAAAATGTAATGTATTCCTATGATGGCAAAGCTGAATTTTCAGCATCATTACTCCAGTCTTCAGTGTCACATGATCCCTCTGAAATCATTCTAATATGCTGATTTGGTGCATTAAGATACGTTTCTTCTTATTATCAATGTTGAAAACAGTTGCTGCTTAATATTTTTATGCAAACCATGAGACATTTTTGTCTTAATCTTACTGACCCCAAACTTTTGAACAGTGGAGTACATCAGTCCTATTTTATTCCTCTGAATACAGGATTTTTAAAATGATTTTTACACTACAGATATATATATATATATATACACACACACATATATATATTTATTTGTGAAAAGTCACACAGATTATTTGATTTATTTAGAGCTTTTTATGGGAAACAATATTCTTAAAAGGATCTGATCTGATCAGATATTGCAGTATAAATGCATCTTATTTGAATATTAACTAGATTTTTGCTTATTCTTCACAGGAGAATAGTTATGGAGTATGAAAAGACCATTGCAGAGATGATCGGTGAGTCTTGATTGCTAAATATGATTTCATCTTCTTCTGGGAATTTCTAATTTATCCTTTTCGGGTCTATTTATCTGTGCTTTACTTGTGCTACAATGCTACAAATGAACAGGCACAGCCCTTTTCCACTCATGCCACACCAACACACATATCCAACACACATATCCAACACATTTTTGTTAATTTCTCATTTAATTTGCAGACAAATCTTTCGTGCCTACGGACCCAAACACTGGTCAGTTATAAGCACAAACCTTCATGTCTCCTTGTATATTCCACTTGACTTAGAAAACTTAAACATGCTTCTGCTTAAACAGGCCTCACCCACTCACTGACAAATTAATCCAATTTCTTTGCCTCTTCGGTATTTACGTCCATGTAAATACTGCAGGCCATGTGCATTCTTACACATTCAGATTGTGATCTTGGTTTAACCTTGACATGCTTTTCTTTCTTTGCACAAAGAAAAAAATATTTTCATTGCCTTTTTTTCATTCTTCGTGATAAAATACCATCCTTAATATTCCACTTGATTTTATTTTCACTATTTTCCTTTATGTACCTTCTGCATAATTTTTTTTTTAATTTTTTCCTTGGTTCAGTTTTCTTGGCCACTTTTCTGGCTTTCATCACCTTTCTTCCATGACACTTTCATTAATTTCTAAATCCTCCCATGTTTGAGACGCACTTTTCTCTCTCTCACGTGTCCCACCCTGCTGGCTTGACTTAATGCCTTCCCTTCTTTCTGTTTTGCTCCCTCTGTCCCCCATAAATATTTGATAAATCACTCAGGCATGCCTGGTAAGTAACAGCAGCTCTTTATTTTCTTTGTTTGTGTTGAATCCACCACATCTGATAGTGACGGACAAGGAGAGTTTTCTCTTTCTATAGCCTGATATTGTGTCTCTCCTTTTAGCATCATCTGTTTTTGCTCTTCAGGTCTTTTTGTAGGCCTATTCTCAAACATCTTCCATCGCCAGCTCATCAGTGTTGGGGAAGCTACTTTGATACTGTACTTTTCTAAAGTACATATACTTTTACATAAACTACATTTAAAGTAGGCTAAGTACAATCAAGCTACCATTTAGGAAAAAAAAGTAGTTACAACAGTAACATGTCTTATTATTATCACAATTGAAAACAATTTTTTTTTTTTTTGTAGAAAGTTCAAAAGAAAAGCATTTATTTGAAATAGAAATCTTTTGAATCTATTGTATTTGATCAATTTATTTTTCCTTGCTGAAATTAAACAGTATTAATTTATTTTATAAAAAAAACAATACTTTTAAATGGTAGCGTACATTCAAACTAAACAAATAAAAATAGAAAACATTTATATAATTGATTAGAAACATTTGATAGACCAATATATATTTAACTCCAATAAAAGTTTGGGAATTTAGTTCCAGACACACAACTGAACGATGAATTAGTTTAAAGGGATAGTTCACCCAAAAATGAAAATTGTGTCATCATTTACTTACCCTCATGTTGTTCCAAACCTGTATAGATTACAAACATTCTTTAAAATATAGTATATTTTGTGTTCAACAGAATAAAGAAACTCATACAGGTTTGGAACAACTTGTGAGTAACTGATGCCAAAATGTTCATTTTTGGGTGAACTATCCCTTTAAACAGTGAATCAAACAGTTCATTAAAATGAACCATTCAGTAGTCCTGTGCTAAGTAAGACTTTGAAAGGTCTTCTCATCTCTCACCGTGTTTCAGTGGTTTGCCCATCATTGAGTGTGTGTGTGTGTGTGTGTGTGTGCGTGTGTGCGTGTGTGTGTGCGTGTGTTGTCTGCATGCATCACAAAGATGCAGGGTCGAAATCTGCATTTTCATTTGTCATTATCAAAGATGTAGACATAGTGGTGTAGAGTATAACATCACATCTGAAATACTCAGAGGACCGTAAAACTAACCTCTGCCTCATCCAAAAGCAGATTTGCACATCTGTTTGAGTGTATTGTGTGCTTTAGTATCGTATAATATAAACCTAAAATTGATTTTTTTGTGTTTGTGTGTATGTCTCAGAGGGTGAACAAAGGGAGAAGACTTTGTCTCATCACACTATCCAACAGTTGATCCTGGAGAAAGACCAGGCTTTAGCTGATCTCAACTCTGTGGAGAAATCTCTTGCTGACTTGTTCCGGCGCTACGAGAAGATGAAAGATGTTTTGGAAGGCTTCCGCAAAGTAAGTCATTTTGCACTGAGAATTGTTAAAGGTTAAAGACATTGTGCATTTCTATTTGCAATTCTGTATTGTGATGTATTTCTGAGAAAAACAGAATATTCAATGAGAAAAATGTAGGTCGGGACTTGATTTTATAATAGATTGTGGTCATTACATTACCAAAAATGGAGCCAAACTGAATGCAAGCTATCTAAAACAATGCCTAAGTTACTATGGTTGTTGGTTAACATTATTAATCATTATTATAAGTCATTTACACACTACAATTCTTTGTTTTTCCATCAGAATGAGGATGTGCTGAAGAAATGTGCGCAGGAGTACCTGTCTCGTGTCCGTAAGGAGGAGCAGCGCTACCAGGCCTTGAAGATCCACGCTGAGGAGAAACTGGATAAGTAAGTAGAGATCGTTCACAGGTAGTTCATCCATGCATATGTGTTTGAAGGGATACTCCACTTTTTTTGGAAATAGGCTCATTTTACAACTCCCCCAGAGTTAAACAGTTGAGTTTTACCGTTTTCGAATCCATTCAGCCGAACTCCGGGTCTGGCGGTACCACTTTTAGCATAGCTTAGCATAGATCATTGAATCGGACAGGACCATTAGCATCTCTCTCAAAAAAATGACCAAAGAGTTTCAATATTTTTCCTATTTAAAACTTGACTCTTCTGTAGTTACATCGTGTACTAAGACCGACGGAAAATGTAAAGGTGCGATTTTCTAGGCTGATATGGCTAGGAACTATACTTTCATTCCTGCGTAATAATCAAGAAACTTTGCTGCCGTACCATGGGTGCAGCAGGCGTAATGATATGACGCAGCGCCTGAATAGGCTTAGTCCCGGTCACGTTGGAAGTTACTGAGCTGGGGACTATTTTCAGGCGCTGCGTCATATCATTAAGCCTGCTGGACCCATGGTACGGCAGCAAAGTTTCTTGATTATTACGCAGGAATGAGAGTATAGTTCCTAGCCATATCAGCCTAGAAAATCGCACCTTTACATTTTCCATCGGTCTTAGTACATGATGTAACTACAGAAGAGTCAAGTTTTAAATAGGAAAAATATCTAAACTCTTTGGTAATTTTTTTGAGAGAGATGCTAATGGTCTTGTCCGATTCAATGATCTATGCTAAGCTATGCTAAAAGTGGTACCGCTAGACCCGGAGTTCGGCTGAATGATTTCGAAAACGGTAAAACTCAACTGTTTAACTCTGGGGGAGTTGTAAAATGAGCCTATTTCCAAAAAAAGTGGAGTATCCCTTTAACATGCGTTGCTTTGTTCAGGAATTCTGTTGCCTGGAACAACAACTGTTAGGCTAATTATGGGTTAGACTTAAACTGTGCACTCAGAAATATGAAATGACGGCATGTATTTGACCGTGTGCAGGGCGAACTCTGACATCTCTCAGGTGAGAGCCAAAGCCAAGCAGGAGCAGGCAGCGTATCAGGCTAGTCTGAGGAAAGAACAGATGAAGGTGGACTCACTGGAGCGCACACTGGAACAAAAGGTTTGCTCACACTCGCAAATCCACATGCTCATCTGCTGAAGTCATACCTTGCAAGCCTAAAAATGACCTTACATTTTTTTTTTTGTTAAAACATTGTTGATTTTTTAATTAAAATAATGTTATTTATTTAATTTTATACAGTATATATATATACTGCCATTCAAAAGTTTGGGTTTTTAAAAAAAGTCAAAAGTTTTTAAAATAAGTCTATTATGCTCACCAAGGCTGTTGGCCAATTTACTTGATACAAAAAAACTGTAATATTGTTAAATATTGTGACAATTTAAAATAATTTAAGTTTTCTATGGTAATATATTTTAAAATGTAATTTATTCTTGTTATGCATATCTGCATTTTCAGCATTATAACTCCAGTCTTCAGTGTCACATGATCCTTCAGAAATCATTATAATATGCTGATTTGATGCTCAAAAAACATTCATTATTATTATCAATGTTGAAATGTTTCTTGAGCAGCAAAATCAGCATATTAGAATGATTTCTGAAGGATCATGTGACTGAAGACTGGAGTAATGATTCTGGAAATTCAGCTTTGCCATCACAGGAATAAATTACATATTAAAATATATTAAAATAGAAATCAGTTGTTTTAAATTGTAATAATATTTCACAATATCATTGCATTTTCTGTATTTTCTTTCGAAAAATAAATGAAGCCGTGGGGAAATAAGAGACTTATTTTTTTACCAACATTCAGATGTTGACGTGATGTTTTATCTTTTTACAGAACAAAGAGATCGAGGAACTGACCAAAATTTGTGATGAATTGATTGCCAAGATGGGGAAGAGCTAGCCGTCCGTTCGACAGAGTTCTGTCCAAACCACAAAGAGACACAAGAACAATGACTGGACAACAGTGTAAAGACAGAGGAGCAAGACTAAAGGGTTCGTTATTGTTTTTCCTCTTTTTAACGGACAGAACAATGAACCAATTAAACAAAAGGATCTCACACTACTGACGTCTTCACATAAACTGGAGTCCCAACGACTGGGAGGACACACTAGATTCTGGCTGTAATTATTTTCTCTTTATTTTGATGTATTAATGTACACCAACTTACCTGTGTTGAGGGTCTTGTGAAAGTACTCCCTATTAGTAGAGACTTTTTTGAGAGTCTGTATAGCTCACACACACAAACAAACACACAGAGAGTATGTGTTTATAGTGAGTCTGAAGTTATGAGTGTCGATGCCATGACAACCGCTGATGGAGTCGACTGTTAAACTGATTCCTGTTGTACCCTCTTCTTAACTTGAAAACAGAATGACGAGAGAATATATATAATATAAAACAGATGAATTAATCATTCAGTTGTCACAAAGTGGTATTCATGATCATGATTATAAAATGCATGTTGTAGGCCTTGACGTTTTTGTAAATATGAAATGACTTGAATAGAGTAAAGGAAAACAACTGCAGATTTTGATACTGTTAGCTTGATCAGCTTCCTTGTGTATCTTTGTAGATACTTGTTGTTCATTTGTTTTGTTGTCTTCTAGCAACACTGATGTTTGATTTTATTTTTGGATTTTATTTTGATATATAAATGAACCCACTTGTTACTGTCAGTGGTTCTGAGCTAATTTAATCTGAATGGTTTTGTCTCAGTCCTGTTATAGCTGATGTTTCACAAAGCAGAAGCTCTGTCATTTATACAGGACATGCTTACAAAGTGCAATAAAAGATGGCAATACAGCTCTTCTGTTTATCTGACCCAAATTGCATAGACATAAAGTAATTATACAAAATGTAAAGGCATGATGTTTGATGCAATAATAATTACATTTACATTTATTCATTCAGCAGACGTTTTTAGCCTCCCACTGGGGCATTTTAAGAAAGCAATAATGTTGTTAATTAACAAACAATGAATCTTGCTGACATGAACCTACGTATGTGCATAAAAAGATGCATTAGTTAGCTGGCAGATGGGTCTTAAAATCACACCAGACAGGCTATATTAGTGGCAATTACATGCTGGCACAGAACCAGACTGTCTGTGAGTGAGGGAAAAAAAAGTAGAAGTAGAATTTATGAAAAATCAAGGAAGAAGAAAGAATAAACAATAAATCATTTTGGAACATGGAAAGATACCGATGCTTAATGGTATAGGTGATGTCGTAAACATATATAGCCTCTATATAGGCCATTATAATTTCAGTGAACTCAAAATTTTAAGGCAACTTACTTTTTTAAGTTATGCCAACAATATTTTTTTACAGTGTAGTAATAAAATAAGTAATACAAAATAGGAAGAAGTTGTAGGAAGAACAACTAAGAAAAATAGAAGTTATAAAAATAGAAGGTTATATAATTATAAGCTGATCTACTCATTCATTTGGTGTAAAGGTTTGATTTTGGTTACCCTTACCATGCATGTATTCAGATAGCCTTTGCATCAACTGTTTGATTGGCTGTGATCACTGTTCTGCTATGTCACAAAGGGAAACGATGTGAGTTTGGTCACTGATAAACGCACTGTGCATGGAGGCATTAGCTGAATGAAATCTGGAGGGAGTATCAGACCCCTGGCTCGCACACTGTATGGGTGGAGCACAGTCACCGATCCCTCATCTCTGATTAGTCAAGATGGTGAGAATCCATTCAGATCTTAAGACAGAAGCACAGGCCTCAGTGGACAAGGCTGGTAATCTGTGTCCTCACTGCTGTTGAGTATTAGCTCTCCAAAAGAAAGGCTTAAGCTCAGGGGTTTTAAGAGCTAACAACCTGCTTTTCATCGTGCTAACCTGACAGCCATAGACCACCGGCGACATGAGAGCGGTCCACTTCTCCCTGCTTCTGGGCCTGGGCTTCATCCTCCTCGCGGCTCACAGTGAGTACTTCTCTGTTCTTGCCTTTTCTACTTTTTAAGAGTTTTTTGCTCTTGTCTTCTCAGTTCCTATATGTGTGCCACACTCACAAATCCTAATTAGCTTTTTAGTCTAGACTTCTCTGTCTAGGCTACTTTTCTGTCGTTTTTTATCATTTTTAATGATTATCCAATTTCCTCATTTTGAAGTGTCCTTTTGCTTGAGGATATCTTGTTGGCCTTGAGGACGGTGTTAAAGGACTAACAGAAAATAATTGGTGCAAATCAATCCCTTAAACAGATTGAGGGCTAAAAAGAGTTTGTAAGTCGATTTATTGCTCGACCCAAAAAGAGTGAATATATCACGTTAGCATTTAGAACCGTCCAAAACAGCAGTGCATTCAGTAGTAATGGTGTAAAACACAATTCTTCAGTGAAACTTTACATGCATCTGCTGTGAAATATTGAGACCTAAGTGTTAATTGAGTATAGTAAAAGCCACTTTTTTATGGAAACTAAAATTACACATTGAAGCTAATAATAAATGTATATGGAGGGGATTTGGCTCAGATAGAGTATAATTGGATATTTTCTTGCACTTCATTTTATAATTGTTTTATAAAAAACATATTTTATATGTTATTGTAGTCCAAAACTATCCCGGTATATTTGAGAAATGACAGCTGAAATATTCGCAACATACTGCAAGTATGTGCTGTAATACGAAACTGTCTGGATACATTTGACAAGTGACAGCTGAGGTGAGACATACAGTATGCTTGTTCTTTCTTGTTATGGATTTTGTGTGCAGATGATATGTAAGAACTTTATTCTTAACCTCTGTCAGAAGGTTTTCGGTGTAGGCAAATAAAGGAGACAGCAGCATTAGTTCCAAACCAGTGATTTATCTCAAATGTTCTCAACAGGGTGTTTTGTACATTTCTTATATAAATGTTACTCTAGAACATTCTGAAATATGTACAATTATTACAATTTAAAATGACATTATGGCAAAGATGAATTTTCAGCAGTCATTACGCCAGTCTTCATTGTCACATGAACCTTCAGAAATCATTCAGTCATTATCAATGTTGACAAGAGTAATGATTGGTGGATAGTGGTTTATAACTCCGAGACTAACTCAACAAGAAGCACTTTAAAAGTTCATTCCAAACAGCCTGAATAACCTGCCAGTAAATAAGTTTGAGTCTATCCTGTGAACTGAAGGTTTTGCTATCAAAGAGAGTGACTCAGATGCAGCAGAAGGATGTCTTTAGGGTGAACTAACAGTGCTAAAACACACATAGCAGATTTTAAAAGCAATGTCTGTTTTTGAAGGTGTTACAGTCATGCTGGCATAGAGCTTATGTGTCTGATGTTGTTGGTTTGAACTTCAAAGGATGTTTGTTTAAAAAAAAAAGCACTTTTAGGAGATAAGAAAGGAGCACTCGAAAAATGCTTAGCCATAACATATACTGTTGGGCATTTACAAGACAGTTAAAAACACTGATATGTTTCTCTGCTGTGACTTCTGTTGACTTCCCTTGGGTTTGCAAAAGCAAAGATCTGTCTAGGATGAAATGTCAATGTTCTGTTTATAGACTTCATGGAGCAGGGATTTTAGATTACTTTTTTTTTTATTATCTCTTTTTATTGATCTCATGTTGATGCCATATTTGCTTCAGTCTTAAAGCTGCTTCATGGTGGAAATTGAGATGTGTGTATGTGTATGTCATTGTAAAGTAGTGTAATTTTCCCTTCTCCATACTAACAAATAAAAATGTCATAAAATATATAAAGCTTTAGTCAAATGCAAATTATTATGGCACCTGGGAGAAGAAATATGCCTTGATTGGTGGAGCCGTGGCCTATAGGCATTTGTGTACATGGATGCATTGCACTGTGGGTAATTTTGACTTGCAACATCATTAAAGTGTCGGAAAAGAAATAGAAAAAGAGAGAAAAAAAAACTTTGTGGAGGTATCTAATCATTTTTATTCTTTTTATTGTAATTTATTCTTTTTATTTTAAATAAATTATTTTAAATTTTAATATAAAACCTTTAATACAAAAGAAATGTAGGCTATATGTGATAAAACTGCATAAAATATTAAGACTTGTTTTCAGAGAATGCATCTTGAATAATTTGTATTACCCTATTAACAAATAAATAAACATACTAAATAAAGTAAGCAATACAAAATCTAAATAATTTTTTTTTTTTTTTTTTCTATTTATTATATATATTTGCATTTTTACTGGAAAACAAGACACAAAATACTGATTAAGAAAAGTAATAAATATTGATATATGAGCACTTACACTTTAGGCCTTTTTTTTTTGTTGAGGAAAATTCCTATTCAGCTGCATTCCTCCCCTTTGTCTCTCTTTAGGTGAGGCGCTGAAGTGCTACACCTGCATGGGCTCTACAGATGAAGACTGTAATCGCCAGGGCTCCAAAACGTGTCCGAGCTACTCGGATGCATGTGCTGTTGTTCGGGGACATGGGAGTAAGTTTAATGGGTACATTGTTAATAGTTAATCTTCCTGCATGGATGAATGAGAGGAAACTGGGCGAGAACATTTTTTTATTTCCTTGGATGTAGGTGATAAATCACGGCGGGATAAATCTTTAGAAAAATCATTAACGACTGTGTGTGTGTGTGTGTGTGTTTTAAGGGGAGGCACTGGATCAGGTTGGTGTGTAAGGAAGACAGACTGCTCTGTCTGGGCACAAGCTTAGAAATAGCAGGAGGTCTACAGCTTCCTTATGAGGAGGATCAAAGCACATTAATATGTAATCACGCTCTCATACCCGTCTTGTCTTTGTTAGGTGGCGTAATGAAGTCGTGCTCTTACAAATCCTTCTGCAGCCAGGCTAACAGCCAGGGCTACAGAGCTCCCGGGGTCAAAGTTCACTGCTGCTACTCCGATGACTGCAATGTGGCAGGACACGCCACCAGAAACACCACAGGCTTCCTTCTGGGCCTTCTGTTATTCGTCTGGCATCTGCTGTCAAACTAATGTTACCCTAGATGAACTGACCTGACAATTAAAGTCTAATTGCCATTATGGAACTTGACGGAACTCTGTATACTCTGTGATTGTTGAAATGTCAGCATGTGTACTGCCATGGGATCGTGATTGCAATGCATATAAGGTTGAGCATATAAAGCACTCACACACAGAACTTCACATACACAGATAGCCTATTGTCACATTTCGACTCTGCATAAAGCAAATGTATTTATTATTGTTTCAGACTTTCTAGGAATTCAATAAAGCTGAAAGCCTTGATTAATTAGGCAAAATGAATCTAAATGAACTCTATTAAAGGGATGGTTTACACAAACATGAAACTCCTACCATCATTTTCTCACCCTCATGCCATTCCAAACTCCTGGGTGAACTTTTGGGTGAAGCCGCTTTAGTATTATGAACAAAGAGAGCGAGAAGAGATGTCTTAAGATGAGTCTCAAACCTGTTGTATATTAATGTGTGTAATTTTATTTTCATGTCTCTCCATACATAAAGATAACATGCAAGAATGCACATTCTCTGGTCTGTTCTGCTTTTGTGCTTGATTGTAAATAAACACTGCTTTTTCCTTATAGTTTAATGTTTTTTTTATATTTATTTTATTATTATTATTATTATTATAAATAAGCCTACTATCTGGAAGGTGAAATGCGTTTTTTATTATCAGATTATTATTATTTTAAATATATTCAAAATGAAGCGTTTCCTTCGACACCTGCTTTACCTCTATTTAACACAAGGTGCCGCTGTAAATTAACAAATCAACAATCATCAAGCAGTTAACGACAGGGACGCTGTTGGAATTAAAATTATATCCAAATAATTTCCAGCCCACCCTGAACACCTGACCCGGCCAAGGTAGGCACGTCTGGCGGACAGATTGTTATAAGGTTTTCATCTGCATAACCTCACGCAAACTTGTTGAAGTATTTGAATAATCGGCTATTAATCGTCACCACTGTGGCGGCGTGAGGAGTTAGGCCTTAAACGTTGCATGTGTTGTGAATTTGAGAGTTGTTGGTTCATGATTAACGCTAATCCTGGTTTATTTTTGTTGATCCATCAATTTGATGAAACACATTTCATTTTAAGCATGTAAAAAGTATTTAGAAAACTCATTTCTCAAATATTTAGCCCAGTCGGCTAGCCATTCCGCCAAATAGTTGCTATTATTGTAATTTTTGCTAAATTAAATTATGTGCTGTCGTTCAAACTGTGTAAGAAGCTTTCAGAATCTTTCTTACATTTTAATTAATTAATTATTATTAAAAAAAAATATATGACGTGGTATGATATCTAATGCAAATTTATCCCTTAATGTTTGTATAGTCCATATGTCTATGGTTTAGTCAGTACACTCGTTTTTCTTCTTCTTTTCTTGTGTATATATATATATATATATATATATATATATATATATAGAGAGAGAGAGAGAGAGAGAGAGAGAGATGTGATTTAAGCAAATTAATTTGCCAGTTGTGTGAAGAAAAGGCTTTGGTTCCTTGGAGGTTTTAGTTCAGTCTTTAAAATCATGTTGGTCATGAAGTCAAAGCAGGACATGAAGTTAAACCTAACCATTTCTGCCTGTTGTCCATTGCATGGCTAAACCTTCTCTCTTCTCTTGTTCGCTTTGCTGAGGCTTGTAAGTCTTTCTTTTGACAGACAGGTGTGATAGTGTGAACGAGCTGCCCCAGAGGGGGATAAAGAATGACCCCAAACTGTGATGCTCCAGGGCCGTTCCAGTGGGTGCTCTGCTTTGCTTGTGTCAGGCCTCATCAGAACTCATCAGCTTTATTTGAAGTTTTCATACACTTTCAACAAGGCATGAGGAGTAAAGCTGCAGATTGCAAGGCTAGAAAGGTTAGGTAAAGTGCGTCTTACAATTATTCTGCAATGTAATTTTTAAGGTTCCTGGAATGGCAGTGTGGGACTTTTCCTTCATGAAAAATTCTTCGAATGTCTATTGACTAATATTTTCTGAGCTTGCACTAAATTTTATCATAGTAAACCAGAGAGGTGCCTTTAAGCTTATAGGGAAAATGATATCCAAAAAAAAATATTCTTGTCATTTGTATTAAAATATGCTGTACTGGCTGCCATCAGTGGCATGTGTAAAGGTCATTGCTATGGTGACCATCTATAGAAGAAATTGCTCATTTGATCATCCCTAGGTAGCTGTTCAAGTCTAATCCATTTCCACCTAGGGACACGATTACTGTAAATCCCATTTTCACTATGGCAAGCCTTAAGCCAAGTGCCATTTATTGGTATGCTGAAAACCAGGCGATGGTCGTTTTGATCTTATAGAAAGTCTTGCCAGCACACGTTGTATTTTGGTCCACATATTATGAACTATGTGATGTTAGGTTCTCATAATTGCTTTTTGCAGGCTACCAGAATCTTAAAAAGATGATGAATAACTTATTTTTTTAATCTCATTTGGGTTGGGCTTCATTGTGTTTTTCTCAGAGGAGGACAAATTTTTGGTCCAGGGTGCAACGTACATATATACGTTTTTATGTTATTTTTTTTAATGTTTTGATATTTTTGTGACAAAGTAAATCTGGATTTTGTTAACAGTATTAAATGGTCTTAAAATACCATATCATTTTTTATTTTTCTGACAAGTCAGGGTTAGTTCAGATGTTAGGTGTGCTGCAACTTCTAAAAAAATTAATTATATTTTTGAATAATATGAATAATGTTTAATTGTACCCAATCACGGTTGCACCACATGACATTTTAAGAATTTAAACTGAAAATGCTATAAAAGCTTTTCAAAACCATTATAAAACCAAAGTGAATACAAATAGTACATTTCGAAGAATTTGCCACATCTGTTTTCAACTTTATTTGGTCCTTTACCTTATTGTTGAGAAATTTGTATGTCATTGACCCATTTACAGCTCAGTGATTTGAAGAAAGAGCCCATTGAGCTTGTCTGGTGAAAGCCGGGTATTACATCAGAACATAAAGAATTTGGTCAATTATTTGACAGTTTTTCCTCTTCTCTCCATGAATTCACCATATAGGTACTAAACAGCAGCATGGGTCAAGTCAAGTGTGTCATTCAGATATTCGGGGGCACGTATTTTAGTGGGCCACATCAAATACTCTCTGAGCCCGATTGGGAGGGAACAAAAGTGTGGTGTGGAAAAGGGAGCATGTGAGATGATGGCTGTGTTTACGAGTGCGCGGAGCCCGGCTGGCTGGTCTGGGTTCAGCCCGCGGTCACTGGTTTTGGGGTCTCCGGGTCTCAGGTCCTTTTTGAAAAAGATCCATGAAGCAGAATTAAAGTGATCTACCTCCGGACTGCGGACCCAGGGCTTTGGTTCCAGGGAGGGAGGAGGGCACAGAGGCTTGATAGAAGAGGGGCAGAGAGGGTAAGCTCAGAAACCGGGATTGGGAAAAGGAGGGAGAGTAATTGGAGAGTTATGCATAATCAGTCTGGCCTCAGCTACTTTGAAATGAACCTAAATTGTTTGTTCTGTGAGCTAATACAGCTAGCAAGTGAGCAAACACACAGAAGAGACAAGGTTATAAACTTTATACAACGTTTTTTTTTTTAAATAATTGTTTTAAGAGGACATTTTGCACCTGGCAAACAAGCCATCTGCAAAGTTTGTGTGAATACATTTTTAATGAATGTCACATTTTGATCTAGTTGTGAATAGCAAAGCACAGGCCTCCTTTTTTTTTATCTAACATGACATCTATAGATTCGTTTACCATGGTGAAATGGAAATCTAATTAATTTTTTTTCTCACATTTCACACTTTAGGCTGTGATTAATCATTTGTCACTGCAGTCGACTTACTCTGTATCCACAATTGACTGCTTGCTTGCTTCCCTGTCAGAGCAGGTTTTTTCAGTTTAGGACATTTTGACTGAAGATTTAGACCAGTGACACTGAAAGACTTAATTATATGGTTTTACTCGTGATAATTATTTCAGATTAGTGTTCTATGCAGGATGGTACATCTGATGCACGTGAGATGAGCCGCTGTGTTTCAGAGATTTCACAAGAAAGCTGATTAAACGGTTTTATTTTCTAAGCAACTACATTTAAGTGGCATACTTTTTAGGATTTATTTTTGCAAGTGTATTCATGTAATCAGATCCAGAGAAAATCATGAATAAACGAGAGTAAAAAGTTTTTATTTGCCTTAAAATAACACATATGATTCCTCATCAGCATAAATGAAAGGTTTATTTCCTCATTCCCCTCTGGGCCACACTGAATGTTGATGGTGCACACTGTGATACTGCATCAGTGATTATACCTCATTTAGACTGTTGTATTGAATAGAAATCCTGTAAAATACCTGAAATTAAATACAATTATTGTAACAGTTCCATTGTCAGTTCCATTGTTCCATAGGCAAGTGAACAGCTCAGCATTGTGTTCAACACCAACATGGCTATTATTGTTTTAAAAAAAATGTATTTTCTATTTTTGTTTTACAATTTAGTTTTTGTAGTTAACATTTTTTGTTTACAAAATTTTAATAGTTTTCAGGGCTAAATTACCAAGTTAATACACTGACAAATTAATGAACATTTAAAGTTTTTTGAAACCCAAAGTAATTGTGGCGAGGGGGGCGTGGCTCAGCGCGAGAAGTAGGTCAAGTGAAAATGACGAACACCTGTGTCTTATTGCAGTAATTGGCGTGGAGAGACCGTTTATAAGCCGTGCTGGAACGAGAAAGAACGACTGAGGACTCGTACGAGAGACTGGAGAGAAAACTGGACGCAGAGAGAAAGCTGAAGAAAACCGGTGGAACCGAGCTCTCTGTTTTGTGCCGTCGCGGTTGCCACGGTGAATGCGCGTTGTGCGCGCCTTTTGTTTGTTTTGTTTTATTTTTAATAAAGTACGAGTCCCAGTCACGTCGTCCCTTGTCTTCTTCCTTCCAAACCCTTGAACCTCATCACAGTAATATTTATTATAAAATTAAAATTAATTTATGGACATTTTTATGTTTTTTTAGTTATGTTGAGAGATGTGTTATGTTTTGATGAGATGAGATTTTTTTTTGTGCCTTTTTATATGTATAGTACATGTATGCCTTATACATAAAGGCAATGTTAGTTCTCACCGGTCTAATAATTTTTAGCTTAGTTTAATTTAAAAAAAAATATATATAGGCTATATTTTAGGGCTCCCAAGGTAATTCACTAAATACTACAATATATTTATGCAAATTTTTAAAAAATGCATAAGTTTTAATTTTAGTTTAGTTTGTTTTTCACAGATATTAGTTTGTATTTAAGAAAAAAAAAAGTAATTTACTTTTCGATAATCACGAACACAATAACACTGGTGTTCAAAAGAAGAAAACGACTACATAAGTGCCAAGCAATTACCTGCCAATCAGAGTCTGCTAATTTGCTTGTATATGTATTTGCCAGCCTAAACCCGCCAAAAAAGTGAGAATTAAATGTAGAGGATGTATTCAGCCACTTCAGAATAGAAAAGGCATGGATGGAGTGCAGCCAAACTCCAAACCGAAGCCATGTCACATCAGTAACCGCTGCGCCCTGGGGCAGGGGCAGGCTCAGTCAGCCATGCCATGCAACTGGGATAATTAGTTTTGGAAACGAATATCAACTGATATAATTGAGCATTCTCCCCTAATGAAGATCCTCCATGTTGTCACTGGTGAAACGTTAATTGAAGGGAGGCGGAAGGGGAGGCCATGAAGGGGTGACAGAGATGTGCTTCCATCATAGCTTGTCAAGTATATTATGTTCCCTTTGCTTTTATGGAGGTTCAGTGTGTTTCCCTAGACTCTGCATTTTGTTGTTTTCCTCTTCCTTTGTTTTTGTGTTCCAGAGTAGGATTTGAAATATAAAGGACTGTAGAATAAAGCCAGATAAAAGGAGTTTAGTGAGGGAGGAAGGAAGACGGACACTGTGCAGGTAAAGCTCAAGTCAGGAAGGGTGGGTTGAGTTGGTGGGGAGGGGGGTTGTGTTCGGTTTAGTTGGAGCACAGGTCGTGTTGGGGTTTCAGTTGAGCGATGCAGTGAGTTGAGGAGAAAGGGGTGAGCAAGTGGGGGGAGAGAGGAGGTCACTGCGAAATCAGTTCAGGGGATAATAGGGGAGCAAATTGGTTTTGACAAGTTTGTGGAGGTGGAAGTAATGCAGTCCTTTAAAGAGAAGAGTGCAAATACAGGAATACCATGAGATAATAAAGGGAACCGGCAGGGAGGGTGGGGAGAGACGGGCCTCGGGCCAGGATTCTCAGGCCTGTGCAGTCTGTACCCCATAACACTGGGCGAGAAGAGAAGAGGGAGCCTGGCGCTACCAACAGACGGAGGCATGGCACAGCGGCTGCCAGGTGCCATAATGGAGGAGGCACAGCTGGCTGTGTTCTTAAACGTCCAACTCGCTACTCGCTAGCCAACTTCTACATGACTCATCACTTGGACTAGAAATGAACTTGATTAACCTGACAGTGTGCTTTTACCTGTCAAACATTGCACTTTCTTTTTCTTATCCTTTTCAATTGCAGATTTTCGGGAACAGGCAGGGGCGTATTTTGAGTCCAAACTCGGATTAGAAGAGGGCAACGAAAACTGCAGGACATAAGGGAGCATTAGACTGCTGGCATTTACAGTACTGAAGGAGCTCTGCCTGAATCAGCCTCCATTGGCTGAAAACTGCAGAGAGTGGAGCATAAGCCTCTCTGAACTATTTATAGGGCTTTCAGAAAAGTATTTTGCATGAAAACATTCACATTCCGAGGCCTTTGTTAGCAAACTGATTCAAACTTATTTCAAGTAAGCTCTCAGGCACTTTAAACTAATAGTGCAGGCATAAGTTGAGATACTAATTCACACAAGTTGTTGCCCTTCATACTGGCTAAATGGAAAAGAGACATTGTGTTTCTTTTTTTATAATGATGGAAGAGGAAGTAGAATGTCTTATTTGCACTCAAATGGCCGTCATTATCATCAAACTCTTTATCAAACCTTGGAACACTAAAGAAGATATTCTAAAGAGCATTCATTGTGCTCCAAACAACTCTGGACCCCTTTGATATTGTATCACACCGAGTCATTTTTCAAAATATCTTCTTCAAGAAAGAAAGCCAAACTGGTTTGAAACAACATGAGTGACTAAATGCTTATTTTATCCATCCCTTTAAATCAATCTCTGCAGGTTCCCCCATCCTCCTCTTGAAAGACGTGAGTGCTGTTGCATTTAAACCCTCATTAAAAGTTTTTCTGACAGATGCGGTTTCACCCTGGGTTCTGCTCCGGCATGTTTACACTCTGTCTCCTTCCTACTCAGTTCATCCAGTTACTGCAGTGGGCTGGTAGATCCTGCAGGGCTGGTAGACAATGACAGACCTTGGCAGACAGTTACGAGATGATATATTCAGACTCATGTCATTATTACTGTATGTATCCCTCTATGATATGCTCCTATTCTTGGCTCTTATTCCTGCACAGGAAATCCTGCCATTCTGTTGGACTCATCTTATGTTTGCACGCCTGTTGAGTGGGCTGACATTACACTTAATGAGAAACTGCCAATTTATAAGGACTCTCCTCACGTAACCTTGATAAAGTGCGGCTGTTGCTCAAATGGCAGTTTGGATGGTTCACATTGTCTGTTACAAGAAGAGTTATGTATTTAATCACAATATATATATTTTTTTAACTGGAAAGTGGAAACTATGCCATAATTCAGGGCTTACACTAAAACTCTGGATTTTTTATTGTTGTGATTTTTTTAATTTTTTGTCATTTCTGCCTTTGTTGACCATGATAATATAAACTATACTAAATACTCTCGACTTCTCTGCATTTCACTTTTATAGTCCCATCTATTAATATAGTTCATACTTGAAACACGTAACTTGTATTTTACTTGAGTAATTTTGGTTAAAAGTATTGGGGAAATTAATGTAAAGTATATGGATGCATTGATATTAAAATTTTGGCCAAAACCGATATGCTGATTTGCTAAAGATTCAACAGTGTTAATAAATAATATTTTTGCAAATAATTCTCATATTAAGTACATTAAAGTATCTGAATACATGGAAATTTTCAAATGTTATCAGAAAGATGGTGATCAGAAAGAAATCAGAAAACATGACAAACCATCCCGTTTATATGTGGAAATCTAAAGGTCAGTAATATATCTTAGTCTCCTAATCACAATCATATAAATATTCTTCTACCTTGCTTTAATTTTTTGATGCAGAATGACCAGTCCTGCCAATATCATGCATTCCTAAAAGAAAGGATGGGAAGAAGAAGGGAATCGAATTGTGGAAACGAAGCAGGTTGTATTTTAGTTATGTTGGAGCTTGTGCTAATCACTAGGCCATAGCTCTCACATTTTGAGTTTTTTATAAAAAAATAAAATGCATTTTAGGTTTTTCAAAACATAAACAAGCTGGGATGTTTTGGAAATCATTACAAGATAGCTGTATAAATCCGGATCCTGACCAGTTGTCCGTATCCAGGTTTCCTTGCCTTAATGTAACCCACTGTGAAAGTAGCTACAGGTCAACTTCGGGAGGCGGAATGAAGACTGTGCTTCTCTTACCCTTATACCTCTGATGCAGAGTAGTCACAGGTTTTGACAGCACACTGTGATGACCTAAGCTACTCTCTGTGGGGGACGCAAGAGGGATTGTAAGAGCCATACAAGAAGAGAGGGGAGGAAGGCATGTAGCCTGGTTGAAGGGGGTCACAGGAGTCAGGGGAAGCATTCAGGGATTGTTCTCTCTAGTTTTGTGTGTTATTCCTTAGAGTGCCAACAGGGGTAGCAGCCACACACATTTGGCGTGACAGCTCAAATCATCCCATGTGTTCATGTGTTGACTACCTACCTTCTGTACAGCTTCTGCATCATAAACTATATGACTCATTCAAGAAATGGCACGTGTAATTTTAATTAAAATAACACTACATCTTGGTTCAGTGTTTTTTTTTTTGCCACATCAACTTGTGAAAAGTCCTTCCTGCTTTCTCAGGATGTGGTGTCATTTTTTCAAGACTTTTTTTTTAATGTGCTCAATTTTAGTAGTCTCACTTCCCCCAGTCAGTGGACAAAGCTGATGTGTGTAACCAAGGCGACGGGGTGCGTTCAGTGCGTGTTTTTGAAAACGGTCTCGGTGTTGACGACAGCTCTGTAAAATCACAGACACTTTAGTGCGTTTGTGCGCCCCATGTTTCACTCAACAACTGTTTCACACATAGAAATAGGCCTACTCCTGAGTCATACAACGTTTCGAGATGAAATCTTTCGAGACATAATGAAAATAAGTGGATGAAGCTGAAGCACATTCAGTAAAAATGTCATTAATTTGAGTCATTAAATTACTTTTTTAAATAATAATAAAAATAAAAATAATGAATTTTATTAATTATAAAACAAAATACATGTTAAACACGTGTATTCAACTTTTTTAAGGTTTGGCTCTCAAAAACTAGCTATTTTACAGTAACTCAGTGTAACAGCTTGTTGACTTAATTTTGATTTGTAATTTTCATAACTAGTGCAAAATGCCCGTGCAAAATCAGTTTTTAAGTGTGTTTTTAGTAATTGTTGGTTTGGTGTGTTTGAGTGCATATTGTTACAATTACACAGCAAAAGTTCAGTGACATTTTTATTTGTGCATGGTAGAAAGCACAACGTGAACTCCGAGAAAACGCTATGCTTGAGGAAACAGTTTGTGCATAGGCAACTACAAATGATGGCCGTGAAAGAGACTGTGAACACATTGAAAAGGATATGTTTAGTTGGTGAATAGCATTTACACAGTAGCGATAACGTTAAGTGCACCAGAATGAAATATAATATTCAGAAGTAAACAGCATGGCTGACTTATAGATTCAGTTTACATCCACAAATGAATAAGCGCGTTGATTCAGGGAGCAGTGCAAAGTGCCCGTGCAAAATCAGTTTTTGTGAGCTGATCGCTGAACAAAAAAGTTCAGGAGATATTTCTTAGCGATGGCTGATTTCAACAGTTTCAATATGATAAAAAATAACTTTTATATTGATTCAATGGATTAATTGCATTTTGGGAAAAAAAGTGTCATGAATTTATTGCATTTTTGGGAAAAAATAATCAGTTTTTTCATAATAAATCTTTGAAAATCAAAATCTGGATTTGAATTTTTTATGTTATTATAACCTAAAGATGCTATGTGAAAGTTTGAAACAGAAAATAGTGGTTTTCATCTTGCCACTTTCTTGGTAAAGAAAACACATTTTTACTCAAATTAATCAAAATGGATTTATCACGTTCTGGAACCAAACTATAATATTCAGAAGTAAACAGTGTAGCTGACTGAGTGTTTATGTCAGAATGTTTATTTTTAAACCACAACCTTCTAAAAATGATATATTTAACGATATCTTTTGCATTTCTCATCCAAACAACATCAAACTTGGCACTGCACTTACTCGTGTTTATGTCTCTCGTAGCAAGACACCTGTCGAATTTGAAATCCATCGGACTAACGGTTCGAGAGATATGCGGTTAACAGACACACACACACACAGACACACAGACAGACAGACGTTTCTGTAATTTATAGATAGATGGATTTATCATGTTCTGGAACCAAACTATAATATTCAGAAGTAAACAGTGTAGCTGACTGAGTGTTTATGTCAGAATGTTTATTTTTAAACCACAACCTTCTTGGGGCTTCTTTGACCGATACAACCCTCTAATGTCAGAATGTTTATTTTTAAACCACAACCTTCTAAAAATGATATATTTAACGATATCTTTTGCATTTCTCATCCAAACAACGTCAAACTTGGCACTGCACTTACTCGTGCCCGTAGCGAGACATCTGGCGAGTTTGAAATCCATCGGACTAATGGTTCGAGAGATATGCGAGTAACAGACACACACACACACACACACACACACACACAGAGACAGACAGACAGACAGACAGACAGACACACAGACAGACAGACACACAGACAGACAGACAGACACACACACACCCACACACACACACACACACACACACACAGACAGACACACAGACAGACACACAGACAGACAGACGTTTCTGTAATTTATAGATAGATATATGCTGATTGTGTTTTTTGGATCACTTGCTTTCATTTATTAAAAATGTCTGTTTGTATTCTATAATCTATTATAATAATATAAAAGAGCTGTTGTTCCAAATATCTGATAATGAAATTTCTTGTGTTCAGAGCAACGGAGTTTGCGAGGCTTAGTATTGCCAGTTCCATTGTCTTCTTTTGCGTTTGCAACAGAAGTAGTACCAAACTAAGTCAAAGCAGAATATTGTGCATTCTCAGAATGAATTAGTTGAATGAATCAGTTGAGTAAATGATTCAACGACTCATACTTAAAGACACTTGCTTAGTTTATGTATTAATCTGTGTTGCTGAAAGACTTAAGTTGAATTATTCAATCAATCACTCATAAAAAAAAAGTAATTTGTCGCCACCTACTGGTAAATTGATGTAACCTGCAAAAAGAGTAAAAAAAAATCCCTATCGTTTTCAAAAATCAACTAACCGTTGTATAAAATATAATGTAATATATTATATATAATTTAATACTCCATCTGAATTAAACATTTTAAGCATAAATCACTACTTCCATCATTCAAATATTTTGTATGCTTCCTGTGTCTTGTATGTACAGCTAAAGTAAGTCATCTAAAACCGTTATAACATAGTCTCTGAGGTCTCTTTAAAATTCTGCTCTTCAATAATGGCTTCTCCATTAGTGTTTTTCCTAATGAACTCTGCACAGGCATTAACCTGGGAAAGCTCACTGGGAAAAGCCTGTCAAAACCTTTATTTCAATCCCACACTCATATGTGAGTATAAACAGTGAGCATTTGTGTTCAAAAGCGTATTTGCCTTTTTCTAGCAGTTTAAGTAGACAGTTTAAGACTCATGATTTCCCACCCAGTGCTGTTCTCATATATATATTTAAAGTCAGGACAGGAGGGATGATTCATCACCCTGAAGACAGGTGAGAGTGGAGGAGCAGGGTGCTGTTGAGTGCCATATTTTTGACTAATTGGACAGCATGAAGCATGTCCTAAAATTGTAATGTACGTAATATGGGACACCATGTAATTATTTAACCACCAATCTTGATGTGTTTGACGCCTGAGGCTTATGCATTAAAAATTGTAATGAAAAAGTTTGTGAGTTAAAGAACAAAATGAAGGCTTATAATTGTAAAAAAAAAAAAAAGCATTATAAATGATTTAATTACATTCTGCTTTATCAAACAGCAAGACAGACTCAAAGGTGAGGCCACACTGTCTGTGCAGTGGAAATTAATTTCCACACTCATTTTATCAATAAACAAAAGCTGGGGTATGCAAGTCTAGCACACACATGAAGGATCTGCGAACTCGCTCAGCGAATAAGTGGCTCTCCTCCACAGAATCTCATGTTTGAGCCAGCCAGAGATGAGATGTTTATTATTTAGCGAATCTGTGTATGTGACTGGTTTTATTTATTTCTTTCTTTTTATTATTTATGCGAATAGCGGAGAGAAGTAGTAAAAGACAGCTTGTCAGTGGAAGATTCCTGGGGAATGGCATGGCACATATAATTCCTGAACAACACGTCAACATGGGGATTGTAATCATATCACTGGCCTTATTCAGTCAGAGGTCAAAGGCCAGTTATGCATGGTTAAAAAGTGTGTAAACTTCACATCCCATTGCCAGCCATTGTCACTATTACTTTTCTGCTAACTTGAGCACTTGTTTGAATTAATAAGCTCTTCTGTGACTTTTTAGGATGTTATTATTTTTCTCACTGGTCTTGTACCATGTGTTTACCATGCCAGTCTTTCTGTATTGAGCACACTGTAAAATGTATGTGTTTGTTTAGAGTAAAAAAACACAAATATTATTGTGTATTATAATATTGTAAATATTGTAGTTTTTGAGTCCTTTTGAAAAATTATGTTATGGTTTAGGATTTGTGGCAAATAGAATTAATTTTAGGGGCTGTTTACACCTGGCCACTTCATGCATTTTCTCAGATCGGATAGCAATCTGATTTATCAAAACGATTCCATTTACATCTGGTCACATAAATGTGTTTTTGCGAAACGGATTTAAATCCAATCTTCAATTCCCGCGCTACATGCAGATTTAATGGAGTGCACGTCACCGAAAGCAACAGATATGAGCTGCATTTTACTGATCATCAGCTAAAATTTGAAAATCAAAGACCGCAATAAGAGAGAGCGGCAACAGCCCTGGTAAGATCATTTCGTTTCTTTACTTTTAATGATGATGATTGTGTGTTAAGCGTCTGCGACTTACTTTCACTTTGATTTGAAATAGTTTGCACGTTGGCTTAAAGGGTTAGTTCACCCAAAAATGAAAATTCTGTCAGTAATTACTCACCCTCATGTTGTTCCAACCATGTAAGTCTTTCGTTCATCTTCGGATCACAAATTAAGATATTTTTGATGAAATCTGAGTACTTTCTGACTCCTCCATAGGCTTTCAGAGGGACCCAAACTCGTCGGCCCAGAATAGTTGTTAAAAACATCGTTAAAATAGTCCAAGTGACTACAGTGGCTCTACATTAAGTTTATCATGCGACGACAATACTTTTTGTGCGGAAAAACAACAAAAATAACGACTTTATCCAACTATTATTGTTCTTCAATGTGGGCCTCTGACGAGAGTTCACGGGAGCGCCAGGGCGCATGCGCGAGAACTGAGATTACGGCGTTCTTCTTCTTCTTCTACTTGTTACTGGCTGCTCACTCCTTGGGAGTATTACCGCCATCTACTGTACAAGATGACGTCCCGACATTGCCGGAAGCGCAAAACGGTCTATTTATAAGACTATTTTAACGATGTTTTTAATAACTATTCTGGGCCGGCGAGTTTGGGTCCCTCTGAAAGCCTATGGAGGAGTGAGAAATCTGTCAGATTTCATAAAAAATATCTTAATTTGTGATCCGAAGATGAACGAAAGACTTACATGGTTGGAACAACATGAGGGTGAGTAATTACTGACAGAATTTTCATTTTTGGGTGAACTAGGCTAACCCTTTAATGAATAGATGCTCAGCTTCTCATCTGCAGTGATGCGTGCTCCAGTAGCGTCGTCATATCTGGCTATAACATGACATATAGCCTATAACACGCTCTCACACGTTTATTTATTTTTTTGGGAGGACCAAAAAACCACCAGATTCAACCACCAGATGCATTTACACTTGTCCAGTTTCGTCTGGAATGCGGCCCAGACCACCTCCTGAAGTGGTTTGAGCGATCGGATTCAAATCCGTCTCGAATGCGTTTCGGAGGGCATTTACACCTGGTCTTTTCACGATCGGATAGCTATCCGATCTGAGAAAACGCATGAAGTGGCCAGGTGTAAACAGCCCCTTAGTGTCTGGCCATTGAGGAAAAACTGTATTTGTTATCATTTATACCTCATGTAAAGTAAATGCAGTGCTGTCAATCAGATTTGGAGTAAGACTATTTGATTCAGCTCAGTTTAATCCTTTTTGACTCTTGCAGAATCTTGTGTTTTAATTTGTGTCTAGGAGAGATGAGAAATAATGCACCATTCAGGAAGCTCTTTGCTGGGACAAAACCATGACAACCCAAGTCTCCATGGTAAGTTTGTTGTGTTTTTGGAGAAACATTTCATGCATTCTCGCTGTTGATTTCACAAACAAATAGCAAAGTCTCAGTCACAGTCAAAGAATGTCTTTCTAAAGAGTAAAAAAGGAAGCTTTCAGAGGTTGGAGTTCAGTTCTGAAAGTCACAGATTTTACACTGGTAAGCTTTTAAGTGCTTCCTACAGTGCCATTAGTGGCACAAAACATGTTGGTGAAATCATTCAAAGATGATAATAAGACTGAAAAATGGCCTTAACAGCAGCAGTTTTCACCACTGGGCTTTGTGTGTCTAGGGAAGCTTATGGCAACGTGTCATTTTGGCTGAATCACTCCTGCTATATTGCCATGACTGAAAGTAGTGTGTGACTCAGAAACTTGTGATAAAGTGAAAGCCGTTGAACTTATCCCAGTGTCACACTGTAATGCCTCCAAGAGAAATGGAGAGGTACCACAAAGTGAAAGATGAGAAAAGTTGACGAGTTCTATATGGCTCTGAAGGGCAGTGTTTGTGTGAATATGCTTTAAATGAACTGACTGAGAGAGGAAGAATTGGCGCTTGTTGTGATCTTTTCAGGGAAAAAGTGAGACTGTGGTAATTTGTAAGTCTTCATATGGTCTGTGTGAGAACCAAATTTAGGCTAAGTTTTTCCACTGATCTTCTCCTCCAGTAAGCTGTTAGCCACTGTGACCAGGTTGTTAAATTGAACTCGAAAAATTAATAGCCTACCAGAATTGAGAACTAATCTTTCAGACAGTTTTTAAGAATTGACTCAATTGATTCAATGAAAAGATTTCATTTAAAAGAGAGATTCATTTTCTGTTTCTCCTATGAGCAACTGTATCATGAACGTGCCAAGTTGAGCTAGGGCGGATTGCTTAAATTTTGGTCTGTTTATTAAAATTAGTAAACTATTGTAATACAATGTTATGAATTCTTTATGCTTTAGTTATTAATGGTTTTAGACATGTTTTATAGGTTGTTGTTATGGAAAAAGCACATTCACAACGTGACCCATTTTGACTGGCATGTAACTTTGTAAGTTGACTTCAGTGACTTCAGGTTGGTGGAGAGCTCCTGCCTCAAGTGGAGGAGTTCAAGTATCTTGGGGTCTTGTTCACGAGTGAGGGAAGGATGGAACGGGAGATTGACAGGCGGATCGGTGCAGCTTCTGCAGTAATGCGGTCCCTGTACCGGTCTGTCGTGGTAAAGAAAGAGCTGAGCTGCAAGGCGAAGCTCTCGATTTACCGGTCAATCTACGTTCCTACTCTCACCTATGGTCATGAGCTGTGGGTCATGACCGAAAGGACAAGATCCCGGATACAAGCGGCCGAAATGAGCTTTCTCCGCAGGGTGGCTGGGCGATCCCTTAGAGATAGGGTGAGAAGCTCGGCCACTCGGGAGGAGCTCAGAGTAGAGCCGCTGCTCCTCCACATCGAGAGGGGTCAATTGAGGTGGCTCGGACATCTTTTCCGGATGCCTCCTGGGCGCCTTCCCGGGAAGGTGTTCCGGGCATGTCCCACCGGGAGGAGACCCCGGGGAAGACCTAGGACACGCTGGAGAGACTATGTCTCCCGGCTGGCCTGGGAACGCCTTGGTGTCCCCCCGGAAGAGCTGGAGGAAGTGTCTAGGGAGAGGGAAGTCTGGGCATCCCTGCTTAGACTGCTGCCCCCGCGACCCGGTCCCGGATAAGCGGTAGAAGATGGATGGATGGACTATATTTAAATAATCTCATATATATATATATATATATATATATATATATATATATATATGAATATATGAATATATGATTTGTTTGGGTGAGTTAATTAACCTGCTAGCAAAGCGCTTCAGGTTAGCGGTGTTCATATTCTTCAGACATGAGTTGAAGTATTATCTTGTTATCTTTTCATATTTTGCTCAGTAGCATGTTTTAATTCAGTTTATCATCATGATGATGTGTGTTTTTCGTCTCATCTCGGTTATTGTTGACAAAATCATGAAAACCCTTTATTAATGAACATTTTCATCATTCATTTTGTTAAAATTTTAAACACTGCTTGCAATATAGGGGCACGACACTGTTTTCAACTAAAACGTAAAACTTTTTATGCGTTTTGGCCGTTCATTTACACGACAGCAGTGTTTTGGGTGCGTGAAAACGCAAACTTTTGAAAACGGTCTTCATGTAAACAACAAAAAACGTGTTGTTTACAAATTAAAAACGTGTTAAATGTCAAGTCTATAGTGTTTCATCGCCATCTAATGGCCTAGCAGCAGACTACAGAGGTTTTAGTCATTTTCGCGGATCCTTGTGAATAGGGATCGTTTTGACATTGTTGTCTTCTCGTCGGTACGCAGAAAACTCAAAGAAAAAACTTCTCCGTTATAAGTGTATCGTTGTAAATGTACCTAGTTTTATGATACTGTAGAAGAAAGAAAGTCATTTGAATGAAGTTGAATGATATGAGGGTGATTAAATGATGACAGAATTAAATGGTTGGGTGAACTATCCCTTTAAACGAAGATCGAGAAAGAGGAAGGGAGAAAGCGAGCGGCCTTTATGGCCTTAGCCTGGGGTGAACATGGTCTAGTACGTGTCTCTGTGTCCCTACCTCCCGTTTCGGCCCCTAGAGATGCGGTTAGGTCCCCCCCTCTCGATCCAACGCTCAGCGCCCCTGGCCATAGCTGACTTTACAAGCAGCTGGCCGTGATGTGGAACAAAACACTGTGGAAAAGAAAGGGAAAAAGTTCTGCTCTTATCTCCGTTTTTCTCTGATGTCCCTTCCGAGATGGGGAAAGGGAGGGGCTGACCGATTTAGCAGCTCCTGGGTAATGCACTTAGAAAGTCATTTGTTAAAATCTAATTGATGGCTATACCTGCACCTTCACTCATGGTGTCTGGGCAGGGCGGTGTTGAGCCGCAGCAGATGCTGGCGGTCTGCTAGAGACCTCCACCTTAGGCAAGGTGCTTCAGCAGCACAGCACATTCACAAACAGACCAGAACATAAGCACATCGCACATATGCTCACACACCTGGGTGACTTGACCATATAATTAGTTAGAAAATTAGCTACTGGCTTGCCTTCATCAGTATTGAAATGCTCCTGTGAATCATTAAGCCTGTGATCACCTTTTTTTTTAGGATTCTTTGATTAATAAAATGCTCAAAAGAACAGTATTTTTGAAATACATTTTCTTTTTTAACATCAAAATAGAGTTTTTGTAACATGTTTGTCATCACTTTTGATCAAGTCTATTTTGTTTTTTATTTTATATTATTGCTGAAATTTTGGCCTTTTGGCCTAGGTGTTCCTAGACCCCGTTCCTGGATCTCTTCCTCGGACCCTGGTTGCCCGCACTCTTGAACAACCTCCTCTGCTTCGCCCTCGACCCCGGACCTGTCTTTGAACCGACGATGCGGTACTTGTCACCGGAGTGTAACGTTAGTCCTCATCAGAGTCAACAATGTTTTCATCATGGAAACTCTTACATGCAAAACACCGTATATGAACCTTACACAAAATTCACCTTCATCACAGTTTAACTGATGGTAATGGAAAAACGTGTATCAATGCAACCTGTTTTTAGCTTTGCCTTATAAATATAGCTCGTTACCTATAGCCTAAATATAGCTTGTTACCGAATCAAACAAAATGTATTTTAAACTTTACCAGTATCGATATGCTAGCTTGATAGTGAGTACTGAAAGCCATCTTATTTGTTTATATTTATAGTGATAAAGGTATTTTATTACATGTGATTCTGACATGATGTCACTGCATGCACTGCACTCCTTCCTCTCCACTCGTCTCAAGTAAATAAATGCGTCTTCCAGCTGAGCCTGAGCGTTCGGCGTCGCGCGTTCATGTGTTTTGGGGGCGTGGCTTTGGAAGGAGCTCAGAAGGGAGGGGGTGGAGTGAATGGAAATAATTAGCTGTGTTTACAACAGTCGTGAGTTTTATACAGTTTTATACTCTCTTTTTCAGAGTACTTACATTTTAATTATGTATTGGTATATAAAGACAGTTTAAACAAATTTGGAATGTTTTTTTTTTAGAAAAATCCTACCTACCCTGCCTTTAACTAATGTTATCGAAATCGAACCTTGTTAAGTGTTACCGATTTGTATTTTTTTCATTTTGTTGTTGTTGTTGTTGTTTTATAAAGCGTTACCAGCTAAATCTAGCTTTTTTTTTCTTTTTTTTTCTTTTTATATGTCGGTTGATAGTTAGCCTGGAAATCCAGACCTAAGTCTGAAAGATTAATGGTCTGGCATCGACTAATGAAAATCGGCCGGCTCGAGGGGCGGCACCAAGTATGCATTTGAAAATCTCACTGCACGCAATTGGATAACACTACGACCAATCACAACAAGCTACCAGCGGAGCTAACTGGTAGATTAGACTCTTGCCTTATCCGGTCGGCAAAACAGCAAAAACGTCCTTCTTGCAAAGGAACGATTCGAGCGCCGTCTTCTGTTCCTCTTTTAGATAAAAAGCCAAGTCTAACTCGTTCATTGTAGCGGCCAAAGCCGCTTCAAACAACTGGTGTTCATCCATAACCATCTTGCAATGTTTACTAATGACTTCGACGTCACAGCGCTGTCATCATCTGTTTAGCTCGCCTCTGGCCCGCGTATATCAGATAACCCGATGTGATTGGTGCAGCTCGGATACAAGGGCATATTTAATGAGCATCATTACTCGACACCAGAGTAACTCGCTGAGCAAATTCAACTTGTGCTCTCGCGAGAACTCTGGATTTCCAGGGTAGTTGATAGTCTTGGTAAATGTAAATTTAAGTAAAAAAAATCCCTTAGCAACGGACTGCGGATATGACCGTTAATATCTTTTAGAAGACTGTGCCATTGAGCTCATAGCCTGTGTATGTGTCTCCCACCCTTCATGGCCGTCACCCTTGGTTTGTTTCATTTGCACCTCTCAAGTTGATGGCCCGGGTCTGTCCTAAGGAGACATTACCTGATGATCAGAACAGCAGCTGGGTTCTCACTTAGCTCAGTTTGTGTTATAGAGGTGTGCGTGTCGGGTGTGTGAGTTAACATTAGCAAGCCCATTTAAGCGAGGGCCTGGCGGCATCAAAATGCGCCCACGGTCTGCGAACTCCACCGGCGGGTACAGTGAAATCATTTCACATCAAAGCAATCACCAGCAGAGCCCGAGGCGCCGTTCTCACCAACCGAACTGTGACCAGGCACCATCGCAGCGCACTCAATCTCTCCTCTCGCCTCCCAAAACCAGGCTGTCACCCGCGGTCACACATGCCTAGCATTAAACACATGCTCTAACACATACACACTCATGCTAGCGAACCCTCCCGTCTCTCCTCTATCAGCCCCACGGAGCAAGTGGCTAATTACAAACCTTACTCCAGGCACTCTGGAGGCTTGCGCCCACCTCAGAAGCCTCCGTGGCCTGATGCACCGTGAGCCCGACCGCAGGGAGATGGAGAAATGGAACTGTCAGCCTGGGTGCTATGCTGACACTCTGGGTGCAAATAGGATGAAACTCTGCGTCTTCTCATGGGAGGCTGTACACATAGGTGTGTGTTGTTGTGATGCGTGATTGCTACGTTTCAAGGGAAAATGAGTTATACGTACCATCGCCAGCTTCGGTGACCCTCCCGCCCCACGACTAACTCTTACACTGATGGGTACATGCAAACCGTGTTGGGTAGTAACTAACTAAACTAAATTGTTTAGCAGCATGACTTCTGCTTACTGTAGTTATTCCAGCCTTGAATTAGCAGTGTAGCACAATCAAATGCTAAAATGCATTTTGTAATTAGGCATTTACATTGTTACATGTTTCACTTCCATGTGAGGTGAGACAATCCACTCTAGTCTGTCTCGCTCTTACTGTATATGTAGCACTGGAATGTTCCATTCATTTTTAGTGAATCAGTTCATCCTAAATGGGTCTACTATGTAGTGTATGTATTCAGATGTTTTTTTGTAAATGTACAGATTAAAAACGAGTCTTACGTGGAATTTAGATCTTTTTTTTATAGCAGAATATTTAGTTCTTCATCTATTAATTGATTTTAGTTTCGGCTGCACAATTAGTCATAATAAACCCAAAATCGCAATATGGCTTAGTGCAAATATCAAAGCACAAAGTTTGCAGTTGAATTAAATAAATGTATGTACTGCATGATTAATAATAATAATAATAATAATAATTATTATTATTATTATAGTCATATTGATATATAATCATTACATTTTTGTTAAAATTGTGCAGCCCTACAATCAAGCACCGCAAACAAAAATCACAATTTGTATCAGAAAAATCTCAATGAAACTTTTCCCAAGTTGTTCATCTTTATTTCAGTTACAATTTTATGTTACTACCCTAATTTGCATTGTTTATGTATTCAAAAACACAGTAACACTTTATTTTAGAGTCCAATTCTCCCTATTAACTTGTAGTTTATTAGCATGTATATTACTAGAATATTGGTACTTGGTTGGTTTATTAGTACTTTTAAAGCACATATTAATGCCTTATTCTGCAGGATCATATTCTACATCCCTAATCCTAATACCTAAACAAGTACCCTATAAAGCAGTTATTATGAGTTTGAGGTAAAAGTCGTGGTTAATAGTTAGTTATAATAGTGAGAACTGTACCCTAATCTAAAGTGTGACCATAAACACTCATTGTATTTGTGCCAGAAAACTATGGCTGTGAAATGAGTTCTAAAACATATCATTGGAAAGTTAAATATTTAAATATATATTGCCCCCTTCAGTTCGGTGTAGTTATCTACTTTTTGTTAGTATGAGTCTGTAGTGTAGTTAGCTAACAAGGTTTTTCTTTAATTTTTTTTATAATAGATATAGCTTGCAGTTTAACAGTTTCAAGGTAGCTTTCCCAACAGTGCGTACACCAGCTACGCTACTTCTGTCTGCCATCAATCATGTACAACTGGGCTTCAGGAACCTCATTTTTTAACAAGTGACCAATGGGACTCATTTAAATAGCTTTTACCAGAGGGAGACCAGCGGCAGAAGAGGATGATGATGAGACTCGGATGTAATAAACTGGCTTTGAATTAGCGCAGTTGCAAGCAGGTCAACTAGCATTCGTTTGTAAATGGCTAGAAGCGGAAGAGTCATGCCCATTCAAACAGAGCCACCTCAAAAAATAAAAAAAAGGTTCATGATGCCCTTGGCTGGAAATGGAGCTAAATGTAATCTTTTTAATAGTGGTTTAAATGACTAGAGGCTCTTATTTACCTCTGGACAGCAGACAGCTGTTTTGACAGGTGCTGACAGCAGTGCTACGCCTGCATAATCAGTGTCCGACTGGTTCAGTCACACTTTGGGTTTGCGAAGTGCCCTGTCAGACAGTGCTATGGGCTGTCACCATGATTGCTTTTGTCAAACCAGACATCGCTAAGATTCCTGGGTAATGATAAGCTCTTTGAAATCTCAGCGTGCCTGTGTTGTCTGACAGGATGACGGTACGGTCACTGCTGATTTTGTACAGTCAAACGCATTTGTTAGCCTATATTTTGCAGATGGGGGCTGGTGGGACAGACATCATTGATGTTATTTTCAGTGGTGGTAAGAGTACAACAAATTCTACTTAAGTAAAAGTATTGCTACTTAAGTAATAATTTACTTGAGTACAAGTAGAAGTACTGAAAAATAATATGACTCAAGTAAGAGTAAATAAGTAGTTTTTTACTTATTTACTCCCATTATAATTATTTATTCATTATTTTTACTCCCATTATAAAGCTTGGAAGAGCCAGTACATTTATATATTATTATATATAACTCTTATTGTATTCGTCTGAAAGAAGAATGTCATGTACACCTAGAAGGACTTGAGGGTGACTAAATCATGGGCTAATTTTCATTTCTGGGTGAACTAACCCTTTAATGCAATGCTAATCAACATAGCTTGTATCAGAATTTAATAAAATAATATATTCTCACTCTGTGTTAAGAAGCAACATGAAACCACAGAAGTAATTTCAAACACGACTGACATGTATTGTGATTTTGGAGCAAAACATGATATTAAACTCATAAATTGTAGTGTTAGACGGTATGCTAAGCAAACATACTAGCTTTCCCTGTTGTCAAGAGCGATTGTTTTATTACTAATTTTGAAAAATAAGTCCAGGTAAGATCATTTGAATGTTTTCATTTGAATCAGTTAATAATTGAAAGCAAAGAAGGTTAAGTTAGAGGTCCGATTAAAATAAGAGAGATTTACAACAGTATGAATAAAAAAGTGCCAGTAATTTTTTTTTAAGTGGGTTATGGTTAACATGTTAAATTATTATTTTTTTATTTATTTTTTTATTACCGAAAATGTGCTGGGAGCCCAATGTTGCTATAGTAACGAACTACATTTTTACATGCATCTGATTGACAGATAAATCATGCGATCTTATTTCACTGTTGTTGAGGTTTTTTCGGCTTTGTACAAAGTTTGCTTGGTTCATTTAGTTTAACTGTATTGTTAAAGAGGGCGAGCTTTACCATTTAATTGAACCGTGTGCATGTATTTTAGACACTTAACAGTTACATTGTTCTTGCTCCGTCTGTGCAATAACTGCGTCCATGTTATGAGCCGAGTTTTTTATTTACTTCAACTGCTCAGTGCTCTGTATTATCAATGGGATGACCCATTTCAGGAGTTGCCATAATTAAAATTTAAAATCAGAATATGAGCATAGCTCACTTACATTCACTGAAATATTGAAATATATTTTATTCAACTCAAGTAAAAAAAGTACAACAATTTAATTATACTCAAGAAAGTAGAAACAAATCGAAAAATCTACTCAAGTACTGTAACGAAAGTATTTGTTATTAGTTACTTTCCACCTCTGGTTATTTTAAACCATTAGTGCGAGTTTTTGAAATGGGCAGGAAGTTTCTGATAATGAGAGAGAAATTAGACAGTGGAGGTTGTCTTACAGCACCCTGGCCTCTTGCTCTGGGCGCCGACTGTCATTAGGAGTCCAAAGAGCCAGTGGTATCTTTGGTCACCCTGCTATTAGCGCTCGTCTGATTACGTATCTTTCCTGTAGTTTTACCTCACGACTCCTGTCGTTGCTCCGTCGCTTTGGTGAGGTATCATTAGCCATGCTGAACTACTGACTTCAGTTCTGTGATTGACAGCCGGGCCGAGTCGTCTGGAGGTTTTCGTATTTCACGTCGGCGTACTACCTGCCGCTAATGGCAACGTTCCCCAGACGAGAGCTCCTGAATTAGCATCTTCCAGTCTGGGAGCGGGTTTGCGCTAATCAGCCTTGGATGGGGAGGAGAAGGATAGGAAGATTTAAATTACATCGTTTGCAGTCAACAGGAGGAGCACATAAAAGCAGGGTGTCCTGCCATCTTATCAAAAGACTGGAAGACTGGAGATCAGTTCTGACAGAACCGCGCACACCTCGGAGACTTGGCGAGCACATCACCAATTAGGATTCTTTAATGATTTCTTGTATTAATAATAAATGGCCCGGGTTTGGGGAGGGTGTGTGTTGGATATGTGTGTGCGCGCACACTGAACGTGTCTGCTATGTGTGTATTACTTCATGCATATGGGGCTGAGTTTCATAATGGTGTCAATGACAGTTTGTGGCGTTTGTGGTTACCCCTCTGTCCTAATGCAAAAAGCTGTTAGAGGTCTCTAAGGAAACTGACTCCACATTGGATTTCAGCTGGAAATCTGAAGAGTGGACGCTCGTGAACTGCTGAGGTGGATGCCGGGAAGCTGGGGCTGCTTCAGTAAGACATTTTCCTGGAAAAAGGTGCCACAGCTGAAACTAGCTTGTGACCATATATAAAACATTAATCACTTCTACTGAACACCTGGTTGGCACCATTGCTGGCGCATTGTTCTACTGTATTATTATTATTATCATGATTAAAGACAAACACAGAGGCCCTAAATTAGAATAACACCATAGAGATGAGGAAAAGAATATATTAAATACTTGTTGTTGGGCTATATACAAGGAAAATCTTCTTTTAGAATGTAATCTGTAAAAAAGTAGGTCGACTCAGATTAGTAGATACATTTATTGTGCAAAAGTTACCTTCAGAAAAAACAATGGACCGGTCCAGGAAAAAATGCAGTTGGAAGTATCCCTCAGAGACGTACAGTATGTTGGTCATTTTAGCTCTTCCATTGTCATCTTTTCTCTTTAATTCTCTTTCCTCCTTGATTAATATATGTATTAAATTAACACTTCAAGTTAAATAGTACCAGCAGCCATATCACCCTGTAGCCCAAGACTGGTTGCCCACTGAAGCTAAGCAGGGTTGAGCCTGGTCAGTTTCTGGATGGGAGACCTCCTGGGGAAAAACTAGGTTGCTGCTGGAAGAGGTGTTAGTGAGGCTCACCCTGCTGTATGTGTGGGTCCTAATGCCCCAGTATAGTGATGGGGACACTATACTGTAACAAGCACCGTCTTTAGGATGGGATGTTAAACCAAGATCCTGACTCTCTGTGGTCATTAAATATCCCAGGATGTCCTTTGAAAAAAGAGTAGGGGTGTAAATTTGCCCAGTGGCCTCTGTCCATCATGGCCTCCTAATCATCCCCATATATACTGATTGTCTCCTCTCCACCAATAAGCTGGTGTGTGGTGGGCGTTCTGGTTCAAATTATAGCTGCCGTCGCATCATCCAGGTGGATGCTGCACAATCGTGGTGGTTGAGGAGATTCCCCTTCTATGTAAAGCGCTTTGAGTGCTGAGAAAAGCACTATAAAAATTGAACGAATTATTATTATTGTAAATTGTATGATGCTCAAACAGAATCTAACAATGAAAAATAGTGTAATTTACCTATCCATTAAAGGTATATGTAAGATTTTTGTATTAAAATATCCTAAAACCACTAGCACAGTGTTATATATTTTGATCACTTCTATGCTTACATTATCCCAAATGTTTCCAACAATGTTTAAATCCAGAGAAATTAGCAATTTTACCCAGTGTAACAGTTAAAATTGCATCGCCTGTCAATGGCGCCATGTCTGCGTTATCCTCTGCTTTCTTTTTTTCCTTCCATAGAAACCATGGCAACACAGCAAGTTGCATGAAAAAATGCGGAAGTAGTAGTTGTAGAGTCTAGCACGGCACTCTGTTGTTGTTTCGGACAGTCGTCATTGGACCACAGTTATTCATTATTATTTGCAGAAGGTTCTGTCGCCTAAGATAACTCCAAGAAACATAAATATACTGGTGAATCAAATGAGCCCAGAAAAGTTTTGAACGAAGAGAAATAAAACATTTCCTAACACTGTTTAAGTCTAGTGAACAAGTCTATGGCAGTGTAATACAGTATGTGTTATTGTAAGACAGCCTTTTTGTAAATGCTGTGGGTATCCCATCAAATTGATTTCCATCTGCGGTGGAGGTGAAGACGACAACTCCCATCATTCCACGCTTCTTCAGAGCGCCATCAAGCTATGCCTTTGTTATTGTTTTGAATATGCGACCTCTAGTGGTGAAACTTACATACTGTGCCTTTAATACATTTTGTAAAAATTGTTCATAATACTAATGTACTGAACCTTATAATTGAAGTCCTTATAATTTAAATTCCTTTGGAAGAAAATCAAGTGACTTTGTCTCAGCAAGTCATTCATACATAAGAAAACATTGATCTATTCTAGGCATTCTGAAATGCCATAGCCAAAGCCTGTCATCAAAATGATTGGCTGCTATGACCTCCCAGAAATGTGTGACATTCTGTGTCGCTCCCAGACATTTGCTGCTGATCACTAGCAAACATTGCCCAGTTTGTCAATTTCATTGCGTTTTGTCTGCATACACTAAATCATAACCATAATTTATTGCATTTAATAAATGAACCACAATGGCATTTGCGCCAGTTTCCCCCAGAAGTGACATTTGTTAACACGTGGGATGGTGCTTTATAGTACATTTTATTTGCGATATTCCAACTGTACCAACACAGAAAACGCGTATGTTAATTTACGGTATTTCGTTAGCAATTTTCTTCTATTTGCATAACTGAAAGATGATCACGTGAAGTGCCTGAGCTGAGAGGAATGATCTGGTTGGGGTGTCCTCTGGGTGATTTGTTTTGGCAAGAAGTGCTTCAATGATGCGTGTATGTGGCCGTGGTGTGTCGGCTTGTGGAGGCCACAGAGTGAGGTGGTGTGATGTATTGAGCAAGACTGACCTTGGGAAGGGTCTGGCTCTCACTCCACAATGCTTTGACCCTGCTCTCTCCCCAATGTTGGCTGCCATCATTACGAGTCTACTGAAAAATGACTGCATGGTGCTCTACTCTTTTGTCTCTGTGGATTCACGTTGCTTCGAGGTCTGCTGCATCCTTGCCATGTTTTGTTTGGTTGTGCAAACCTAGCTAGTTCTGTCAGGAACTGTAGTCAGCAGGTCATAAACAGCAGCTGATAAACTGACACACAAATTAAGTTCTTCCAAAATACTCTGACTCCATCTGACATTTTATTTTCGTTCTATTTTGGGCACAACAGTGTCATCCTATTTTCTCAGACTCGTATCCGGTCGGCTTTGCAGTGTCAGAGGAGCAGGCCTCCCCTGAAGCGGCACTGAGCATGGAAGCCTGCTTGGCAAGTGGAGATAGTGGCCGTGTTACAGCGTGGGGTTCACGGAGTCAGCGGTCTGGAGGTTACTTTCATTATCAGTCTCTGTTTGAACATCCTTGGCTCCAACTTAATCTGAGCTGTCACAAATGCTGTTTTTTTTTAACACTGTCACAGAGAACAAAGCCCCATGCCTTGAATTCTGTGACCTGCCTGGTTACAAGAAGATGTTTGTGCAGTCCCTGCTCAACCGTAAACTAAAAGAACTGGCACAAAGGATAGTTCTCATTGTTAAGCCTACTAGTAAGTAGACCTTAAGGTGGAATTAATTCATTAAAATTTTGTAAGAGTAGCCTACTGATTTAGAAATATTCCTGTTCGTGTTAAACATACTGAGCATGAATATTATAGTATGTGAGGCTTTAGTGTGAATGATCATCAGTATAGCTAACTTCGATTGAATTACACTGATTGAAACATGCACTGAACGTGTTGGGGAAAGGCCAATACACATTACTAATAGCATATTTGCTAATATAGAATATTTTCTCTTGATATTCACAGCACACTTATGCTAAATTTGGTATAAAAGGTTTAACTGATGGGTTACTTTGATAAAGGATCTTTCCTATAATATCTATCCAATATAATAAGTTAAATGAAAATGCAAATGTAATTAAAAAAAAACATTGATTAGCATGGGAATAGAAATTACAACCTTGTCTGGACAAGCAAGTGACACTTTCAAAATAACTTTTGAAATGTCTAACCTCAAAAAGTCTCTTTCTACCATTGTGACAAATGATACCTGCCCTGCCTGTCAGGTTTCACTAATTGAGCCTTTTTTAAAATCATTAGCTTGCAAAGCGAGCTTGAAATCCCCATGGTTCAGAACAAATTAGTTGAGGTGTCTCTTCTCTTCAACTTATATTACCATTATGAATTCTTACCATCATTGGTTTTTGCTTTCACAATGAACACATACAGTACCTGCAGTATTCTTAAAGGGGTCACAGACTGGATTATTTTATTATTTTATAATGTTTCCTGGGGTGCCCTTATAATGTTAGTATGATTTTAACATAAAAAAGGTCATTATTTATAAATAAAAGGCATTTGTCCAAGCCTGATTTTAGCCTCTGATTTGAACGCTCTGTTTGAAGGGGCGTGACTAGAGTGTAAATGCCCACTGCTGTGATTGGCTGACATGTTTGCATATGAAATAGCTAGTATTACATGTGGAACTCTCTCTAAAAATTTTACTACGTTTTTTCTATTACAGCTATCGAGATTAAGGAATCGTGAAAAGTATTGATCTATTCCCATCACATGAAAGGTTGCAGTGATGAGCATTGAGCAGATGACAGACAGTCTGTTGATCACGTATGAAAAGATCTTATCATTGCAATGCAATTTCGGCACTCTCACGAATGCTTTCATCAGAGGTGTAAAGTCCAGGGGTCAGAAAGTAAAGTCCTGACATATATTTATTCCACCCATGAACTCAGCCAGCTGATTTCACTAATTAGTTATCTCCTGGCTGAAAAACGCAACTAGCTATTAGCTACTGAGGAGGACTTTTACTTTCTGAACTGAAAATAACAATGCAAACACGATGTAAATACAGTAAGAGCTTTGCTGTACTGTACATTGTAACAGCGTCATGATTTTGTGATGATTGATTTCAACGAGTTTTGGCAAGTGTCCAGATAAACTCGCGCTGTTTGATTGACAGCTTCGGCAATTGGAAAGGGAGCGTTCTTTGATCGCTTTCTTTATATAATTTTAATAAAAGTTGAAATAAGATTATTTTCATCCTACTAAGAGAAACGACGTGAAGTTGATTGTTTAGTCACTGGCTTGATTTACTGATGCATAAGTCAAGTCAAGTCAAGTCATCTTCATTTATATAGCGGTTTTAACAATGTAGATTGTTCCAAAGCGGCTTTACATTGATAATAGGAAAATAAAGTAACAGAGATTGTTTTGGCTTTGTGGCAGCTCTAGAATAAAGTTATTGTCCAGCTAAAGTTAGTTTTGATTGATTCACTTCCGTCGCAACGATCATTAGTTGCTAACACAACACCGTTTTAACAGAAAACTCTTAAGTTCTTTCTGCGCAAACTTTCAAAAACGCGAACCCGTGAGAACATGCACATGTGTATTACGAGTTCAGTCTATAGGTATGCGTGTTTGAATATATGTGCGCAGGCGTGTAGTCCTTCCTTACAAACCAACCCTCAACAAACTACTTGTCTGGCCTTAAAATTTATAATACAGAATTTTTATCGATATATTCAATATAAACAGTATTGAACGATATTTTGAGAGATAATCTGTCTGAACTTGAATAATTACATCAGAAATCACAGATCAGGCATTAGAATAAACATGACTACTCATATGTTTGTGGCGTTGCTGGCAGATCCATATCGTAAAAGTCTGTTTGCAAAGCCTGCATCGAAATTTACCAAATAATCCACAGTGAAATACACCGAATACAAACAAATAATGCACTGCTGAGACATTCACATTGTTGGGAATGCCCTGTGACATCACAAGTCTCCACTTTTTAGATCCTGTCGTTTGCTGGCCTTGGTTTTTGGAATAACAAGAAAGTTTTGAGTTTTGAAACTTAAATGATATTTTTATAGTATAACGAACTCTTAAATGTCAAAGGATCAAGGAACATTTGAATTCTCAGTCTATGACCCCTTTAAGATTGCCATAATTAGCTGCATGCATCTCATTTTTCAAACTTAAACTGAGCATTTTTGTGATCTAAACAGCACACACTGACTTTTGGCTTCAGGCTGAGAGTCTGCTTTACTGTCTGATTGATTCAGACATTGTTTCATCTTGACTGTCTTCTATATAAATGTTTTAAGACATACTGTTTTACAAAAAGCACTACAACTGAGCTTAGGGTTTAGGTGTATTGTCATATGATGGTTTTAAATGTGTCATGGTGATTTTTTTTCTTTTCTTTTTGTGAAATGATACTGATACTGATAGATGTGGATAAAGAAAACCCCTCAAGATTGTATGCTATGAAAAATAACCTAATTTTCTCTATTAAGTCAAATCTAAGTATGATTTTCTGGCAGGAATGCTATTGTTGTTGCCATGATGAATACAGCAGAGAACAGAGTGAATGCACTCCATAGAGAGTTAGAGACACAGGTGTCAGATAATGGCTGCTAGGCTGGGAATCACAGAGATGTTTCTTTTGTTGATTTGGACATGTTCCCTGCATGTAGAGCCATCTTCACATTTTGTATCATTCTCCCTTAAAATAATAGTAAGACTAGCATACACTGTGTTTTTATCATAGGCAGAGGGTGAACCTTTCAAGATAAAGCTATGAGGTCAAGAAGTTAGAAGTGTGTCCATCCAGTCAAGTCACCTTTTATTTATAGCACTTTATACAATACAGATCGTTTCAAAGCAGCTTTACAGTGATAAACAGTACAATAACGATTCAAAGACGCAAACAAAATTTAACTCGGCTCTATAGTAAGACGATAGTAAACAGTAATTATTCAGTTGAAATCAGTTAAGTGTTGATTCATTTCGGTTCAATAACTGTAAAGTTCATCAATTATGAAATTAGTTCAATTCAGCTATAAAGCAGCTCAGCAGAAAACAGTGATGTCATCATCCAGGTACACTGTAAAAAATGATCGTAATTTTAACGGTAAAAGACTGTAAAAATGCTACAGTGAAAAACTGTTAATTGGTTAACAGAAAGTTTCTGTACTATATACAGTAAATAACTGTGATAGATCTAATGGTACATTTAATGTAATTTTACTGTAAAATACCGTTAAAATACAGTTTTTGAAAGTGAAAAAGAACAACTCATTTTATAATTTACAGTGAAAAACCGTAAATTGACATTCCCACAATTCCCTGTGTGACACTTCACATTTGATGTATTTTTGTTGAAATAACTATGTTTCTTCATAGTTTTCTTCGTTTTTTCTAATCAGTTATGTACATTAGGGTTTTATGTTACATTTAATGTTGTTAAATTAATGTTTATTGCATTTTTAAAATTTCATGTGTTACCATGATGGTGTTTAATGTTTGTGTGAATGACACTGTGCAGCTTCTATATATTAGTATTAACTTTCTTGTGGAAGAGCTGCTTGTGATGAGCTTTGATTGATCATGTGACTCTCATCACTGCTGTGATTGGTGGTTATCAGTGTATTACAATGGTACAAAACAGATATTAATACTTCAATAGGACGGTAAATTCACATTATATCAGATAATATAAAATATGGTTTATTACTGTAAATTTTAAGTTAAGTCTGTAAAACCAATAACGTTGCTACCGTATTTTTGACGGTAAACTTCTTTTAATTTTTTACAGTGTAAGTTGAGTTCTTGTCCAATAGTGTCAGTGCAGTCAAATCAGTAATATTGATGAATATTAATATCCATGCCTTAGAGATTTTTTTAAACTCATTAAAAATACATTTCCTGTCATATTTTGCATATTCCTTCCCATAGAGCCAATCTATGCCATTATTCCACACTTTGAGTGTTATTTTTCACAACTTGATTATTGAAACTTGCTTCTCGGACCAACCTTGACATCCTCAGTGCTGCTGCCTGACTTGTTTCTTCATCTTAAGAATTTCATGTACGGTAACTCAGTTGGCAGCAGAAGTAAGGTACCCAGTGTCACCTGTAGAGATTTTATGTGCGGTAATTTAGCCAAGTATGTTGTTCAGTTGTTAATGAGAAGATCCTGGTCTTGTTCCCTGGAGGTTTTTGTTTTTACTATTGTGATTCTCTTCTTCGAAATCCGTTCTTCAGGAGGGCTTACATGTGGTTTGGGGGAAAACTAATGATCTGCCCGGTCAAGTCTTTGGACCTTGACTCGTAGATGCAGTGCAGGTCGCATTTTTTTTCCTGCTGAAGCGATAATGTTGCCTTTGGTGTTTTATGGCTTTTTTGGTAATAAGAAGCAAATATACTGCTACGATGACAAGAGAGTATGGGCACAGCATCCAAAAATACATAATTCTCAGTATACCTTTTTTGTACACCCTAATTATTATCATAAGCATGCGTCTATTAAAACACAATTTTATATCACTACTCTACCAGAACAACGACTGATCAAATACTCTTATTCTACTGTTTTCATGTAAACTACTTTTCCTGAGAGATTTCTGGCCAGTAATTCTTCTTGGTGATATATTCTCTGATGTTTTTCTCTATAAAAAGATTTTTTTTATTTTAGATGCTTAATGGAAAGAATGAGTGGAACTTGTTTATGATAAACTCTGTTTAACTGTCCAGATTCTTGTGCTGAGGATTTAACGGAGCTGTGTGAGAAGAGTCAGGTCAGCAACTTTATTTAAATGAAAAATAGAAATGGAAAAAATAATTTAAAGCCCAGACTCCATGGTGTTGCTATGGAAATAAAGATATCTATGGTAATAAAGATATCATCAGAGCATAAGGGAATTCTGTGTTCAGTCCTTTGTGTTGTTTTAATATTTCCCATAATGCCACTTCATTTGGTTCACTAATCCACAGCAATCTGGTCTCTCTCCTGCCACAATCATTTATTAACCCTTGTTTATTTTTCAGAATTAAAAGGAGTTATTAGTTTGTGTTTGGTATTTTTGCTAATTAGCTCTAAATGTCAAAGTTTACTTATCACAGTCAGTTTATATAATCAACTGAATGGCTTTAAGGCAGTATGTCTGTATATACAGACAAATTAATAAGGCATACATTTAAGTAATACAGTTAGACAAAAGTAAGTTTTGATTTGATATTCAATAACATACTGTTTAAAATAAATGTGCAAATGTAATATTCAAAGTTTATAAGAACATTAAAGTTCTTATTAACAGTAGTTGAACACATACATACATGTACCCCCCCCCCCCCCCCCCCCTCTCTCTCTCTCTCTCTCTCTATCTCTCTCTCAAAACACTCGTTGATCCCTGAGGTGGTCTGCAGCCAGGCTAGGTGAGAAATTATAGCAGTGTCAGTTATTTTTACTCTGACTCTTTTTATAGCATGTTTTAATAAATCTTTTGGGCCATCTTCAGGAGACCAAATGAGGGGGAATTCTTCATCACGGCTTTTAGACTATATGAATGATCACAAATTATTAAAGAATAATTCATATAGGAAAGTCTGGCTATTTTTGTCAGAAGAGTGTTTGTTGGCATTTCTCGAGGTCTTGGAAGATCGCAGGGTTTCAGTTAAGTTTGAATTTGCAAATTTGGTTTTCTTGACCAGATTTGAAGATTAGTGACCCTTGTCTTGGAAACAAAAACTTTCTCTGTATTATCAGTATTTATGTCTTGCTTTCCAGTTTTTTTAATATTTTTGCTGGAAACAAGACAAACATATTGAATAATATTCACAATATGAATCCATAATGTAACTTTCACTCATCTGCTACCCTGGAGAGTGTTTTATGTACTTTACATAAGTACATAAATCACTCTCCAATTGTTTCTTTACTGATTCCATACAATTCTTACACTCAGTCAATTAAAAGTTTTGTGTGTGGATCTGTGGAACCAGTGTAAGTAAAGTGCTAATCAGCCAGAAAACCATATATTTTCTGTTATCTTAGAGCTGCTAATTAACAGTTATGAAAACTTATGAAAAATACATTTTTCCGCCTACCCTTGGGTGACATGATATTGCAGTTTGTTTGCATGACAGCAAGTCAAACTGTGACCTAGAGCCGTGAGTTCTGAAGTGACGCATATCAACCAGGTGTAAATTAATTAACTTTAAGACAGAAAGTACCTGATGAGTTCTATATTAAGAGTCTCTTATGATTTGATTGTTTTAGTTTGGTGAATGTGTGAGTTGTCCTGTCATAGAAACTTATGAGACGTAGACAAACATAGTGTTTGCCAATTTACACTAAGAGTTAAGGTTTATGTTAATTTAGAAATGTTTTCTATGCCAGAATTCTGTATGGAGATTGAATATTCTTAAAGAATCAGTTAATTGAAAAATAAAGGTTTAGTCAGGATGACTTTAGTGGAGGAAAATCATCAAACTCAGTCTATACTTTGGATATTTTATTTAGAATGCAAAAGGTAGTGGATACTCTAGTCTAAGCAATAACTTGCTGCATTTACATACTGTGTGTACTTTGATTGATGTCAAAATGTCCTTATCAATGTTAAAACTAAACGTTTTTATGCCTTTTCATCTTTATGTGTTCAGCTTCATTTCAGCCTCCTGAAACTCAAAATTAGTTATTTAGCAAAATCAAGTTATTTGCCATATAAAAGGAATACTAATCTGGGTTGTTAAGTCAAAAAGTCTAAAATTATTCCATGTGACTATACTCTGAATCTTTTAAAGCCATATATTTGTGAGAGGAATGGTACATAACTTAGGTAAACTTATTAACTGAAAATGCCTTTCTGTTCAGTTTGTGATGCACATGAGACCTTTCATTTCCATTCAGCTCATTACCATCGAAAAAGAAGGAAGAGAAGAATCATCTGTGCATAACTTAACTGGTTTTGTATGCAACGTGAACACACCAGGTATCTAAGTGTGAAAAGTAATAAGTTTGAGAACTATAGGGCACATACTTTAACTGTGATTATCATAACGAAACAGTAGCTTACTCTTTTCATATTTTTTTCAGATTTGTGGTGCTTCAATAATGACGGCAATTTGTGTGGAGTGCTAAAAACAAACCATAAATTTAGAATATTCACATGAACAAAAACTATTTAATCTTGTAAAAAAACAACAATTTTGTGCACTTAAAAGCCTGTTGACATCATTAGTGATTTCAACATTGCACAACACAGAAAGGAAGTGGCCTTTCATGTCAGCAACAGAATTCCCGCATGTGTGTTCATATTTTTTCATGTTTTAGACTGAAATTTTAAACTGAAAGTTAATTCTATTTTTGGTCATAAATCAATGTTTCATTATACTGTTTTTAAGCGACAGCAATGTGAACACCTGTTAAATTTGATAGTAAATTTATTTTAAGAAAACCGAAAAGACAGCAAGGCAAAGGAAGATGCTAATGAGGTAAAAATATCACTATAAATTGTGAGCTTTTTTAAAACCCCAGTTAAATCCACTTTAAATTGGAGTAACTTATAAATAGTCATTGAATCTTCAAAGTTAATTTGTGGATCTCCCACACAAGCTCTATAGAGGTAGCCTGGCAAGCCAGACCTACATCAAGATCAAGACTGAACGCGAGCTAATGAAGCTCCGGTTCCTGGGTCGTCCAGCAGCAGCTTATTTGCATTTAAAGGGCACACACTAAAACAGCGCGTTTTTCTGAGCCCCAAAAAATGACAATTTAAACATGCTGTAAAAAATGATCTGTTGGGTATTTTGAGCTGAAACTTCACATACACACTCTGGGGACATCAGAGACTTATTTTACATCTTGTGAAAAGCGGCATAATACAGGACCTTTAAGGACCTAGAGTTTCACGATCTAAAGTTTCATGACATAACTTTGTATTAACAATAACAACATTGTTCTGCTGTATATTGTGGCATTTTGTCACAGTCCAGAACTGTAGTCACTTGAAAGATCAATATCAGCAGCTGTTTTACTCATTCTTACTTTGTTCCAAAGCTGCTTACTCATTTACTGTCAGTATTTACTATATAGTTCACTATATGAGGAACGAGTAAGTGAAGAGTGAATGTAATCGAAATAGCTCCAGATAAGATTGCACTTTGTATGATGTTATATATGTCATTAAAATAAGCTGCATTTACACTGCAGGTCTTGATGCCCAATTCCGATTCGTTTAACTGACCAATTTTTTTTGACGTCCATCTTACATCTTCTTTTAAAAGTGACCCATATCCAATATCTGATTTTACAATATGCACTTGGCGAAACAACCCAATGTAGACGTACTGACCCGGAAAAGGAAGTAAAAAACGGTTTGATTTGCATTGGACACAGACAAAATGATAATAAAAGCTTTTGCTTTCCGTACTATCTTTAAAGGTAAGAAAACCATTGGTAGAAAAAAGGGGCACGCCCTTGTTGCAGCCAGGGCATTGAAAATAGTCATGTGATCGTGGTTTGTCTCCACCTGAGTTGATGTCATTCGCCACCGCCACTTTTTCAATGACGTATGACTCGCACTGACAGGACAATACCCGATCTGACCACTTACATGGCAGACGCAAATGCACATATTCAATTTATATCAGATTTATTTCCATGCATGAATGAGGCCTGACACCGATCTCATAATGTCAGAATCCATGTGCCGTTTTCCTGCCTACATGTTCATTGGTCATATCCGAGCTGTGCCACATGGGAGGAAGAAATCAGAATTGGGTTACTGTAATGTAAATGCGGCCATAGAGACTTCAACATGTCAAGTTTGTAGTTGTAAAGTTATTTTGGACAAGAAAAGGCTTTGTCTATAAAGTGAAACACAATTCCGTATGTATATTCTTTTAACAAATGTGTTTAACATAGATGATGACTTTTCATGATCTATAGCAGGCAGCTTTTATACTGTAACAATAGCATTTGACAAATAAAAAGCCATAGCAACTCTAAAGGACTTGCTCTTGTGGATGTCATTGTTCTTGTATTGGTCTGAATCACAGGGCCACAGGATAAGAGATGGTGACACAAAAGATAAACATGCACATCAATGTTTATGTACTTGTTATTAAAGGAGCATGTAGCCATAGGCTCTATGCACTCTTGTCATTCTAGAAAGGACATGGGGATACTGAGAATAGAGAAAGAGACAGAGAGAGCTAGAGGCTGAGAAAAAGGAAGCAATCAGAATAAGAGTCACTGGAAACTGTGCCAGCAGGGATATATTATAATAAGGGACTAAACCCAGGGTCATGAGCGGATGTGAGCACTGAGCATGACTGTCAACATTTGCTCTGAGTGTTTTAACGTGCATTTCAGTATTCTGGTTTTGTAAGGACACAAGGCTTAATGTATATAAATAATAGGGTTGTGCGCTATTTAGAATTAAATCGAGAATTTACTTTTTAAAATCCCATTCAACTTCTTGATTTTGAATTGTAGTACCTTAGGAAGTTCCTTAACATTAAAATTAATTTGAATCAAAAGAGATTCATATAACCCCAATAAGCATACTTTAAATGCATATTTTTTTTAATTATAAACCTAACAGAAAAAAGTTTGTGAACATGATTATTAAATTAGGATTTTTGCCCAGTACGTTAAATTATTATGTTTTTATTTTGGGTGAACTACTTCTATAATTATTCCATCTTCTTTGGCACACCATATGTTGCAGCCCCCTGCACAGGAAATATCCCTAATGCAAGATATAATCCTCACCGATGAATGGAAGAACTTCGAGGCAGGGTGTCCACTTTATAATGAATCAGACCCTGAGTGTATGAACCATGTGTGGGGATTTATTGTGCATGTAAGGTAAATGGATTCACTGAGAAATCCAGTGGTGCCACTGCTGTCTGAGCTGTTAAATAGATAATTGCCAGTTATTTAATGCAACTGGTTTTTAAGTACAATTTGAATTATGCAGCATTTGTCACCAGAGCTTAATGTTTTAACTTAAATGGTGCTTCCATTGCTAGGATGGTTTTTTTTTTTTTCTTCACATGCCGATTTAAGCATGATTGTGAATCATGCAATACTGGATTCAATCCATTTGATTGCATTACTGTTAAGACATTCTAGGTGTGTTTAAAACATTTTGGCCTGGTTTCACAGACAGGGCTTAGATTAAGCCAGGATATGGCCTTAAATTTAAACGTGCCTTATTAAAAAAAAAAAAAATCATTACTGGTGTGCATCTTGAGACAAAATAATGGCACTGACATCTTTTAACACGTTGGAGGTTTGTCAGTACAAGTTGACAATTAGGTTGACTGAAAAGATTTTTCAGTTAAAACAGCTCAAGCATGCATTTTAGCCTGGGACTAGGTTTAAGCTTTTTCTGTGAAACCTGGGGTCAGTATACATAATTCAATTTCAATGCATGACAAAATACTGAAATATGTCTGTCAGCCAAATCACTTGTGTATAGCAAGAGGGTAGATAAAAAAAAAAAAAAAAGCAAGGACAAGAAAATGTGATCCTCACATTGTGATCTAAACTGCTGAATCACTCAATATTGGACTGACTGCAATGTTGCTTATGCTTGAAAGCGTGACTACTGTATTATGGGTTTCTTTGCACCTCATTTTCTATTACTTAATTAAGCAGCATGTAGTACTTTCAGTGGTGATTTTTCAGGCTGAAACAACATTAGGTTTTTTTTTTTAAAAGACACAGGAAGGACATTTACTCTTGTTTGATTGATTGCAGCTTTCAGTTTTTGCTCTCAGATCAGTGGCAATATCTTTGTCTCTGGCCTCAGACGTGACATGCATGAGGCATTTAGCATGTGATGAGATTTTATTTGGGGTTTTACCAACAAATTGTCACAAATACATTTTTTAAATTTCATTTTTTATTTTTTAATTAAATGTTTTTGTTAATATTTTATTTATTTATTTAGGCTTCCATTGGCTCCCTCTTTTTGTAACTATGAACGTGATGTTGCTGATGAAAATATTTGAGTTTTTATTTAGGTATTTATTTGTATGCTATTTTGAAAGATATTTGGTATATTGGCTAACCATGTTTTTTTTTTTTTAAACCTAAGCAAATCCAATTGTGCTTTTGTGTAGAAATTTGTCTGCAAACACGATTCATATCTTATTAGCATTACAGAGAGAAAGCAGGCAGCTCTTGAGATTATGTTGTCTCACAAGGCTTTTGCAGAGCAGGTGCAGTTTCAAGCACCCCATCCAAATCCATAAAGAAAATCTCGAACCGCTCAGGTGTTCATAACGTTAGGGAGAGCTGTGGGGGGACCTACTCTTTGATATAACCTAAAATCACACTTCAGTTATTTTTAATATCCCAATCACACCCTACCCAGATGGACATAATTACAGACTGGTTTATTTTAACTGAACCTTGCCTGGCGTTTTCGCTGTGTGCAGCTCTGAGATAAAGGATAAAGGATTGCCCCTCGCGCTGTGTCAGCCCAGTGACCCATCAGCAATTTCAGATTGCCTTAATGTGAAAATCTCCTCATCTGCTTTAATTACCACCTTACAGTGGGACGTCTACAATTACTCCTGTAATCATAGAGGGGTCCGCTGGAGCTTAGACCCTGCTGCTCGACTCAACGCAAAATTCTGTCTAATTGTGTCGCTTACCTGGTTTAAGCATATATAAAGCTTACTGTTTGCCTTGAGAATATAAAATAATGCTTTGGAATTTAAAAGTGTTTTCCTTTAAATGTTTATCAGTGCTACAATGATTTATTTAAACTAAGGTGGTTTTCTAGTGTAAATTTCATGCTGTCACTCTAGATTGTCACATTTAGCTTCATATGTTTCAAACAATCATAACGGTCACCCTCAATAAACTTCTAGTTACGGCTTATTAGTTAGTAAGGTAGTTGTTAAGTTTAGGTATTGAGTAGGTTTAAGGGATGTACTGTAGAATATGGTCATGCAGAATAAGGCATTAATACATGCTAATAAAGCAATTAGTTAATAGTGAGAATTGGACCCTAAACTGAAGTGTTACCATAATTTTTAATACCTTTATTAACTTATTAAAGAAAACAGTATTAATTGAAAAAATGCCATTGTACTGTACTGTATCTCTTTTGGCATGTCATATTAACAACCTGTCAAATAGTTAGTCTGATAGTTAGTTAGTCATTTGTTTGCTAATTGGACATTCATGGCTTGTGCTGTGTTTGTTTGCTACGTTTAAGAGCTTTAAAAAGATTATAGCTGACAATGCTCACAAAAGTTTCCCCAACCAGGATTTAAATGATTGTTGCACATTTTTTTCTTCTTCACACCTAGTTGTAGTCTAGGGGCCTGTTTATAGTCATTTGGATAATATGTAAGTGTGTATCCAAAATGTATTGTCCAAATCTGGGCACAGACATAATGTATAACAGCTGGGTATGGGTTTATACCACATCATCTTCTGTGTCCAAGCTACAAATGGCCACACAGAGACTTTTAGAGCTTATTTAATAGTGCAGTTTTTGCCAGAGAGCCACTGAAATTTCTCAGCACAAGATAGAAAAACTGTGTTTTTTTGTTTTGTTTTTTGCCATCAAACAAAGAAACACTTAACTTTTTTTGCCCCCACCACACCCACCAGCCTACCAAAAAGGATAGCTTCTTTCTGTGCCTTTATTTAATTGGAGTTTTGAAAAATCCCAGCTTGTGTTAGAATTGGCATGCAAGATCGGATCTGGTTACAAATTACACGCATACAAAAGCAATGAATTTCAATCACCTTTCCTGTCTGCTTTCCAGATTGGCTGCGTGTCAGACCACCGCAACGGCCGTCCATACATGTCAAATGATGTGGATGTTCACGGGAGAACATTATTCACTGGTCCTTCATAACTCAATCATTAAATAAATAATAAAATAAAAACCAAGCCAAAGAACAGCGTTTCTTCTGACAGAAAGAGAATGTGTAAAACTCAGTTCAGCAAAAGCATTGGCACATCAGGCGTCACTTTGAATGGTTTTTGACTTGCGTGTGTTATTTGGTGCACGCGTGTTTGTCGCAGTCCGTTCAAGGTGACTGACGCACAATGTGAGCGGTCACAGTGTGCCGAAACATCTAATAGGTAAGAGAGAGCCATTAATCCCATAGTTCAGTGCACTGTAGCTAATTGTCATAGTATAATTACCTCCATGGACAGGAATACAATTTTGTAGATATGCAGGATATAATGGGGTGGTTATTGAGGATATAAAACATTTATTCTGCTTGCTTCCTCACTACTTTTACACATTTTAAATAGCAATAGGGGTCTGGAAACAAATGAAAAAGAACTCAAAAGATGACATTCACAGTGTGTGATCCACACCATATATCACAGACGAAGTAACTCGCATGAAATGAGATATTATGTAGCGCAAACAAACCACCCACGCTTTCTTCAACCGCACACATTTCCTCAGCCGAATGTCCATTATGTGGACCTTATTAGCTTTGATTAGCTCCACTGATTCAGGACAAATGATCGGATATCGAAGGTCTGTTACATTAATGTCAGCTAAATCAAAGTGTCAGCTGCAGCTGTACGTCAGGTAAATGGGTGAGAAATTGTGTATCTCTTGACACCCCCACCCCCACTAGCCTGGTTACATCATTATTGAGTTTTTGCTGCTGAAAAGTCACTCAAATATTAGTGTAACATTATGCATTCCAGTTCTCATTAATGCTTCATGCAAACAAGGGCTTTAAAATCAAAACAAGCTTGTGATGAAGACAATTTGCTGTCAGGAAACTGTATTCCACAGAATCCGCCTAATGTGTGTGTACTTAGGAGCCATCAGCTGCGGATTGTTTGCAGGAGGAATGTTTATGGGTTTTGGTGAAATCCCAGAGGCAATATATTTTGACATTTTCCACAGAAAATGAAGACGAGAGACGATATCAAAATTCAATTCGAAATGTGCTTAGATTTGATTGTAGTTTACCGTTTTGTTACTTTTCTTATTTGATGGCGGTAGACAGTTTAATAGGTCTAGAAGAAAAAAAAATCCTACTGAATTAAATGTGAACCTTGAAATTTATTTAGTTTTTCTTCCCATTTTAGTCAACCCAATATTATAAAACAAATGCCTTTTAAGCTGACCACAATCATTACACAGTCTTCTGTATTAAACCCAGGCAGGCAATTTTATTTTATTTTTGTTATTAAAAATTTGAACAAAGAAGCAAATTACAAACAATAGGACACATACAATAGAAAAAAATATTCTAATTAAATAAACTTTAAGTTTTTCAGGTACAATAGCATAGGTTTATTTAACATGTAGTAAGAAATACTACCGAAATTGAATAATCAAATCTAAAAATTAAAAATCTGTATAGTCTTCACTGTATGAATTAAATATAAACTGATTCATATTAAAGATAAAAAAGTGATTCCGTCAAAAGCATTGAGTGTTTTTTATTTATTTATTAACATTAATGAAATGGATGGCAACAGTTTATGAGCCGGTTTACACTGAATTCGAGATCGCATGATGTGAGAGGTGGCATCTGAGCCCGTACTCCGGCTGTGTCCGTCAGCGCGATCACCGCATTGAGTCCTTGTTCGCGGCTTATTGTGATTAACGTCAGTAACTTTTAGTACTGTGGAGTTTAATAAGTGTAACACTTAAGAAAATCGATTTTGGAAATTTGTGAATCGATGCAAATCGGTAGAAGATAGATTCGCGATTCAAATATTAAACTTGGCCATATTCCCTTAAAGGTACAGTATTTGGAAGAATACCAGGCCCTGAGCTCTGCCTGCGGGGTATGAGGTTTCTGGCCCTAAGGAATAGAGTCTCAAGAGCCGCTGGTGCGTACCATCTACGACAGGGAATTGTGACTCTGGATGTCAGCTGTTACGGCATTTATTCCTTCAGCATGGTGGAGTGGGTATTTGTTCCTCATAAGCGTCCTAGGATGCACTGTGAGTTCCCATTCGAAAGGGAACGTCTCGGGCTACGAATGCAACCATGGTTCCCTGAGAAGGGGAATGAGATACTGTCTCTCGTTGCCATATTTCGGAAATGCTTGTCCACGTCTCTTTCATACAAAAGACGTTGTTGACGTACTACAGGCACCCTTTTATACTATGGTCGCACCGGTAGTGACGTCATAGGCTGTCACCAGCCAGTGCTATTGTTGCGTTTAGACACATGCTTTAGACACCGGTCATGCTGGAGGCGTTCCCCCAAAGGATCCTAGGATGCAGTGTATCATTCCCCTTCTCAGGGAACCATGTTTACATTCGTAACCCAAGATTTTTTTTCCCCCCTATTCTTTTCTTTTAAAATGTTCTTCTGCAACGCTTACTCTGTGAGCCAGCCCTCATCTTACATGTGGAAAAACTGTTTTTATTTATTCATGTCATGATGAGTGGATTTTGCAGTTTGTGCCACTTTGCATTTCTCACACCGTTTCATGCTGATGCGCCTCTGCAAACATGAGCCCCAAAATGAGGCTTAATGCTGCTTTTCTCTCCTTGTCAGCCCCCCTAGTACCTCAGCTCGGCCAGTTCCCACTGTGTTAAAGCTGCCTGAAAGCTTTTAATATTTCTCCCTCTGTTTGCAGCTTCGGCTCTAATGGCTGAATGACTGTAGGGACCAAAGCTCAGGAAATCTGCCGCTCTGCTTATAATGAGAGCGGATCAGATCAATCGCCTCTGCTTTTCTCTGTCAGCTTGACAACGGGCCTCAATAGAGATTAGCTTCTCAGTGGTGTCACCAGAAATATGTGAGGACGTCTTGTTTACCCTGGTGTTTTTTTTCTTCCCCTTTTCCCTCCCGTAATTTCCGGCATTTTCTCACTGTATTGTCTGATTTTGTCTTTTCGCAGACATATCGAATGGGCCTGCTTTTCTTTGGTCTCACTTTGGATGAGGCTGTCGATTGGGAATGTGTAAAGTGAAACTTTTTTTTTTTTTTTTGTGGTTGCAATGGTAAAATCCATTCTTAAATGGCTCTGCTATTTCTGTCTTGTATTTTTGTCAATGCTTAATTTAAAGGGACATTTCACCCAAAAATGTATGTTCTGTCATTATTTACAATATGTTATGTTATTAAAAACATTATTTTTTTTACTTAAATTTTTCTATGGAACACACGTTATCTGGGACATTATTTCATTTGAGTGACGAATAAGTGAAAATGCTTGTTATTTAATAATATAATTTTTTTTGTTAATTAATTAATAATATGTATTTAATAATTTAATAATTTAATAATTTTTGTATGGCTATGCATTTAAAATACTTTATGATGCTAGGTAAAAAAAAGTAAATTTAAAGTCACCATGAAATATATTATATTATAATGTACATCTGGGTGAAACAGATTAATATGCAAAGAAAAAAGTTAAAATGTAGTAGTTGGTTCCATCCATTGGTTGCTGATTGGATGTAGGCAGATCTGAATGCTATTATAAGAAAAGGGCAGGGTAAGGGTATATAAGGATGAAATGATTGAAGAAGTCTGGCATACATGTTGTTTCAAAAAAGAAATAGAGAAACATACATGGATGAATAAAATCAATAACATGCATTTAGAAAATGCCAATAAATCATTATTGTTAATCGATTTGTCTTCAAAAGCTGAATGTCCAAGCTACTCTTTTCCATACAATAAAAGTGAATGGTGATTATGGGGGTCATAAAATTTTTAGTGTCTAGGATAAAAAAATAAAATAAAATTCCATACACAAATTTATTGAATTGCTTCAGAACTTGGGATGTACTGTAAGAGTCATATGGACTACTTTTCTGACATTTTGTATGGTGCCTTTTGGGATCATGGCTGTCCCTGGCCCCCATTTACTTTAATTGTATGGAGGAGAACAGATTGAAAACTACTACTTTTTTCACAGAAGAAAGAAAGTAAGTCATACAGGTCTGGAACAACATTAAGGTGATAAAATGACATGATTTTAATTTTTGGGTGAACTGTCCCTTTAAGTTGGAACATCTCCTGAGTATCGACATGATTTAAGTGATTGCATTTTACTTGTGGTTGATCACATTCTCTTTCTCTACCTCTTTTCGCCACCTTAATCCTAATATCAATCCTTTCTTCTAACTTTCTCCCTTGGTGTTAGCAGACTAAATCAATTAATCATTCAAAGAGGTCAATCCTATAAAGGATGGGCTGTAAAGGTTGTCTCTGAGGTCCATGTCTTAACTTGAATCCATGTCATGACAAACCTTGTGTGAAGAGAGCACGTATCAAGCAAGAAACTGTGTCAGTTTAGAAAATCACTTAATTTTATTACTAAATACCTTGTATGTTCCTTGGTGCCTGCAAAACCCGTTTGCTTCGGAGTCTTTTAAATTGGAAGCACATTTACCCCAGCTGCTGTCGGATGTTAACTATAGGCATCCAGCCACCATCCTGCAACCTACGTACGATTTGAGCAATTTGGCTCATTAGCAAGTGTATTTTAGCTGCATTTGAATTAAGAGACTTTGTGTGTGTGATATCTTACCCAGAATAGGCGAAGGTGACATAACCATAACACATTCCATTTCAGTGCCCAACTTCAAAATATACATCACACACATTGCAGGATAACTTCATTAAACTCTGAATTTACAAAGTGCAAACATTCTGATAAACAATCTGTACCTTATCTCATTAAATTAAAGTAATTGATTTTTGTGTGTGTATATGTTCTCTGTCCTAAGGGAACTGAATTTAAGTAGACTGAATTAATTTGCAATTACAGGGAAGTCTGTGCACTTCAGGACTCAATTATGTCCTCTTTTTCAAACCATCAAAGGCATGGCAAGTCTAACTTTTTGTGTAGAGTTATGCCGTTGCCTCTTTAGACATGAGTGGTGCGAGTCTTCAAAGAGAAACATACAGTGAGGAAAATAAGTATTTGAACACCCTGCTATTTTGCAAGTTCTCCCACTTGGAAATCATGGAGTGGTCTGAAATTGTCATCGTAGGTGCATGTCCACTGTGAGAGACATAATCTAAAAAAAAATATCCAGAAATCACAATATATGATTTTTTAACTATTTATTTGTATGATACAGCTGCAAATAAGTATTTGAACACCTGTCTATCAGCTAGAATTCTGACCCTCAAAGACCTGTTAGTCTGCCTTTAAAATGTCCACCTCCACTCCATTTATTATCCTAAATTAGATGCACCTGTTTGAGGTCGTTAGCTGCATAAAGACACCTGTCCACCCCATACAATCAGTAAGAATCCAACTACTAACATGGCCAAGACCAAAGAGCTGTCCAAAAACACTAGAGACAAAATTGTACACCTCCACAAGGCTGGAAAGGGCTACGGGGAAATTGCCAAGCAGCTTGGTGAAAAAAGGTCCACTGTTGGAGCAATCATTAGAAAATGGAAGAAGCTAAACATGACTGTCAATCTCCCTCGGACTGGGGCTCCATGCAAGATCTCACCTCGTGGGGTCTCAATGATCCTAAGAAAGGTGAGAAATCAGCCCAGAACTACACGGGAGGAGCTGGTCAATGACCTGAAAAGAGCTGGGACCACCGTTTCCAAGGTTACTGTTGGTAATACACTAAGATGTCATGGTTTGAAATCATGCATGGCACGGAAGGTTCCCCTGCTTAAACCAGCACATGTCAAGGCCCGTCTTAAGTTTGCCAATGATCATTTGGATGATCCAGAGGAGTCATGGGAGAAAGTCATGTGGTCAGATGAGACCAAAATAGAACTTTTTGGTCATAATTCCACTAAACGTGTTTGGAGGAAGAAGAATGATGAGTACCATCCCAAGAACACCATCCCTACTGTGAAGCATGGGGGTGGTAGCATCATGCTTTGGGGGTGTTTTTCTGCACATGGGACAGGGCGACTGCACTGTATTAAGGAGAGGATGACCGGGGCCATGTATTGCGAGATTTTGGGGAACAACCTCCTTCCCTCAGTTAGAGCATTGAAGATGGGTTGAGGCTGGGTCTTCCAACATGACAATGACCCGAAGCACACAGACAGGATAACCAAGGAGTGGCTGTGTAAGAATCATATCAAGGTTCTGGCGTGGCCTAGCCAGTCTCCAGACCTAAACCCAATAGAGAATCTTTGGAGGGAGCTCAAACTCCGTGTTTCTCAGCGACAGCCCAGAAACCTGACTGATCTAGAGAAGATCTGTGTGGAGGAGTGGGCCAAAATCCCTCCTGCAGTGTGTGCAAACCTGGTGAAAAACTACAGGAAACGTTTGACCTCTGTAATTGCAAACAAAGGCTACTGTACCAAATATTAACATTGATTTTCTCAGGTGTTCAAATACTTATTTGCAGATGTATCATACAAATAAATAGTTAAAAAATCATACATTGTGATTTCTGGATTTTTTTTTTTAGATTATGTCTCTCACAGTGGACATGCGCCTACGATGACAATTTCAGACCCCTCCATGATTTCTAAGTGGGAGAACTTGCAAAATAGCAGGGTGTTCAAATACTTATTTTCCTCACTGTAGATGTTTTAAATATTTTTCTCGTTTGAAACCAGTGTGTCATCATTACATTGATTTGTCACGATTTAAATGAGTTATGTTTTTTTATGTTGTTTTATACTGCAGTGTTCCTTCACTACGGCGTTTTCTCAGAAAAAGTATTTTTATTAAAGGTCACACCTACATGCACACAATATGGCCAAGTAATTAGATGACATTAGAACATTCATTCTACAACTGCCATTAACCTTCACTGTGATTGACACTTACCTATGGTAAACAGAATCAGTCTTGTGTTAATTATTCATCAATGTTTTCAATTAAAAAGCTATTTAACTGCAAATTAAGGAGAAGCAAGCATTTTTTTTTTTTTTTGTCCTTGTTGCATAACACCTGTATTATGGATAATCATGAAAAGACATTTTATACAAAATTGCTAGATTAAATCAACTGTCACATTCTTAATGGGATAAAAACAAAAAACATCAGTCCATATGGTTGTTTAACAAGCGCACTGTGAAGGATTTAGTCTTATTGTTATTTACTGTCCTTATCTAAACTTTTCATCTCTATGTTTGGCAGAAAATGAGCTGGAAAATGACTTCGGGGAAACAATAATACAGGCTTTGAGTGGGGTCTTTTTTTGCATTTCGGATGATCAAAGTATGGCTGAGCGAGTGCTGGGCTCAAGAGAGAATTAAAGGACGTGCAGTAGCAGGCCGTGTAGAAAGGGTTTCAACCAAGAAGATGCATATTACAAAACGCTGGGCAGTCATTCTGATAGTGGTCGTCTCATTTAATCTCATACATGGCTAGTTTCATACATTGCTTGGAATATCACTTTAAAAAGTGTGCCTGAGTGTACAGTTGTGCTGAATATGCAGAAATACTTGTACAGTTTGTGCTCAGTGGACTCAGTTGAACCTTTTACATTCTGTTTTATTCAGTCACTTATTCAAATATTTTGTTAGCTTTTAATAATTCAATTCAATAATTCAGATGACCTTGATTCAGTTGTGGACAGTGATTCCACACTTGGGATATTTAAAAAGCTGGTTTGGTCCATAAAATGAAAGTTGTTTGGAATGACATAAGGGTGAGTAAATTATGACAGCATTTTCTTTTTTGGATGAACCATCCCTTTAATATTGAATTAAACATTTCAAACACAAATACTTTGTGTATAGTGTAAAAACGTAAGTAAATATGCTGAAGTAAGTAAGATTCCCATTTTCCATCTTGCTTTCACATCTAGTCCATACAAAGCATACTGGGAACTGAAAATTAACTGAAGTTTTAGCAGAGTTACTCAATTGCAGCTAAAAAAATATTCATGTAGTCTCAACACAAATGGATTAAGTACATTTCTATTTTAGAAATAGGTTATGCACAATAAAATTATGACAAACTGTTCAAGAATCGTTTTGCATTAGCTCATTTTAATTAAAGGGATAGTTCACCTAAAAATGAAAATCCGTTTCAGTTCAACCGATCAGTTGCTCATCCTCATGTCATTCCAAACCCACAATACTTCTGTTCATCTTCGAAAAGCAAATAAATATATTTTTAATGAAACCTGAGAGATTTCTGTCTCTCCAATGAAAGTCCATTCCACCAAAACTGACTGGTTTTTGCAGTGGCAGGAAAATGGCTAAAAAGAAACTTCATAACCATGCTGCTATAAATAGTGTGTGTGTGTGTGTGTGTGTGCGCGCATGTATTAGTGACCGCTGAGGCTCTTGTAGTGTCACTGTAGTCTGTGTGGCTCAAGTCTACTTTATTTACCAGTACTGACCCGCCTTTCCTCCGACACACAACTCTTTAATTACCCTGTCCCATCGATTGCCACTATCTGCTCTGCCCTCCTCCCTGTGTTGTGCTTTCTGCCCTAATGAACAGTCCTCATCCCCTCCTCCAGCCCCATGGAACGTAGGGACAAGGCATTACGCTGTGTCCCCAGCATGCTACATTCGACTGTCCAAATGTAGACTGTGTAGCTCTTCCACAAAAATATTGTTTCCTATAGATACATGATGCTGATTCTCATTCCAATAGAATATTTGATTTGAATTTTAGCATTTCTCGATTTAACGCGTTCATTTAATTAAGTATTTATGGAAAAATAACTCTTAGGGCCCTATTTTAACGATCTGAAACGCAAGTGTCAAAGCGCAAGTAACTTTGTGGGCGGGTCTTGGCGCTGTTGCTATTATCCCGGCGGGATAAATGACTCTTGCGGCAGGCGCAAATCTAAAATGGGTTGGTCTGAAGTAGCTTCATTATTCATAGGTGTGGTTTGGGCGTAACGTGAAATAAACCAATCAGAGCGTCATCTCACATTCCCTTTAAGAGCAGAGCGCTTTTTCTAAAGCGGATTCCTATTGTAACGGCGGATTTGCCAGGCGCGCGCCAGGAGCGGTTCACAGCCGAGGAGAGCAACGCTCTCGTCAGGGACGTTGGGGATGGAGAAACCCACCCATATTAACTTCGGTTAAAAAGGCGTATGATAATTTGGGTAAATGTGTAAGCTAGATGTATGCTTTTATAATAAATTGTCTATCTATCTATCTATCTATCTATCTATCTATCTATCTATCTATCTATCTATCTATCTATCTATCGTAATAATGTATGATTTGCAAAAATGATAACTGCTGCTTCTGTGTAGATGAGAGAATCAAAGTGTATGCGCGTTGTGCACACGCTACATTGATTATGGCCAAGCATGCGCCCTTAAAATAGCATATGAATAACATGCGCAACGCGCCACTGACTTTAAACTATTTTTTCCTGGTTAGTGGCGCAATTGTTTTCTAAACCTGCAAAATAGCATGAAGGAACGTTTGCGCCGGAACACGCCTCCTTTTTTGCGCTGAACCGCCCAGGGAGCGCAAGTTCATTCCCTAGTTTAGCGACGTGCTTCTGTGGAGGGAAAAGCGCGCGGGTGCAAAATAGGAATGATACATGCGTCGGTGTACAAAGTCAATTGCGCTGGGTGCAAGATAGGGCCCTTTAAAATGATTTAACGCACCCGACCCAGAACTAGTTAATCTATCTATCTATCTATCTATCTATCTATCTATCTATCTATCTATCTATCTATCTATCTATCTATCTATCTATCTATCTATCTTTATTTTAATCCAATATGAAATGAAATAGTTAAGCAATATAATATATTAGTGCAATATCACACGAGTGCTGTTTTATCCTGAATAGTAGTGCAAATGTGATATTGATTTTATACAAAAATGCCGTAAATAAGAAGTTAATATTGTAAATATTTTACACACAATATTGTCTGTTTTTGCTAAATTTTCCAACGAAAATATTACTTATAAAGCTAGAGCAGAACTGTTGTGCATCTCTGAGCAACACACCGCAGTGTTTTGTTTCTGAATGAATCTGCATTTTAAACGAATCAATCGGGTGAACCAATGATATAATATTTGATGCATAATAGTAGTGAACAGCAATATTTAACAACAAATATTTTTACTAAAATTAAATTTTGATATATGAAAAATGCTACGTGGAGACTTTGAACAGTTTTGAATGATACAAAACGAGTGACTGAATCCCAGTTTTGAATCACTTGACTGAAACTGAATCTACTCAACAATTTGCCAACTCTACAACCAATTTTAACTTGGTTAAGAAAAAGTTAATTAAACTCATCACAATATTCGTTGCTTTTCGCTTTTCGAATATATCATGAATATTAAAACATTTCAACTTGCTCACTTTAAGTCAGTTCAAGACATTCATACTCAGTTCATATTTTATTTAATTTTGACTATTCTTAAGAGTAATTGTCTTTTGTGCTAAACTTTGTGATGTCAGACATCACAATCTTATTTTTGTTCTCTTTGCACATTATTATTTCATGATGAATATTCCCTGTCCTCGTTTGCACTTAGAAGCTGGTGGTCTACTCCGACATTAACACTCTTTTCAACATTAATGTGACATCTCTGAGCAGTATTTTTTGGACCTCCACCCCACCAAGTTTCTGTGATTGAAATCATAAATTCATCATGTCACATCACAGGGTGAAATATAAGTGAGTGAGCGAGCGAAAGAGGAGGACAGAATGAAAAAAAGAAGAGAGTCTGCTGCTTTTAATAAGCACATCTGATGAAGGAAAGGGCTTCAGCCTCTTTGAAGCAGCGTGGGGGTGAAGAAGAGGGCAGGCAAGTTTGTAGTGTGTGTGTGTGAACAAAAAATGAAAATGTTTTCATTTGTGTCATGTTGTTCTGACTCGTATTATGTTCTTTCTTCCATGAAACACAAAAAGAAATTGATATATGAGCTTCTGTTTACTATAAAAGTGGATGGTCTTAAACTTGTGGTCTGTCACATGAAACATGAAAACCATTGGTGTTTGACATCAGTGACGTACCTCTCAAATCTCATTTGAGCTGGTTTGATTCAGAAATGGTTCCTTATGAAACACTGCAGTGGTTTCAAAAAGTCTGAAGAGCACTTTTGTGATGTTTTCATGGTTATTTATTGAGCTTGTCATTATCATGATCCATCATCACAATATTTCTACAAGCTGAGGTAAATAATACTAATATAAAGGTGTCATATCCACAAATACAAAACGTCATTTAACACACAACACTAAAATAATGCAATAAACATTGATTTAACAACATTAAAAAAAGACAAGAAACTAAGAAACAGTTATTGCAATGAAAATCCATAATATGTGAGCTGTCAGACAAATGTCAATTTATGGTTTTTCACTGTAAATTATGAGATGACTTGTCATGAAATGTCCCACTTGTTTTTCCTTGTGTATATAGTAAAGGAATTTACCAATAACAAATTAACGGGCTTTTTTTTTTTTTCTGATTTTTTTTTAACTGTATTTTACAATGATTTTGTACATTGTGAAGAAAGAAAATAATTTACTATTGAACGACATGGCAGGTAATGACAATGACATTTTTGAGTGAACCGTTCTGTTAATATTCCTTTCTTGTTCATTACTTGTCGATTGCTTACCATCTATTCCTTGCCTTTATCTGCGCTCTGTTCTCTGGCTGTTCTTTCTTTCTTCTTGGACAGCAAGGGAGAAATAAGGAAGCATTTATGTGAAGTGATCTTTACCCATCCATCCTGAGGGGCCAGTGCTGTGATGAAGGAATGAATAATGAATATATCAGATGAGAAAAAAGATGAGGGAAAGAAGGCAAAAATGATAAAGGGATATCCCAGACTGAATAATTATCTTCATACCCTTGCGTTAGTCAGATAGCCAAATATAGCTTCTCTCAGACGTATTATAACAGGGAGCAGTCTCTTGCTCTCTAAGAACATGCTTCACTTATACTGTTGTTGTTGTTTACGGTTGTATATCTAACATTAGCATTTCTAACATTTGTTTTAAGCAACAACAGCATGAACACAGCACTGTACCTGCATAATTTATTGTATGAAGAACAAACTGATGCCAGTAATACACTCCAGGCAAAAGTTTGGACACACTTGACTGAATTGTTTTCATCTTAAAGATCTTTAAAATTAGTTGTTAGGTCTTTAAAATTAGTATTAGACAAAAAATGAATGATTTGGACCAGATAGTGAAGACAAAGTGCTCATGCACCTAATGAAGTTAACTGAGTAAATATTGAATAAGAGTCATATTTTTTATTACTTTGATGATATTATTTGTCTGTGTAAATGTATAATGGAAAAATGAGTAGGTGTGTCTAAACTTTAGTGTAAGTATTGTGGACTTTCTTATTAACTTTACTAGGTTAGTAAAACTACGTGCTTATATCTGCTCTCTTTCTCTTGCTCATGTTGTTTTAAATGAGATCTGAGAGGAAAAATAACTTTATATTACTATTCAGTTCCCAACAGAACTCCATTTTCTTATGGATGAATAATATTGCATTTATGAGTATGGAGTTCTTTCTTGCTGGCATCAGAATATATACAGTGAGGAAAATAAGTATTTGAACACCCTGCTATTTTGCAAGTTCTTCCACTTGGAAATCATGGAGGGGTCTGAAATTGTCATCGTAGGTGCATGTCCACTGTGAGAGACATAATCTAAAAAAAAAAATCCAGAAATCACAATGTATGATTTTTTTAACTATTTATTTGTATGATACAGCTGCAAATAAGTATTTGAACACCTGTCTATCAGCTAGAATTCTGACCCTCAAAGACCTGTTAGTCTGCCTTCCCCTGCTTAAACCAGCACATGTCAAGGCCCGTCTTAAGTTTGCCAATGACCATTTGGATGATCCAGAGGAGTCATGGGAGAAAGTCATGTGGTCAGATGAGACCAAAATAGAACTTTTTGGTCATAATTCCACTAAACGTGTTTGGAGGAAGAAGAATGATGAGTACCATCCCAAGAACACCATCCCTACTGTGAAGCATGGGGGTGGTAGCATCATGCTTTGGGGGTGTTTTTCTGCACATGGGACAGGGCGACTGCACTGTATTAAGGAGAGGATGACTGGGGCCATGTATTGCGAGATTTTGGGGAACAACCTCCTTCCCTCAGTTAGAGCATTGAAGATGGGTCGAGGCTGGGTCTTCCAACATGACAATGACCCGAAGCACACAGCCAGGATAACCAAGGAGTGGCTCTGTAAGAAGCATATCAAGGTTCTGGCGTGGCCTAGCCAGTCTCCAGACCTAAACCCAATAGAGAATCTTTGGAGGGAGCTCAAACTCCGTGTTTCTCAGCGACAGCCCAGAAACCTGACTGATCTAGAGAAGAGTGTGGAGGAGTGGGCCAAAATCCCTCCTGCAGTGTGTGCAAACCTGGTGAAAAACTACAGGAAACGTTTGACCTCTGTAATTGCAAACAAAGGCTACTGTACCAAATATTAACATTGATTTTCTCAGGTGTTCAAATACTTATTTGCAGCTGTATCATACAAATAAATAGTTAAAAAATCATACATTGTGATTTCTGGATTTTTTTTTTAGATTATGTCTCTCACAGTGGACATGCACCTATGATGACAATTTCAGACCCCTCCATGATTTCTAAGTGGGAGAACTTGCAAAATAGCAGGGTGTTCAAATAATTATTTTCCTCACTGTACATATATTTATAATGGAACTTACTTGAATGAATGTTTTAGTTTTATTCCTACATAAAATTCGGTTTAACATAATATTCAGTTTGACAATTGTATGTGGGTGGCCTATAATGATAAAAAAAAATTGCATTATGTTCTGAATCTGCACCTAAATATACACATTCTTTTTTTTTTTTTTTGTTAATAATATGACGTTTTTAGTATGGTCGACATCATGTAAATGTAATCGAAAAATGTAAGCTTCCTAGTGTGTGACCTTTTAAGGCCCCCAACCCACAATGTTTGATGTTGTTTTGGGGATTTAAACTTTAATTAGGAGGGTTTAAGCTTTATTTAAGTGGGATAGAACCACCCCCCTCCACAAACCCTTCTGTAATTTGCAGCCTTCTAACAGCCACACACAAACACTTACTCACAGAGTGACCCCATGATCGATCTGAAGTAATTGTGTCAATAACGAGTGCCTTTACCACCCTGTCTCTCCATGTCCTTTATATTGCTGTGATGGATGTCGCTGTAGTGCTTCTTTGTTAGTTTCTGGCAGCATGGCAGCAGCAGTCCTCAAGAAACGGCGCTTTTAGCCAACAAATGCATATGATTAATGCGGCTACAGATGCAATCCATCCTTGCCACCAACTCTTCTATGCTACATTACCAGGAATCCTGACAGGGCCATGTGCTAAGATGAATCTGTGCCATTCTTTCCATTGGGAATGAAAGTAATAGCTCAAAACAAATCATACATGAACTATAATGAAATCTAACAATCTGGAATATATTAATCACTTTTTCGCTCAAACCATGGACGTTTTTCCCATTACATACAGTTACATCAGCGCTGACGTGCCTTCTGGTTTTATGGCCAGGTTTCCGGCATTCATATTTCTTGTGCTCTCTCCCGCTCAATCTTTGTTTCTTCATTTTCGCTCTGTCTTTCTCATGCAAAGCGTGATCTGGTTCTCCAGGGAGATGATGCATCCAAAGTCCAGTCACACTGATGGCATTTTAATTATGTTCCTCAGCCCATTAACACAAAAGTCATTGGCTACCACCATCTATTGCACTGAAGTAAACAGACATATCCATAAGTGAAAGAATTCAAGTAATTAAAACATGTTCTAATCAAAATACAAAGGCGAGAACACACACTAATTGAATTTATTGAACTGCTAGCAGCTAGGAGCAACTGTAGTTCGATTAGCAGGATGTTTATCTGACTCTGCCTTTACTCTTTAGATAGGTTTTACTTTAAACTTGCATTGCAAGTCAAAGTGTATCAGTCACCTTCACCGTGATATAAATGCTGATGTCTACAGGTTAGAGAGGATCCGTTACCAATTAAGTTGTGCCCGATATTCAAGGACCCCCAGAAAGTTCTTCTGTTGCTGACAGTTGAAGTCACAAGGCTTTTTCTTGGTACGGTTACTGTATTTGCGGCTGCTTAGGGCTCCTGAGCCACCAAGGGGACCCTGCAGCGGCAAGGTTGTTTTTTGGCAATAACAAGTGTAAGTGTATATATATATATATATATATGTAAATAATATGTACATAAAATTAAATTGCTGTTGTAAAAGATTATTCATCTTGTTCACCCAGTGTTAGATTAGATACTCATTTTCATTGTTTCTGGGAGAAAACAAAAGTAAATGCTTCTTTCTCAGCTTTCTCAAGCTGCAAATGACTTCTCATCCTGACAGACAGAGGGAAATGATAATTACACAATATAATTTATTGTCTATCATTTCCAGAGCGCATGGTTAATTGGTGTGTTAGCATGAAGTCTTCAACCTCCTTGTATATAAATAGCTTTTAAAGTGTTTTAATGCTGATAAATATGCGTAAATGCACTTTAAATGTATATAAATGATCCAAAACATTGATTCTAGTGAGTCTGATTGATGCTTGTCCCATACTTCTGTATGAAGACTATAAAGGTTGACCAGCCTTGTTCCTGAGATCAAGCGCTAAAGTCTGGCAGGAGATATGAGATCTGTGATTTCTGAAGCCCCAGTTGGTTGCTGGTTCCACATTATGCCAAAGTGTGCCTGACAGACTCATGTCATTCTAAACCTGTTTGACTTTTTTACTGTGGAGCACAAAGGAAGATATTTTGATTCTCAAATTCTGAATTTCTTTGAATGGGCAAAAACATTCTTCAAGATACAGGTTTGGAAAGAACCTTGTTCTTCATGACATAATTACAATTTTTGTGGCACGGAACTATCCCTTTAAGGGACACATGTCTGACCATTTTGTCAGGGGTTTGTTTAATGGGAGAGATAAGAGCGATTGCAATAATGTTGTACCTTCGTAAGAGGGCCTGTGGGGTTGTTTTAATTGAGATGTAAAAGTTTCCAATTGAGTTTCCAAGGACACTTCACAGTCAGAACTGACTCACAGTCATTGTCTAAAGTGAACAAGACTGACATGTTTCCTTATTTGCGCTCTAAAGTTTAAATCTTTTTTTTATTCATTGGGGTGATCATGGGTAGGAAAATGAGAGAATCTGATGAATAATGAATGCAAATATATGAGCAAGACTATAGGAAATTTCCACTGACATGATTGTATTAACAAAAAAGCCGAAGTGGTTAGAAGATTTGACCGCTTACAGAATGGATAGCATGAACACATTTACCTACTGTATTGAAGCCAAACCAACAAATCGGTGTCACTAGCATTCATTTGTTTTTACAAAGTCACATGCGTCATAGAGAAGCCTGTAAATTTGCAAGTGAAACATTATCTTAAAACATGGAAACACTTTAGGAGAACTATTATGTTCTCGCAGAAAAAGGTCAAAGCCCAGAACAGGTTGTGCTGGTCACCAATCTCTAGTAAGAGGCCCATGGGATCATAGGGATCAGGTTCCAAACGATCATATGGATTTGCCTATACTGCTGCAATGCAAATGACCTGAGCAATTCAAATAAACTCTTGAATCCATTGCACTTGAAGTGCTGGTTTCCGATTTCATCGTGTTTAGGACATGGGACCAATAAATGATACAACTGCACTCTAAAAAATTGTGGGTTGTTTCAGCCCATGTTTGGGTCAAATATAGACAAACGTTGGTTTTAATTTTTAAATAACATTTTTAAACCCAATGGATGGGTTCGTCCATATTTGACCCAAACATGGGTTGAAACATCCCAGCTTTTTTAGAGTGTGATTATTATCTGTTGCACAAAAACAGAAAATATTAATCTACTCTGTCAAATCACAGCTGTTAGAAGCATATGTACACTCATTAGTCCATAACGCCTGAAACCCACAGCACTAAATAACTTTTTTTTCCCCACTAATTTGCATAGTTGTATCAAAAGCATTAAAATGAATAGGAACTACACTATACAGTACATCTGGTGTACCTAGTCCATAGTTAGCCCATAAGACTTAAGCAAAAGTGGAGAAGTCAGCATTTCACAGCTGACGTAATGTTGAGTTACCGCCTCGAAAAGGGAACTAGTACAAATGCATTGGTAAACTAATAGACTTAATTACAAATAATCAGGGAAACACAAATACAGTCGAACATGAACTAATTTCACAGTCCAGCAGCTGTAGTGCATTCTGGGAAATGATATGCACCACCCTGGTCATCACTTTCATACGTCATTTATTCTGTCTCTGAAGTTATTATTGTGTTTTGGAATGAATTGATCTCATTAGCCTCACAGGTAAATGTCCTTAACTGTTTTGAAGGTCTTAAATGATCACATTTTGTGTGGCTGAGTTGCGGTGTCCAGATGCTTGTAACCATCTTGCTGTGCCTAGGTATGGAGCCTGAAAGCTGTTATCTTAACAAATGCCATCTGGAAGCATTTGGCAGCTCATGTGATTAAGTATCATATCACGGCTAGCAGCAGTAAAGATAAGCATTGAGTGACGCTGGTTCATGTTTGGTGTGACTAAACAATGCCAGTGTCTGAAACCTCAAAAAATGCTTCCTGCACTAGCTTCCTGCACCTGCACTGCAATTGTAGGAATCAGTGTTATTTTATTTTTTATTTCTGTAGTATTTATTAATACTTTGAATTTTTATTTTCAATTTTAATTTTATAGTACTTTGTTTTAGTAATTTTGTGTTTATATTTCTATTTAGTTTTCATTAATATTCTTTTTGGACAGTAACTTTTTTTTTCTTTAATTATCTGTACTTTATCAAAGTATTTTGATTTAGGGAAACGTAATATTTCCTTCACTATGTTTAAAAGCATAATATATGACTTTTAACTTCACAAAATTTCAGAAAAACATGCCGTTCCCTGTTAGTTTAAAATTAATAAATCAAAACCCGCAATTCATGAACGAATGAGCCGATTCTTTTCAATAATCCATTTCAACCAATTCACAGTTTCAATTGAATGATTTATTTGTGAATTCTACTGATCTGATTGCAGCAGTTACATCTTAACCAGCGTTATCATAGCAACTGGCTTTCTGTGTGCATATAAATGTAAAATTTAATTGGTCTTGCCAAAAATATAGCCAAGGACAGGGAAGGAATATGATCCTCAGAGCTGTACTTACTCCTAATAATTCATAATAACGTCAGACTGAAGTCTAACCTATTTAAGTTCTATCCTATCTGTGTGACTGGGACATTAGACCCTCCTCTCTCTTTAAATAGGTATTTTAATAGGAGGATGGGGTCTATCAAATAGCTAAAATATAATAAATGCTAGTCTTTATAGAACTGTGCTTTTATTTTTGACACTTAAGGCCCATCACACCAACAATGATAACTATAAAGATATCTATATTAGCGTCTACACCAGCGGACGATATCTTTCTTTTTATTCTAAGCACATCCTTGTCTGTTTCTTTAAATGCTCAAGCTTTTTATAGCAGGATTGATTCTGATTGGCTGTCAATATTTTGTATCATACATCAGCTGGAAAAAATCATTCTGAAAGGGATTCCAACGATTCTCTGTGCCGTTATCATAATAGCTGTGGTATGGACTCTGCTATTATTTTATATTGAGAACGTTTAGAACTATATCTGTATCGTTATCTTTATAGTTATTGTCCTTGGTGTGAACTGGCCTTTACTCTACCATTCAAAAGACTGGGGTTAGTATGATTTAGTTAGTAGAAGTCTCTTATGCTCACCAAGTCTGCATATATACAATAATAATGAACCTAAACAACTTAATGAGCACTGACCTGTACCACCTGACTGCTGCAGATTCATTTCAGCGTTGATAGTGTTGCCATTGAAATGCATAAATTTGAGACACGAACCGCTCCGAGTATAACAATACGAGTTTCCATCTCTCCCAAATCACGGTAGTTATGGCGTGAACGCATCATGAGCTTGTTGTTTGGTTCGGTTCAGGAGGAACTGTAAGAGTTTATGCTGTTTCAGTTGCGATGCTCGGTGACTGACGTCTGTCTGACTTTGAAACGCGCTGATGATGTGTGATGCTGTCTGTGCAAGCAGGGTACTCGGAGGTATGGAAATGCATACTTTAACAGGCAGGAAGGACATCGTACCAACGAACATTTTATGGTCCTACGCCTTCCACAGACGATATACATATAAATAAATTTGATGTATATATTTTTTTTGTCACATTTTGTAGTTACGACAACTATAACGGGAGCTAACAGGGCTAACCAACCAAACCAAACACATGGATGCACACAGAGAGACATACGTCCTTTTTCTCTTAGACCCTCTGATTCAGCACTTTGTAGCTTCATTGATTGAACAGTGGCTTTAATAGCTTTCAAATACCGCAACCTATCTGAAGAGGAGCTTTGAAGCATGAAGAGAGATGGACCTCTAAAGATTAACTCACAGTAATGCTCACCTAAAACAGCAGTTTTAGTGATGCTACTCTGCATCTGTCGATCGTCCTCACACTGGCAGTGACCGTAGAGCGGTAATGTGCACTACACCCACACACACATTTTAACGAACAGGTGTCCTCTGCTAGGCAAGTTCAAACTCTAAATATTTTACGTTTTTGACAATTGGCAGCTAATTTATTACATTATATAATTTATATATATATAAATATAATTTTTTTCACATGTACTGCTTACGCATCACTAATGGTTAGGTATATGTGGACAATTTTTTCTACAAATTGGGCGCTTATGCTTGTTTCTAAAAATCATACCATTCCATACAAATTCATAAGAAATTGCGACTATGCAAAATAGTTACGTTTTCTCATGAGATTGGGGATATTTGGGGATATTTAATTTAATTAATCAATCAACAATACTATTGATCAGCATTACCAAACGTGGACGTTTTCCACTAGAAACAAACATTGATGTATTATTTTAATTAATACTGTGAAGCTGCTTTGATACAATCTGTATTGTGAAAAGCTCTATATAAATAAATTTGACTTGACTTGACTTGAGATTGGGCTGGCTCATTCACGTATGTCTTTCACAACCCACCATGGTGATTTGTGAGGTGTTCTGACACCTACCGCCATTGGCCCCAACATCCCTTGATGACGATTTCACACCTAGTGTTCTATTTCTACATTGCAATAAAGGTGTTGACGGTGTGAAAATTGCATTGTGGTCAGTTACCTATGTTGACCTACACGTAGTCCCCTTGTCCCTGCACTGCTTCACAAAACCCTGGTGGGCTGAAATAACAGACCTCAAAGTACAAATCAGACCTTAGGCATCGAGCTTGTGGGCTTTGCTGGTGTTTTGTGTGGCATTTTGTTTTCAGGGTTTTCCATGGCGGGCTAGAGGTCTTTCCATGGCCAGAACCGCTACGGGACATTGGAGGGAGGGAACGATGCACTTCCCAGGGTCACTTTGGCTTGCCTTTTCAAAGACTCACACATTCAAAAACAGGAGTGAAATAAGGCAACCTTGGGAGCAGGAGAGCAGCATATGGTGTTTGAGTGCTCTCATTACACTCAGTTTCTCTCACTTTCTCTGGCATCCACAAGGGTCCTTCAATTTACCACACTTGCACTCTGAAACAAAGAGCCCTCCTTTTGTGTGGCCACCTAAAAGCAGTCTCTTACCCTCTAAATCCCATTTTATGTCACTCACCATTGAAACAAAAGACACAGGCGGTGCACACACTCAAGCACAACAAGCGCTCAAGCAGCAGGCTTCTCACAGCTATTAGATTTTGATTAGATTTTGTGTGATGCACTAAGCTTCCAGGCATGCCATGTTTATCTCCATGTGACAGGACACTGGACATGAGATGGACATGGGAAACAGCGGGGTTGACTTCATCCTCAGTCTGGTCTCTGGTCTCGCACAAGATCCCGTGAGACGGCAACTGATAATTGGTTGAAATCCCAGCAGGCGGAGGTGCTGGTTTAATCTTGTGTGTGTGTAATCCTAACGCCTTGTCTGGCACTGATAGGTCCACACCAAACCTGAAGCGCCCCCTGAGCTCCTGAGGCACACGGCTTCAAAGAATGCGGGGGAATAAATCCTGTGTGTCTGAGAGAGAGAGAAGGCAAAACAGTTTGTAATGGAGAAGATAGACTACACATTTGAAATGTTGAATTTCTTAATTTTTACAGTAGATTACAAGTAAAAGGGAGGAAAAGAAAGGGAAAAAGATATTTTGCCTTGAGGCATTATTGACTGTTCCAACACAGATGACTATTTCTTTATTTCTGTAATTTTGCTTGTACTGATAAAACCACTAGATTAGGCCTAGGGTTAGGGCTCTTAGCAGTAGGGTGTTGATTAGGTTAGTATTTAATTCTGTTTTATTAACGTTTGGCAAGAACACGTTCAAATGATCTATCCGATCAGCACAAGAGGAGGCCTGTATATACATGGGGTTGACTGACCGACTCACCTCAACAGTTTTCTGCATCCCTCTGCCACCCGGAGTCCTCACTATTGGCTAGTTCCTATCCCAGCCAGGGATAAGGATGGAGTAATCTGGGTTTGGGCCAAATTCTGAACTCGGAGCCCTCCCTTCAAACAACACACACCAAATATGAATGCTCTTTATCTGATTATTTGTGAGTGTGAACTAGTGAATAAACTAGCTGCATTTAAAAACAAGTCTATGCTTATAAAAACAAGTCTATGCAATGTCCCCATTTAGATCGCTAAGTAAACATGTTTGTGTGTGTTTGTAGTGTGTGTGTGTGTGTATAAATGATAGGTCTATTCTTTAATTTACAGTTGTGTGGAAGTGTAAAAATCTAAGTAGCTAAGGAGAAAAGCTAAGTAGCTAAGTTGTGTAACAGCTAAAGTGTTTTTGTTTGTGAAACTTGAAGAGGTTAGCACCTCAGTGTAGAGTTCAGCACATTGTCATCTGACACAATGCTTTGAGATTTGTTAGATGTTGTGGAAAAATTCACTATTTTTGTTTGTAGCTTAGCTTATGTTATCTCTGTTGCTCTATGCCTGCATAGTGCAGCTACCTATTTATGCTGTTTACCTGTTTTTGGGTAGAACAAGTATAAAAGCTTAAATGAGCTCTACTGCCTCAAGTTATTTCCTTAAACTACCTAAACATCCCATGGATGGCATCTGTTTTGCTATCTCTGGGTTAAACGTGACCTTTCTGCTGAACTGTCACAGCACAGGCCTGTCACCGGTGTTGTTCAGGGCTGTCACTGTTCTAGAATGGAGTAGGAGTTTGCAGGATCCATTCCTGGATATGGCTTGGTAATGAGCGATAGCTGCATTTGGCTGGGTTTACTGGCAGCCAACGTTAGATAAATGGGGATCCTGACTGGCCGACGCAAGCAGGCTCAGCCTACAAGCTGCCAATAGAGATCAGGTTGCATTATGAAATTAAAAATATGCACACTATTATTGCTTGTATTTTAATACAAGGTGCCACTGGTTCTGCCCCTCCATATGCACTTGGAGACAACATTCACAACAGCATGACAACAGCACAGCTTTCTATATGGTTGCATTTCATGGGATATATCCATAAGTTATGAGTTATAAGTACCTTTGGAAAGTTTTGACTCATTCTCAGGAAACTATGTTGTTTGTGTAAGTTACTTAAAAAAAAAAACACTTTCATTTTTAAAAGGTTTTCATTATATATAACACACACACACACACACACACACACACACACACACACACACACACACACACACACACACACAGACAGAGAATTCGTATTTGTCCATGTTGAACTGTTACATTCTTTATTAGTATTTTGATTTGTTTATTCTTGTCAATTTAGTAATTTAACTCTGGGGGGTCAGTGGTATCAGTTTTTCTTAAAAATAGCCTACAACATAATTGACTGAATAATGTGTTGTGGTTCAATGATATTTGCTAATCAGTGCCATTATTAGCACTTTTGTTATTAACTTTCAACCTCAAAATATTTTGAATATGACAGGGTTGCCACAAAGTGTTTTCAAAGAGAAATTTTGTTGGTTATCTGTAGCTTTTACTACAACACATACCAAAACTCATTGTTACAATCAGGATTTACCATATAATTATATGAATATATGAATTCATACTGTGACAGTTTGACTTTTGTATGGCCCCTATGGTATTTTCCTAATTTCTATAGCAGTTATGACATTGGTACTTTGTAAACAAATGTATTATTATTGTTATTATTATTATTACGATTACTGCTGCTACTACTGAAAATTAATATTAATTATTAAAATTTTAAAATATAAAAAATTGAAATCAATTTATTTGTTTGTTCTTGTTGTTGTAGCAATCTATTTATTTTATTTTATTTTATTTTATTTTATTTCATGCACAAGTAGCTTAGCTGAGAACTTGCTTTTTAACCAATAGTTCATTCCTTATCGTTTTTTCCCCCCGAGTTAGTGTCTGTGCCAGTGGCACGACTTAATTTAATATTCAAGGAAATCACAGGGATTCAAATCAATCTCATTCTATGGTCTTGTAGCCCTTGAGCCTCACAATGATGGTGGAGCTTAACGACTCAATACATCAATATGAATCTTCCAGCAAAGGGTACTTAACCCAAGCAAAGGGATAGTAGTATTTGAAGGAAAATCCACATGACACATTATAGAAGACATAAGGTCATGTGCAGAGGGCATGGGCATCTCAAACAGACAGGATGAGCCTCTTAGGTCGTTGAAAGTAGCTGAGAGAGGAGTTAGTTTGATGTGCATGTCAGAAGAAGCGTGTGACATAGGCACAGTTTGACCCAAAATACCACAAAAAAATGGCTGTTCCCCAAAAAAATCTGTACCTGTCCCTGTTCCCCAGACTCTGTTCCATGTTTTTGCAGAATGCCTTTATCCTGCTCTCTGATTACACTATAGCTCCCCCACACAGCTTTCTCGCCACAATTGAATGTCTGTCACACACCCACACTCACACTGTACGCACACAGGACACACACTTAAGCCCCATCTACGACCCGACAGAGCTGCCGAGGCTGACATTTCGCCCACCCACTGGTCAATTAAAGGAGATATCCATGGCATTTATGCCTTTATCCCTAAACGTAGACCTCTGTCATTTAATAATGTGAAATATGTCATTTAATAATGCTACCCCCTACAGACATGTATACAAACTCTCTTACACAAACAATCATACTTCTAAATTTGTCAGTATTTTTGCATTTATTCCCCTCTCTTTCCTCTGCTCTCTCTCCCCTCCCTTTTCTTTCTGCACTTAAAGCAATATTTCAGCAAAACCTGAAAATTCAGTCATCATTTACTCACTTTCACGAGTTTCATCCTTATGTGGAACACAAAAGGTCTCAATTTTCCACATCTTCTGCATCCATATGATAACTTTGTGTGATGAACAGATTATTCCCTGATAACCTTTTCCTTCAATGGGCTGTTAAAGGAATAGTTCACCATTTTTGTTTTATTTACTCACCCTCAAGCTGTTCTAAACCTGTATGAGGTTTGTATTGTTTCTATACTTTCTACTGTTGAACACAAAAGAAGATATTTAGTAAAGTTTCTGGTCCCCATAGTAGCCTATTAAAAAATACTATGGAAATCAATGTGGACCAGAAACTAGCTACGTTTACATGGACACCTTTTTTCAGTCGGAATGAATTCATTCTGATTGAATCCGAACATAGTGTTTACATGGACACTAAATAATGTGTTGTGTATGGGTTGATGTGCGTGTTTATGTTACAAGCTTCAAATTCTAATAGATTTTTTGACATGCGAACACTGCACGGATATATATTTTCCCTTACGTTATTAATTTATCTATTTCGGATCCTAGGAGACAACGAGCACATGAGCCATTATTCTGTGCTGGTTATATTAATCAATCAGTAAAAAAAAAAATTCTGAGCCCAAAACAAGGTGTCTGTGGATGAGAGTCCGAAACAAAGACTGGTAAGACATTGTCCTGCTCCACTTCACAGACGTTGAGCGACAATAACAACAGAAAATACAACAGTTCCTCGCGTCATATACATCATTACGCCGTTTCTACATCATTGCACATGCGTAGTACTTTCCAGTAACAGTTTTCAATCCAATCAAGTGTTTAGTACATGTCCTCTTGATCGGATTAGAAAAGGATTACCCCTTTCAATCCAAATGAAATTTTAATAGAATTTGGCCAATTCTTTCCGATTGACATGGTAACACATGTGACTTTTTTTTATTTATTCTTACTGTGCTAGTAGTCCGATTAGATTATCCATGTAAACGCAACTATTGTTTGGTTACCAGAATTCTTCAAAAGATATTCTTTCAACAGAAGAGAGAAACTCATACAGGTTTAAGTGTGAGTAAATGATGACAGAGCTTTCATTTTTGGGTGAACTAGAGCAGTTGAAACGTCAGGCTCAGTAAGTTGAACTCATGAACTGGATCAGTGAAAAAAAACTGTTCTTGTGAACCAATTCTTTTCAATAACCTTGTTGATCTTGCTTATAAAATTGCATTAACTTTGCAATAACATTTTATCCCCAAAATAAAACCTCGAAGTTTGAAAAATAAGAGGACAGATATTATTATAAGTACTGTAATTTTCCAGTAGTACCGTAAAATTGAATTATTATTACTATAATATTTTTATTTAAATTTTATAATAGTGATATTTTTTTGTCTAATATTTATATTTAGTAATAATAATAACCATAATAAAATGACTATTATTATCATTATTATCACATTGATATTTAATCATAACATCAAACATGCACATCAAACCCGTAGCTTTAAAAAAAAAAAAAAACATTTTAAATCATAATTTTTTATTATTAAAATTTGACAACACAACCCCCACCAAAAATTGTGAAGCCCAACAAGTCATTCACTGATTTTACTGTTTTACTTCTTTGGTTCCCAAACAAAGTCATTGCTAAGGCCTCTGAAGACGGGATGCAGCGTTTCAGGTGAATTAACTATTTTTATGGTGTATTTTTGATCAGATTACTGATCTCAATAACCAGTTTAATCGACATAAAGCGCTACACATTTATTAGGGTCTCTCACTTCAGCGAAATGAAAGCATCTTCCTTGTTAAAATGACAAAACCGGCAGTAATGTTGAGAGCGGATTGACGGTGGAAGAATGTAGATGAGCAGTGGTTTACTGTTCCTCTAGTCCTGGTTTTATTGGTCACTGTGCTGTGCATGTGGGTGGGCAGGTGCTTAAGGGGTCTTTCAAGTCGAGCGGCAGATGATAACCAAAGCTTCTGACAATACCATTGCTAATTCTGAAGTGTGGAGAAATGCAAGTCTTATTCTGCCTAATCTATTTTCAAAGAGGACGACTGCATAACCCATTAATGTAGATATATGAGCTCCATATGGTCTTTAATTCTTAAGGCATTTGCATAAAGTTAAAGCAAAAATACTTATCCTTATTCTTAGCGATATGCAAATCTCTGCCTTCATTTGCATAACTTTCACATTTACTTGCATCAATAAAAGGCATGACAGCTCCACTTTGTGTTCTCAAACAGGTCCTGCTGGGAACACACGCGTAGGCCTGGGGAAACCGGGCAAATAAACATGTAAACACACGCAACACAACCCAGCTTATAACGTACTCCGTTAGGACACATCTGCGCTATGATGCGAACTCTTTGTTGATAAAGTGTGACTCTGTTGTATTACGCTGTGAAATATACGAGCTCGCTATGGCTTTATTTCAACCTCGCTCATTTACCTAGCATTACGCCTTATCTGTTTTCAACTCTCTAAAAAGTAATTAACATTTGTCATGCCAGGGCATCATCATTTAGTATAGGTGACACTTTTGTTTGTGCATTTCATTGATATAAAGCACATTAATCAATGTGGTGCTGAAGATTATGGGAGTCTTTTACCATATGACATGAAAGGTTGCATATCTTATGCGAAGTGTTCTTTATTTACTCTCATTTACGCAAGAGCAGCGTCGCATTTAGCAAACAGCTGTCAGAAGTGAATAACACCCTTTATCTCAGTGTGAGATACAGTATTATGGTTGGCCCCCAGAGTAACAGGAACCATAACTGATGCTAGCAACATGCATAATCACATGCTAATATTATGGGGCGCATATAGCTCACTCAAAAAAAGGCCTCTGAATTTCTTTCAATTCCAGGGAATTTGTTGGATATTAGAAAAGGAAAAGTAGAGGACAAAGGCAGTGTAGGACAAGTCCTCATCTACAAACAGATCATTGTCCTTTCACTGCTCTCAGTAAATGTCCATGTCCTGCTCTATTAAAATGCCTGAATTATGACTTCATCAACAAATGAAGCCTCTCGTCCTGTCTTTAAATGCTCACAGGGGTCTGATGTCTTTGGAAATGTGAAAATTCCTCTCTCAGGCAAATGTTTGATGCGAGTATGATGGGAATTTGTGTCCTATATATGTGTCTTTGTGTCTTTCGGGAGGGACAATTTGTTTGTCCTGGATATTATTACCTTATATGCAGTCCTGAGGGATAAACCCTGCAGGCAGACAGTGTCTTAATAGCATTTTACTTTATCAGGATAAACCAGTGTGCACTCGGCGTGTTTGCTTTTAGACGTCGATGGAAGCAAACATCAAGTATCGGAGTAAATTGGAAAATCTTTTCCCCCCTTTGCTTTAAATTCCATGAAATCTCAAGGTCCCTTAAGTAATTAGCGTCTCAGGCGAGATGGGGGGCTCTGTGGGAAGCCCCTCTGAACCCCTTACCGCCACAGATTCAGTCCCTCAAGAACACACACAGTTAGTCCATTTCTCAAACCTTGCTCTCTGTTCAATGTATACGCATTGTCCCTTTCTCCAACTATAATGTTGAGTGTGATGCTTAAATGCTAAAACTTTGTCATGTGTGATATGCGGACTGTTCAACACTGCAAAACAGCTTTCATGTTCAGATCTTACTTGCATTATGTATCAGTTCTGGAGCGGTGGGGTGTCCTGTTCCAGTGTACGGTCTCGTACACATGCTTACCGCATTTCTTCTAAACCGCATCTGCTGGAGGGGGTAGTTTTCGAACATTTTGGAGATAAAACAACACAAAAAATCTTAGTGACGTGTCAGATAAATGTTTTTGTACACAATAGAAAACTCTTATTTACTAGCAAAATGGTTTTATTGTCCTTCCTTGTCCAAAATATACACTGTGGGAATAAGGGTGTTTACATGCCTCAGGGGGAATACGGCGTCTGTCTTAGATAAGGACAACATGTCTCCTCATCTCCATGCAGGTCTGGTGAAACATGGCTGTAGGCCAGGTCAGGGCACCTATTACCCATTAAAGGCATAAATCTTATCAAAAACTAAGCTGTCAAATGCCCATCAGCAGACATATCTGATGTTTTTGTGGCTGTTTGGTGAACCTGGTTGTCGGCAATCTGCATTCTGTCATGAGGTAATATGGCCTGCAGGTTTGAGGGAAAGCTTTATGCATTGGGTTGGTTTGTGTCTAGTGTTTTTTTTTTTTTTTTTTTTTTTTTTTTGCATACGGAGATACAGAATGGCAACAAGGTTTACCTAATATGTCTTAATTTGGTTATTTTTGAACATAGATGTATCCTTCGCCGTCTATGATATCCCATATCCTTTGCCTGTGATTGGCAGTGGGTGGAAAGAAATAAACTGTAGTCTGATGAAACCATTTGTCAACTTTTCTAATTTAATTTCTACTGTGAATTTTTCATTGTAGTCCTTAAATATTGTAATATGGTTATTTCTAAATTGGGACTAGATCATAAAAGTAAGGTCGTGTTTACCTTTTGTATGGCGAAATCTACGCAATCTGGAATTTCGTGTGTTACACGTAAGGCAAAAAATTTGTTTGTGAGTTTTTTTTTTTTTTTTACTTTTAACACTGAAATTCACTGCATTTACCAATATAAAGCTGCTTGGTTTGGAAGTGACCTCTGAGTAACCAGTGATTTATGCATATTGACGATGGAAAATGGACCTCCTATATGCTTGCAAAATTTCGCTGAAGTTTCACTAATGCAACCACTGCTTATTTCACCGATTAGCCGGTACTGATAAGATGATTTTTTTATTTAGTTGTGATATGCCATGCATCTCTAGTTATTCTTTGGATAAGACAAGGTGTCTTCATGCTCAACAGAGCAGTGCCTGAGGTTTTGGACGCAGCCTCAGTATGCAGGTGGTGTGATTTTGACCTCTTGTTCATCCACCTGCATGTGTGCTTTGGCTCGTGTGAGTTACATGAGTGCTATCATTTCCCATTCCTTGTTCTTTTCCTTGACATGCCCTCGCTCTTTCTCCCCATATCCCCTTTTTATTAACTCTGTCACTTCCTGTCTGTTGTCCACATCCTTTCATCCCCATCAGTATTCTTTGCTCCCTTCTTCTCTGTTTCCATAGAGATGGTTCATTGTCCTTTTGAGCGCAAGACACAAAGTCCTAAAGATCTCCTGCACTATTATTTTCCTAGACTTTTTTTCATCCCTCTCTCCATCTATATCTCAGCACTCGCTCTCTTTTCTCTATTCTTCTACCTTCCCCAAGACTATCTCTCCTCTTCTCCTCCCCTCTCGTAGTTTCTTTTTCATATGCTCTTTTCTGTCAATGGACTGATTTCTTTTTATCCAGGAGCACAGCAAGATTAGGAGATATTGTATCATGGCCAAGACAGGCAAAGCCCTTTTCTGTCCCTGACATCTAATTAATGGTAATCCTTTAAGCTGCTGCTTGTAGAGCAGACCTCTTGGTCTCTGTCTCATTTGCAGTTACAGAAAAGAGAAAGGAGGAGTGTTTGGAAGTAGGGAGGGATGGAACCTTCTGCCTGCTCAGCATGTCCGGTCGCTCGACCTGTATTGAGAGAAAAAGGTGTTTGTGCTGGGCAAAGGTGTGTTCATAAATGTTGGGTGATAAGGATTTGTAGTGCATTCATTCAGTAAAAGTCTCAACAAGCAATTTTGGACTCCATTCTTTCCATCTCTCTTTCTGTGTCCCAATATGCATATTTCAGTCTTACATAGTATACAAAAAAGTTTCACCAAGGAATTTATTTGATGAAAAATGCAGTAAAAACTGTTTTTTTCTTCTTCTTTTTTTGGTGCTCAAGAAACATCCCTTATTATTATCAAAGTGGAAAACAGTTCATATTTTTGCTTAATCTTTTTGTGAAAACTGATTTTTTTTCTTCAGGATTCATTGATGATGACAATGTTTAATGACAATTATACATATTTTAACTGTCCCTTTTTAACAATTGAGTGCATTCTTTTTGAATAAAATAATTTAAAAAAACCCTTCTTGACCCCTTTTGTACTTTAGTGTCAGAAAGTACAGGAATGGTAAGCTGGCATTAAAAATTAGACCATTTGCACTGTAGACTTGGTCAATGGTCATAATCCTGCAACCAAGATCCACAATTTCTGTAGCTGAAACAGTAGAGCATGGTGCTAACAACAACTTCAAGGTCATGTTTGATTCCCAGGTAAATCAAGGGCTGATAAAATGTTAAAAATGTTTTTGCCTAATGCAAAAAGAAAATGTAAATGAAAACAATGAAAGAAACTGGGCAGAGGTTGCAAGTCCTCCCATTTAAATTAATTTTAATTAAACAGATGTAAATAATCGCTTTCAGCCCACGTTCATTTGTAAAGCAGTAAAAATCATCTATTAAACCCCTTCTTGAGTTTGTCATAAACATTGTGGATAACTCTCCTATTTTAGTTTCACATTTAAAGATGATAAACATGAAAATAGTCACATTTACAACTGCAACATTTCAGCTGAGTCCTGAAGGAATATTTCCTCCTGCCGTCCTCGATATTATGTTGTTTTCTATTATTGCTCAAGCTTTGAAACCCTTGGCAACGTTGCTGTGAGTAATTGTCCTCTCGAAAGATATAACAGCAAAATAGATTCAATTAAAAATGAACAAAGAATGCCATTTGAATTGCATTTTTTTTTTTTTTTTTTTAAGCCAGCCATCCTTATCTGGGCAGTCTGTTGTTCCCTGCACTGTTTCCATCAATGTGTCTGTCTTTACCAGGGCAAATCTATTAATGGTTGTTTGAGTCCGAGATGTCTGACCCGACTACATGCCACCTTCAGATGGAGGAAGACCATTGTGAGAGCCAATATTCACACCTGCTGATGTCAGTAGTGTGAAAATCATAAAAAGATTTTTTTTTTGCTTGGGCAAGACATGTTTTCACTCTTAAAAATAATTATAACACACCCACATGTTCAAACAAAAGCCAGACTGCACCTCCTACAGAGCAGTGATGAATGTTTGAATCACACATTGGTGTGTGTTATTAGCTCCCGACATGCTTGCTGATGAATGGGCACATCCCGCTTGTTCTGCATCGCCCTTCCCAGTCACTCCCACGCTGGTCCCGTGCCCAGCATATAGTGCCACACGGAGCACTCAAACTGTAGTGTGCAACAATCTGACACAGAGGTAGTCAGGTGTGGGTGTTTCTGTGTGAAGACAGAAAATATGATGACCACACCAGCTGACTGACAATGAATACATTAACCGGCATTGGAAGCAGAGGACGGGAGCCATTCGTTGGCCATATGTGCTCTGCTTAGCTGGATGGGATCCACAGAGAGGATTTCAAGTTCATTGGGGACGTTGTCTTTTATTATGCAATGATACAAATGCATGTCCGTATCTGATCACACCATATGTTCCTAGCACCGCATTGTGGGTGTTTCAATTAGAATCCTCGGATATGAATGCGTTTATGTGTTTAGTCGACAGCATTTGTTGAATTATGGTGATTTACCATAGAAAATAAATGCGAATAACTGAGAAAATAAGGCAAAAAAATCCTACAGCACTTTCAAGTGGTAACTTCAACTGTTTTGTATAGCCAATTTCAGCATTTGTCAAAATATACATTATTATGTTGTCTATAAAATTGCCTAGTTACTGCCATAACATGAAAATATTTATCGGCTTATGAGCATTGGCTAGAAGTTCGATATGGGTGCATCTTTAACAATTTTTTACTAATATTTAGATAAAGGGCGAAGATGTCAATTTGCACTTTTTGCCACTACTGTACATATGGTAAACTGAAGCTCAACTGTACTTGCTTGATGGGCGATAACAAACCCTTATTGGTTCTCGCAGAAGCTCAAACATGCTGGCATTACGTGAGAATGAAGCTCATTGGTTATCGCATGTCAAGCAAGCATGCTTGAGCTTCCATTTACCAAATTTGAGTGCTCTATGTAGGCTACATTCGCTGGTCAGTGTTGTGTATATTGAATAAAAGTCTATATTAAATCTATTTGTGTCTGTTCAGAAGACTTGGATTAAACCACTCTACTCAAATACTCAACATTTTTTTACTATCTCTTTATTTGAACTGTCAGAGTTTTCAATCTCTCAGATTTCATTAAAAATGTCTTCATTTGTGTTTCGAAGATGAATGAAAGTCTTATGAACAACATGAGAGTAAGCAATTGATGACAGAATTTAGTTTCACTTTATTTTGATGGTCCCTTTAATACATTCTGTTGACTAAGTAACATTGCACCTCCATTTCAACTAACTCTCATTAGAGTGTTAGTACAGTATTAGTAGACTGTTAGGGTTAGAATAAGTTGACATGTAGTTGCAAAGTTACTTCTAGTCAGTAGAATGTCTGTTGGAGAACCATCACAATAAAGAGTTAGCAGATATTAAGCAGACAGTCTACTAATACTCCAATGAGAGTTAGTTGGCATGTAGTTGCAAAGTTATTTATAGTCATCAGAATGTTCAAAAGGGACCATCAAAATAAAGTGTTACCCAGAATTTTCATTTTTGGGTGAACTATCCATTTAAAGGTTTGTAGAAGTAGCAAAGTGAGTAGAAGTATGTGTTCCCAGACACACATCAATAAAGCAGCATAGAAACTGACAGAGTTTGATGGTCCTCTCACAGTGTCCCTGTGGAGTTTTGTTACCTTAGAGCGATTATGAGGGGTGGGGGAGGGACTAGAGCGGCCAGCTGGAGTTAGGAAAAGCTTTTTTTGTGCACCGTTGCCCACGACACATTTCAAATTAACCTTGCTTGCTTCACAAGCCCTTCCGCCGGGAGCCCCATCAGAGCTACCCACCACTGGACAATGCTCTATTAGGGGCATATCTCGCCTTTCTTCTGTTCAATCACCCGATGGACCCTCTGGTGTGATAGAGGTCTGGCAAGAAGCTGTGAGATTTGAGCTGTGACAGTTGGAGATGTACCTTTGTATTTATATTGTTAGAATCCAATTCAATAAGACTGAAAAGGCCCAATGAAAATAACTTTGAATATAAAGAAGGAGCAAATAAAACAAAGCTCTCTATTCCCCATCTGCTTTATTTTTACAGCCTTGATTTTGTTCCCTCTCCTCTTCGCTCCTCATCTCTCTAGGTACTTTCTTTTCTCCACCCTGTTTGTTGTCTTTTACACCAGGCAGTGTCGAAGAGACTAAAAATATATGTGTTTGCTAGTGAGTGGTCCCAATAGAACCCCTAGCAATGGAACAGGATGTGTACACTGATCAAATAAAGCCCAGATCGGAGGCACTGGGTCTGTGAGCGCTTTGCTTGAGTGAATAATATAATCAGCGGATTATCGATTTATAACCTAGAATAAAATGGTACATAAATTGGACTAATCTCATTAAAGTTTAATCTAACACCCTTTATGAAAATTGACTTATCCAGAGTGATTACTTTAATGGATTGTTATGATCTGATGGTTGTAAGTGTTTAGGGAGCCTGTGAGGAAGGTTCTTCTGAGAGAAACAAAGAATCAGTGTTGGAATGGATAGAAATGTCAGATGGGGTGTGCAGCTGACAGCTGTTATTTGTATTTTTATCGATCGGTTGCGTTGACATACAGTAAGTATTTGTTTTTGAATCTGTATTCAGATTGAATCGGTTATGGGCTGTTCTTAAACTAAATGGAATGCCCAACTCAGTTGCATTTACATAGAATTTTATGAATTATACAAGGCATACGTGACCCTGGACCACAAAACCAGTCTTTTATGTGTATTTTTTTTTAAAATTGAGATTTATACATCATCTGAAAGCTGAATACATAATCTTTCCATTGATGTATGGTTTGTTAGGATAGGACAATATTTGGCCGAGATACAACTATTTGAAAATCTGGAATCTGAGGGTACAGAAAAATCGAAATATTGAGAAAATCGCCTTTAAATTTGTCCATTTCTATTGGCGATAGTGCTGCATCCATTCACAAAAATAAATGTTTTATATATTTAAGGTGGGAAATTTACAAAATATCTTCATGGAACATGATCTTTACTTAATATCCCAATGATTTTTGGCATAAAAGAAAAATCTATAATTTTGACCCATACGTGCAACATAAGACTGGTTTTGTGATCCAGGGTCACATATGCTATTTTCTTTTTTATTCAAAGCTAAGGTGCACTATCATTAAGTATAATGTTTTTTAATGAATACTTTTATTCAGCGAGATCAAAAGTGACAGTAAAGGTTTTTATTTCAAATAAATGCTGTTTGTTCAAGCTTTAATATTAATCAAAGAATACTGGAAGAAATAACTGTTTCCACAAACATATTTGTGGAAAGACAAAAATAAAACATTGATGAAAGTAATAAGAAATGTCTCTGGAGCAGCAAATCAGCATATTAGAATGATTTCCGAAGAGTGGTTATCACCTTAGAAACATCTCCTAAGTATGTGATGTTCTCTCCCATTCTGACAATTAGAAACTTCTTCATGCATTTGTTACATCTAGACTTTACATATTGCAATGGGTTACCAAAGAGCTCTATTAGACACTTTCAAAGAGTTCGGAATGCAGCTGCGCAAACTCACTCTAGATCCCACTCAGATCCCATCACTGGCTACCTGTATCATTCAGAATTAAATTCAATACCCTCTTAATAGTTTTTAAATGTGTTCATGGTACTGCCCCAATATACTTTTCTAATTTGTTGAATAAATATACTCCAGCAAGATCGCTCTGAACATCCAATAGTAACTTGAACTTAAACACAGCTAAACAATATATTAAAGTCAATCTTTAGTAATTTCAGTCCCAAGCTATGGAACTCTCTTCCCGACAACCTATGAGCAACTGACTCACTGTGGACTTTTATGAAGTTTCTCAAAACATGTTTGGTTACTGTAGGACCTTTCTTTGATTTATTTTATTGTTTGAATTTTGTTCTATCAAAACAAAAGCACTTTGCAAACAGTGGGTCTCATTCACTAAGCATGCGTACACACAAAGTTGTGCTTGAAATCTGCGTACGGACATTTTCACAAACAAATCATGATTCTCCATGATTTTTTTTTTTCGAAAAATGTTTTGAAAATGACTTAAAAAGCAATACCATTGAAATAGCTCTTTGGCCGTGGCTCGCCCACAAAGACTCACCTTACTGACTGCTCTCCCCGTACAACGTGTATAAATAGGAAACATTGGCTGTAAATTTCCAAATCATTTATGTTATACATTATAAAATTTTCAACTTCAAGCCTGCCGAGAAGAGGATTTACACGCAATGGATGAACCGCCCACCAAGCACCGTAGTGGACAAAGAAGAAGCCACACAAACTTCATTGATTCTGCGTGCACATAAAAAAACAAACAAAAAAAAACAGTTCACAAACTTCATTGGTTGTGCGAGTATGTCAACCGCGACAGATTTGAATGTCTACAACTGTATACATCATAGGCTTCTGTAAATTTCAACAGCAAATGTAGTTCTGACTTGCAACGTGCATAGGCGAGCTCAAATCCGATACAATGCTGCTCGGATCAGTATTCGTTTACAGAAATCAGGTAAATATTACCTGACTTCCACTAGAGGAGAAATAATATCACAAAGCTTTTCGCAGAGAGTGGCATATGTTTGACAAGAGTGACTGAAGGCTGTAAAGAAAAGGTTGTGCGGAAAGCCCTTATATGGAGATGGTTTGGGCTTGTTTTATGCAAACCACTAACCTCGTGCATACGGCCGCTCATTTAGAATACTACAAATTCACTAAGGGCCCGTCTCAATCAGCTCCCTAGTTCAGTAATCAGGTCACTGATCAGGGAGTCTGCCATTTTAAGGGCAAAATCCTACCAGTGCACTGAAACGTTCGCTCCCTAAAAAGTCCCACAATGCAACATGAAAACCAGGGTGCATTGATACTCACTACGTTCCCTTAATGGAAGTTAAGTAAATGCAACCTTGTTGAGCACAAGAGTATAGTGTACATGACTTTTAAATGATAAAGTATAATAAATGCTTTAAATATATTAATTAAAATATTTTTCTATTAAATGTATTATTGCATTTATTTTGTATTTGTTATTCATATTGAAGTCATAGTCAGCTGCCTTTTTGAATAAGGACTTTGGGAACATCCCTATTGTCGGACCACAGAGTCGCTCTCTCTCAAATGTGAAGTATATACAGACGGAGAAGGAAGTGACATTCGAGTGACATTTGGTGGCTTACTGGCATTTTACAAGATAGATGACAGCAAGCTTCACTTCAGCTGAGTTTAAGACCAGGCGCTCCACAAAACCGCTTTACTCGGGTCTCTTTTATCCTGAGGCACATGCACTAACCTCCAACGCATGTGCATACACACACATTCAGGCATTACTCTGTCATTCTCTCTCACACAAGCTGTCAAAATCTTCTGAGTTCTCATGTTTCTTTTCCACTTGCAGTGGAAAGGAGAAAACCATGTATCCCCTCTTGTCGCTGTGACCCTGATCATAAACTCATGTTCTCCGCTCTTGAAAGATTGAAATCCAGCGAGGCAAAGAAACATAAACTTTTCATCAAGTTTCGCTCGAGACTGTCTCTTTTCTGCTCCGCCCCGCATGCTTCTCTCTTTCCCATTTCTTACATCTTTCCCCCATCTCTGGCTTTCTATCCATCAGGGAGGGCTCCGTTGGAGCGCGGCGGGCCTTGCAATTGTCCTCATAAATTGTGTGAATGTCAGGGTGAGGAAAGGAACTAAGTGTGCAGTAAATAACAAAGGGCTCCGTCGACAGCGCCACATTCTGGTCAACGAAATTACCCAGCGTGCCCCGGGAGAAGAGAGGACGCACCCCTAACATGATGAATTACGTTGAAGGATGGCACGGAAGACCACCCGGCGTCCTCCTTACCTGTGCCGTGAATGAGCGTGGCCACCCCAAGAGCCCTTGATGATTTAAATGGATGAGTGTCTTTATTTCTCCGTAAAAGAAGCTGTTTGTCTCTCAGCTTGTGTAATAACCGATCTTTCACCAGACGTCGGTAACTGCTATCATTTTTCATTCCCCCTCTCCATGATGCGCATGGGCTTTTTTTTTGCTTTAGCACTCTCTCCATTCTTTTTCGATCTCTTTCACTTTCTGTCTTGTATTGATCACACATTCATAACTGCCAGCACATTTTTGTTGCTCTTGATTTTCACTCTGGCTGTGTCATCCTCCCCCCCGTTTGCATTATTATGGCCGGTCACTGAAGACTAATGTGTTATTGCATTAGTTTTTCTATGTTTCTATCACTCTGTCCAACAATCTTCAAGGTTTTATTTTGCATTTTCACAATCAAAGGACATTTTCTACAAAATAAAGAATAAATAAAAAAAATAAAAAAATGTTTTTTGTTTTGTTTTTTTTGTTGCTCAAATGTGTTACTACATGTTTTTCAACCGTTACCCACTGCAAAAGAAAAATGTCCTTTTTTTAAACTTGTTTTCCAATGTCAGTGAAGCAAACATAAGATATTAAGAGTTGTTTTCATATATTATATTATATTATATTATATTATATTATATTATATTATATTATATTATATTATATTATATTATATTATATACAACAGTTCGTTCTGGTTCTTGATTCTGATTGGCTGAGGGCCTTTTCCAAGCAATGCGATATTCTACCAGAGCTGCGTTCAACCCCGACAAAAAGTTGCAAAACGTTTTTTAAACGGAAATGGTGGTGCGCTGAACACCCTGAGTTGGCAGCTGAGAAGGCCATTCTTTACACTCGATGTTTTTGTGGCAAAAATTTGTGGAAACTGTGGTTCCTAATTATTGTGATCCAACATTTGCCTCGCATTTCAGGATGAAAAGACAAACATGTCTTCTAATGTCTTCAATAGAGCTGGTAAGTCCCGCCCATCCGTAAAACCCCACTGGACCTCTAGGTTGAAAAATCGTCAATGCAAGTGAATGTGAGAACATAATTATTTTCTGGTCCCGTTTGAATTGTGCCATGAATGTGAACATATGTTGTCTGTGAATTTTTTATTTAATTTTTCATGTTACGAGTTTGACAGTATATTGTATGATTCTTTGGCTAGCAGTTGTGGAAAAGACATAACGAGAAAGACTACATGTCGTCTATGTGACGTCACCCCATAACACGTTTTCCCTCCACTTGTCAAATCACGGTGCTAATGCTGCGATAATCTATGGACAGATCGAGATGCCTGTGTGTTTTGTACCCAAATGTCACCATTCAAACCAAATGCGCTGTTCTTTCTTCAGATTCCCGTCTGATGTAAAAACTAGTTGTAGTCCACAAAGTGCTCTCACACAAAGTCTAACCGTATCAAACTTCTACCCGCTAAATTGTAGCATTCTTCACACGAAAAATTATATTAAAAATTCACAGACAACATATGTTCACATTTATGGCAAAATTCAAACGAGACCAGAAAATAATTATTTTCTCACATTCACTTGCATTGACGATTTTTCAACCTAGAGGTCCAGTGGGGTTAGCGGAAGGGGCGGGACTTACCAGGGAGTTTAATTGACAGGCGATCTGACCAATCATAATCCGCCGAATCCGCCGTTTTTGTCAGATAAAGCAGTCAGGAGAGTTAGTAGATTAACTGACATCTTTCCGCGGTTAAAACAACATTCCTCCTTATGTTTATTCATATTTATTTGATGCTATAAATTAACTAGAAGGAAGAGATGATCAATTCACGAGCAGCTTTAACTGAGGCTCTACAGTCTACAGCAATCTGTCAGACACATTAAAGAGCCACAAAACGGTATTTATTGTTAACGGTATTTATTTCTTTAAAAAAATGACCAAATTTGAAAGTTGAGACTTTGTCTCATATCATAAGTAACCTGGTCTGTCCTGTCTGTCAGCACGTTGTCAGTGTCCTCTCTGCTCCGCAATGTATTTTTCACTGTGTGAAAACATGGTGTGGCGTGAGAGCGGCGTGGTTGTCGGACATGGCGTGGCAACAGTAACTAAAGGGGGCGGGTCTTCTGTGAACGGTCAATTGTTGCGTATACCGAGCTTTTTAATGATTTGTTTCATTTAATGACCCCTTAGCAGATTTTGACTCTTATCTTTAATTAGTTTAATTTTATTTAAATTTAGATCTGTTAATGTAATTGTATTGCTAAAATTAGTGTTTGTTTGTTTGTTTGTTTGTTTGTTTGTTTGTTTTTTTTGTTTTTAATCACAAAATGACAATCAGGATTTTAAACTGGGAACAGAGATACAAAAAAATTAACATTTAAAAAATAAACATTTAAATTTTAATTCAGACACTGTCCATCAACATTTTTTAATATAGTTTAGCACCTCTTGACCAATTGTTGAAAAAACTGCAAAAATACATTTTTATTTTTTTATTTTTTTCATTTTTTTAAAGAAGCATTTCTGGTCCTTTTTTGTACCTATTCATTTAAAGTACCAGATAACTATTCTCTCACATGCTGTCGCGCCCTCTTCCCCTCTTGTTTTTTCCTGTACATTTCAAAAACAACGTGCCGTTCACATCCTTTCCTAACTAACAGACACGTTTCTTCTCCATTTCTATCATTCATCTCACTGTTTCTGGCATTCATTCTCTCTCACCTTCACTATCTCACATTCCCTTCTCACACTCCGCCTTATAACACTTTTACTCTTTTCTCCTCTATTTTTTCCCTCTGCTCAGGAGCTTCATTATCTCGCATGTACCTAGAACCTATAATCTATTTAGTCAATCATAGCTCTCTTCCCTCCTTCCTGGCCCAATCAGATGTTTTGTTTTGGTCTTTCTCTCAGTGCTCCATTACCTGTGAGATATGGGCTTTTCTGGGCATGTTACATAAGCATTGTGTCTTCTGCTGATAGTTGATTGACAGACCCTGATTTATGTTACGAGGTGATGTGGTTTGAACCACATGGAATCAAATTCCTTGACATGGTAGAGACGCCATCACACCGATATCCCAGTCTCCAGGCTGTACAATTTCTTTCCAAGCTTACACTGGTGACAGCCACTAGAAATAAGATGAATTGGTTTAAGAGAAATATTCCTCCTCCTTTTTTCCCTGGAAATTTCCAAAAATAACCTTACACTCCAAAAATGGAGTGTAAATGGTTGCATTTTTGGCGTCACGGGCCGAACAATTGAGGCGAGTCCTTTTTATCTTTAATGCCTCCTTGTACAAAATACCCATTAAATGTTCTTTTAAATAGTCTCATTTTCTCCATGCACTTTTCAGATGGTGAAACATCTCCAAATAAACATGCAGTGCAATAGATATTGGATTGGGTCAATAATATATTTAATAGTTTTATTGTATAATCTTTTTGAGATTATTGATTTCTGTTCCCGTTTCTTGCTTGCAGGATGAGGGCTCACTTTGGAGTGTATTGACTGTGGTAGTGTTATGATACGGTAAGACTTGCCCTCAGGCTCCACTCAGACGCGCGCTGGGCCGCAATTATTGACCCCACTGACCTTCCAACAGCTCTATTTCATACATGCTGCCTAATCCTCTCAATAATGATTGCTATGAAAGTGTAAAGAAGTGCATAGCAGTGCCATCCCTCCCAAATGCCTCATTTTTTATCTCAGACATCAGCGTTTATCTCATCTTGCTGTAGTTTTCCATGAACACTGAGGAATTTAGGAACAAATTGTACCCACTGATAGTGTTATTTATTTGCACATGCATTACTGTTTTCACTCTATATTTGATCAAATAAATGCAGCCTTACTGAGCATATAAGCATATACTTTCAAAATCATTTAAACAGTGTGTGTGTGTGTGTATGTATGTATATATATATATATATATATATATATATATATATATACATATACATATACATATACATACATACATACATACATACACATACATATACATATACATATACATATACATATATAATTGTGTTACAATTTAAAATGACTGTTTTCCATTTTAAAATGTGTTTTATTCCTGTGCTGGCAAAGCTGATTTTTCAGGAGCCATTACTCCAGTCTTCAGTGTCATATGATCCTTCTTAAATCATTCTAATATGCTGATTTGCTGCTCAGAAAACATTTAATATTTCGCTCAATATTTTTGTGGAAACCGATATATGTTTTTCTGGATTCAAAAATGAGTAGAAAATTTTAAATAACCGCATTTATGTGAAATCTTTTGTAACATTATAAATGTCATTACTGTCACTTTTGCTCATTTTAATGCATCCTTGCTGAATAAAAGTATTCATTTCTTTCAAAACAAAAAACTTTATGACCTCCAATATATGTACAATATATATTCATGCTGCATGGGTTGGAAGTATTTCACAGGGATTGCTGCACCAATGCCAGTTCTGTTCTTTACCTGACCATGTAGAACCCAGATGACTTCTTATCAGTTCCTTCATACATTCATCTTTTCTTTTATCATTTCATCTACAGTTACACAGGAAGTGGTCCCATTGCATCCTGAGGGCTTCTGTGGTGTGCAGGCAGAGACCCGCTGCAGTCCTCTCTTCATCCAAAGCTACTCTTTCTTTCTTTCTCTCTCTCTCTCTCTCAGATGCTGGGTGTGTGAATCAGTGGGCTAGAGGTGACCCCCCAGCCCTATTACCCAAACTCACCGTCAGCAGCCAGAGCACATTTCCCAAATGAAAAGCTTCTCCCCCTCAGTCTCAAAGCTCCATCACACTCCTCCCTCCATCAGATTGCTGCCTCTCTTCTTTTATAAGTCTCTTAATGGTTTATAAATTGCGCGTAATGATTCCTCCTCTCCCCTCTGCGCTTGGAGATTTTTTATGGCCTTTCTGGTTTTGCGAGGCCAGTTTTTGTAAATGGGCAGTGATATCAAGGGCTGTGTGCAGAGCTGCAGAGAGGCAGGAGGTTAAACTGCATGAGATGTGTCTTATGCAGTGTTCACATTGGGAGGAGGGGTTGGCTGGGCTTAATTCTGTCGAATTATTGCCTTGACATAATGTGATTGTTTTTTATTTGTTCGGGCAACTTTTCTTCAGTAATGAGAAGTGGCTAAATACACCCAAGTGTGCCCCAGTGTTGTGAAGTCTATATACTGTTTTAAACAGTTTAAAAGTCTGGAGGTGACAATATTTTTTATTTGTTTTTGAAAGAAGTCTCATATGCTCACCAAGACTGCATTCTTTTGATAAACAAATACAGTAAAATTGTAAGATTCGATTTTTTTTTTTTTTTTTTTACAATTTAACATAACTGTTCTCAATTTAAAATGTTATTTATTCCTGTGATGGCATAGCTGAATTTTCAACATCGTTATTTCAGTCTTTAGTGTCACATGATCCGTCAGAAATGATTCTAATATGCTGATTTGGTGCTCAAGAAACATTTCTAATTATCAATGTTGATAACTGTTGTGCTGCTTAATGTTTTGTGTGGAATCAGTGATGCACCTTTTCAGGATTCTTTAAAGAACAACATTTATTTGAAATGAATAAATGCGTTCACTATACTGTCACATTTGCTCAATGTAATGCATCCTTTCTGAATAAAAGTGATCATTTCTTTCTTTCTTTTTTAATTACTGACCCCAAAACCTTTGAACGATAGTGTTGTTAATATATTTGTTAACATATATACAAGAATATACAAAATCAAGATGATTATGAAGTTAAATGAAGCAGGCTTTTGACAGTCTAGACCACCGTATATCTGATGTCTGCCGAAGAAATCCCACAATTCACTTGAGATAAAGAGTAAATGGTTCTGAGCTGTTTCATATTCATAACACATGTGAAGAAGTTCATATAATCATCTTGTAACAGGATGACATGAATTCATAAAATAGGTCACAAACCTTTCTTTTAAAGGAATTGCAGATAACCGTGTCCTCAAGATCAGTTACAACAGTGACAGTTTAGCTTAGACCATATTGAGTAATACTGAATCAAATTCATCATTATAAAAAATACTGATCACAGCAGTGGAAATTATGCATTTCTATGAATAAGCAAACAACATGCCTTAGATATGTAGGCAGGGTGTGCTGGAAGAGCTTTCAGATATTAAAAAATGATATTGCACTTCCTGTATGATCTGAACTTGGACAGTGCTAAATGTGTAAATGAGGTCTTTACTTGACTTTCTTTTACTTGATGATCATTATTATTAATGTCTTCATATAAAACTCTAAACTGCCTTAAAATAAAATAAACCATACTTGACAAGTAAAACTGCATAAACTTGCAGACTTGTTTTCATAGAATATGTCTTGAAGTTCATTTTTCTCATATGCCTTCGGCTTATTGTTTTTTTCTTACACATAAGAAAATACAATTTGCCAGTGGGGTAAGAAAAATAAATCTAGTTCAAGACATATACACTGAAAACAAGTCTTAATGTTTTCTGCAATTTTGTTTCTTAAGAACATTTCTTATTTTCTTTCTTATTTTTTTACACCAGCAGACTTGTATACTTGAACAATTTGGAAAACACTTCATTGAATAGTTTCAGTATCTCACATCTTTATGCAGTGACACACTCAATATGTTTACAAGCACTTTAAAAGTTCAGTTGGATTCAAGTAATAATTTGCCTTTCTAAAATGTCAAATGCTTTAGTCCAGTTGAAATCGTACCAGCTCGTTTTTTTTTTTGCGAACTAACAGACCTATGGAATGAAATGTACATATACACGTTAATCAAAACCAAATGTCGATAGAATACCTATAAAACTCACTTTGAGTCTCATCATATAAATCAGGGTTCACCAATCTCGGTCCTGGAGGGCCGCTGTCCCTGCAGAGCTTAGCTCCAACCAGCTCCAACACACCTGTTTGAAAGTTTCTAGTATGCCTAGTGAGACCTTGATTAGCTGGTTCAGGTGTGTTTAATTGGGGTTGGAGCTAAACTCTGCAGGACAGCGGCCCTCCAGGACCGAGATTGGTGAACCCTGATATAAATATTAATTGCATTAAAACGTGTTTTACACCTGGGTCTCTATACCTGGGGTCTATAAGACCCCAAATGCATGTAGAGGATGTTTGAAGTGTGTTATCAACTTTGTAATCATAGGAAAACTCAAGACGTATCATTCTTATATACTTTAATAATAAGATTGTTTTGTTGAGATATTAAAAAAGAGCCTTGGGGTCTCTTCTACCCCTATAGCAGAACATGAGAGTTAAGAAAACAGCACTAAATTTCATTGCAATAGAATTACTGACTCACTGGGTAATGCGTCTCTGCTCTCTATTCTCTCTCTCTCTCTCTCTCTCTCTCTCTCTCTCTCTCTCTCTCTCTCTCTCTCTCTCTCTCTCTCTCTCTTCATTCTGTTTCCACTTGATCTCTCCCTCCAGCAGCATGAGGCTGGATACAGGAGAGAAGAATGGAGGGAAAGATTGTGCTGAGTGCACATTAAGAACACATCTGGGGGGAGGAAGCTTAATAAAAAGACATTCTCTCTGCCTTGTCTTCTTCTGAGCCTCCATTTATTTCCACTCGTTCTTTCCTCGACTCCCTCTCTTTCTCTCGCTCTCCTCCCCGTCTCAATCCATCTACCTGCCTTCATCCATCCTCCCCATAGGTGGGTAATTACAGAGAGGAGAAAAGGGAGGATTTTAATTTTCAACTGGTTCATTGAAGGGTTGAGAGTAAGTACGGCTCTGCTTCTCCCTGTAGAAGTGCTGCTATTCTGACACCATATCATTTCCTGTCATTACGGTCCACGGCCCGGGAGGGAAGGCAATGCTTCTCGAGGCTTGGGTTTGTGGAAGTTACATAAATACACCTTTGAGACTCAGAGTTGTGTTGTTGAGCTGAAGTTAGCCTGTCTCTGGCACAATGTCAAATGTTTTATATATGCATATATCTCTGTAGCGTTTACCTGTCTAACCCCTCGCAGACTTCCTGGAACCTTATTGCACCTCATGCCAAGGGTGCCAAAACTTTCACCTTTTGATTGCCAAAGAATAGATCACTCTTAAAAAGAATGGTTCTTTATTTGCACCTATGGTTCCTTTCTAAAAATAAAAAAAAAGATTCTTCAGATTAAAATGCTCTTCAAAGGACTGTTCACTGGAAACATACAAACCGGGCACTTTAATATTAGGAGTGAAGAAGTAGACTTTCTTGAAATGTTTGGGATTTTCCCCCCCTCACTAACATCCATTTTCTATTCCTTTTCTTCACCAAAAACATTGGACACCCATCTTCAGGTTTACTAGCTCTATTCACGCCAATATCCACCCCTGGCCCACCATCAACCGCACACCTGTGTCCCATCCACCATTGCAGATTCTCATCCAATGCTTGCCACTGCCTGTGTGTGTAATATACCACCTGCATCCCTCAAACTTGCATGGTGCATGAATTCATATTTTTTAGATGACAATCATTAGATTACAATCATTATATTTAATTAGGCAACAAATTAGTCAAAATTTTGTGATTAGTACTATATGTGGGGATCTGTTCAAATGAACACTGCTGAATGTTTGCTGATTAGCATACATTTAGGATTAGTTAGCTAGCCCCTGCTGGTAGATTCTGTACCTGCATCATCTGGCTGCAAATTTCATCATTTGCTTTTGTTTTTTAATGTTTTATTATTCAGGATAGGCTGCATTAAATTCAGAAGTGACAGTAAATACATTTATAATGTTTCAAAAAGATTTCTATTAAAAAAATCCTGAAAAATTGTTTCACAAAGATATTAAGCAGCACAATTGCAGTCATCATTGATAAGAAATGTTTCTTGAGCAGCAAATCGGCATATTAGAATGATTTCTGAAGGACCATGTGACACTGAAGACTGGAGTAATGATGCTGAAAATTCAGCTTTAAATCATAATAAATGCAGCATTGGTGAGCATAAGAGACTTAAAAAATCACCCCCCCCCCCCCCCCCCCCAAACCCAATCTTGATTGCTAGTGTATATTATAAATATTTACGTATTTCATTATATTATAGCTTGCCAGTGACCAATTCTTTTTCCTGCTCAGCATATTCAGTAGTAAACAGTTTCTTGTTGTGCCATTAGTGTTGTTGTCATGTCTTTTCATTTTGAGTAAAATTGGTCATGTAGCATTATGGCTCAGATGAATGTCTAAAAAAAACTTGTATCTATTGAGCGGCCGTGAGCAAGGCTGTCAGGTTTCAAGATTCATACCACCAGGGTGTTCTTCACCAGTCAAGCAACTGCTATTGAGATGAATGGTAATGTTAACAGCTACAGTAGCTTTCTCCAGCTATTACAGAGCTCTTTGGTAAGCAGCATCTAGAAAGTTTTGAAAGCCATTTGAGATTTGATGCTGGCATCAAAAGGAAGTGACACAAAACGCTGGTCTCAATTAAACGCAGTAGGGAAGGGAATGTTTTATGGCGATGGTCTTTTCCTGAGCTCTGATAATGAGAAGCTACAGCCTCATAAAGCGCTACCTGCAGGGCCGCAGGGAGCTGTCAGATCTGTGCTAGCCATGCATGTGCGCAGGTATGTGTGTGTGTGTGTGTGTGTGTGTGTGTGCACTCCCATTGGATCTGGATGCTTTCATCGCAAACGTATTCCTAGACATCTGCCTTCTTTTTTTAAGGCTGCAGCTGAAGATGGGGAATAGTTTGTTTACAGTGTACAGAAATTGTCCTCAAATTTCTTTTGCAGTCCAGAGATATGGTGTAACCGCCTCTTTCAACCTACCCTTGCACAAATATGGACAAGGCTGACCAAAGACCTTTAATGTTATTCTCGTTCTCAGTATGTGAGTCAGCGAGTAACATGAATTTATCTGTATGGCCCAACATTATAAGGGCAAAAAGGTTTTAAGATTCAAAATCCAGTGTTAATTGCCTCACAGTTGTTCTACTGCCTCAGGGATGCTTAACAAGATAACCAGAATTACTTGCCTAGAGTACATTTTAAAAGGGAAATATACTTATAATACCACTAAATGAAGTTTTATTTGATAATCCAGTTGCCTGTTTTAAACCTAAAATATATTTTCTTGACATACAGTATAGATGCCTGCGGTGTAACCCTTAGCATGATGACATGGCCGTCACCCTCAAGCACTCTCTCTGTTTACACACTTATATATGAAATATAATCTGACTGCAGCGGAACAGTAAAAAACAAAACAAAACAAAAATGTCATCTACTATCATATACAACCAGTTAATTATAGTTTCCTATTTTAGAATACTTCAATATAGAATAATAGAATTGCTATAAAATATGTAATTTTAAAGTGCATGAAAGAAAAAAACCTTTCTATTAATCAAAGAATCCTATAAAAATTATATTGTGGTTTCCACAAAAATATTAAACAGCAAAACTGTTTTCAACATTGATGATAATAAGAAATGTTTCTTGAGCACCATATTACAATGATTTAGTAATGACTGCTGAAAATTCAGCTTTGCCATCACGGGAATAAATTACATTTTAAAATATATAAATAAATGCAACCTCGGTGAGCATAAGAGACTTCTTTCAAAAACATGAATATACATGTCTGCATGACACATTTCATGTTACTAAAGGCCACTGCATGGAGAAATTGTACACTTAATAAAAAAGTGCAAATATACTGATGAATAATTTCAGAGTGAAAACATTTGCGTACAGGTTTTAGGCACAGATACGTACACACGGTTAGTGAATGAGCACCACTGTGAGCAGGATAGTCTGTTTGCTCTACATGAAAATAGATGAGGCTTTATCCTTTTGCCATATATGGATTTGGCTTTTGCCCCAATTTCTCCCACAGGCTCCAAATCGCTCGCAATTCCCTCTGCAGCATATCCAGACATGCCATGGTCCTGAAACGGGCCAATCCAAGCTACGGAAACATTAAAGAAGAGAAGAGGAGACACCAGTGGGCAAAGGAGATGCAGAGGATCAGGGAATGAAGCTGCACGCCTCGTTCATCTCTGTTTACTCCAGCTGTCGCAGACTGAGAGAACAAGAAGGGGGTAGAGGAACAGGCTGGAGAGTTGCACATCAAGCAAGGAAGGCTGAAAGAGAGAGAATGATGAAGATATGCGGGTGGACACTGCGGTTTCGCAAGGGCAGGCAATGGGGAAAGGTTAGTGAAAACAAAGGAAGTGGACAAACACACACACACACACATACAGGAAAGTGCTGATCCGTGGTCCCCGTCTGGGAAGGAGGAGAAGGTGCATTGATTGTGCACAAGCCACAAATGAGAAATCCATTGGGGTTAGGTGCTCCTGGCTTGAATGAGAGAAAGGAGCAGAGGAGGTCAGCTGGGCGTCCATGTCTTTGCCAGGGCATGGCAGAGCTGGCAGCAGATACACAGAATCCATTAAACAGAACATGGCCAGGAGGGTCAACAGTTTGTACCAAGCCACGAGGTCATTCAAACACTAGGCGTTTAGCCAGCTGGACAACATGTTTAGTGTCAAGCCATGGGAAATGTTTCATTCATCAGCATGAGACGCACACTCACATCCATACACGTGTCTCACATACAGTCAAGTGCATACATTTAATCCTACAATACATAAGGGATAAAAAAGATATTTGTAGAACAATGAGAGGCACCAAGGATTTTTTTTAATTGAATTAATTATTTTAAGTAAATGTGTAGGTATTTTAAATCTTACAGTGTAAAATATGTGTGTATTGTAACAGTTACTTATTTTTAAATTTTCAACCTAAAACAGTTTTATCTATACAATACTTTTAACTTTAATTTAGGTGGTTTAAAATGTAACATTTTTTGAAACATGAAGTTTCATCTTATGTTTCTACTTTTTATTGGTTTATTAAAAGTGACCCCTTATTTAATATGCATTTTGTGTACACAAAGGACAAATTACATAGCATTGCCTGTTTTTCCCATGCTTAAGCCTAGTCCTTTTCAAAACTGAGCATATACACCGTATACCCAAGGTACTGTTTAGTAGCGTGACGTGCGTCCCAGTTAATCTTCACGCCATGGGTCTCTCCTTCGTGAGACTGTAAATCTCTGAACTCATACTTCATCCACCCACAAAAAGTAATTTAGAATCCCTTCATGCCCCTCTGCCACCACTCAGACCTAAAATAAAGAGCAGCCGTGGATGCCTGCTTGCTTTTCATCAAATCATTTACCGTTCCCCTGATGCTAGTGAATGGAGAGAGTCTTTTTTTTCTCATTACCTCCCACCTCTGTTCAACTCTATTCAAACACCACCAGAGTTAAACATAATCTCAGCTCCGATATGATAATCTCCCTGACCATTTCAGATGGAAACCCACCAAATGCAAAGAAGGGAGAGGATTCATTATCAATGCCCCAAGGGGGATCAGGGAAAGAGGTTTTTGGGCAGTAGGCAATGATGTGTTCAAGACAGGCGCGACTCTCACACCTTGATCTTACTGCAGAGTCGGCCAAACCCATCTCCGCTGGGACATTGTAACCGGACAGATAAGCATTAGTGGCAGAGGGTGACAGGTGAAGGAGAGTGGGACGGGTGGGGCAGGAGCGGGTGTGGTGGATGCTGATTGGATTAAAAATGACCGCTTTGCTTTTATTCAGTTGTCACACTGTGTTAGTCACCTATTGAGCCCGATGAGGCGTGCCACACCTGTCATAAGGGCCTATCATGTCTGTCGTATCTGGACATGTGTGTTTGTGTGGAGTTGAATTTGTGTTGCTATGGCTTATGAAAGATTTATGAAGTTGATTCACCATGATTCTTTCGAGTATTAACAAATTCAGTTTTCTAGTCACAAGAATCGCTGAGTGTCATATATTTTCCAATAAAAAATGTTGATGTGATGTTTTTATGGTCAAAAGTGTTCCTTTAGGAATCATTCTAATGTTTCGATTCGGCACTCAATAAATATCAATTATTATTGGTGCTCAATTATTAATAAAGTTTCTTAATATTATAGATTTTGGTATTTTCTATTTTTGTAGAAACAGTGACACATTTTTCTTCTTTCTTTGATTAAAAAGTTCAAAAGAGCAGCATCTATTTTAATTTCACCTTAGCAAAATTATGAATCTTTTGCTAAATGCATGAATCCTTATTGATTAAAACTATTCATTTCTCTCTTGTTTTAACATTGATAATAATAAATGTTTCTTGAGCACCAAATCAGCATATTATAATGAAGGAGTAATGGCTTTATTGGAGTAAAATGGTAAAGAGTTTTTAAATTGTAATAATATTTCACAATATTTGTGTTTTCACTTTTTTTTTTAATCAAATAAATGCCACCTTGGTGAGCATAAGAAACTTATTTAAAAAAAATATTACATTTAAAAAATTGAATTGAATTGAATTGAATTAAAATCTGTAGTGCATGTATAGGCTACTGTATGTATAAAGTGTGTTTTATATTATTAATTTCCCCTACACAATTAAACCCAAAAGCATGAAACAATCTTTTGTTCTGTGAAGGAAAGGGGAAAAAATGTGATTGAGTCATTGAGCTGCTTTAGAGAAAACCTTTAATTCATGTTTAAATCCTCTCCAAATAGTTTTCCTGTTTGCTTTGGCAGAGCTCTGTAGGTGTGACAGCTCACACCATGACTGTTTGTACTGTTTTTGAAACGTTCTCCTGCAAATACGTGTCTGTGCGCAAGCTCAAAAAATGGTACCACCGTTGCATCAACTTGTCGGAAAAACATCTTCTTACCTCCTAGTGTGATCGAGCTAAAGAAGAATCAAGTGCAAATGGGGAATGCGAGACATCAGAAAATGAAGAAAGAGATCTGGCCAATGAAAGTGGCCTCTTCACAAAACCAGATGGCAGTTTGTAGCCCATTAAACACTAATCCTATGTTTTATTGCCTCAGTTAAGCTTCCCTATTTATCACAGGTCATAATCACACTGTTATGTGGCCCAAGATAATGGAGAAAACTGGTGCAGTGATATCATCTCTTGTGAGTAGGACAACTTAAGTACATGCAAAGTCTCTTCATTCTAAACATGTATAACGTTCTATCAATATTACAAAGACTGGTGTGAACAGTTTTATTTGAGTATTATTTATATACTATTATAATATTTACTTATTGTGAATGAACTTTTATTTTAATATTTTCAGTTTTAATTTTAGTTTCAGCAATTTTGTTATCTGCTTTTGTTGTTTTCAGGGCTACATCCGAAATCGCATACTCTCTTGAGTAGGTACTTATTTTGAATAAGTAATTACTTCACGACCGCTAAGCTATGTTCTATATAGTATGAATGTGTGTAGTATGAATGTAATCTGGACAAATACATTCGCCATGTTGTCATTATCATGTGACCTACCAGCGTCAGTTACGTCGCTTCACTGCCATTCATAAATCCTCTCCCGTGGCCTCATGAGATAGTAAAGTGTCCTTCGTATGCACACTTCAGAATCTTGCAGGTCATCCGGGGACTTTTTGCCTATGAGTACTGTGAATTCTTTTGTCACATATTGTTTTTCGCCTACTATATAGTAGGGAAGTGTGCGATTTCTGATGCAGCCCATTTTTGTTAACTGAATCAGCTGATTCACTGAAAAGATCTGAATCAAAAGATTCTTTCACCAATCAGACATCTCTACTTATCTCATGAATGCACAAAGAGTAGAAAGATTAAGATTTTCAGTGAATAATTTTTTCTCTCTCACAAAACATACCTTTCAGAAGCTTAAAAGTTTCAGTCCCCAAAAAGGGTCATACAGTTTTGGACAACCTGATCTCACGGCAAAACGTACAAATTCTACGAGGTGGCTAATTCGTACGAATTCATACGACCTCACTCGTACGAATTAGTACGTTTTTTGCTAAATCGTACATATTTTACGAATTGCCCAATTCGTATGAATTCATACGAATGACCTACCCCTGACCCCGCCCCTAAACCTACCCATCACGTGGGTTTAGACAAATCGTACAAACTCGTACTAGTGAGGTCGTACGAATTCATACGAATTACCTTTTTATCATTCGTACGAATTCGTACGAATTGGTCGTGAGATAGTGTTGGTTTTGGAACAAGATGAGGATGAATATATTAAGACATATTTTATTTTATCTCTTTGACTTACTCTGGAAATTCAGGATAGTTAATCAATGGGAGGAAAAATATTTTGTGCCCAGTTTAGTAATTCTGTACATTTTGTCTGTAACATTTGTTTGCAGTACAGTGAGCCATTAAAATACAGCAAGACATTCTTATTTATCTGTTGTTTAATTAGCATAATAACATTGCTGCTCAACAGACCTTCTCCTTCAGTGTAGTGATTTTAATTTGAATGGCATAGAAGTGAAAACGCCGGAGGTGTAGACGAAATGTGAGAATACAGAGCTGTTAGTAACCGGCGGATGCGTTTGCTCTCTCCAGACGGAACAGAGAGGTGGAATCTCTGATAAAGAGGGAATGGGACAGGCAGGAAAAAAGAGTGAGTTAGGTTAAATGGAGACATGGATGGGACAGCGAGATTCTCATGAGCGAATGAGAGCGAGAGGAGATGGAGGGACTTTAAGAGAAAGTGAGAAGAGACAGAGAGGGAGCAATGTGTCCTCTACCGTTCCAGCCCCGAGGCGTATGGTCACCTCAGAGACTGCCCACTGAATTACCCACAACTCCTGGCTGCTCTCGGGAGTGTCTGGACAAGGGGAGCGGACGGGAGAAGTTAATGAGGGGAAGAGACGGAGCAGGTCTCCAGGGACCCCCGTGGGGTTTGGTGTGACAGGCTGAAGGAGTTTGCCCACTGTGATTGGGTAATTAGTAACATGGATTTGGCCCACAGAGTGGGAATTGATTGATTAGGTAGTGGAAGGATGTTTCTCTGTCATGTCTCTTGATGCTTGGGTACTGGGAGCCCAGAGGATGGAGGTGTGCACACACACCCTCCTACACTTTCATTAACACTTTCTTGTCTGGTTTGCCACATTTTTGACACCTCTGTGCATACGCTTTGGTAAAAAAGAATATTCCTTCTAGCTAAGGTTATAATTAATTCCATGCAACCTTAAATTAATTAATTATATTCAAAGAATAATGTTAATTACTGCTTTATATTTGTCAACACAATCCTCATTGGCAAGAGAGAAGAAGAGGTAAAGGTTAAGTAACTATTTCAAACAGAAGTTGCTGTTTACGTGAGTGATAAATATTACTTGCTTTTGCCTTAAGCAATATTTTTTTTTACCTCTTTGGTATTCGTAAATTTGTGTGTGTTGGATAAATGCTGAAACTTACTATATAGATGTACTGACAACAAAAACATGAATGTTATTCTCATGCAGTCCTTTTATTATGTTATAATTTATTTAAAGATATATATATATATTTGATTCAATAGACCCTAACCTCAACAATTTGCATAACCTAATAGGCAGGGCAGATAAATTAACATTGACAATTATTTTTGTTAGATGTTTTTATTGATATTTTAGCCTCACATTTTCCAAAGAAAAATAAACAAAAAAAAGATTAACTAATAATTACATTATTAATTTCTGTTTTTTTATTTATTTTTTCTGCACTCACTAGCTGGCCTCTGTTACACTCACCCCCCTAAACCTCACTCCCATCCGGGTCACGGCACCAATATAAACCCTCTGGTCCTAATCGCTCTGCTCCTAGCATGATTCGAACCGCCATTTCCAGCATGGGGCGCATGCACGCTAACAAGGACGCTAAAGACTGTAGCCTCTGGCATCAGTCGCTAGTGCGCCTCTCTTGAGATCAGGGGAGTGAGGTTTACCGGCACAACTCTCACTTGCTGGCCTCCGTTACACTTTAATCCACCTCATCTCACCTTCCCTTGCCCCAGCGTTACAGAGAACATTTTTTAATAAATCACATTGGGTAAATACAATAAATCAGCATATTAATTCCATTAAATATTTTGATCCTATAAGCATTGTAAACATTTGTACATCTATCAAGTTGTACATATGCAAAATGTTTCAATTTAGTTGCTGTCAATGCTTTAATAGGACACGTTTCATGCGTGACTATGCACACATGAAATTGTATTTGTGCCAGAATCACACTTCGACATATCTTTGCTCACTCGCATTGTAATTCAAAGAAATTCACTCTTGCATTTATAAATGAACTGTCATGATTCTGCCTTCATGTCCCAGATCTTCTCGTCTTGAGGCAGGATCATGACAGACTCATGTTTTATGTGTAAGCACATGGCCATTTGTTTGGGCTGTGTGCTTGCGTTGTCTTGTCACCTTACCCCGCCCCCTTGTTATCTCATCTTGTATCATTATATCATCGCTTACACCTGTGTTCCTGATTAGTTTGCTCCCTATTTAATCCCCTCATGTTTTCTGTCCCGTGTTGGTACATTGTCAAACATTGTGTGTTAAACTTTGTGACAGTCCTGTGAGTACTTTGTCTGAATCCTGTTAAATGAGAATTGTGAGTTTGTTTCCTGTCAAGTCAGAATCTAGTCTTCGTTTATTATCTTGTCTTAGTCAAAGTGATCTCTCCTCAGTCCTGTTTTGCCCCCTCGTGGGTTTTGTTTTCTGTTTTGTGTCGTAATAAACCTTGAGTGTCTGCATATCGTCTGTGTTTGGGTTCTCTCCTTCAACCTCATGACATGAATTAAATCAGCCAAAAAAATGAAGCGTCCCTTTTTCATGAAACTGTTTTTTTTTTTTTTTTTATAGATATTTTTTTAAAAATCCAAATAAGCTTTACAAATCTTTTTTGGAAAGTGCATAAATCTTTTCATGCTTGTTCAAGTAATCATAAACAATTTTTGTACATGCACCTGTGGAACAGTCTTTAAGATGTTAACAGTTTAAAGTTTTTGCAGTGCCAAACCACGTGTAACCATGTATATCCCCAGATGTGTTTGAGAATTTCGCCAGTGTCTTGGTGGAAGAGTATGGAGTAACATCTCAGAAAAAACTGGCAAATCAGCTGCATGCAAGATGAGATGCATTGTAGGACTTGAAGCAGCTTGTGGCGGACACACCAAATACTAACCGCCACTTTTGATATTGACCCCCCACTCTGTTCAGGGATTCATTATTCATTTAATCATTTAGCAGACGCTTTTATCCAAAGCGACTTACAAATGAGGAGAGCAGTAGAAGCAATTAAACTAACAATAGGGCAACAATATGCAAGTGCTGTGACCCTTCCCGTTGCCGAAAAAGATTTTCCATTTCTGTTCGTCAAACGTCTCAGTCTCAATGTCTCAGTTGTTGAATATTTTTATGTTCATACAAATATTTACACATAATAAGAAATTTCCTTGGGGAAAAAGCAGTTGAACGTGGGAGGACACTTCTTTTTTTTTTGCTGAGTATATTAACAAGGTCAGTTTGGGATACTGAAAAATTTGCTTTGGCCATCATAGTGTACTAACAGCAATGGATTAAGTATTTCAATTATTTGACAATAATCAGCTTGGCCAAATCTACAGAACAAGAATGTTTTCATCAAATTCAGCTTAAGCTTTTAGTTTTGGGATTTTTTTTATAGCGTTTAATGTGACAGACTAATGCGGACCACAAGAAATCGCTTTCCCTTGGATATGAAAAGACATTCTTGTGTGATTGAGACCTTTATTGAAAACCACCCGTCCTCTCATATCAATCATGTCTAATCTGTCTTCAGGGAAAACAGCGCAAATCCACCGTCACCCCGTGGCTCCTGAATGTGGCTCTGGGAATGGCACAGGGGATAAATCTTTCTGTTCGAGGCCCAGCTGAGAACATTATTGGATCGGTCAGATTATGGGGAAGAAAGCAAAGAAAAAATAAGGTCCAAGCAGGCCGGATTTAGCTCTATGGAGACTGTCAGTGACAGGGTGGGAGTCTGCAACGCTGAATGCTCATCAGGAGCTCCCACGGTGGAGGTTCACCCATCCCAAAGGGCACGCTGCTTGCTTTGGGATGGCATGGGATTACAGGCGGTCCTGTCTCAGTGGAGCCTCAGGTTGGCAGGATATTAATTAAGTAATTATCATGCCGTGAGGCGCAGCTATGAATTATGCATGAGGTCTTGATTGGTACATTTTTGATTGTGTAATCTAATTTCAGCCATATGTCTGACGCCTTTAGCTGAGTGTCTAACATCCGACAGCCCGCAAGCACAAATACACACAAAGACATTTTCAGCTTTTCAATTATATGTTTAAAATTCAGACTTACTTACATACACACGTCATTTGCACTGTGGAGACACTGTCATCATCATCATGTATATATTCAGAAAGACTGGAATACCAATATATTATTGATGTGTAGACTGGAACTAGTCAGACTTTTTTTTTTTTTTTTTTTCATTGTTTTTAATTAAATAGTTTTTTGAAAGTACTGTAACATTTTGTAACAACATTGAGGCCTACATATAGCCATTTTATAGAGAAAACATTTCATCATTTTAAAATTGAAGAGTCCAAAGTACAATTATGTTTCAACAATAGCTCCAATCTCCCCTAATAGATTTATGCTGCAGTTATTCTAAAAAATCATCAAACAATTATTCATATTGACTAATTTACATACCTCTGACCTGATTTGACATTCAACAGAACCAATTTGTCATTGGAACAAAATAACTCTAATTTCCTATTGTGGTCATTAGAGTGAAATTAATTCATCAATTTGGATTATTCTTCATGTTGATAAAGACTGAGGCCAGATTAACTCTCTTTATCCAGTTCACATAATGGTATTTGCTCAAGTGTAAGATTATGCTAATCTAAGAGCGCACAACAATGATCAATAGACCAGATTACTGCATTATAGAAATAATGAAATAAAAACAAGCATTTAAACATTTGTCCCTGAAAGACAGATCCCAAATCATGCAAAGATGTGAAATTGCTTAATACATACCGTTAGCATATCAGATCAAATCTTAATCTATAACCTTTTATTTCCTCAATATGCCTGGGTATCTTTTTTATTTATTTAGTGATTGATTTAATTGAATTGATTTAATTATTGCTGCAACACTTCAGAAGACTTCAGGAAACAATTACACATAAACTTTGCAGGATATTCATGATAATGATTTTTCTGATTAATAAACTTTCATTGGCGTAGTCGTTACTGTAATGATCCCTGTAAGATGCCTATAATAGCACTCAATCTGCAAGAAGGCAATAACAAAGTCAGCACAAATCAAAAGTGTTATACAGAATTACACTCCAGCAGCTGAAGATATATATGTGGATTTTAGCACTGACGGCATGTTTTATTAATAAAAGAACATCTGAATGGTGTGGGGTATCTTTCTGTTCTCTCACTTCGTGATTCAGGAAGAAGCTTCACATTCACAAGTCAATAATGAGCAAAAAATCCATGCAACAACATGCACTGATGGCTAAAAAAAGGGTTTGTGTTCTAGTATTTGAATTGTTTCAGCGCTCTTCGAAGGTCTGCATGCTCCCCTTGTCTGAAGTGGACCAGAGGCTGAAACACACTCGTATAAAATTAAATAAAGTTTGCTTTAATATAGCAATTAAAGTAAATCATAAAATTAGAACTTCACAAATATCCGACCCTGCTATTAGGAACTGATTAGTAAATTATTAAGATAATGACGTGTAGAGGTCTATTCAAACCAAGAAGGAAAATTGTAGAGATAACTATATCAGCATCCGTACAATGAACAATAAAATTGTTTATTCTACAACACTGCATGTTCACCGATGCAGAGATGAGTTACTTTTCAATTTATTCCATTTGGGAGCTGAGCTATACATTCGGACAGGGGACTATGGGATTGAAAGCATTGAGAGCGCCTAAAATTTGAGAAATGCTCAACTTTATTCAAATGTGAGACACGTCCTGTATCGCCTTGAGGTGCAGGTTGTGACGTCTGTCATGCATTTCAAAATATGCTGACTGAGCTGTTTCTGCTGGATTTAGTACGGAAATCGTATTTTGTATGTATTACCATGCAGTATTTCATTCAGAGTTCAAAAGCAGTTTGGATACTTTCATTGCAACTACAGGCTTGGTTAACAAAACTGTATGAAACCAACAGTCGATCTTTAGGCATATAAAAATCAAGCTTGCAGCTTTCCAACTTTAATTATGTGTATATTTGATTTATATTGGTTGTGTACTGAAAAAAACTATACAGTAGATTGTGCACTCTGTGTTTTTGAAGCAATGTTAAATAAACATTGCTGTGGTTTTAATAAAAATTGTGGTCATAAATTGCTTTGTAATTGGTATTCCATATGCCTTAAAGAAACTGTGTAAACAACTAATGAAACATGAATTCATATTAGATGTTGCCTCCTCATATCAGAAATCCACCACAAAAAAGTATACACGGATATTTGCATACGTTGCAGTTCCACCCTATACTTATCATCAAGGAGCTCATCGATTCAGGTGTTCTTCTCTTACTTGTTTTTTTTTTCTTCACTCCTTTCTTATTGATTTTGAACATCAGTGTAGTGGGCATTCGGTACGATGCTGAATGGATTGCATGGCGCCAGAATATCTCTCTGTGCGCCTGGTAATTTGTATCTGAATCATTTATCTTGTCCAGCGTGTTCTTGCTCGGGCAACCTCACAATCTGATTCTGATGCCTGACTCCAACAACTGTTTGTCTCTGTCCCCCTCCTTTTTAAACATTGTTTTTCATTTTCTTTTCTTTTTAGGTATCCGTTGTATTATATTTTGTTGGTAGCCATTTGGGATTTTCGGTCTAACCACAATCATGCAAAATCGCTGTGAAGTACATGAAAGATGTTGTAATTCAGCGTTTACAGTATAAACAACAGTTCAAAATGCATCTAAAAAAGTGAATGTAGCCCCATTGACTCGCTGCAGATTTAAAGAGGTTGTGTTCTGTTACATCTGTGTACGATGCACATCCTCGGCTTAAAGAGCTCCCTGGTGCAACGCCTGCCCTGGAGAAGAGACATAAAACACACACATAAGAAGGAAAGGAGAATAAAGAAAAGCGTTTCTCCTCTCCCGAGAGCGGCAGCCGTTCTCTCCTTCTGTGTTGGGTTTGAGAGCAGTTCTTTGTCTTCTGTGTTCCCTGGACTCCTGCTGTCTGAAAAGAGCCCACTGCAGGGGCCTGACTGAACTCGGACTCTGATTTCTGTGCTAAGGGTTCACACAGCGTAGAGCCCGTTCCCGAGTTAAAAGCACACAGCGAGTTTCTTCTAAATTGTTGATTTTTTTTCTTCATCTGACACAGTCTTTACGATTGAATTATGCTTCATGGTGGAGCTTTGAAGACATTCGATTTTATTCCAAAGTAGCCTACACCGCAATTTTTGCTAAGGAGAATGCATGATGTTTTGCATAAGCTGTGTGTGCCAAAAGTAAGTTAATAACTAGGCAGCAGCCTTCTAAGAGAACATTCTAAATAGTACACTTAAATTGAAAAGTTTGGGGTCAGTAAGATTTTTTTTTTTTTAGATTTATAATTTTAGTCAGTGACAGTATATAGATCTTTATATTATAAAAAAAAAAATTAAATGCTGTTCTTTTGAACTTTCTATCCATAAACAAATCCTGAAAAAAATGTATGACAATTTTGTTTCCACAAATTATTATTATTATTATTATTATTATTATTTTAAATTAAGCAGCACAACCATTTTCAACTGTGATAATAATAAGAAATGTTGAGGGCCAAATAAGGATTTCTGAAGGATCATGTGCCACTGAAGACTGGAGTGATGACAGTATGAAATGTAGCTTTGCCATCACATTAAAAAAATTACATTTTAAAATATATACATATAGAAACAGTTATTTTAAATATGTAATAATATTGTAGTAATATTTCACAATATTGCTGTTTTTTTTTTTTTTTTATCAAATAAATGCAACCTTGGTGAAAATGAAAAATACTTATTTAAAACATTAAAAAGTCTTACCAACCTCATTCTAACCATTATTGGATAAATAGTACATTTAAATTAACATTAAAACTATTTTTGTCAATAATTTTCAGTACTGCATGACATGCACATGTATTCATTGCCATTTCTGTCATCTTGGATTTTGTTTTTTTTACTAAACTCATTGCAATGCTCTATATAATTGTTTCCTCATAGTTTTCCCATTAGGTGTCATAAGAAGCAGCATAAATAAGATGTTGCATTTGTTTTGGCATTTGAGCACTTTAGAGTCAGCTCACTAGGTTTTGGAACTGACCAAGTTTGTCAGATATACATTCTTTGGGAATCAAACCCATGATCTTGCTAGCACCACTCTCCTCTTTGAGCTACATATATAACATAAATAAGTGTGTGTTTTGCACAGAAAATTTCCTGCTATAGACAATGATATCTTAAAAGATATCTGAAATGATATCTTTTTTGAAGTTTAAAGTCAGTAGGGAAACCGTAATTTGGGCACAGTCGTTTCCTTACCAAATTTTTAAACATTCCATCTTAAATTATTAAAATCTTAATAAATACATTTTTCATCCTTCCTGGTGTGACAGATGCCTGAGATGGTAGACACATATGCTAGCGGTAAGGGTATGACACGTGTGTGTGTGTGTGTGTGTGTGTGTGTGTGTGTGTGTGTGTGTGTGAGCCAGAACAAGCGTGTGTCAGAGTTATATTTAGCTTGGCTTGTGTGCTCATTGTGTGAGGACCGTGGATAGCTGGAATCAGGTGTCCAGGTGTCTTTCTGCGTTTAAATTAGCACCTCTTTGAGCTGTCCTGCTCCCGTTTAGACTCTGGGAAATATGTGCACTCCTCACACTTCACCAAGAAAAGCTAAAACACCGCAGGCTAAAAACCTTTTATTCTGCCACGTGTCTTCCCCCCCAATACCCCCAACCCCCATCCCCCCTCCCCCATCTCCCCATCTCCCCATCTCCCCATCTTTGCCTATTGAGCAATCTTTCATTTCTCCTTTTTATGGTTCTAACATTTGGATGTGTCGCTCTCACGCATCTCCTCCTCGTCTTGCCTCTATTCACTGGCATCAAATGTCAGTTAATAACTCAGGACAGTGTCTGTAATAAGAGTGAGTAAGAGCATACACGGGAAAATATTGATTGAGTCTTTTAAATTGACCTGTGCTAAAACAATATTACATTTGCCTAATAGTTCAATACATAACTTAATGCAGTTCTGCTTCTGTTATCACTGTTCGTTCAAACAGAAGAGTGTAAGACGGATTAGACTGGTGGATGATTCATGCGGTTTGAGATAGGAGTATCATCGGGTGGTTGGCGGATTTGATCACAGGATCAACAGGAGGTGGAATCGAACCTACAACTTGGGCTTACATGCTGCTGTTGATGTGCTCTTGCGGAGGATATTAGTAAGTGAGAACTGTCCAATGAATAAAAAATCTACTTTTAGAGCCCTGCACAAGTGACTATAGCAGACAAGGAAAAATATAAAGTAATAAAGTAATTTGTTTATGCTTTAAATAGCCCTCCAAGAATCAGACACTTTTAACACACTTGTTATAAAAAATATTAATATATGCTGTTCAAACGTTTTGGGTCAGTATGATTTTTTTTTAAAAGAAATTAATATTTTTATTCAGATGTACTGAATTGATCACAAGTGCCATTTTTACAAAAAATACATATATATATGCATATATATACATATATATATATATATATATATATATATATATATATATATATATATATATATATATTTCAAGTAAATGTTGTTCTTTTGAATTTTCTGTTCATAAAAAATGGTAATATTTTTGCAGTTTCCAAAAAAATATTTAGCAACTGTTTTCAACATTAATAAGAATTCTTGAGCAGCAAATCATCATATTAGAATGATTTAGAAAAGGATCTTGTGACACTAAAGGCTGGAGTAATGACAAAATTGTATAATATATGTATATATGTATATGTATATATATATGTATATGTATGTATATATGTATATCCATATCCATATATATATTTCTTATTATTATAAGTTTGCTTTTTAAATATTACCTCAATTTAAAGTGAAATACAGGAAAGTAAATGGTAAAAAGTTATAATAAATAATATAATTATAATACATATCATGGTATATGATAATGTGGAGGAAAATATAGATATGCTTATTTATTTAAATGATCATTCAATCAAGTGTATTTATTTGTTTGTTTGTTTGTTTGCATGGCCGTAAATTGAGAAAGATGCTTCTCGTGGTCCAGATGAAGTTGAAATTTAATAAATTCTTATGTATTGTAACTGATATGGATTTGTGTGAGAATTTTTTTTAGTTGAAATGGTTACTTTTACAACAACCGAAAGCAGCATAAAACACCTAGATATCCAAGCCATCTTTTTAAAACATTAAAAGAAACACATTGTTATATTGAAAACAGGCGAAAACATATTGAAAACATTCCTTATTAGACAGTTCATGCCTTATTGCTTGAGCGCAGCAGTAATGTAACGTCCCACACTTCACAAATGACCACATAAAGAAACACGGTATTAAAGAAATCTTTCTTTTTATGTTCTCATTCCATCTTTCCTCCCCTGAGGAGGTGAGATTGGTGTGATGCAGGAGCTTGAAGGCAAACAGAGCGTATACACACACCTGGACCTTTATATGGGCCTCTAATAAGGTGACCAACACAGCACGCAGATGTGGTCTAGAATAGAACATTCACACATTATTATTCTTGAGGTCGTAAGACTAATCTAAGACAGTCTGCTCACAACCAAAGGTGACAGAAGGTGGCTTTAGGTGGTTATTAGATTTCTCAAATCCATTGTGATAGATACTTTACAAGCATTTTCCTATCATCTCTCTGTCTGACTTCAAATAAAAGGTTCACTTTGTGTCTATTTTGCTCCCTTTTTATAGCTTTTCCAAAGAAAAAGCTGTTCCATAACTCTGTTCTACTTTATCCCCAGCTAGTCTCCACTTGTCTCTTTTATAGAGTGGGGTTGAGCAGTGGGCCCATGGGGGTCTCTATGTAGCTGCAGTGAAGGCCAGCAGCAGCTTAGACCCGTGGTTTGTTGCAGGAACACCAGAACTTATTGTCACTCCCTGGCACCCTCCATCAAAATCATGATTAATAGAATGGGCCTTTCTTTCATATAGCCTCCAGCGCTTTCTCACCTTCTCCATTTGTACTCTGTGCACAGCGCTCCTTCTCTCTCCTGTCCGATAACATTGGGAAGCTCTGCTCACGTGGCAGGCAGATGCTTTCTGCTATCCTTGACAATCGTTACATCGTTACCGTGATACTGCAGAACAGTCAATACACATCCAACTGCTCATAAAACCAAGACATTTATGAGATCGACAACGCTTTAAATGCTTTATTGGGTGGATGTGTTTAGCTATGGGTTTAATCTAGGTGTAAACCTTTGAGTCAAGATATTATTTACACTGCCAAACACAGAAATGTGAGTTTCCTTTCTAATTCCACAACATAGAAGGTGAGGTGTGATTACAGTTGAGCATTATTTAACATTTAGTTCCTTTCCTCCAATTTGATTGTCCGAGGGGTGTTTCAAGAACGGTAGATGTTTCACTTTTTATATAAGAGTTCTGCGTTTGCGTGTTTCGGTCTATATACATTAGGGGGTTTTCAGTGACTTATTCTGCAGTCTTAATAAGCGAGTCATTCGATCATTAATTCAATCAATTCATTCAAAAACACGGATTCATCCAGGAATGAAACAGGCAACTGTCTTTATTGAGTGGTGCGTCATAACATCAAACAGGTAAAATCATCTACAGTACATGTTCGATGTCATGACTTTTAATATCCCTGACAACATAGAACCATTTAGCTACTTGTTAGCAACCGCATTTTTTTAAAACGTAAAAGATTTTAAAAAGTCACGATTGGGGTATTACTGGTGTGTTTTATATTGTAGAATAAGACATGGAATTAGCTTGACTTTGTTAACCACAGACCTTATTTCAGGCTTTTAACCAAAATCCCATTCAAAAAACCCATTGACTTCGGGATGATGGAACTGGACGTGCTAAGTGCTAACTGGTTTCCAGGTTTAGGCCTACAAAAATGTCATCCCTGCGCCACTATTAGTAAATCACTGATTCATTTACTCAATCCATTCAATTAAAAACATGGATTCATTGAAACGGGTAATTGTATTTATGAGTGAGTCACTGATTAATCTACTCAATCGATTTGTTCAAAAAGGTAATTAAACACCACTAGGCTTCATTTTGAACTATTGTTGTACTGTAGGTGGAGCAAAAAATAAATGAAACAACTGGCAATATTGTGTTAAAATGTTTAAAAAAAGAAAAAAAAATTATGCCATTGAACAAGCTTTTCTATGCACCCTTCTTGATCAACTTTAGTCTTTGTTTTTGGTCGTTTGAATTTGAAGCAAAGTTTATCCCCATGGGTTTTATTGTTTCTTTAGTAGCAGAGCCATGACTTTGGGAGGTCAAAGACATTACAGATTTTATCAGCTGTTTCTGATCTCTCTGCCAATGAAATTAACACCAGCACACTGTCTTTCCATCACTCTCAATTCCACCGTCACCCCTCAATCCTTCTCTCTATCTCTGTGACTTCAATTCATTTCCTTCATCTTGTTTTTCTTTCCCTCTTTCCACGTCATGCTTCCTTTTTTCCAAATTACATTATCTCCAATCCCTTTAGGTCTTCCTTTTTCTTTAGTCTCTCGCCCTTTCTTTAATTCTTCTATTTCTTCCCCTCTCCCTCTTTCCCGTTCTGTCTCCAGAGCTCCTAGTAAATGATGCATAGCTGGGTCCCAGACTCTGAGCGATCATTAGTGAGGTGGTCCAGGAGAGATGGAGTGAAGGATGATGGAGGGAATAAGAGAGAACAGCAAAAGACATGTTTCTGCCCTTGGGTGTTTCCCCGATTCGTCACCAAACTAGGTTGTTTGTGTAAAATGCCAGTAGGTGGCATTTCCTTGGCTCATGCTCATTAATTCTAGTGCACACACACACACACACACACACACACACACACACACACAGAGAGAGAGATAGGTTGCACAATATAACACTTAAGCACAGTTTTTTTCCCTACGGTTGCTTCTGTATGGCTGCTTGTTGACTGTTGCAGTGGTGAATGTTCCATTTCATTCTGAAGTGCATATTCATAATTAGTTACTTTTGCAAAGCTGATGTTTGATTAAGTGGAGAGTTAAGACTCTAAATTCTGATTGGTTGAGCCACATTTAAATGTTTACCAATGAACACACATTCTGTGATATTAAAATTAGATTAAAAAATGAGCGCTTCATTCATAAATCCATAAGATCTTACCTTCATGCTGAGGAAACACAAACCAGAACACAATGAACGGAGTGCTGAAAAGGGGCGGGGCTGCATAAGAGGCTATACACAAGAGGCAATACCAAACAATATATAATATACAACAACGTACAAACATTATGAATTGTTAACCCAATGATTATTAACAATGAATTTACCACACAAGCTCTAAAATATAGGGAAACCGAGCATCTTACCATTGTCTCAAGTAGCCTATGCATTTACACCAAATCACTGACTGATATACGTGACCCATGTTGACATTTGAACTTTAAGTGTTCATAGTCAGTGTTCCCACAGGCCTTTATGCAGACAAAGGCTATTTAATTAACCTTTTAGTCTCAAGCAATGTAACACACACATACATGCATGTACACACCAAAATAGTGTAAATTTATTCTTGATTTGGATAAATCAGCTTACATCTCCCCGATGAGACTCATTTGCTCTGCTCATTCTGTGTGCATTATGCGTGAGCTAAATGTGTGAGGAGGACAAACTAAATAAATGAGCAGAGAAAGAGAGGAGAGGATGCACAGATGTGAACTCAATACGCTGGGAAAAGAAACACAGCCTCAATAGAGCACAATCTTGTATTGCCACTTAGTCCAAATCAGTTTTGTTGCATGTATAATGCATATAGAGTAATTGTGTGGATACTTCAATCAAGAATGTTGAATGGAACAAATATGTTTCATGGCGATCAATTGTGTGGATTCTTGAGGAATCAAGAATATTTAATTGCACTAATATATTTCCATACCAAATAGAGCCACAACAGATAGCTATAGTACTACTGTAAAATCAAATATAATTCATGAAGAGTTCAGATGCAAAAGCCTCTAAGTGCCATCTGAAATTTTCTTCTAGAATGATAATTGTTATCAAGCTCGTATATTTAAGTTCAATAATTTCACTTAAATGACAATTAATAGGTAATCTTCATTGCCATTTAAGTGAAATTACTGAACTTAAATATACAAGCTTGATAAAAATTATCATTCTAGAAGAAAATTTCAGATGACACTTAGAGGCTCTTCATTTGCTTATTTGGAGGAAATATTTTAAGTAAGTCCTTTTCACATTTAACTTGGCTACCAGGTGCAGAGGCCTTCTTCTCAGCAGACTGTTCCATCTTCTCAAATCTCACGTTTCGTGCTCAGGTATTTACCGAGGTGACAGTGAGATGTGAGGACTGGATCACTCAGATCTGCGCTGCTTTTATGTGCTCTAAATGCCACAATGTGTAGGCATCAACCAGGACCCAGCTATTTCACGGAGCTCTGACCCATTCCTGTATGAATAGATCTGTTTACTTTGGAAAACAATTTAAGATGAATCTTTTCACATAAAAAATAACCTACTATTTAGTGACAAACCTGCATTTTATGTGGAATACAGTAGGTCTGACAGCTTTGAAATGTGTTGTGCTTCTCTCTGTCAGCATGTAATTACACACAAAAACACGCATTTCCGATTGAATTCTGTTTACCTGTGCCACCCGTCGACAGGAATATGATATATGCCGGAGCCCTTTGTGAGAATTTATGAATTTGTCTTGTCTCTTTATAAAATTATGGTATACTCTTTTTAAGGTTTGCGGTTTTTATTTTTATTTTTTAGAACATGTATATGCTAGTTGTAAGTTTAGCAGATACCTTTTAATAGGAAATTTCTTGGGCCCTTTATCACTAATAACTAATTCCTTTTTGTGCAAGTTTTGCACAACTTCTGATCTGTTTCTCTCATTAAAGATGCTATATAGCCATTCACGGTTCCACATATTCCAAGCAAGGACTTCTGAATTTGAAAAGTCAGAAGGCGAAGACTCTTGTAAACCTCTGTCTGACCTCTCTGCAATGCTCTTTTACTTTGCTAGCTTAAGGCCAACTCTTACATTTCAGCATGCAGCTGATGGAAGGGTTCAAAGGAGCATGTGGACAGAAAATTCTCATTTTTCCCAATTGTTGTGGCACCTTTAATTTCATTAGGTTTTCCCCATACCCCGCAGGAGAGCTGAGTTTCTAGGGCAACAATCAGATTAATAGTCTTGCCCATGCAATCTGCTAAAAGGCCCTGCAGCCCACAGGCCCAGGTGTACCTGGGGATTAGTACAAGGCGGGACAGGTGAACTCAGCATGGAATCACTCACGAGTCAAGTCATCATTGCAGGGACTTTCCATTGTTGTCATATTGAGCTTATTATTTTTATATGTTATAACCTTACTCCTAACCCACGCAGAAACCTTTTTGCATTTTTAGATTTTAATTAAAACATTATTTAGTCATTTTCCTCATGGGGACCATTGGGAGGTTCCCAGAATGCAGGTCTGGTCAGGTTATACTATCCTTGTGGGAACAAAATGTGTAATATTAAGTTAATTATTTTTCTAGTTATTTTCTATATCCTAAACCGACACCTACACTTAAATATGGCCCATTTTTGCATTTTAATTTTTTTTTTAATTAAAACATTATTCCCTTTATGTGGGAAGGTTCCCACAATGTAAATGATTTCAGGTTTTTCAGGATGTATGTTGCCAAGTTAGCAAAACCTGACCTGCACACACAAACACTATATATATATACATATACACTATACTATATATATATATATATGTGTGTGTGTGTGTGTGTGTGTGTTCAAGTATCAGTATTTAATGGTTTGAATATTACATAGTTTTCTTTATGTATATTACATATACATACAGCCCATAGTTGTAATGTAACACCATGGTGTAACATGAGAACATGGAAGCTACCATCCTAATAAAGCTTAATAGTATGATCAGAAGAAGAAAACATATCTTACTTGAAATCTATGGCATGACTTCCTTTCTGGCGCAGCAGGGATAATTAGTCTGTGGTTTGGGTCAGCTCGATAATTCCTGAAAATAATTTTCTGTTATCCCACTCCATTACTTACAGACTATTTTTAGGGGTTCCCTTCATGAATTTAAGGGACATTTAAGGGAAATTTGAAAGACAAAGCTCATTAAATGTGAGCAGTGCTAGACATTTATTTGAGCATCTTTCTTATAATGACAATAATAGCATGTGCCTGATGTTCTCATTGTCTCTCTCCAGTAAACAGCATCATTTTCCATTATTCATCCTCTTTACCCCCACCGTTCCGTCACTCTCTACCTCTCTTTATGTCCCTCACACTCCTTATCTTCTCTCACCTCACTGTTACACAGCTCATCATGAGTTACATTTCCAATTAATCTCAACGTTATTCAGTCTAATGCACTGCAAATCTTATCACAATTACCATCTGCCCAGTAACTGAAGATGCGTTTGAGATATGCATGTGAGGTAATGAAAGCAAACCGTGTTCCATTAGTAAGCTCTGAACTTATCTGAGCCGATGACACTGGCAGAGTATCAAATCGTTATGACAGTTTTCTCAGCTATAGTGGCAACGTCTTATTGACTGAATTAAAGAAGCAGCAAAGTCATTCTGTATGTCCATGCTCACAAATCTGTTAAACAGTAATGTCAATCATTCACTCTTTTGGTGCTTCTAAAATCCTTTTTTTTTTTTTTTTTTTTATGACCAGGTAAAACTATGAATTCTGGAATACATCCATGTTCCATGAAACACTAAAGAGGGAGAGTTAAGGGGGAATCATCACTGGTCTGCTGGAATTATAAGCTTTCAAAGTCAGGTTTGTATTACTGCCAGACACTGTCATTATAACAAGAACATCATCTGACACTTTTAATGAGAATTTTTTTTTCTAACAACCATTTTTAACGTGTCTTCACAGGATGGGTATTTATTTTTTAGCCACTTAAGCAGGTGTAAATAAAGTGTAGCCTATACAAGAATTTAACCTGATAAATGGTGAGACAAAGTAAAAGTATGCTGTGCACCGAAGATTTTTTTTCAATTTAAGATCTGCAAACAATTTTTAACATTGAAAAATCTGTCTAAATTCTCATTAAATATAAATTATAAACATAAAATAGTTGTTTACGTAGCATTTTCCCATGTCTGCTTTAGCAATACTGCAGGTCAGGAACTTCCACCCTTCCCAGACTGCAATAGATGTTCTTCCTCGATTTGCATTACAATTACAGTTCAAAAGATTCCGCTTCCTTTGGTAAGTGGATGGCCGTTTGAATAACCTGTTTAGATTTTAGCCCCTGCTTACACAACCAAAACCAGAGAGCTCTCTGAGAGCTCAGACTACAGTGTTCTGAAGGGTAGCATTGTAGCAATGAAACCAAATGGACACGCTGGACAATTATTAGTCTATATTCAGCATCTGAAATGACTCAAAAGCACATATAAGATCTGTCGCCCTCTTGTGGTTTACTTGAAAACACTTTCATGAATGCACTGATTGAACCTGATTGAAAAATGCTGGGAGGCATGCATGACTGTGAATTGTAATTGTGTTACTAACACTATTACTGAATCTATCATTAATAGCCTACATTCTAACCATCCTTCATTATCAAACCACCCTTAATTAGCCTAATTATAATCATAGAAGATCAGAATTAGAGACGGGCAATTACATGGTAAAGGCCAAAATTGAATATCATTGCTATATACATAGCTACCTAAACCAATTTTATTTAGATATTTTTAAAATATAGTACATTTTAACAACAACAATACTACTACTAGTTCTGGCAAAGTAATGCAGCTCACCTTGATTAAGAAACAATGAATATGGCTAAATAATAAAATTAAATCATTGTACGCTATCATTAAAATATAGGCCTACATGTATGCATCTATGTAGTTGGCCGTATACGTATGTATTTTGTGTGTGTGTGTGTGTGTGTGTGTGTGAAGGTTGATGATTGGCTGATGGGAGATGAGAGTCTGGAGGCTCGCGCTTTCATACCCGCGTTCGTGTGTTTACACTCAGTAGCTACTCGAGACATAGACGAGCGGCAGCGTCAGGACTATGGCGCTCCACAGATAACAGCGGAGATCTCACAACTATGGCATTATATCCAACGCTTACGGACAACTTTTTCTTCTCGTCCCAGCAGGAATAAAGCTGTCAAGCACTTTTGTTTTCGATTCGTTCGCGGAAGATTCGGTTGTTTTCAAAGTGTTCCAGAGAAAACGCGTTGAGTGGTTCAGTGGAGTTGTGAACGAGACGAACTTTACGCAGGTCGTTGGCTGCTATCTTGTTTTTTTTCTACGGACGAGGACTGCAGTGTCCTTAATTGAACATTTTGTTTAACTGTAATTCCAATTTTATCGCGTCCTTATTTGGGGGAAGTTCTGGAGCAGACTGTGAGTAGGTTTTATTGTAAACCACGGTGCAGTCTTTTTTTGTAAGTTTGTGAAGTTTGAGGAGGAACCCGCCTCCACATTTCACACAGTTTGAAGTATCCTTCGCAAAGGATTCAGCGAGACTTCAGCCGACTGGAGCGAGAGAACCTGGGGGGAATTTGGCAGTAGCGTGACCGGGTGAAGATGCTCTCAGCGTGGATACACCGCGACCAGCCTCCCGCTCCCTTTCTCGGTTTAGTTGTACTCTGCGCAACCTTTGTGATACATGCAGGTACGAGCATTTTTTACAGTTTAAGAAATTGTACTAAACACTTCATTATACATTCGGTCTTTAAACATACGGTAGCGCAGGAGTGCGTTTTCTAAGCAGGTATTTATTCATACGTACACACCCAAAACACAGATAAGTTTAGTGATAGTGAGGTCGTCAAGCAGGATTTGTATTTCCCAACATTTGTCGACTATCAAGTATAAGTGATGCCTTTTCATTTTCTTTTATAGCCTATAATCAGATCATTCATGGGTAGTTTAAAGTAAAGCTACATTGACCTATTAGGCTACACTTTTTATTGCTTAAAAGCTGCTACAACCTTGCACGAGAGACTGAAGCATTAATAGAGGAATTATGGAGAAACATGCATTGAATAATTGCTTTTGTTGTTCCACATTACTAAATCTATCCATACATTATCTCTGAATTATAACAGGTGGCACTGTTCAGTTTAAATATTAAAACCTGTGCAGTGGTCTATCTATCTATCCATCTGTTTATCTAGTAAGGCAGTGTGATGGGTAACTAAGAACCAGATGAAGGGATGTGACTGCTGCATGTGCACTCATCTCTCTCTCTCTCTCCCTTCAGAGAGGAATATTCTGTTGATCTCCTCTCTGTCTGCTTGCCATGCTGAGCTTCCAAGCAGCGGATAAAAAGCAGAACCCCTGGTGTTCATGGAGTAATTAAGGTTTAGCTCAATGCCTTCCTGGCTCCTGAAAGATAGAAAAAAAAAAAAACTTGTACAAAAAAGGAAACAACATCTGAGGGAAAGCAGAGATAGTGAGTTCTGTATTTAAGTGTGCTGCTTTAAAATCTTTACTTTTCGGATTGATGTAGTTTAGGGTTACGTTTAGCACATGCTCTTGATTAAGTGGTTGTAGTCATTTCTCTGAAGATGCTTTTAAAGCTTAATTTTGTGGAGTAATAAATTGTTGAAAGTATCTTAATTTTGTTTTCAATTGTAATCACTGGTGTAATATACAAGGCCTAAGATGCCCACTACTGCTTAATGAGTTTGTACAGAAGAATTTGGAGGAAACAAAGTTGATTTGGCAGCAATGTGCAGCAAGTACTACATTCCTCTAAAAACTCATTCTGAAAATGAATAATAAAAATAACCAAACCATTTGCTGACATATTTGACAAGTTATGGATGTAATACATACATATCATACAAAGGAGAAATATTCAGGAGTAGATCATGTTGTGACGTGTTATTGTTTCTGCATGAAGGCTAGCCTGCCTTCTGTCTGACCTTAGAAGTGACGGGAAGCAATGAAGCGTCAAAGAAATCTCTCTCCCTCTCTGGTCTCTGGCCACATATGTAATCAGATTGACATGGAATTGCACATTCAAAGCGTTTAGCTTATTGGTTTTCCAATGGGAGTTAGAAATCGGAAAGAAAAAGGACAGGTTGATTTAATTTAAGATGTTGAGACAAATGTGTACTGTAGTTTAAGTGTCCTTCCCCTTAATGAACTAGCCTACCTGTAGAAGAGTCCGTTGTAGAAAACATGCCTATTTCGCCCTGGGGGTTTTAATAGGGATGAAACCGGGGCTAGTTGTCTCACGGGGAAGAAGTCTAAAAATAACTATAAGGGTTTGAATTTGATCTGAAAAGCTGAAAACTGTTGAGGATATTTATTTGGGCAAGTTGTCACGCATGTTTTTTAATATTTATAAAATGTATAGATAAAAAATTTCATTGGTTTGATGTTTTTGCACATCAGCTTCTAGAGTTTTGCCGTTATATGAATTTAATTGTGTTTTATAATTGATTTCCTGTTAAAATTTAGCAATCAAGTGTTGTGACACATAATACTAGTGAGACAACATGCCCTGCTGGATTTGTGTTCAGTGATCTGCGTCTTATGTCCTAAACAATAACAGTGTAAATGTGCAGTTGCTTTTTTGTGTAATCAAGACATACAGAAAAGGACTAGATAAACCCACTCTGAGAAATATTCACAGTCATATAAAAGTGTGACAATTTGTCCCGGTCTCCCCTATACAGACAGTATGCGAGAAACTCATTGTGCATACATGAACCGTCTAGATTTTACAGAAGCCCGTCTCTCGTTGAGGAGATGCCAGCACATATTTCATATCATCCATAAAACATCAGAGTCAAGATGGATAACGTTTATCTTCTCTCTCATTCTGTCCATTCCTGTATTCTACCTTTCCCCCCTCCTGTCTGTCTGTATTGTGGATGTGCTGAGCTCAGATTTCCTGTATGGTACAGCTCTCTTAGTGTTGACATACACATTAATTACCCAGACTGCCAGGAACCCATTTCTGTCTCCTTTGCCCCATCAGCTTTTCTCCTCTCTGTTTGTGTGTGTGTATGCATACAAGTGTGTTTGTTTGGCTGGACGTCCCTGTATACACGCTTGAGCTGGATCGAGACGGGAGACGTGTGCTGTTGTGTAAGTAATGGAGTCGCACTGTCTGGATTTGCGTGCGCGTGTTTTGGGAGTTGGAGAACATAACACACTCGAGACTGCTCTGAATTCAATAGGATTAAGTTTAGGCCCAGTGGCCAGCACTGCTGGTTGAAAAGTGGGAGGGAATAGGTCAAGCTGAAGTGCCTAAGGTCAAGATGGAGGAGGGAGGTGTGCTCTTGCATGCCCTTCATGTTCGGAGAGCATAACATGTTGGATCCTCCCAGTCAAGACTGCCGGAATTCTCCGCTGGTAGTCCAGGGCGTGGGGGGATAATTGGTTATATCTGAGAACAGGTCATCTGTGGTTGAGTTTGCTTGCTGTGTAATGTAAGATACACAAAAATTCAGTTTTCAATGCAAAATCTGCAAAAGCAGAAAGGAGAGAGAACTTAAGTAGGAAGAGAACCAATAAGCCTTGTAATTAGGTTTAGAGGAAGGGAAATGCGAAGGAAAGAATGCATGGATTTGTGCGAGGTCTGGCAGAGATCTGAACCGCCAGTATTGTGGTGTGCATTAGCTTTATGGCCACTGTGGGAGGCAGAGAGAGGGGTGAGGAGATCGCTGGTTTTCAACTCACCCCCCCATACTGTATTATTCATCACTGTAAAGTGGCCCTCTTTAATATTTTAAAGCAGTCTATGGTTGTGTCTGTGATCTGTTTATGATGCAATAGAATCCAGAAGTGGTATTGGACATGTGTTGTCTGTGCATGCAGGTGTGAGTGTGTCGGGACAGACACCTGTTGAGTTGTTAGTAGCACTTCATTATCGCCTGACTTGATTACATCCTGAACCGTCAGATGATTTTCAACATATCTGTATCAGTCAGTATTTATTATTATTGTTTTATTACATTTTAACTATACACATGTACATGGAACAAAAAACAATAACAAAAAAGCTTCTCAGTATTTTACATTGCTATTCAATACCACCTCTTTTCTTAGTCTTCTATTAACACATTTCCAACTCCACCACATTTTAAGAATGATCTGAATGGTCCCCAAACTCCATCAAAAACTGTATATTTATCCCTTAAAATATAAGTTATCTTTTCCATTGACATATTTTAGCCAATATCCTATACATGGTGTACAAATACTTTTCCAAATTTAAAGAAATTAGCTGTTTTGCTTGAAGAATACATATAATCATGAATATATACTCTTTCTTTTTTAACTTGATCTCCTTAGGAAATAAAAAAAGTAAAGGTGACAGTGGAATGTTAACATCAAGGATCTTCTCTATCATTTCTTTCACACCTTTCCAAGAATTCTTGTCTTCTTCGCACTCCCGTAATGATATAATGTACCTTTAAACTCATTGCATCTTAAGTGTCAGGGACATTTTCATTAATATATAAATACACTGAAGACAAAGTAATAACCACTGAAAATTCAGCTTTGCCATTACACAGATAAAGTGCATTTTAAAATATATGAAAATTTCACAATATTACATTTTTACTGTATTTTAAAAAAATCATAATTATAGTGCAAACGTATGGTGGTGTACATCAATGCATCCATATTTTAAACTTCATAGAGCATTAAAAATGAGATGCTATTCACCAGCCAAACACTTCTATCTGATTCATACACCCTTTACTGTACAGATAAATGATAAGGACGTTTTCAGTCCCAGAATTCTCAAGTACCTGATTTTTCTGTTGATTTTGTGTTTCTAGTATACAGAATGACCCATGCGTTTATGTGGAAAAGTGTGTGTGAAACATGAAGATCAGACAGTTTCAGAAAGTGCAGCCGTATCTAATGCTTAAGAATGGGAGAGATAGAGGTGAAGCCAGAGAAATATATCTTAGTGAGATGTATTGAGATAGATGGAGCCCAGGGATTGCCTTTTAAATAGACTTTATTAAAAAAAGAGAGTGAGATTGAAAAGTCAAGAGTCAGAAGCATTGGCATTCAAGCATCATTAAGTCCTTGGCACAGTCTGAGAGAAGAAGACAACGACGGGGCGAAAGGAGGATGAAGAGTGAGGGACAGCGACAGAAAGGAGCGTTTGATGAGCATATCATTGAGTGGAGATGTTTTTATTAATGTTCTTATCGATGCCTGGAGCTCTCTCTATTAATGGTGGACGTTTTTAATGCTTTGCCAATACTGTGCATGTACGCCACCATAAATCTGGAACAAACAGGAGAGAGAGAGTGTGGGAGAGGAAGGAAGAAGAGACAAGGTTAAAAAGATTTATTACACGGGTCTCTGTAATAGTTGATTCTTGGTCCGTTGTTGCATTCAGCAGTAATTATATATATTTATGTATAATAACGACCATTTAATTGTACATTTCACTGTTGATCATGCAACATACCATGCTACTTTCATGTCTGCCACATCATTTTGCTGCATGTATTTTTATACCAGGATAGTTCAATGTAGTTATAACTATTTTGGCAAACTATATATATATATATATATATATATATATATATATATATATATATATATATATATATATATATATATTAGTTCATAACGGCCAACTTCCTGCAATCCAATCAATTCCCGAGGATGAAATCAAGTCCTGCCCTACATTTTTCTTCAAGAAGCCGTTTCACTCGGATGTCCATCACTATAGGGAAGAAAAGACTATCGCAACTTCTGAAAAAATGTTGTTTCAATATTTTAGCTAACCAGTCGATGTAAAAAGCAACTCTGATTGCAGATTAATAGGCCGATTGTTTTCTACTTTATATTGGACTAGATCCTTTATTCTAATTTAGGTTAGATGATAACTAATTTCATCTCAAATCAATATTTAAATTAATGTGTTTATTTATTTATTTGTTTGGTAAGTATTGTCTTGAAATTAAGCATTGTCTGATGGTCATTATCACAAAATAAACCTCTTCAGCTTCACATCAGGGTCCTGATCATCCTGTCTGGGTTTATTATGCAACAACGACCAGCTGATATTGCTAAATTCTTGTTGGACTTGCAGCAGCAGCAGAAACATTGACTTCAAGGGTACGTGAACTAGAGGAACAGAGAAGCCGTTCAGAGAAAGTTGAGGGGGAACATTGTGTGTAAAGCGATGGGTGAATGATGGGAAAGCAAAGAAAGAGAATTTAATGAAGTCAAAGCGAGGAGTGGATAGTTGAATGAGAATACAAGAGAGGGAGGCTCTTCACCCCTCCCGGGTTTACGGCAGCTGGGTGGTGGTGGTGGGTCGGAGGGGCGGAGAGTGACGGGGTCCGTAGAAGAATGACTCGGTGGGGTGGCTTTGTGCCGGGGTTGAATAGAGAACTGAATGGGACTCTTTTCTGCCACCGTGTGTGGGGTTGTTTGTGGGGTGAAGGGCTAGAGGGAGGAGGGGTCGGCGTGCTCGCACCTCCTTTAGGCTGCGAAGGAGTGACTGGCAGTGTATGTTTGTGTTTCCTGTCTCGGCTTTCCATTCATAGTCACACTTCTTATTCAGTTCTCACAAACAACGCCGCCAAGAGCCGACATGTTTAAGTCGGAATTCATGGGGCTTTACTGTACATATGACCAAGCCTTCCATCTTTTTTCTTGCTAACGCCAACATAATGGCTCCAATCTTCACTCTTCCTTTCTAGGAAACTTGCAATGCCTGAATTTCACAATGAGCCAGACCTGCAGTCAATGCTCATGCCAAGCCAACAGTGTCTTTGGCGGAAAGCCTTTCCCCAAGCTGCTGTGTCTGGCAGGGTCCAGCAACTGCTGCATTCAGTAGCTCCATTCCAAGCCCAACTGCATGACAGACATCTAGGAGCGCGGTTTGTCAAGTTTGCTTTGAGTTGTGCTGGCTAGAGAACCCAAACCCCTCATTTTGATTGATAGATAGATGGATGTGACTTGTAAAGTTGGTCTTTTTTTTTTTTTGCTCTCTAATCTTCTTTTCTGAGTCTGACTGGCAAACGACTGCTTGCATCAGGATCTTGAAAGTAATATGTGAAAGTTAAAAGAGTTATAAAAATCAGGAGTGAAGGGCCTTCAGCTCAGACCCCCTGATGGTGCCTGTGGGGGTCTGGGTAGCATGTCGGATTCCTTTCGGCAGGGGTCTGGAAGCGTTGGTGCCAGGGCCACGTGAATAGGTCTCCTGCGGTCCACCTGCCTTTGTGCTTCCTGCCTTGAAAGAGACTTTCTGAGGCCATGGAGATTTCCCTCATCTTCTTAGCCTTCAAAGGAAGTTCAACCCGGTCCATGCCTGAAGATTAGACCTCAGCCAATCTGTGGCTTATGCCCAGGTGTGACTGTATAATTGTGTTTCTGTGTCTCACATGGAGGAGAGATGATAGTTTGCACTGATATAAAGGAATATTCCAGGTAAATGCAAGTCTGTAGATTGCTGTTGATTGTTGCTTGAAATAACTTTTGACACCTTAAAAAAAGTGTCAAAATAGTGTATGGGGCAAGTGTAGAAAGGTTATATATTCCTACAAATCTGGGATTTAATTAAAAACACACACAAACTCAAAATTCGTCACACAAAATAAAAGCCTTTCAGAAATACTCTAGAAATACTAATATAATAGTTCATAAAAAATCACAGATATATTCATCACTGAATCAACTGATAAAAAAAAAATTTATACTGTATTATTGAAAGGTAATACATGTGGTTAAAAGTTTTTACATTGTACATTTTTTATGAATTCATTTGATTAGACACACATTTATGAGATAACATCCAGAAATCCATAAAAATTATAAATGGGAAAAATGTGATTTTATTTATATAAATTTCTTCAGCCATCATCTCTTTTTCAGTATTTTTTTATTTTTATTGTCAAACACCTTTCTCTTGTTCTTTTTACTAGTCCATTGAATCTCTGTTGTTTGCGCACTCCCTCATGTGCTCTCATTCTTTCTGGCTCCTTTATTGTGATGGGGGTTAGTGGAGTTGCCTTTGAAAGGCGGTGTAGAGAATCCTATCTTTCGGAGTTTAACGCCTATTAAGACTCCCATCTGCCCCAGGGGTAGAGGAATATGGGGATCTGAGGATATCTAGGGGGGTTTTATTAGGGTTCTACCATGGTTTGCATGCTGCAGGGGACCTCTTGGGAGGGATGTGGCATGTCTTACCCGAGAACACACACATGCTTGCTCACCGGCTGGTTTTCAATGTCAAAGTGCTGGAACGAAACGTCCCCTGTGTGTGTGGCGTCCTGGTAAAGGCAGTCTGATGGTGTGTGACCAAAGAGTAATGTCCTCTTGTGGCGTCGCTTTAGTTTTCTTTGTGCCAGATAGGCCACACACAATGTGCTTTTGTAACAGAGCAACTCTGACTCTGCCTGACCAGGAAATGAGAATGTTGTGTTTGACACAGAGAGATCTTCAAATAGAGTTTCACAGTAACAGCAATGCAGTAAATGTTTTATGCACTGGAGTTTCTGCGTAGGATTTGACCTTTACACATGAGCCCAATTGACAGTCAATCTTTACTCATCCAAAGCAGGTCATGTCTAGTCCAAGAGGCCTGGTTCCACAGTCAACGCCCTTGGGATGAGTGTCGTGGATTTTGGCTGCACCCTGACAGCTGGGCTTGTTCTGGAACAGGCAGAATAGTGATGCTTAATCCTCATGGAGTGCGTGTTGTTGCCGCTTCCACACCCTCTGGCATGACTCCCAGACTGTGGTGCTGTTTTCCCACCAACCAGGTTCTGGTTCTGGTGCCGGTGCCCAATCTTGAATGTTTAATGTGTTTCCACTGCATAAGAAGGTGAATCAGGATAAATTGGTTCTGTAATGCTCCTTAAACCTGCTGGGTAAATATAGAGATTTTTCATTGTCTTCATATGAATAGTCCCAATATCAATTGTGAATGTTTTGCAGTCTATGTTGAATTTAATGCAATAAAAATACTGTATTTCTGTTGAGTTGTCCTTATGAGCTGCACATAAAAACAAACAAAAGTTTTAATGACTTTCATGAACCCATTATTTTTATTTAATCAAAAACACAGTGCAACCAGTGTATCCTGATTTCTGAAACACATTACTAACAAGTCGGTTCTTTTCATGAATAGTTAAAAAATACAAATTACTGGTTTAAATGAGTCTAAAATACTGTATAATTTATTTCATTAGCAGAACAAAATAAGCTAGATGAATATTATGAATGAAATATACCCAAATGAATTGAAATCGGAATCAAATCAGGAAAGCCAGATTACTTGAGATGTTAAAATATGTTCACAAAACTCAAAAAACTTGTAAACAAAGACAACCAATGTAACAGCCAGTTACAGTATGTCAATTGAAATGTGGGCTCTGGCGCGAGAACCAGCACCATCTCGGTTTAAAAGAGGTGTGAGAGATAGCAGAACCTGACAGGTTTTAGGTGATGGGATGATTGAGAGAGCACGGATTGGACAGTTCAGTGAAGCAGAGGGGATCTTAACTGGGATTCACAGCATGTCCATGTTCATAAGGCCTGTCAATCAGGTGTGTTTTCACACACCTCACTTGTGCAAACCCAACATGCTTTGCTCTGTCTTTTGACACTTTACCTCAATCCCATCTAGATTGTCATCTTTGCGTGTATTGTTGGCGTAATATTTGGATATTCTATGTTTACTTATACCCCATCTTCTGTGCCCCAAGCCTCTTACCTGCTGATGGACAGATGGACGGCACGGCCGACCTCACTCTCACCTTTCTGCTCACTCAGTTCTGCTCCACCTCTCTGCTCCGATTAGCAGGTGAGTGGAGCACGGTGCAGCTACTTGCAGACCCAGTGCTTTACTGGGACATTGTCACGGCCAACACTCTCCCAAACCCTCCTGCCCATCCATCCATTCACAGTGAGCACTGTCCTTATGTCTGTAAATCACAGCAATGGGGTTGGCTAGCGCCCTATCACAGTGTGGCTCATGTTTACGAGGATTAAGGAAACAGATGGACGGCCATGCTGACTGGTGTGGCTTCATTAACTCTCCGCGCGCCCGTTCTAAACTCCGCCGCCCCTGCACATCTCGCTCCGGACTCCGCACAGAATTGAGCCAGACCTGAGGTCTGTGGGGAGGGGGAGCAGAATTGCACTCATGAAGGCTGTGAAGATGTTTATTGATCTGAAAGCTAAGATGTGGGCAGGGTGTTTCTTCTTGATTGATTAATGTTGAAGTGAAGCAGTGGGACTTTCTTTAAAGAATGATTTTTGACATCATGTTGTCAGACCAGGGGTGAGAGAGTGTTTTTTTCTGTATGTGACTATAGCTCTACAGTGAGTGTTGGGGTTTGTATGGCTGTATGATATTAGATTTATTTATTTTTACTATAAATATTTATATATTAATTGGTGATATTGGATATACATTGGCTAACATTGCATATTTAATTGTTCTTGCTCATTAAGGTTAACTTTGCTATTATCTAACACTCACTTAAAGTTAACACTAATGATTTAATGACTCTGTTAAGTGTAATCTTTAGCAAATCTCAAAATGAATATGAATATTTGATATTGTACATCATAATAGTGTGATGCCTAAACTTACTTGTAGCTTTTAAAAACGATTGATTTACATTTTCAAGTTTAAAAACATAATTGATCTTTAATAAGTAGAGATGAATGTATAGTAAAATTGATTGGTCGAAAATTGGTCGAAATAAGCTGATAATTCAACCAGCAAGCACATCAATATTTTCATGTTATGTCACATAACCGATAAATGGCTTATAGTCAAAGTCTATACTTTGTTAAATATAAATAAATAAATAAATAAATCACTGTAGATACTACACCTACAACATTATAATGTACAGTAGTGGTCGGTAAGCTTATGGCGTGCAGAAGGATAATCACTGAAACGTGCACTTCTGGTCGGGCGAATAGTTTGTCGGATCGACGTGCTAGCGCAAGTTAAAATCTCACACTTTAATCTTATTTATAGTACCTAACTAAAATAGACCCAAAATGTATGTCAGTATGCAATTTCGAAGGACTTTATTTAAATGAAATGCATACACCTCTTTAGCTATTGTCACTTGTCGGTGATTATCCCTCCACATGCCCATGCCGTTGTCGACCCCTGACGTACAGTATGAAAAATGGATATTCACTATGAGATTTGCTAAAGATTACAGTGTTGTTAAATAATTATTGTTTTTAAAGATGAACTTCAGATGACGGCAAAGGTAATCATAAAAATAAGAGAATTGAGAACCATTCAATATCCAACTGCTAAAAAGCCAATAACAATAAAAAAAGACATTTGCTGTTTTGAAAATAAATTTTGTTTCTTGCACTGAAGGTGACAGAATACATTCGTCTTTTGCTGCAGAATGAGAGCGAGCTGAAATTAGTTGGCCTTATTCTTTCTATAGCACCAAAATCACTCTGTCTGAATGCGTCTATCTGAGCCGTCTCTACTATATGTCACACACAGCGCAGCTAAGCCTCACAACCTTTTGTGTGATGTGTAGCATTTTAACATTAAACAACTGAAACTTGAATCTTAATAGCTGACTTGAGCTGGGACAGACAGACATCCAGCAGGCCGTGTGATAGAGAGGTTTGATAGAAGATGCTTTCGGAAGGACAGACCCAAAGGGAGTCTTTGTGTGTATACTCCGGTCTGTCAGGAGAGATGTTAGAGCTGTACCCTACAGTATGTCACTCAGGAGTAGACAGGTGGAAGAAACAAACTGGCATGAAAGACTAACTTCTGTTCCAGGGTCAGAAAATACTTTTGGTGGAGGTCTTTATGTTACCATCTGTCCATAACAGGGATTTAGGCACAACAAAGACTCTACAGGGATCTGTGAGGGTTAACTTATTCCCATGCACAGATTTTATATATTTATATATCTATATATTTATTTGTTCATTTACATATTCTTTTTTTTTGTTGCTATTATTTACTTTATTTTATTCTTCTCTTTTTATTTACTTATTTATTTGTTCATTATTATAATTTTAGTCATTACTCTTACTTGTTTATTATATACTGTTATTTATTTATTATTTTTAATTATCTATTTATTTATTATTATTTTGAGATGCCATCACTGTAACGTCAAGTCCCTCATAATCACTTCCAAATGCAAATTTGGTACTTTTAGTTTTAGTTCTAGAATGTAAAACGGTGGAGAAAAGAAGGCATGTGTCTATCTCGCAGTCATTTGCTGTTTAAATCTTCATCACACAGGCTGTCAGTAGCAAATAACGATTATGTTGCTGTGTACACATCCTCGTTATTAAATGCAAGAAAGCTTTTCTTTCATTGATTTAAATTACCAAGTGTATCTGACATGGAAAAAAGCGAGTCTTTGTTAGTTGATGTGTCCACCCACATCTCATACGCTTGCTTACAGCTGTGTTTGAGCATGTATTCGTTTTTGAGCATTGAGCATGTTTAGGTCGAGTGACAGTTATACAGTAGTGTGGACTGCGTAAATCTGTCCTAAATGAGGCCTGGACACTGAGGCAGCCACAATTTACACATCTGTCCTGAAGGCACAGACACATTGGAAATAATGACCCATAATCGACTGGAGACAGTCGGAGATAAAGAGAGAGAGAGAAACGGTGGGAACAAGGATAAACAGAACATATCGAAACAAACCCGTCCGTTCTCTGTTCTTCTTCCCTCAACGAGAGGGCCAATTACATGACTATGTCTTACCTGTCTTTCATCTAGCGAGGGGAGCGGTGTTGAAATGACGGTCCTCTCGCATGTAATTACACAGAGACGTCCTGGATAAGGGTGTCTGTCGCACCCCATGATAGAGATACAACCTTAAATACCTCAGAGGACATAGAGTCGTCTGACTCGTTTGATCAATCTGAACCTCGAGGCTGCTTCTCCTTTGAAGAGTCTGTGTGCATGATCCCATTTTCAATCTAGTTTTGGTGGTTTATTAGACACATTAGCACTAATTCTAAATTATTGTTATTGTTACCATTTCACTTATAGAATGTGTGATGTGTGAAATAGGCTTGTTGAAAATCAAGTTAAAGACTGGACAAAAGCACTCATAGAGACATAATTTATCAAATATACAATGACAATGTTGTTTTATAGATCAGCAATAGTACTCCAAAAATGTGAATTTCAAGTTTGATATGTACATGTAAAAAATATTATAACATTTAGGCTATTACTCAAAACTTCCTCCCCAAGAGGACAAGCTACTGAAACTACTTGGATTTCTAACAATAAAATATGATTTACATGTCAATTATGTATTCAGAAACTTAGCCCACCCAGTCACACTGAGGTTGTATGTGTATGTATAAGTATGACAGATACTACTTTTGTCACTATACTGGAATTTCCAACTTCGATACGATACCTTGATTGAAAAATATCGATATTCGATACCATTTTCGTTTCGATACCATGGGGAAAACTGCCATATATATATATATATATATATATATATATATATATATATATATATATATATATATATATATATATATATATATATATATATACACACACACACTCACCTAAAGGATTATTAGGAACACCATACTAATACTGTGTTTGACCCACTTTCGCCTTCAGAACTGCCTTAATTCTACGTGGCATTGATTCAACAAGGTGCTGAAAGCATTCTTTAGAAATGTTGGCCCATATTGATAGGATAGCATCTTGCAGCTGATGGAGATTTGTGGGATGCACATCCAGGGCACGAAGCTCCCGTTACACCACATCCCAAAGATGCTCTATTGGGTTGAGATCTGGTGACTGTGGGGGCCATTTTAGTACAGTAAACTCATTGTTATGTTCAAGAAACCAATTTGAAATGATTTGAGCTTTGTGACATGGTGCATTATCCTGCTGGAAGTAGCCATCAGAGGATGGGTACATGGTGGTCATAAAGGGATGGACATGGTCAGAAACAATGCTCAGGTAGGCCGTGGCATTTAAATGATGCCCAATTGGCACTAAGGGGCCTAAAGTGTGCCAAGAAAACATCCCCCACACCATTACACCACCACCACCAGCCTGCACAGTGGTAACAAGGCATGATGGATCCATGTTCTCATTCTGTTTACGACCAAATTCTGACTCTACCATCTGAATGTCTCAACATAAATCGAGACTCATCAGACCAGGCAACATTTTTCCAGTCTTCAACTGTCCAATTTTGGTGAGCTCGTGCAAATTGTAGCCTCTTTTTCCTATTTGTAGTGGAGATGAGTGGTACCCGGTGGGGTCTTCTGCTGTTGTAGCCCATCCGCCTCAAGGTTGTGCGTGTTGTGGCTTCACAAATGCTTTGCTGCATACCTCGGTTGTAACGGTTGTGATCAGCTTGAATCAGTCGGCCCATTCTCCTCTGACCTCTAGCATCAACAAGGCATTTTCGCCCACAGGACTGCCGCATACTGGATGTTTTTCCCTTTTCACACCATTCTTTGTAAACCCTAGAAATGGTTGTGCGTGAAAATCCCAGTAACTGAGCAGATTGTGAAATACTCAGACCGGCCCGTCTGGCACCAACAACCATGCCACGCTCTAAAATTGCTTAAATCACCTTTCTTTCCCATTCTGACATTCAGTTTGGAGTTCAGGAGATTGTCTTGACCAGGACCACACCCCTAAATGCATTGAAGCAACTGCCATGTGATTGGTTGATTAGATAATTGCATTAATGAGAAATTGAACAGGTGTTCCTAATAATCCTTTAGGTGAGTGTATACAGTGAGGAAAATAAGTATTTGAACACCCTGCTATTTTGCAAGTTCTCCCACTTAGAAATCATGGAGGGGTCTGAAATTGTCATCGTAGGTGCATGTCCACTGTGAGAGACATAATCAAAAAAAAAAAATCCAGAAATCACAATGTATGATTTTTTAACTATTTATTTGTATGATACAGCTGCAAATAAGTATTTGAACACCTGTCTATCAGCTAGAATTCTGACCCTCAAAGACCTGTTAGTCTGCCTTTAAAATGTCCACCTCCACTCCATTTATTATCCTAAATTAGATGCACCTGTTTGAGGTCGTTAGCTGCATAAAGACACTTGTCCACCCCATGCAATCAGTAAGAATCCAACTACTAACATGGCCAAGACCAAAGAGCTGTCCAAAAACACTAGAGACAAAATTGTACACCTCCACAAGGCTGGAAAGGGCTACGGGGAAATTGCCAAGCAGCTTGGTGAAAAAAGGTCCACTGTTGGAGCAATCATTAGAAAATGGAAGAAGCTAAACATGACTGTCAATCTCCCTCGGACTGGGGCTCCATGCAAGATCTCACCTCGTGGGGTCTCAATGATCCTAAGAAAGGTGAGAAATCAGCCCAGAACTACACGGGAGGAGCTGGTCAATGACCTGAAAAGAGCTGGGACCACCGTTTTCAAGGTTACTGTTGGTAATACACTAAGACGTCATGGTTTGAAATCATGCATGGCATGGAAGGTTCCCCTGCTTAAACCAGCACATGTCAAGGCCCGTCTTAAGTTTGCCAATGACCATTTGGATGATCCAGAGGAGTCATGGGAGAAAGTCATGTGGTCAGATGAGACCAAAATAGAACTTTTTGGTCATAATTCCACTAAACGTGTTTGGAGGAAGAAGAATGATGAGTACCATCCCATGAACACCATCCCTATTGTGAAGCATGGGGGAGGTAGCATCATGCTTTGGGGGTGTTTTTCTGCACATGGGACAGGGCGACTGTACTGTATTAAGGAGAGGATGACCGGGGCCATATATTGCGAGATTTTGGGGAACAACCTCCTTCCCTCAGTTAGAGCATTCAAGATGGGTCGAGGCTGGGTCTTCCAACATGACAATGACCCGAAGCACACAGCCAGGATAACCAAGGAGTGGCTCTGTAAGAAGCATATCAAGGTTCTGGCGTGGCCTAGCCAGTCTCCAGACCTAAACCCAATAGAGAATCTTTGGAGGGAGCTCAAACTCCGTGTTTCTCAGCGACAGCCCAGAAACCTGACTGATCTAGAGAAGATCTGTGTGGAGGAGTGGGCCAAAATCCCTCCTGCAGTGTGTGCAAACCTGGTGAAAAACTACAGGAAACGTTTGACCTCTGTAATTGCAAACAAAGGCTATTGTACCAAATATTAACATTGATTTTCTCAGGTGTTCAAATACTTATTTGCAGCTGTATCATACAAATAAATAGTTAAAAAATCATACATTGTGATTTCTGGATTTTTTTATTTAGATTATGTCTCTCACAGTGGACATGCACCTACGATGACAATTTCAGACCCCTCCATGATTTCTAAGTGGGAGAACTTGCAAAATAGCAGGGTGTTCAAATACTTATTTTCCTCACTGTATATACTTACAAGTAAAGTTATAAAACAAGATCAGTGAGTTATTTTCTCTTTGTCTTTTGTTCTTTGATTAGCATGACAGAGAACAGCAGGTGTATTAGGCTGCTGTCACTTTAAGAGCAATGCACGGACCCAATATATTGTTACACAACGTGTTCTCTCAATGTTGCAAAACTGACTGCTTTTACCTGAATACTTGGCAAGACATGCATTTTGACAACTTTGTATGTATTTGACTATTTAAGTGCAATAAGCCACGAAAAATAAGTAAATTTGGTACTCGCAAGCTGTTTGAGAGGCAGCTTTATGAGAGCGCCAATTATAGAACAGTGGTGTGAGCGCTTTTGGTGTGAGAGCGAAACCTGCGGGAATGAGTAAAATTATGCATACCGTATTTTCCGGACTATAAGTCGCTCCGGAGTATAAGTCGCATCAGTCAAAAAATGCGTCATGAAGAGGAAAAAAACATATATAAGTCGCACTGGAGTATAAGTCGCATTTATTTAGAAATTTATTTCACAAAATACAAGACCAAGAACAGACATTTAATCTGGAAAGGCAAGTTATTTAACTACACAGTAGCACACAGAACAACAGGCTGAGTAGGTGTCCGGTATGTTAACGCAACACATTAACAGTTATTCAGCTACACTATAGCATAAAGTAAACATATACCTGGGAGGCTGAATAGGCTAAATTAACATAAGCCAGGGAGTCCAACAAGCAAGTTACCAGTAAACAAGTTCACCAAGCTCCCGCGATCTCACTCCACATCACTGAATCCATTGAATTTTCTTCATATGGTGTCGCTTCTGAATAACTCCGCCAACTAGAGCGCCCTCTCGCGGCTGTAGACGGTAATTTTTTCTCTTGGTTCATCTCAGTCCTGAATATAAGTCGCACCTGAATATAAGTCGCAGGACCAGCCAAACTATGAAAAAAAGTGCGACTTATAGTCCGGAAAATACGGTAATACAATTCAACCGGAGCGAATGAGACTAGTGAGTGAGAGGAGGCGGGTGTGTGTCATTTCACCATCAGAGAGAAGAGAGAGCGAGAATGTGCTCCTGATATCAGTGTATCGATAATGTGGAAAAGAAGTATTGGAACAGTTTAATAAAAAAATAAAAAATATTTTTGCTTTGCACCTTTAAACTTAGTTGATTCGTAACAACGCATAAATTAAATGTTTACGGAAGCCTTCAATCAGGAGTAACTGTTGAAATAAAACGGCAGATTGATCGAATTGCATCAATAAGCTCATGTTTTACCCAACATACTTCAATCCTTTAGACATATATTTATGACATTTACACTTGGTTACATTTTAAGAGAGAGAGAAGAGAGCATTGTGAATAAATTGGTTAGCGGCTTTTCAACACAAACCTGTCCTACTACATGCTTCTGTGTGCATCTATCTACGTTGTGCATGTCAAATAGAATCAGTCATAATAAATAAATGTCATTTCTTATGTTTTTTTGTGTCAATATTTATTTATTGATCCTTATTAATTTCAAATACAGTTTCAGAATGTTATTTACATATAAAAATATCTATGATGTAATTCGTGATTAAGTAGTATCGTATTAAATGGAAACGTATTTTTTACCGTTGGATAAATGAGGCAAAAGAAGTCAGAATGAAGGATGAACTGAAATTCACAGCATTTCAACACAACTTCTGTTCACATTTTTAAAAGCTGCTTTTGGGTCACTGAGGGTAAACGTCACAATTTGTGACTACACATTACTTTACAGAGAGCCTACGACCTACTAGCTATGTTCTGTCTTAACAAATGGTGCAACCAAAACAAAGTTACAAACTAGCTAGTTATTACTAGGCCTGTAGTGTGTACTTTACGTCCCAATTTAAGAACTTATGAGAGGCGGGTGCAACCCTAGCAGTCCTTCCAAGAAGTATTAAAATGTACAATTTAGTTTAAAAAGAAAAAATGTTATGTCTTTGTATACTTTATGTAAGGTATACAGTATTATACCTAATATATTATATTATTATGACAGTATTTTCCAGACTAACTAGCCTATAAATTTAGTGATTTCATTGAGCATAATAACGTCAGACTGCAGTCTTCTGTAAGATTTAAGAGGCTTTGATGTCATGTATGGTCGAATGGCATTTCACAACAATTTATCAAAAGGTCAGAAAACAAAGGCTTCAGAAAGAAAAGAAGATTTTGAACAAAAGACAGATAAATATATGAAACAGAGGAGCGGGTTGATTAATTTTGCAGCTATAGCAGATAAAACATCGTCATGCACATCTTAATGGCATTTTTATGTGCATGTGTGAAAAATCTTACTGGCAGTACAGATCAACATTTTTTTTATATACTCATAAATGTTCCAAAAGTAATTTAAAATAAGTTGAGCAATTTAAAAAAAAAAAAAAATCAAGATATACAAGATTCAGCTAATTTTTAAAGAGAGTTTAATGTAATTTAAGTTTAAATGACTTAAAATCCATGTTGATTGTACTTTAAAATGTAAGGCAGCAACTTTTTTTTTTACAGTGTGTGTTCCCCTTTTTTGCTAACTTAAACACCATTCACACCAGGGTGCAGAGCAATCACTAGGGTACATGTTTCCCCTGATTTTAATATCTATACTCATATATTTTTGGTTCCCCAAAGAACCACAGTTCTTAAAAGAACCATTTTTGTGTGTGTGTGGGAAGAACATTTTAATAATCCAAAGAAACTTTTTCCAATATCAAAAACCTTTTGTGGAATGGAAAGGTTCCATGGATGTTAACGTTTCTTCATGGACCATTAAAGCCAATGAAGAACCTTTATTTAAGAGTATATGTCCATCCCATTCACTTTTTGGGGGGATAGCGATTCATTTTTAAATAGTTTCATATTTTTTTAGTCTCTTTTCTATTTGTTTTCATTTCTCTATTCATTTAAATAGATTCATAATATCTTAAAGGGATACTTTACACAAAATTGTCATTTACCCACGCTTGTTTTGTTCCAGACCTGTGGAACAAAAAAGATATTAACAAAGAAGACTGTTTCAACTGTTTTTGTCCATTCATTCATACATACATCTATTGTCACACTGAGACGTTTTATAAAATATCTTCTTTTGTGTTCCACATGAAAAAGAAAGTCGTACAGGTTTGGAACGATATGAGGGTGAGTAAATGAAGACGGAATTTTAATTTTTGGATGAAATTCTCTCATTTACTCCTCCTGTAATCAGGTCTCTCCTGAAGCTCCAGGTTTTCACTGACTGTTTTGTTGGATCACAGCCCTGGTGAGAGCAGGTTTAGCTAACTGGTTCATACTCGGTCACTAGAGGATTTTCAGTCCTGGCTTTCAGATTTACTTTGAGGCTGAAGAGAGAGAGCTGGATGGCCAAAGGGAATGGAGGGTGGGATAGAGGGGACTCACGGAAGAGAGAGAGGAATTGCAAAGGGATTAGTGTGGTTTTGATGAAATGGTGTTGTCCATCTCAAAAGACCTACACAGACTTATCAAATGGTGTCCGCAGGAGGGAGTTCAACCCCCCACCTAAGCTTTTTTTTTTTTTTCGTGCTCACTTTCCCCCCCTGTTTATTCAAAGGATTATGGATCCCTAATCTCTTTGAACCATAATTCAGATTAGATTCTGTATTATTTTTAGGGCCGGGCCTGTTCCCAACTCGCGCTCTTACCGACCATGTTACTCTAATAGAAAATTGATTAAAATGCTTGACCACTGACCAAAACAAGAACATGACATCAGATTGATGATATAAACAGACTACATCATTTTACAGCACACGTATTCATCCCTTCACTGACGACGGTGACATACTGCAATTGATTTCTTCGTTGGCATGTTTGTGATTTTGTTCGTGTGAACGTTTCGCCCACAGGGAGATCGAAGAGACTGAGATTGAGCGGGAACAAGTCAATGTTGAGAACATTACTTGATGAGCTCTGTCATTGTGTCATACATATTCCGCCTTTAGCATATTTTCTCTGCTGATTATTTCTGCATACTTGGCCTGAACTGCCCTCTTTCTGTTTATGTACTGACTCAGGGGCAAAAAACACACAAAGGATTACATAGCCTGACCGCTTGATGCATATTGTGCACAAAAATGCCAACCAAGTTCAAGTCTGATTGTTTAGCGCAATGCAACTTATGTAAGTGCGCAGACTTCAAACAGTTTTTTTTTTTCAGATCTGGAAATGATGTTCAGTTAAGTTGATACAATGAGCAATTCTGAAGAAAACGAATCACTAGATTAGTCATTAGAGTTTTAAGGCATTTAGCAGCGAGCGAACTACATGTCCATGAACAAAACTGTATATTCTGTGAAATAAAGAGTGCTTTTTTCTTTTGAACTGATAGAAGTTCTGATCACAGTCTATACAAACTTTTTTTGTGGTTTGTTTTCTGTATAGCCATTCTATAGTTTTGCATATTTGTCAGACAATCTCTTCATATTTTAAATGAGTGATTCTTGACCAGAATAAGATAAAGGGTTCCAACGGTCAATGTGCCTTTTAGATGAATAATTAAGAATGAGATTATATTTCATTGTTACAATGTATTTAAATGTATTTTAAAAAGGATCTAATATAATTTTTATTCTTTATTATTTTTATTTTTTTATTATTTTTTTTAGAGATAAAACTTCTGATTTTTGTTTTTGAAAGAAGTCTCTTATGCTTTTATTCAAAAATGCAGTAAAACAATTAAAAATAACTGTTTTCTGTATTAATATATTTTTATGTATATATTAATTATATTTTTGGTGATTTAATCTATTCTAAAATAAAAGTTTGTGTTTATATATTATGTTATATATGTGTATGCGCATGGGTGTGTGTATATATACACACATATATATAAAATATATACTGTATTAGGGCTGGGTGATATGGCAAAAAAAAAAAAAAAACAGTTTACAATTTAAATCGACCCCCCACACACACACACACTCAAAATCAATCTGCAGATGAAAAAGAAATTGTTCAAAACAAGTTTTAACTTTTATTTTGTTTTGATTTTCCCTTGATCTGATTTCATCGGCGGATATTAAAGAGAAAACCGATTTTCATTCAAACAAGTCGACGTAAACTACACATTCGAGTTAATCGATAAAATCGATTTATCACCCAGCCCTATACTTTGTATATATATCTTTTTTTTTTTTTTGCTCAGAAAATATTTCTTATTATTATCAAGATTAATATTTGTTATTATACAAATATTTTGGAAATATGTAGAAAATGTGATGTGATATTTTTCAGGATTCTTCGATTAATTTACAATTGAAGTCTTTTGTAGCATAAATATTTTTTACCAGTTTCAATTAATTTAATGCATCCTTGCTGAATAGAATAATTAATTTCATTGAAAATTAAATTAATATTGCATGTCACTGACCCCAAACAAATAGTAGTGTAAAATAATGCATACAAATCTAGTTATGTATACCATTTCATTTTGGTGAGTACAATATTTTAAATGATTATTTTTTTAAATCCTTTTTCAGTAATCAATGATTACTAATCTCTAAAAACGTTATGGAAATTCATTGACCAAAAGGTGTGTTTGAAGCAGCAATAAGGACCAGACCCGCTGCAAACCAAAATAATCTGTTTGTCTGAGATTATGAATTACATCACTTATTCAATGAATGTTTAGCACTGTGTCATTCAGGGGACTTGTGAGGCTGTACCTGGGCTCCTGGGCTGTTATGTAATTGCAGAGGCTCATCTTTAATACAGACATAGACACATGCACACTCATCTGTCCTCTTCTACTTTCTCTAACATAGTCTCCTGAAAGATGGGCTTTGCTCTTAGTATCCTCTTGTTGCTTCACTGCTTGTTTGTTCCCCCCCCCCCCCTTGTTTAAGATGAATTATGAAACAAGAAGAGGAAGCAGAGAGCTGCTGCGAGTGAGCGTTGAGGTGTTCAGCCCCAGGCATAGAGAGATACACAGAGAGAAGGAGACTTTGTCTTCTCCTTTAGCTTACTAATGCATAAATTCCCACTGGACCCTGTAATACTCACCTAAGCTAAACAAAGGAAAGCTGCACCAAACCTCATATTAGAATTGGTTTTATTGCTCATATGTGGGAGATTGAGGGGGTTGCTGTATGTTTACACTAGCTTCCTCTCAGCTGGGGCCCGACTCGGGCTGAAGTGTACATTTCATTATTCTTCTCTCCTCCAGGGACCGCCTGAGAGGATCTGCTGGGCTAGGCTAAACAGAGCACAATTAGATTATGAGCTGGAATATTTTAGGGCGCTGACAGGTAATTGGTCACCACTTCTTTTAATATTAGCTTCCCAATTTGAGCATATTGGTGATGTTATCCAATTTACTTGCACTTCTTCTGTGTTTTTTCATCCTATTTTTCTCTCGTCTAGTTCAGTTTGCTGATAGCAATCTCATGCAATGTCTGTCTGTTTATCATTCCTTTGCTCTCTCACACTCGCTCTCTTTTTTCTCACGTGATGTTATCGAATTGCATTTCATGGTACAGTGAGATTAGAGCATGACTCGAAACGGCCTCGCTCATTTCAAACTTCTGGGATAGATTTTAAGTATGCATGAGTCTCAGTGGATGCTGACTCTCTTCAACCAGTCGTTGAATATTTTACTTCATAAAAGTTAACTAAGGACATTAATATACAACATGAAGTGCATGTCGAATGTCGTACAGAAGATAAAACATGTTTTAAATTGTGCACTAGGGAGAAATGTTGTTTTTCACTGTACATGCTGTACTTATTAAATATATAGAACTTAGGTGGGGTGATAAATTGCTCCATGTTAATGTAAGTGACTTATAGTTGCCTTGTAGCGGTGTTAAACTTTCTAGGCTAACATATAACCACTTAAAATACATTAAAAAAGGTGTAATATTATTTAAGTACTTCATAGAAGAACTTCATTGCATTAAAAGCTGACTGATGTACTCCACGGTACATTAAATGGTCAAATGTGTTTATGTGCAGTGATAAAAATGAAAAGATTTTAATAGTATTTATACTTTTAATTCACCAGAAATGTGCTGTACTGTGGTTTTTGTATGAGCCCCCAGACATTTTTTGTTAATTTGGTTTAGATTGTTTATTTCCCTGAAGATTTCATTCTTGTTAGTTGCAAAAAAGCTTTGCCTCATTTTTTAAGGTATGTTTTAAAAGGGAAAGTGACATGTGAAGGCCAAGTATGGTAACCCATACTTGGAATTTGTCTTCTGCATTTAACTCATCCAAGTTAGTGCACACACATTAGGAGCAGATTAGTGAGTTGTGAACACACACACACACACACACACACTGCAAACCGTGATACACACCCGGAGCAGCGGGCAGCCATTATGCTGTGGCACCCAGGGAGCGATTAGGGGTTAGGTGCCTTTCTCAAGGGCACCTCAGTCATTTCCTGCCGATACTGGAATCAAACCAGCAACCTTTGGGTTACCAGTCAGACTCGCTAACCATTAGGCCACGACTGTCCTAATTTTGCACATTGCAAGTAAAATATGTTTTATGTGTAGGGCTGGGGCGGTTACCGCATTACCGCAATACCGCGGTCACATGATGCCTACCGCGGGTCTGAGCTCGTCACCGTCATCACCGCAAAAAAAACAAAAAAAACATTGGCCTGCACATGTGTGCACGTTGTGTCTAATTACATTGATTCTAATGACACGGATTGTGTCTAATGACATTGTGTCTTACATAAGTTTTGTTTAGAAAACCTTGAATCCATCAAAAGATGGAGCACATCCGACCTTTCGCGAGTTGGGGAGCGCAATGTTCCATGACACATAATAACATTCCATTCGTATTGACTATTAGGCCTATATGCGAGAGTACCTACAGACATCCCAAGTCTCCCAGAAGTTCCGGGAGTCTCACGCATATTAAAGGACAATTCCAGTGAAAAATGAACCTAGGGTTAATTAACACATGGTTACCGAGTCGATTGTTCCCTGGGATGCGTTTTCATGAAAATCGAATGTAAAGAGTTTTATCTCTAAAAACAGATTAGCTTATAACGATAGTATATGGGGCACAGAGTAAGTAAAAGTAAATAGCTAGTTAATACCACTAACAAGGCTCAAAATAGCCTCACACTAACACGGTAGCATAATGAGGGTCCCTACATCGACTAATCGAGTCACGAACGCCGCGCTACGTTATATTTCACAAACGTAATTCCTATCGACCAGCTCACTTAGCACGGCGTTTGTGACTCGATTAGTGGAGACTGTTTTCCAAGATGCCTGCTGCCTGTTAATGCGTAATGTACTGTCTTTATAAAGTCTCTTCTTATTAAACTGTCTGTACACTTACAAAGTTAGTTCTCAATGCTTCGGTTTGCATGTAAGGACCCTCGTTATGCTACCGTGTTAGTGTGAGGCTATTTTGAGCCTTGTTAGTGGTATTAACTAGCTATTTACTTTTACTTACTCTGTGCCCCATATACTAGCGTTATAAGCTAATCTGTTTTTAGAGATAAAACTCTTTACATTCGATTTTCATGAAAACGCATCCCAGGGAACAATCGACTCGGTAACCATGTGTTAATTACCCCTAGGTTAATTTTTCACCGGAATTGTCCTTTAATAGCGGCTCCATGATGCCCGCAAATTAGTTAAAATCTACCGGAATCTAGAGCGAGCGAGCAAGAGTGCGCATGCGAGACAGAGACTGTGTTCCAAACTGTGTAGCGGTTGATTTAAAGCGGTTTACCGCTATACCGCGGGAATTTCTTGCTTTTCAACCGCGGTAAGAAAAAATCCATACCGTCCCAGCCCTATTTATGTGTGACCATGTAAATGGAATTCATACTGATAAAATGCAATGTACTATTGACATGCAGAGGACATTTGTAGCTAAGTGAGGTTATTTTACAGGTTTGATCCCAGGCTGAGGTGACCTGAACTGGCAATTATTAAGAGAACACTATTACCATTTTGCCCTTTGAGCAGGACGCTTAACCTCAGGTTGCTCCAGGGAAACTGTCACGTCTGCTGAGTAACCATTTCACCTTAAGTTAAATACCCTGAAGTATAAAGTCAGAAGTTGAAAATTTAGTACTTACTACTTTGTTAATCTTTTTCATCCATTTAAACGTTTTATTTTCATGGCCTGGCTATTAATATATCAAGGAACTGTTATTGAATCTTAAAATGCTTGTTATTTTAGTTTTTCTTGTTCCTTGAATGTATTGTTTTGAGGGATTGTGGCAGTGATTCAGTGCAGTTAAATGATCCTGTTAAAGCCGGCTTAGTTATTAATTGTTAAACATTTATGTTGCTACTTGTCTATTTAAGTTAATAATCAAAACTGTTACTGTATGTACAAACTAAATTCCATCAGGTCTGTTGGTCAGTTCTGCAATCCACATTATCAGTACTGGTTAGATAATGTTTTAACTTTATTTAAACTTTTTGTGCTCCATACAGTGCTGTTCAAAATTTTAAGGGGTGGTAATGTTTTTGAAGGAAGTCTTTTATATTCCTTGTAATGGCAAAGCTGATTTTTCAGGATTCTTTGATGGATAGAAACTTCAAAAGAATAGCATTTAAGTGATATAAAAATGTTTTGTAACAGTGTAAATGTCTAACTGTCACTTTTGATCAATTTCATGCATCCTTGCTGAATAAAAGTATTTCCTTTAAAAAAAAATAGCACTAACTTCTGGACAGTAGTGTAAATGATAATGGAACTATTAAAAGGTCAAGCATGATTACTCTGACCGCACCTCATTTACCTACATCCATCCATTTGTATCTTCATTGTAAAACTTTTATTGACCATTCTTACCTGTGCAATAACCTTGAATGTCTTTTCGGAGTTGTCCCATGGCCAAAGGTCCACTCAGGTCTTTTGTAGTTGTCCTGGGCATTGTTTCAGAAGCCTAAGTGTGAAGAGTCAGTTAATACAAGACCCCTGAGATATGTAACGTTCATATGACAGGCTTTTCTCCTAATAGCAAACAAGCACTTTCAAAAAACACATGCCCATTCCACTGAAATAGCAGGTTCATTGGCCCTAAAAGGTTCGAGAGCATCCCTCAGGGACACTTGGATATTATATTGGTTTGAGAGCGTGGGTGTGTGTGAGGATGTGTGTGCACACCGGTTACGGTGCATAGATGGAAATTATTGTGGACTCATATTGGTTTTTCTATTCTCTGGTGCGTTTGAATTCTACATTTTATGTAACCTGTTCACGTGTTTGTGAGAGTGTCGACGTAGTGCAGACTGCAGAGACTGTTATTTCACATACAGTATGTTTTTTTCTAAAGCTTTTACTGAGAAAACAGTTTTTGGCTTGCATGTGATTTTGCTATGATTTCACAAAGCGATTATAGGCGCTCATGGAAAGATAATCTATTATGATTGACTGCAATAATCTGGGCTTTCAGGAGGGTTGAGGTCTCTTTCAGTGAGGGGAAGGGTGGCATTGTTTTCTCCTCTGCTCCTGTAGACCACCCATACCATGACATCATCCGTTAGAGCCCCCATATGTTGCCTTTGCTCATGTTAATGACATTCGTAAGTGGATTTACCCACTCTCTCAGATTTTGGCTTTAGTAACAGTCACCGTGTTGCCGTGGAATCCGCACGGATTTGTCTGTAACGGCACACTCGTAGATAAAGTGATTTGTCTAAAGCACCTCATGTCATTTGTCTCTGTCCTCTCGTCTAAGCTGGCTGGCCTGCTCTAATTGTGTTTGGCTTTGTTTAAAGGGATAGTTCACCCAAAAATCTCATTTACTCACCCAGTCACCCTCATGTTGTTCTAATCTAAACCACTTTGACTTTCTTTCTTCATCAATGAGGAATGGAGCTTTCAAGCTTCAAAAAGGGCATGAAAGCATCATAAAAGTCACTAAATTGTGCTTTAGAAGTCATTCTTCTGAAGCCATTGTATAACTTTAAATGAGAAGCTGGCCTAAATTTAAGTCATCATTCACTGATTCACATCATATTGATGAGCTGTTACTGTAACTGATACTACTGGATAATTGATTCAGTGAGTCGAACAGATCAATGCAATTCATGAACGATGAACGATTTTTTTTAGCATACTAAAAAGATGACTTTCTTTCTGTGGAACAAAAAAGATATTTTGAAGAATATTGGGAACGAAACAGTTTCTGTTCCCATTGACTTCCATTGTATGGACAAAAACACAATGGAATTCAATGGGAACTGAAACTGTTAGTAAATAATCACAGACTTTTCATTTTTGCATGGACTATCCCTTTCATAGTAATTGCATGGACATTAATTTTGCATTCCACTGAAGAAAGTTAGCTTGGAATGACATGAAGATGAGTAAATAAAAACAAGTTTTTATTATCATTTGAACTATCTCTTTAAGTCTATGTTCAGTCTAGTCTTTTTACTCTTTTAAAGCTTTGTGCTCATGGTCTACCCTGCTCTAGTTTAGTAATAATCAATAGTATTCTCTGTTATGCAGGTCAGACTCAACCTACATCATTTTTCTCTTACCTTTTCCTCATTATTTTACTCTATCTGTCCACACAGCATCTCCCCATCCATCTGTCTTCCAGTCTTTCTATTGATTTACCCTCTACATTTAAAGCCCTGGCCGTAGTGCTGTTGTACTATGAAGGCTCCTCTATTACACTTCAGCCTTAGAAATCTAGACTACAAGCTTAGAAATATAATAAATATGGCCACAAGGTACAGTCCGCCGTCTTTTTTTCCCTCTCTATCTCCATCTGTTCAGTCACTCGGCAGGCTGTTTGGCTTATACAAAGGTTTTGAAGGTAAATCTTATGTCAGCTTTTGGCCAGAGGGACTGAGCTGATGAGAGGTCTCTTTATCATCCTAATGGGAGCCACAAAGCTCTGGGCTTGCCTGCATGCGGTAAGGGACCACGGAAAGGCCCATTCCACCCCTCTCTGCTCAGGAGACAGTGTCCTTATGCAGCCGTGCTATCTAGAGAACACTGCTGCATACAAACAGCATGAGACATCCATGCAGCATGTCAAAGGCGCTATGATGCACACTGTGGAATGGTAAAATGATGCATATGTGTAAAAGAAAACTTTGCAAACAACAAATAGGAACACTTAAATTCCTTGGATCTTAATCTCAGGAGATGCCTGTACCAAAAAGGTCATAGTTAGCATGACCTCAGTTGCACCTGCTGGTAGATGTCATAACTACACCATCTACACCACCTGGCTGTAAAAACCATATTTCTCCATTCTCCATCAAAAGATTGGGATTGAGAAGATTTATTATTTATACATTTAAAATTGTATTTATCCCTGTGATGGCAAAGCTGAATTTTCTTATTTTAGTATCGTTGATCTACTTGTTATAGTTTTGTGTATTTTCTGTTTTCTCTTTAATTTGAAAGTTTTAGTAATTTTGTTGTGTTTTGTCATTTTTATTAGTTTTTGTCTTTTAGGGCCCTATTTTAACGATCTGAAACGCAAGTGTCAAAGCGCAAAGCGCAAGTAACTTTGTGGGCGGGTCTTGGTGCTGTTGCTATTTTCCCAGCGGGATAAATGACTCTTGCGCCCGGCGCAAATCTAAAATGGGTTGGTCTGAAGTAGCTTCATTATTCATAGGTGTGGTTTGGGCGTATCGTGAAATAAACCAATCAGAGCGACATCTCACATTCCCTTTAAGAGCAGGCGCGCTTTGTTCTAAAGCGGATTCCTATTATAACGGCGGATTTGCCAGGCGCGCGCCATGCAGGAGCGGTTCACAGCCAAGGAGAGCAACGCTCTCGTCAGGGACGTTGGGGATGGAGAAACCCACCCAAATTAACTTCGGTTAAAAAGGCGTATGATAATTTGGGTAAATGTGTAAGCTAGATGTATGCTTTTATAATAAATTGTCTATCTATCTATCTATCTATCTATCTATCTATCTATCTATCTATCTATCTATCTATCGTAATAATATATGATTTGCAAAAATGAAAACTGCTGCTTCTGTGTAGATGAGAGAATCAAAGTGTATGCGCGTTGTGCACACGCTACATTGATTATGGCCAAGCATGCGCCCTTAAAATAGCATATGAATAACATGCGCAACCCGCCACCGACTTTAAACTATTTTTTCCTGGTTAGTGGCGCAATTGTTTTCTAAACCTGCAAAATAGCATGAAGGAACGTTTGCGCCGGAACACGCCTCCTTTTTTGCGCTGAACCGCCCAGGGAGCGCAAGTTCATTCCCTAGTTTAGCGACGTGCTTTTGTGGAGGGAATAGGAATGATACATGCGTCGGTGTACAAAGTCAATTGCGCTGGGTGCAAGATAGGGCCCTTAATGTCTATATAGTATTTATTAATTTGTATTAGCTTTAGTCATTTTAGTACTAAACAAAACAAAAATGAGAAATGTTGTGTTGGCAACTAGCAGAAAAAAAATAAGTTAGTTTTTTATATATTTATTTCAGTTGATGTTTATTTAGTTTATTACATAGCAAATTTTTTTTGGTGGTTTTAGTTAACGATAATCACTCCGATTTTCAGCATCCATTACTTCAGTCTTCTGTGTGAAAACTGACACACCTTTTCTTTTTTATCAGAATGACACTTAATGAGATGAATGGGAAATGCTAACTGATAGTTTTCTTCAGGTATTATTGCCATGTTTGCAAACACAACAAAAATACCCTTAAAATTAAACAGACTGATAAGGAAGCAATCTTACATAGTTGTGGTTACATGCACAGCAGGATTGTTTGAACTGATGCCATGGAGTCGGTATCCTCAAAGCACTGCCACTGTTACAGAGACTTAACTCCTCGCTCAGTGCCCTGGCTGAGTAATGAGTGGGAAAAGGACACTGTGAAGGAGGGAAGAGCAGCTGAAGGAGAGGAGAAAGAGACAGGAAACGTCATTGCTTGTTAACGTCATAGCAGGCATGGAGGCTCGTCACGCTAGTCGCTCTGTCTCGGCATCAGAGAGGAAAACATTCAAGCCCAGGGCTCTGGACATGTGACAGGACCAGTCTTTCTTGACCACAGCTCCCAGTAACACACTGTCACTATCTGTCAATCACTGCAGTGCAGCTGGGATTTCACACAACCTGCAGTTTGCTGTACGTCAAGCGGAGGGCTTTCATTTGATAGGAGCCCTGATAATGCTCCTTCAATTAATAATGCAATATAACACTTTCAACCTAAATTGATCAAACCATGCTGCTAAAATGTAGTTAGTCAGAGGAATTAAATCAGTCATGACTCATAAAATGACTGACATTCTGTGAAGATTTGGAAGCTGATTGCATTTCCAGCATATTCTTCATTCATCAGAGGTTCCCATATTTTCCCGCAAGTGCGAATTTAGTCAGACTTTGACTTTCAGCATAAAATCTGGTCCACATGCAGTTTATTCTGGCCAAGAAACACCCATTTAGGGTGTTCACACTTGTAGTTCGTTTCGCTTGGTTTGTTTGGTCCGGACCAAAAAAAAAAGAGCTAATTTTGCTCGTTGTACAGTATGTGCGTAGCCTACATATGATGGTATTTTGACCAGCTGATAACTTGTAAAGAGCTTATAAAATGTATAATGGAGTCAAAACCGGCAGGAATCTCTGTCACACACACAAATGAAGATCTGCTGTGAGACATGGTTCTGCCTGTACCGAACTGTGATGGTAACATCGTGACTAAAAAAACAATATGCTTGAGCAGTCTGTCCTTTTTAGTGTCGCATCTTGTGAAGTCATGTCCTGTTTTTGGTTCGTTTACATGTCTTTGGTCCGTGTTGCATTCATATTTCATTCTAACCTCACCAGAGTTCGTATGGAAGCGGACCAAGACCCATCTTTTCAGTGGTCTCAGTCTGCTTGTTTGGTGCGCACTAGGGTTCGGATGGCAGTGTTCACACTTATTCAAATGAACCACACTAACAGAGCAATCGCACCAGGGTTTGTTTTAATCGAACCAAACATGCCAAGGGTGAACAACACACCCTTAGAGACTGTCTAACTGACATTTACAGTGTCCATCTACAGTTTGTCTCAGGGCTGGACGATTAATTGAAATCTTTGAAATCTCAATATGGCTTAGTGCGATTATCAAATCGCAAAGATTTTTAATTAAATCAAATCTGTGATTTGTTTGAATAAATATATGTGCTGCATGTTTCAGAGTGAAGCATGGCTCTGTTCATTTACACGTGTGCAGCTCACGATCCAGTGTTTTAGAGCGGTTTGGTTCATAGTAAATACTGCTCCAAACGGACTCCATCTCTGCACTATAATTTGGGGTTGCAGCCATCTTGCCAAACCTTTATTGTCAAGGGCTGTCTGCTGTTTTCCACATAAAATAAAAGCTCATTTGAAAATGAAGAAATTAAGACCGCCATAAAGACATTGTGCAAAATTGAGCATCCCTAATTTGTCCATTTTATGTGCCATTTAGGGGTGGTTATATCTGAAATACTGTAGATAATACAACAGCATTTTTTTTTCTAATCGAAAGACGGACTAATAGCAAACTTAAATAATCGTTTATTTTCACTGTGTACATTTGAATTCAAATCTCACATTTCAATTGACCTGTTACAACCTAGCAATGCCAAAACATGTTCACAGTCTCTCATGTCTGCTCATAGTTAAAATACCATCAGCATGCCAGTGGCTGTTTTTGAATAATTTAAATCGGAGTGCTGAGTCACTAGACTGGGAAAACAACCAGTAATGTGAGTGAGAGACATTATAGCTTTTAAGAGCTTTTTTACTGTTGTTTTAATGGAGATGGAGGACAGGAATCCTGTGCTGTCTACCTACAAGGTGAGTGCAAGAGAAAATGAAAGGTTATGAGGGTTTGAGGGTGAGAGGTTAAATAAGTTCTATAAGATGGATAGCGGCATGGTGGAGGTAAAAAAAAAATCAGTAGGAAAGAGCAAAAAGCAGGGTAGATAAAGGATGTAAACAGCATTAAGCTTTGCTAATCTAAGCACAAGACACATTCACTTAGCCAAAGCCAAAGTAGGGTCGGGAGATCGATGAACCGCTCCAATTTTACCTTCTGTCTTGCTGACTCTATCAAATGTATCTATCTTTCTTCTTCTTAGGTTAACTTTGTGTCTGTCTGCTTATTTCACCCTCTGGCTCCAACTCGAAGTTTCTTTCCATCTTAACTGTGTGTGTGTGTGTGTATGTAGTGTTTCAGCGAGGAGCACTGTTGGTGCTCTTTGTACCTGTTCTTGCCTGAGCGAGCACCAGGGGAGCACTCTGATGCAAGGGGACGCAATGAGTGACGCCAATCCCCCTGCTTGCATGCTCGTCCGTGTGTGCATGTGTGAATGTCTGTATGTGTCTGGCTGTTTACAGCCAATATATCACATCCCATCCATTCACAGGCATGAGTGATCATGCCAGTCTTTCAGCATCTGTTATGTTCGTGGGATACGGGAGTGATGCAGCATTGTGTCGGCTCATAAGCGAGCTTCAGTCGGCTATCTATTCTTACCGCTGTGCATCTGTGCATATACCAATGTGTGTTAGTTAGTCCATCGCAATGTGTCAACTGGTTTTGCATGTCTTCACATGTCTTCATTAACATGACAGTGGTGCAGCATTGCTAAAGCATTTTGTCAAGAGATGCCGGGCTGTCACAACAAATTTCTTGAGGACAGCTCAGAGCCAGAGACAACAATGGCCCAACATACCCCTGGCTGTACTAAACTCATCCAGGGAATTGGGTTAATACCTTGTCTCTTTATTTTCCTCTTGCTTTCTCTTTTGGTCTCGCCGCTTGCTCTTTCTTTCCATGCTCCAGCCTTTCCCATGGTTACTTGGACACGGCGCACATGTTTTCATTCCCTCCCTCTTCCTGGTTCTGTCCTCCTCCTTCTTAACAGACTTATTCTGTCTCCACTGTTGCCCCTTTTCCTTGGATACTTAAACAATCGACCTCTTTCTCAGTCTGGTCTTCAAACTATGTCTTTAATTTCAGGCTTCTGACTTTCTTTCTTAGGATTAGCCGCAGCACACTTTCATATTCTCCCGATTTCAAGAGTAGCTAGGTAAATTCCCCTTCCCCTCCATCTCATGTTCTTTGTCCCCTCTGTCTTTTCTCCATATCTTTTTAACATTTTCTCTCTAGTCCTGATGTCATTTTGCTGGAAGGTACATTTTAATCGTATCCCTCTCTAGAGATCCCAGCCACAGATACAGTACCAATGTCTCACTAGCCCACTGATGTTTGCTCTTTTTCATTCCTTGTTTTTTGTCTTGTTGATTGTGTTTTTCTTTCTTTCATCTCATGTGCCAACACCACAAAATCTCAAAGGCAACACTGGTATTCTGATGATGCAGCAGTTCACACATTCACTTTCGTACCCAACTAGGCAATTGCTCATTAAATGCACAATTGCATTTTTTATTTATTTTTGTCATAGAATTTTTATTGTTGCATTTTATATACCCACCATATACAACCCTACCCAGCCCCAACAGAGCTATCCCAATCAAACATGTTGTTTTTTTTGTTTGTTTTTTGGTCAGGTGACGTATTAATAGAATGATACAGTTATCAGTCTGTGTCTAGGTCTCTGTTTCATCATTCTGCATGAATGGCTCAAAGAATTGGAAATACATGGACTAATTAAAAAGTTTACAAATTATGCCATAATCAAACTAAAAATACCAAATACCATTTTTTGCTGACTTTGCTCCAAAAAGACGGTGAAACAACCGTTAGTAACACATAAGAGATATAGGACTACAGTACTGTAGTTATTATTTTTGCAGATTTTAACAATCCACATGCCACTGGCTCTGAATCAGAAAATGAGTCTAATGCGACCTACTGGAATACATCATGTTCATCTTTTATTTTTGCTATTTTCTGGTGAAGATGGACCATTTTATTCTGTTTTGCTTGTTCATTTTGTGCAAGGGAATTATTGGATCTGTGATCTATGGATCTAACTGATACATGAGGAAGAGTGCATTTATGAATGTTTCAGAAATGTGAGGTTTGAAAGGTAATGTTTAGTCTTTGACTCTTCCGAGCGCAGAATAAAACTGAATGACTCAAAGGTTGGTCTTCATTATAATCCACAACGAGTGAGCTTCTCTCAACATGCCATTTTCTATAATTACCACAGTCTCTGTGATATGATACATTGAAAGAAAGACAAAGAAAGAGTCTGTCCATGGTTTAAGATGAAGGTGAGGCGGAGTTTTGAGAGGGTCCACATTTTGGGGGTGTTTCTGAAATGTTAGCCATTACCCCATCACTGCCTGAGGCTTGTGTCTGATGACATCAGGGGTCAGAGGTCAGACTGATCACTTCACCTCCTCAAAATTGGGATTTTTGGTTTTGAGTGCTTGACTTAGTGTGTGTGCCTCGTCCTCTATATGTCCTTCCGCTGAGTGGTAATCAGGTGGAGTAGTTTGTTGAGGGGAAAGAACCTTCCTGTGTGTGTGTGTGTGTGTGTGTGTGTGTGTTTGGAATAGAGTGGGTAATTGTAGGGAGTCTAGAGAGGGCCTGTAATCACCCTGCCCTTAGGAAGGAATGCTGCTCATCTTCTCATCTAATTACACCCATTTAAAGCAGCCTGGCTCCACAGCTCAACCCCAAGAAGGGGGGGTGGGGTATGTGTTGGGGGTAAAGGTGCACAGAAGGATCTCTCTACGTTCTCTCTGTAGAAGTAAAATGGCCTAAACCTTAGTTGGGTTCTAGAACATGTATATAAAAAAGAGTGCATACATGCATATGTGGATCAAAATTAAGGGATACAATTACATACAGTGCAATGCATAAGTGAATACACCCATGCTAAAGTTGACTAAAAAGAGGAATAAAAAATCATATTTTGGAAATTGAACTTAATGCCTTAATTTAAAAAATTAGGAAAAATCCAACCTTTAAGGACACCAATTTTCTTTGTGAATGAATAATGTATAATGTAATGTAATGCATAAATAAATAAATGTTCTTCCTTAAAATACATGGTGCATAAGTGAGTACACCCCTATGTTAAATTCCCATAGAGGCAGGCAGATTTTTATTTTTAAGTATTTTTTTAAAAAAAAATTTAGGATACTATGCATCCTGATAAAGTTCCCTTGGCCTTTGGAATTAAAATAGCCCCACATCATCACATAGCCTTCACCATACCTAGAGATTGGCATGGGGTACTTTCCATAAGATCATCTCTCAATGCAAATCAAACTAGCTTTTAGGCTAACTGAAATAAAACCATGCCAATCTCTAGGTATGGTGAAGGCTATGTGATGATGTGGGGCTATTTTAATTCCAAAGGCCAAGGGAACTTTATCAGGATGCATAGTATCCTAAAAATAAATAAATAAAAAAACTTAAAAATAAAAATCTGCCTGCCTCTATGGGAATTTAACATAGGGGTGTACTCACTTATGCACCATGTATTTTAAGGAAGAACATTTATTTATTTACGATACATTATTCATTCACAAAGAAAATTGGTGTCCTTAAAGGTTGGATTTTTCCTAATTTTTTAAATTAAGGCATTAAGTTCAATTTCCAAAATATGATTTTTTATTCCTCTTTTTAGTCAACTTTAGCATGGGTGTATTCACTTATGCATTGCACTGTATATTCTAAATTATTTGTGTAAATGACATTACATCTTAATGCTAATCATTAGTTGTGTGTGTAACTAAGCTCAGGTTGCTTTAGGGGATCAATTAGTTCACATGATCAAATTGTGAAGGCAATTAGATTCCATGATCAAAGACACCTTAATTGAAGAATTTCTGGAACGTCAGTAGAAAAGACAACTTTTTAACATAGCAAGATTTCGCCAAAAATAATTTTTGCATTTTGCATGAAATCAAAATATCCAAAACTAGAGAGATAAAAGTGGCTCAGAAGCTCTGTTTGACTTCAGATGAAACGCGTCTCTCATCCAGATATGACACTGAAATACCCTTTGTGCTTCTGTCTTTTGGAAAAAGACTCTTGAAAATGAAGTTTTCTGGAGAAAAAGAAAGAAAAGAGAGGATGATGATGTTGAATTCAGTGCAGTGCTGTTCCATAGAGATCTGTGTATCAAGGAAAGCTCCTCAGGGAGATCAAGTCCATGTGACTGAACGTCGTGGCAACCAGCCACACACATGTGCCACCTTGCATATACAGTTACACACCCATGAAGTGCCATCACTTGACTTTGATGTTAAGACTTGCTTGTTTTAGTGGCCGCTTTCACATGGCTAAAAATCCCTCACTTGATCTCACTCTTTCTTTCTCTCCCTGATGTTTGTCTGGGGGTGATTGATGGTTTGGGGGTTCTCTTGGCCTGTTCCCATGCAGTAGGTGGTGTTGGGGGAGAGAGGTTTACAGGGGGGGTTCTGCAGAATGGGGCAGTTATTGATGGTGGCTGATAAATGGGCTCAGTGGGGGGTGGCGCCCTCTAGCTGTGCCCAAATACAGAGTCAGCAGCACAGGAAGAAGAGCACTGATGGGCTCTCCATCGCCATGCCATTCCCATGGAATGTGTCACATTCTTGTAGGCTGTGTCCGAAATCGCATACTCTCTTGAGTAGGTACTTATTTTGAATAAGTAATTACTTCACGACCGCTAAAAAAGTATGTTCTATATAGTATGATTGTGTGTAGTATGAATGTAATCTGGACGTACTTCATTCGCCATGTTGTCATTATCATGTGACCTACCAGAGTCAGTTACGTCGGTTCACTGCCATTCATAAATCCTCTCCCGTGGCCTCATGGGATAGTAAAGTGTCCATCTTATGCACATTTCGGAAACTCGCCGGAAGTAGTAGGTCATCCGGGGACTTTTTGCCAACTCTTATGAGTACTGTGAATTCGGACATAGTTCTTTTGCCACATACTGTTTTTCGCCTACTATTATAGTAGGGAAGTATGCGAAGTAGGGAAGTATACACATTTCAAACTCAGGAATACCTGATTTAGACCCAAACATTTAATTCTGCCATCAGTTACTGATCATCATGTTGTTCCATACTCATAAAACTGAGTCGTGGAGACCACTATTATGCTTCTATACATTTATGATGCTTTGTCATTTGAAGCTCTTGCTCGTTCTATTTAATTATATACAATATATGTATATATTGTATGGAGGTTTTATCCAAAAATATTTTTTTACCCTAACGTTTTCCATTGATCCACTGATAAACGTCCTACCCAAACTCATACCATTTGTTGAGCCAGATTTCAATATCGAAAATATATCTTTAATGTTTTCTGCCATTCCAAGTTAATGTTCTTAACACTGGTGGCAAATTTTATACAATATTTTATACAATATTTTTTGGAAATGACTACCAACTGTTGATATTAAAGGTGGGGTAAGCGTTATTTTAAAAAAAAACGCTGTTTGGAAGTTAGTCGGATCGACACACCAACAACAACAACAAACGTGTGTAGCCAATCAGCATTAGGGGGCGTATGACGGTGGAGGAAAAGAGAATGAGCAAGAGGGAGATTTGAAGAAATAATGCAGAAATAGAGATGAAACACAATACAAAAGAGAAAAGTTCAGAAGAATATCCCTGGAAAATGAAGGGTTATGATCAGGAAAGATCTTTAGGACCCGTGTTAATATTAGAAAAGCTTTCCAGCGCTGGAGAGAGCTAAGCGGGAAGGCCTGAAAACAGACGTGGATGTTGCTTTGATTCCGTTCCACAAGTGAGTAACAACTAACAACTAAATCTTGTTTGTGATTACTTGTAATTTCGTGAAGCATTATTTTGTTGTGCTTCTGCTATGATAAACAGACATCCACTCTTGGATTGCGTGCGTAACGGAGACCAGCTAGTGAGAGTCGCGCTGAGTTAGTGCACTTGCCTCGCATGCCGGCGATCGGGTTTCGAGACCGACTCGGAGCAGTGCGGTTAGGATTGGAGGGTGAGTTTTGGAGGCGGAGCATTGAAGAGAGGGGTGTGTTTGTTTGGGTTGATTTCAAATATCAACAATGTCCAACAGAGTTTTTGAAATATCGCTTACCCCACCTTTAAGAACAAACACACCACAGCTGCTGTTCGTTAATTCTCTCAGTGGTAATTATAAGCCTGGGGGAGTGGGCATGTCTGACCGGAGGGGTGGAGTCAAGCCCAGCTCTTATGTAAATAATCAAATATCTTCACGACATGCGTTCTTTGTGTCTGTTTACACACTAACATACATCTCCCAAGGGACCTAGGCACCTGCTTGCGTGTGCATGCACGTGCATATTTGTCCGGCGGCTCTTAAAATGTGCTGAATGGTTGAGAGCAGCATTCTTGTCAGTTCAAATATCTGTTTCCCACAAACCCTTACCTATGCCAATCTGCCAACCACCCTGGAGACTCAATCCACACTCACACACATACCCACATACGCGGAGGACAGAAATAGCCCTGTCACACACTAGAGCTTGTTAACATGCTAGATTCAATCAAAGGCGTGACATTTCTGTTGCCATGATGATTCCTCGAGCCATTATTCTTAGATCTTCATCTCGCAGCTCATTTGAGTAGAAGCATGTGTGGTTGTACATGCTAGTGTTTACATCTTGACGTGTGTGTGGTTGTGTGTATCGGAGAGAGAAAGCCAAGTGATGATGATAAGCTGTACTGTCCTAGACAAGAAGTGTTGATTCTGATTCAGATTAGAGAGAAAATGGAGAGTGATAAAGTGAAGGGCATTCTGGGAAATCCATCCAGGATGAAATATGTCTTTTATATTAACTGATTGCTTTTTTCTTTTATGTTTTGTATCTCTTGTCCTCTACAATCACTCAGTTTTTCCAAACACGTTTTGCCTCCTCCTTTATGCTGTGTGCATGGCAATTTAGCAAGTAAAGATGTAGTTTGTTTATGTGTGCAGTGAACTCAGCGTGACCTTGTACATCTGCCATGTTACTACTTTCTTTACTTTAGATGTTCTAATGGACTGCCGAAACCTGTCAATATACACCTTACTCGCAGTGTTTATATAAACACGCTCTCTGGTAAGCAGTGTCACTCTCCTCTCTCGAGTGGTTTTTATCTGTTCTCAGTCAATTTGATCCTTTTCCTCCTGTCCTCTTCACACCTTTTCCTTGATTTGTTTCATGTTCTTCCATGGTACTTCTGTTCCCCATCTAATTTTTTCCCTCACATTTTCTGTGCTGCAATTTAGAAGAAATCCAAAGAATTCTGAAGAATGGATTTAAATATGGCCAGTGGTGTTATACTAAGATTAATAGACATTTATTGCGTTTTTGTCCTAGCTCCATTTCAGATATTAGTGTGTGCGTGTAAACTCTTGGAATATCAATCACTTGTAATTGTCCTATAAGAAGCGCCAGGTGATGTTTTATCCATCTATCATTGTCTTTCTTTAGTCCAACTTGCATGCCATTACTACAGTGTTACTCTGGAGAACCTGATGATGATGGTGTTGGTGGTGTTTAGAACACGAACACACACGGCACACACTTTTTTTGTAGTGCCTATTAAAATGATAAAGAAACTTCACACACAAAGAAGGTGTGTGTCGGTCCAAAATTAACGTTTTTATACACCTGCCAGAGGGTATACTGGGTATAAATATTTCTTACTGCCCATGAAATAGTTTTTCTATATATATATATTTTAGTTGCTAAAAATGTAGGTCAGTTTTTGTTTCGTTGGCTTAATGCAACAAATAGTCTATACCTATACTGTTCAAAAAAAAAAAAATGTTGTGTGTGTGTTTTGACTGCATTTGTCAGATCAAACAATTTGAGTAAAAAATGTAATATTGTGATATATTATTATAATTTATAATAACAGCTTTCTATTTTAGCATAATTTAAAACTGTAACTTATTTCTGTGATGGCAAAGCTGAATTTTCAGCATCATTACTCCAGTTTTCAGTGTCACATGATCATTCTAATATGCTGATTTGGTGCTCAAGAAACATTTCTCATAATTATCAATGTTGAAAACAGTTGTGTTGTACAGTTGTGTACAGGTTTAGGCTATTTAAACAATCTAAAGTTCAAAAGAACAGCATTTATTTAAAATAAATCTTTACTGTCACTTTTGATCAATTTAATGCATCCTTGCTTAATAAAAGTATTAAGTTCTTGTTTTGAACGGTAGTTTGATATAAACATTATAAATAAACGTGCATGTCACGTTATATTTATAAGTAAAGATGCACGTCACGACAGATGTTTTCTTTGTTTTAAATAGCTTGTGTCACTTACGTTGATAACTGTTTTATTTAATTACTAAAGCCAATATTTACTCTCATTTGATGCTTTGAAAGTATTATTTTTGTACCCTGAGTGAGTTTGTGTGTGTTTGAAAGAGGTGATTGTGTCAGTAATGATGCAGCCATTATAAGATCATTTCTGCTATGACTACTGTGGTTAGCAGAGATGCTGAGAGAATATTCCTGTCAGCTCCGCTCTGTGTCGCTTCCTCAGACACAGCGCCCTCATCATCAGCAGTATATAGCTGGGCTATTACTGAGAAATAACTCAAATGATCATGTTATGTTTACTAGAGACAGAGAACCTCTCTCAGACATGCAGTGGGAATGATGATACAACTATACAAATACAACAATAAGCTGTCATGCATTACAGTTATCTTACCACAATAAATTCCTGTAAACATGGTAAATCTTTTTTAACTTTCTATTCAGAATACTGAAAATAAGTATCATGTTTTTCACCAAAATTTTGATCAGCTCAACTCAAGAATGATTTCTGAAGGATCATGTGACTCTGAAGAAGACTGGGGTAATGATGCTGAAAATTCAGCTTTCTTGTCACCACAATAATAAATTACATTTTAAAATATATTAAAATGGTAAGCCCTTTATTTTAAATTGTAATAATATTTCACAACATTACTGATTTTACTATATTTTGATTAAATAAATGGTGGGCTTGCATAAGAGGTTTCTTTTTTTAAAAACATTCTTACGATCCCAAATTTTTTAATAGTAGTGTATTCCTTTCATGAACAGCAATAGAATATAACTCAATGTTCAGTACATAATTTTTTTAATAACAGTAATCACAAACACAGTTCTTGTGCCAAGTAATATTGTCCATTAAATTACCCATAGGCTGATTACGGTTGCCAAGCAACATAGCAACGTGATGCATTAATATATAATTGAACTGATGTGTGTGACAACAGGTGTCTGTAAATCAGCTTTTTTTTTTTTTTTTTTTTTGCCTCATCCAATCAAATACAATCACAAGAACAAGGATATTGTTTCGAGTAAAGATAAATCATAACAGGTTGGAGTAGCTCAGGTTATATCAAGGTTATATCTTAAATGAGTCAGTAACACCATTTGTTTGCTATGCAAATTGCTGTAAAGTGATAAACATTTTTTAATTTGTAGTGTGTTTTTGCAGTTCTGCCTGTTTTGTGTTGAGTGAGTGTTATAATTGGGTTTGAACAGATCAACATTGTGATTACAAAGTATGATTTTCTTGAAATATCTTCTTTTAGGTTCCACAGGAGGAAGAAATGTATTTTTCTTTTTGGTCAATGGTAGTCGTGATCACCAAAACTTTTACCAACATTCATAAAATATGTTATTTTTTGTGTTTCACGGAAGACGGAAGGTTTGGGACAATATGAGGGCGAGTAAATATTTTTTGGTTGAACCATTAATTATGATCTTTCAGAGCAGTATATCCTCGCTGCATTTCTGTTAATCAAAAAGGCTAATATAGGTGAGTAGTCAAGATCACTTTTGGGTAGAAGAGTTGAGACATGCTAGTACTTAAAATCTCTGTGGGCAGGATTTTATCACCCATTTTCACCACTTGTGGTCTGACTGTTGAGAAATGTTGATTCTCAGCATTGATGAAGTCCAGACGCTCTAGGTTTTAAAAGCATTATGAAGAGAGCTGCAAAGTTGGGGGTAAAGCTGTAGTCAATATTTTTATTTTTTTTATTTTTTTGTGGACGGTAATGACAGCCCTTGTAAGCTAATGATAAAGTGTGGCTTCCCATGACTGCAGACCTTCTGGAGCAAGCAAAATTACACTGTCTGACACCCTCTGTGGCTTTTTGAGTGAGCGTCACCATTCTTTTGTGTATAAATTTTGACTTGCCATTGTTCCATTGTGTGTGTGAGAGACAAGACATCAGATTTTAGTCCACATCATTTCTAGCTGTGTGTGTTGGCCCTTTGAGCATTTCTGTTTCTCTTCCATCGCAATCTTAACTCCAGAATCGCTTCTCACACATCCCAAAAGTGCAGCTGCCTTTGATTTGGATGTTTTCTTGGTTTTTTTGTGTTCATGAGTATGTGTGGTTGTTTGCACATATGTGTGGATGTTTACACCCTTCCCAGAGACCGATATCTGGGAGGCTTTGGTCCCGGCTGTGTCTTGTCTATCATTACCGTGATAAAAGACCTGCAGTTGGGGGCCTCTTAAGAGCTTCCCTCTTTTTAGAAGTGCCAGGACCATTTCAGCTAAATTGTGGGCTGCCAAAAATGCCTGATGGGTATTCGTGTCTGCTCTTCAAACTATGTTTGAGAGCAATCTTTGTAAAGTTAGTGTCCAACCCAATGGAGGGCCAACGATTTTGTGTTTGTCAAACTGCTCATCCAAAAATAACGAAAAAAAAAAAGCATTATCTTATTTTATTGTTTTATCATTATCTATTTTATAAATGGATAGATGGACAAACTGATAGAAAGACAAACCGAAAGACAAATAAATAAACATTTATTTTCAGTTGGTCTGTGCATTTAAAAACTGGCATCTTTCCATGTGTTCACTGATTCTGTCTCTTTCACACCGGCTTTGTCACCCAAAAGATCCTGTATTCACACACAAATACACACACACACACACACACGTGAGGAACTCTCGTACACATTCTCACTCGGCTTCTCTTGTTGTTTCGACAAAATGTCTTGCTTTTTTTCTCTCTGTGTGTGACAGGGAATGACAGGCTATGTTTTTGACTGGTGATTTTCTGTAGCAATCGATGCCATATGGAGGTAGTGTGGAAAAAGAGAAACACAATTGCTTATCGACAGAGAAGTCAAAGTCTGAAAAAGACAAGCTGACAGCTGTCGGAGGAGAGAATGACACAAAGGGAGGAAAGGAGAAAAGGGACGAGAGAGAGAGAGAAAATAGAGATGCAGAGTTAGTCAGTGGCACAATACACATTAGTCTCTGGAAAAGGAGAGCAATATCTGTTAAAGTACTGAAATGATTGAATCCCTGTGTTAAAGTATGATTATTTTAGCTTTTTTGTGATATGGAGAGTATAATGGTATATTATTAACAGCATCTTCTAAGGTTGAAATTGCGAAAGAATGCTTTTTATGGTTTGTGACCCCGACAATAGATAGATCAATAGATTATTTTACTTTATTTCTAAATAGATATATACATAGATATGTGTCTCTTAATGTTTTCTCACCGTGAGCTTGGAGAAAGGACGTAGCTGTCACATAATGACACAAAGTTGGACTGACACTTTCTGCTAGGACCTTCTAGTGGCCTTCCAGCCACTGACCTATCTGATGTGCGTGTTGATAAATTAGATTTTGTTGTGTGTAACGCACACAATAACACTACACAGGGCTTCACCCATTTCAGCATGTGTTGTGAAGTAAAATCTCAAGACGCTGTGTCTTAAATAATATTGAGATATTAGGGGCTTTCTCACCGGAGGAACGTTTGGAATAGGAATAGTTCCTATTGGTGGAATTATCCGCTTTTTGGCATGTTTGCACCAGGAACAAGGAAAGATTTTAATTATAGGAACAACTTTTGGCGAGGACTACATTAACTAAGAGTTGGGTCTAACCCAACACAATAGGAACTATCAGTGACGTAAGTGTACGTTGATTGGCCGAACGCATGCCATATGGTACCAGAAACACTGGTACCTGCTATTTTAAAAAGCAGTGTAAACACACAGTTTATACTTACTCCACAAACATGGAACACAGTGGTGGATGGCATTTACCTGTTGCCTTTGTCTGCGCGTTGTGTTTTTTTACTCAGCCTCGAAGATAAGTAGCACTGCAAGTTGTCGTTGGAGATTTTGTCTCTTTCAATCACATAACTTATGTTTACATTCCATCTAAATGATCACAAATATCACTTTCGGCCGGCTTACGTCTACTGGCGGTGCGAATGCAACCAGGAAAATGGATCTATGGGAAAATGTAGTTCTCGTGGGACCACCCTGGTGGCTAGTTCCGATAAGAGCCCAGTGTGAAAGCGATATTATCTGAAATACCAGCACTAAATATGTAATTACTTGGAAATGTTTGTGATAACGCTTTAGTGTATTCTGGTCTTTGGTCATACTAATACTTTATACTGTACTGCAATTTTTCTTGCATAACAGTATCTATGTTTACAATTTTTCAACAAAACTGGTCAAGCCCAGTTTGTTTGCTCTCTTTCTCTTTTATTCTCCCTCTTTTCTGCCCTTTCTATTTCGAACTGACCTGTATAGTGTTCCCCCCTCTTTGTATGTGAAAACACCCTCCCAAATCCAATTTTCAGTTTGCTCTTCCCTCACCTCTTTCACATCTGCAGTCTGCGGACAAGTCCAGACCCCTGTACCTCTCACACACGCTTGCTCCATCAAACACAGAGGTGCACGAAGACGGTTGACCCGCATGTCAGCCTTCAGAGCACTTATGATGTCCTTTAGCATCAGGATATGAATGAGAACTAAACAATGCTCTTGCACTGCAGAAAGCTAAGCTATGCCATCAGAAATATTTTAGCACATCATTACAATGCCAAATGATGATAGTTGTACGTGCGTGATAATTAAACTCATGCTGTTTCTTCAACCATGAGAGCCTCTGCAGTTTAATGGCCGAACTTCCCCCTGGTATGGTCAAAGGGAGTTGTCATCTCGCTCAGAGTCTTTTTTGTTTGTTTGTAATTGCCTTTGTTGTCATTTGTGATTATGCCTGTCAATGAAAGAGCAACTCTGGGATAAATATTTAGGCTTGACGGTGCAGACTAGGGAAGAATAGTAAATGAAAACAAATGCGCATTAACCTTGTATTGAATTGGGGGAAGGGGGAAACGAAGGACATTTACTATCTGAACACATGCTTTTAAGTTATAGCACATTATCAACCCACTATAATTAAGGTTAGTCAGAAAAATACCATTTCACAGTTGACAAACCTAAAAAAATTTGTCAGCTTGGAAAAGTGTTGTGTGCTACAAATCACCGAAAGCGCAGACCAACAACTTTCCCATTTTGCCCCGCGGCGCAGGTGTCTACAGACCTCATTTTCACTTGGTAGTCAATAGCCTGTGTAGCGTTTAATGCTTGAAAGGTTAACAGCATTGTCGTGTTGGAGGTGACAGGTCCTGGCTGCGGAGCCGTGAAACACGCCGGCCCCCTGGATGAGTGCTGTGCTGTGGTGCTGGGAGGGATCTGTCACTGGGAAAATGTCAGGGGATAATGAGTGATCACTGGGTGTTTCAATGGAAGGTCAAGCTCCCCCACCTTCATCTTTCGTCTGTTTGGACTCCTTGGGAAGGAGAAGAGCAAATGCTGTATTACTAGAGTACACCTGAAATGTCAGGGACCAAGGCTTTCTCCACACACACAGACTGTCTCGCCATTACCCCTGAGGCCCCTCATTTGCTGTGACAGATACACGCTTGTGAATACAGGCTTGTGTAAATCGTACACATGTTCTTACAGCTCTCTCTTTGTTTTTGTAGATGGCAGCGATTACAGCGAAGTTCTCCCGGACTCGTTTCCGTCTGCGCCGGCCGAACCATTGCCGGAATTCCAGAGCGAGCCAGAGGACGCCTTCATAGTGAAAAACAGACCTGTCAAACTTTCTTGCAAGGCTGCTCCAGCCACTCAAATATACTTCAAATGCAACGGAGAATGGGTGAACCAGAATGACCATGTGACCAAGGAGAGTCTGGACCCTATTACAGGTAAAGTTTGCCATATTGACCAAAAGATGTGGACACCTGGACACAAGACTTATATGTGTTGTTGAACATTTAATTTTACTACTATGGACATTAATATGGAGTTAGACATTTCAGTTCATCCCACAAGTGTTTAGTGGGGTTCAGGTCTTGACCTGCTGAAGTTTCTGTGTACTGTAGAATAGGAAAACCCCCTTTCCAGGCTGATTCCAGAAAGTTGGCAGTGCAGAATATAGAGTGCAACAGTCAAGTTCCGGAAATAAAAATTCCATTTTCTCCACAGAGGAAATGATTTTGAACGATAACTTTTAAAGTTATACAACATATATGTTGTTTCTATAAACAATCAAAATCTTTAGATCAATAGTTTTATAGTTATCTGTGGTTTTTAATCCAATTGTGTCATTCGCTATGCTTCAAAGGATTGTAGTTTTTTTCCTCTACAATTTCCCTTTTTTTGTCCGATTTTCAGGATTTAATTCTCTAGGATGTCATTGTATGCTGTAATGTTGTGATTTGTCTTTATTGACAGTACTAGAATAGTCAAAGTCATTTATTTAGAAGTGGTTGTCAACATACTGTGTACTTTATAGTCTACTTGCATGTCAGTAAACACGGCTATGGCCATAAGATCTGTGAGGGAAGCCTGAATCATAAAATTATGAAAACTGTTTCACCCTGTCTGCCCCCATCAAGCTTATTTTAATATTTTTTATACATTTTTATGATTTTATTTTCATGATTTTTTTAAAACGTTTTAAAAAAAGTTTATTTTATAAATGTTTATTCATTTTGTATTGATGTTATATTATTATTTTATAATAATATATTTTATTATTCATAGTTTTTATTATATATATAATTTTTTATAATTATATATGTGCCAAATGCATCAATGTAAATACAACTATTATTTTTAAATAAAAAGCACAGTGTGGGAGCTTGCAATTTCATGTTTAAAACTTGATTGATATATTATTTTCTTTTTCCCTGTCTTAGGTCTGGTAGTGAGAGAAGTAGACATCTCTGTCTCCCGGACGCAGGTAGAGGAGTTGTTTGGGCTGGAGGATTATTGGTGCCAGTGTGTTGCCTGGAGCTCGGCAGGCACCACAAAGAGCCGGCGGGCTTACGTCCGCATCGCCTGTGAGTTTGTGTTCAGCAGCTTATGTGATCTGTTGCTGTGACATGCCGTCTTAGAAGACAGCTCCTGAAGAGAAACCAAGAATTTTGACTATAGAACGCTCACTATTTTTGCTATTGCTACTTCAATCCAGGACACATATGAATAATACTTAGCTTATAATTTAAACAAATGGAAACACTTTTTTGTTGTTTGCTTTGCTTTAAAAAATATTTCTGTGTTTATCAGACCTAAGGAAGAACTTTGAGCAGGAGCCTCTTGGCAGGGAGGTGCGTCTGGAGCAGGAAGTCTTGTTGCAGTGTCGTCCACCAGAGGGCATCCCGCCTGCTGAGGTGCCATCTCGCCTTCCCATCCTTTCTGTTATTGTCTCAACCTCCATCTGGAGTTTTTTTCAGTTTGTTCAATGCAAAGTAACAAACAAACAAACAATGATTGATTGCTTGATGTTTACACTTTTCAGGCTTTGATAAAACTTTCAACCACACAGGATATTTTACACTTTTTGTATTCAGAGCATGGTGCTTTTTAATTTTCTATTCAAATGATTTTAAGTGCAGTTTTTGGTCCAGAAACACATCACTCTTCTACAAATGAATGGATACATTTTTTATAATGTCACAGGTGGACTGGCTGAAGAACGAAGATCTCATTGACCCGGCGCTGGATTCTAACTTTCTAATTACCATTGACCATGACCTAATCATCAAGCAGGCTCGACTCTCTGACACGGCTAACTACACCTGTGTGGCTCGCAATGTGGTCGCTAAGCGACGCAGCAGCACTGCCACACTCATCGTCTACGGTAACCACTTGACCAATCAGAATCCCTGCAGCCATCTGAATCACTGAAAGAATCTATCAAGGGGAAGAGTACTAGAATCACCCCTAGAATCACCCTCTGAAATACTTGATCCTTATTGGTCAGTTCCAGCATTCTACAGTCTATAATAATCGATAACTGTAAATTTGACCAGTGACCTACACTCTGCTACTTTGATGTCTTTTGTATTACTCTCTATTGTGTTATTTTTCTTCTCACATAATCAAAAAGTTCAACTATATACACTACCATTTAAAAGTTTGGGATCTGTAAGATAAAAGAAATATATTTTTTTATTCAGCAAGGATGCATTAAATTGATCAAAACAAAGTGACAGTAAAGACCAAGCTTTTGAAACACTAGTGTCCATAACAATATTTCAGCACAAAATCAATATTTCATTGATTACCACACAGGACAAAATACATTAATCTGGTCATTGTTGCAAAACAAACTCCTTCAGGATGTTTCAAGACCCTCTCTGCTTCAAATTGGGGTCCTGGTCGTTTATGTAATGATAATGTCTGACTGACTGTGCATTATCCCTCATATAATATGATATAATATGCAACTCTCTTGTACATCTTATCCTGCTGTACGGCTCAAAGTGGTTCCTTTTGCATTGCTGCTTCTTTTATAGTCCAGTTACTGTAGCTAAAAGGCTCCATTCTCCTCAGATCAAACTGCATGTCTCATGATATTTATATGTGTATCTGGTTTTCCTTCCTTAGTGAGTGGGGGTTGGTCATCCTGGACAGAGTGGTCAGAGTGCAATGCTCAGTGTGGGCGGGGCTGGCAGCGACGGACACGCAGCTGCACCAATCCAGCACCGCTCAATGGAGGAGCCTTCTGTGATGGCCCACCATTCCAAAGAGTCACCTGCACCACCCTCTGTCCAGGTGAAGACTGACATCTATCACAACTTCACATGACACACTTGTATAACCCCCCCACTAACAGATTCACACATGATCCACTGCGTAATCGCTGGTTTTGTATTTTCCTAGTGGATGGAGGCTGGACGGAGTGGGCCAAGTGGTCCGCGTGTGGGACGGAGTGCACGCACTGGCGCAGTCGTGAATGTCAAGCACCCCCACCGCGTAACGGAGGACGTCACTGCAGCGGCAGCATGATGGAGAGCAAGAACTGCACAGAGGGACTGTGTGCCCGCAGTAAGTCACATGACCCAGCATCATCAGTGACAAAAAGACAACTTTTTTGGAATGTGACTACCAATCTAATGAGTATGTAACAGATATGAACTTGGTCCTCACCTGGGTTATTATAGCTACCTAAAATTAAAACCTTAAATAAAAACATTTGTTAAATAAAATAAAATAAAATAAAATGTAAAAAAATTTCATTTCAGATAGTTGCTATGGCAACATTTTCCCTTTTTATTTAGTTTAACATGATGTACTAAAATAACTAAAACTGCAACAAAAAAAAAACACATAAAAAAAAATAATACTAAACTAAAACTTTAAATAAAATTAAAATGAAAACAGAATTAAAAAAAATATACACATATATATATATATATATATATATATATATATAATGGTATTTAAATGGTACTAAAATAATGTTGGTGCTCACATCCTCAGAAATGAGTTGGCACAGGGCTCCGGGTGAGCACAGATGGACAGGAGGGTAAACGGTGAGGTTTGGGCAGTCAGACAAAATGTACTTTAATACTAGCAAGTGAAGAAACACATCAGTCATGTGACGGTGAGCCAGATTCTTCTTGACAGTGGGTGCTCATCCCAGGGCTGGTTTTGGAAGAGCACAGCTGACAGCAATGAATACTCTCAGGAGAACATCAATAGTTTGCTCACACACTCACATATGCACACACTGCTCAGCCAGAACACAGTGCAGACTGGAAGTTTAAAGTTGGAGCACAACCCAGATTCCAGCATTAATAATGCAGCACACACGCACACACACACACACACACACACATTCACATTCATATACATATATATAATCTCCTCACAAATGATTCCTCTCATTCTGCAAATGAGTGCCTACCATCCCTCGAGAGCTGTAAGATATTTACTTTTGCTCTGCCCGCCATAAACCTTTGATTTCAATGTTTATGGTTTGATGTTTCATTTGCTTGTATTTGCATTTATTGATTATTTGTTCCATTTTCAGTTGCAGTCATCTCTGATCTATGCTCATAACTTTGCTCATCCATCCTTGTGTTCATTATTTTCTTTTTTCTTTGTTTTTTGCCTTTTTCCTAACAGATAAAAAGGTTTCTATTGAACATTCAAGCCATCGTAAGTTTTCATTTTAATAACAGTGTTTTTTTTGTGTTTTTTTTTACTTTTTTTTGCATCCACTTTTCACCCTCTCCGTCTGTGTGCCTGGCTACTTATGTGAAAGCAATGAAAAAGCGACTGGAAATATTAATCTAAAAGATGCAATATACTTTATGTGTGATGTGAGCGTGTTTGTGTGTGTACTGTTTCACTCTGTCATTTCTTTCCTGTTCATCTCTAGATACGCAGCACACTTGTCTTGCATGATAAAACAGAGCCATGTGAAATGAAGTGAAAATATGTGAATTGAGATTATGAAATAGTGGACAGCACCTCACAGTCTATGTTTAAATTATCTACAGACACCTTTTACAGCTTTATTTTATTATTATTATTATTATTATTGATTGATTGGTTGATTGGTTGATTGATTGATTGATTGATTGAATAAATAGTCCATTTTAAAATTATCTACAGGCATGAGACATTTTGTGCAGCTTTGGGAGTTGTTTTTTATGATTATATATTTATTTATTTTCTTATCTTTCTTACTAATTTTTATTTTATCAATTTTAATTGATTGTCAATTTAAATATAAAATAAATATAATTTTCACTAAAATTCACTAAAATTGTACATTAAGCTGTCACAATATTTTGGAACTGACATGGAGCACCTACTTCTGTTAACAGGCCAAGTGAACATAGTATTAGCCTGAGAGTTTTAAAATGACCAAATATCGTTTGATTTTATTGGCTTAGCTTCTATATAGGTTTATAATTTTTCTTGATTACCATTTAAATATCATTTTCAGGTGCAAGATGCTGTTGTCCTGTTCAGTATAGTATGCGGAATTATCCCATTTATAAACACACACACAGGAAAATGTGCATAAGCCTTCCAGGAAAATGATGTATAATACATATGCAGCCTTGGTTCAGAAATAGAGTGGTTTTTGAAGACATTGAAGTTAATGACCGTGCATCATACTGGCCCAGAGCGATCAATAGTATAGCTTACTGTTCAAGTGATGCTAATATTCTGAGACCAATGTGACATTCAGCACCAAAAAATAACGCACCTAATTCGGCTTGGTTCCATTTGCTGTAATAAGTTAAGATGGCTGTCAAATTCACTTCCGTCCCTTCACTTGAGCCCTTTTACCCACTCTCAGTCTTCACACGCATCTGCTCTCATTTTCTCTTCTCTATGTCTCTTGAGTGCAGTACCTACAATATGTGATCACCTCTATTTCTACTCTCCTCCTAAAGCCTTTTTATAGTATACCAAGGTATGTTGAGACAGGGATCAGGAGTCAGGGAAGAGAGTCCCACAGTGGACTTAGATCTACAGCACCCCCAACTGTTCAGACAAGTTCAAACTTTTAGACCATTTTTATTATCCTCAGACCACCCACAATCTATTTGCTGACCACAAAAATAGCAAGCATCACCAGTTACAATCTGATGATTGGCCGGTGCTGTGTAACTTCCTGGAAAAAAAAACGATATAAAGTATTGCATATCCACCTTATTTTGCAACGCAGAAATAAGCTGTTTTCTGTGAATGTGTGAGACTTCCAATACATTAGCCGCTTTAGACTTTAGTCAGGTTAGACACCATATCGAATTTAAAGCGGATGAAATGGAGGCTGTGAGGGATAGACTTACAGTCTTTACAATGTCAAGCACTGCATAAAGGTCCTAGATCACATTATTTCTATTATAACTCACAACTTTTAAAGTTTTTCTCTACTGAAAGTTTTTTTTTTTTTTTCGGAAAGATGTTTCGTCAGCTAGACAATCAGTATGTTGTTAAACAACAGCACAATCCATTAAACACACTCTACTTCTATCCCTCACAGCAACATTTTTATTCCTTTCATTAAATATGGCACTACCCTGATTAAGGTCTATAGGTAAATAACTAGAACAATAACAAAGTGCAGTAAATAGTTAAACTATTTGTGCTACAAACCAGTGTTTAAATTACGACTAATTAAGAAATACCAGTTTGCAATATCAAGCTGCATAATAAGCTGTTTGGTACAGCTAAAAACATTCAAGTTACAAACAGTCGCACCCGCACTTAAGTTAAAAATAAGGTGGCTAAACCTCTGTAAATGGTGCATAAAAACAAAACAAGGTCTCTTTACATGCTGTTCAGTGGGCATCTCTTGAATGGAACAAGCTGCAAGACTTTATGCTGATAGTTTAAAGTCTGGGTACTAAGCTCTTCTCCTTTTTCCAACCTATTTATTTTCCTTTGTTCACATTTTTGTGTTGCATAATGTATTTATTTACACCAGTGACATGTTTGTATGTATGAGTAAATCTGTACCTGTATGTGTCTCAGCTCTTGGCTCCGGTGCTGGTGTAATGGTGTACGCTGGGCTGGTGGGGGCTTTGCTGCTGAGCGTGATTCTCGTGCTGTGTGTGGGCATCCTGGTCTATCGCCGGAGCTGCCGCCATTTCCACGGTGAAATCACAGATTCGTCATCGGCCCTTACCGCAGCCTTCCACCCTGGCAACTACAAACCACCAAGACAGGGTGAGACATCCGTGTTTCCTCACTTTCTCTTTCTCACTTTTTTTAATGTTTCATTCTCACTCCTCTCCACCCCTTCAAGCCTATTATAAAATCTATTTTTTTCCCGATATATGTTACGTTTTAATCCTTTCTCCTGCTGTCACCTGCTCTCTCAAAAGTATTTAATCTGCTATAACTTGTTTATATGGCTCCTCTTTTAAATCCTCTACCCTTAAAACTCTCATTTCTTAGGCAAATCCTCTCTTGCAACTTTGCAGCTAGCCAGAAACATTTCCTTCTTTTCGCTTCTCTACTTTGTTAGATAATCCACACCTACTGCATCCGACAGCCCCTCCTGACCTCACAGCCAGTGCCGGAACCTTCCGCGGGCCGCTTTTCGCACTGCAGCAGGCCACCCTGGACTCTCAGCATAAGATCCCCATGACCACGTCTCCCCTGCTGGACCCACTTCCTAGCCTGAAGATTAAGGTGTACAACTCCTCTACCATGTCCTCCCTCGAGCTACCGCCAGGCCCGGGCTCTACTGACGGGGAGATCATGAGCCTGAAGACCATGGGCTCTGGACCTAAAGACTACCGTGGGCATACACTGCCCAGGGAGCCCAGTCACAGTGCCAGCGCCACACTGGGCTCCCTGGGCGGCCGTCTCACCATCCCTAATACGGGTAATAGGCTTTAAAGGAGCTGTATTTAACACTTTTATAGGTTTTTATTTCAATAATGTCCACCTCTGTAAGCCCTCATTCTTCCCTCGGGTCATTTTGACCCGAAACTAATTTTTTTAAAAATTAAAAAAAAATTGTGTTCATCAGAGGGGTCCAAGACCCTAGGACTTTTGTCGCACTTGAACCACAAATACACAAACAAATGTTGTAGTTGAAATTTAAAAAGTAACAAATGCTTTCCTCGTGGGTCAATTTGACCCCCTTAGGAATGAATGGAATGCGAGGAATGCTTCAGTACACATAGAAAAACCTAAAAATGCTCAAAATTCAAACTAAAAATGCTAAAACTTTACTTTTGTGTATCTGAATGCATACTGAAGGGAACTGACTTAAGGATCCAGCAGAACAGCTCATTTGCTCCAAATAGAGCTATAAGGCTATCTAGTGGCAAGAATCATGAAATATCATGTTATATTAATATCATGTTATATATACTTTATATATATATATATTTTTTTTTCACAAGAGGTCGGCAAAGACACCCAATGTAAGATATTTTGAGCTGAATTAAAAGTGTTATGCATGAAATTGTGAGTTATTTTTAATTTAAGTTGAAAGAATGTGAGGAATGTGCTTAAATTACTATTTATTTATTGATCAAATCTAGTATATAAAAAATAACCAAAAATCTCCCCAAAAATATTATCAAAATAAATAAATAAAGTTTTCTGGACCAAAAAAAAAAAAGTATCATTTTAGGGCTTCGGGTCATTTGGGAAAGATGTATTACAAAGTGCGAGGGAAGGATGAGGGTTAGTCAAGTCCTCTTGTGTTAGATACATTTGTTAGTTTGTTGTACCAAAAAAAAATTTTTTGCATGCCCACACCTGATCCAAGTAAAACAAAATCACTGCGGAGTTATATACTGTATATATAATGAATTTTTATATAACAAAATAAAAAATATTTAATTCAAATTTTAGCTCACATTACAGTGCAAAAATACTGCAATTATACGGTATACTGAAAGTATTTAATTAAAAATGTTTATTTTTTTAACCTCTGTTCCCCCTTCTCCCTGCCAGGGGTGAGTCTGTTGGTTCCACCAGGGACGATTCCTCAGGGCAAGTTCTACGAGATGTATCTCATTATAAACAAATGGGAGAAAACAACGTAAGTCAGCCACTTAAAACAGTTTCTCATTGCCCTGCCCCCATCCCACTGTCATTTCCCGACTTATAACACTTGCATTTATCTGTCACTTTGTGCAGTTGCAAACAGTTCAAAACATCTCGACAGTCCTTGCAAAGCAATATTGACTGCAGAAAAGCTTTGACCCCTGTGGCAGCATTTGAAAAAAAAAATAACATTTCAAAAATATGACACAGCAGAAAAACACAAACAAACAAATATGTCTTGAATGGTTGTCTGAGCTCTGACTTTTTTGCTGAGGCTCTCTCTTTTTTTATTCTTCTTTATTTATAATTTACTGTTTTTGTTTTATTGTCAAATATGAAATGTATGTATCTATTGCTGTGTCATCAAAGCTTTCAGACTGCAAGCTTTGTCTTCCTCTCACCGTTTGTAGGTGCCATACATTTTCTCAAAACCTATAAAAAAACATGTATTTTTTGGCACATTGGGGCTGAACCTTGGTGCTCATGTGGCCGACACAAGTTTGAATCTGGCATGGAGCATTTCTGTATCCCACTTCCCAATCTTTCCTTTCCACTATCATTATAAGTACAAGTGGCGAAAAGGATAAAAATAAGTGAAAAACAAACTATTTCTAATGTAATATTTATTACTCAAAATAAAGGAGGACAGAATTTGGGATGTTGTGCTTTTGATGTTGTACTTAATTTGAGTTGCATGGATGTCAGGCTGCTCACCTCTTGTTCTGTGTTTTGTGTCAGGTTGCCATCAGATGGTAGTCAGACGGTATTAAGTCCGGTGGTGAGCTGCGGACCCTCCGGCATGCTGCTGAGCAGACCTGTAATCCTCAGTCTGCCTCACTGTGCCCAGCTAGAGCCCCCAGACTGGACCCTCACCCTCAAAATGCAGAACCATCAAGGCTCCTGGGAGGTGAGCGTAATGTCTGAAAAATGAGAGCGGCTAGAGATCATTGGATAATGACAGAGAATCAGTGAAGGATGAGGTTGGATAATTGAAAGAGCAAGAGGAATAATGAGTGTTAATGGATGCCAGGTTAAATCAGGATAGTATATACTCTTGACAGACATCACATCATTAAACATACCCTCGGTTTCACGGACAAGGCTTAAGCACTAAAATGCACTAAAATGCAATGAGAGCAACTTGCTTTGCTTTCATTGTTTTGTCTCAAGATGCACACCAGTAATGTTTTTTTTATTTATTCTAAGGCATGTTTATAAAACCTACTTAAATGTCCTAGTTGAACTAAAGCCTGATCCTGACTTAATCTAAGGCCTGTCTGTGAAACCAGGGCTGAATCGGAAATCGCCCCCTATACCCTCAAATAGGGAGTTTTCTGAGGGGACTGCCATTTGTAGTGGTGTCCAAAACCATAGTGGACGTTATTGAGCGCACTTATTCAATCCCACATTGCACTGCAATAACGAGTGTAAAACCGATGTATGCTCAACGGCTGTCCGAATTCGCTCTCTTGTTTTTATTCACTTCTTCAAGTGAACAGTATTTGTGGAATAATAGTGAATGAGGGTTTAGGGGGCGATTTTGGATTCAGCCCAGGCCATAGTGTAACATTTTTATTTTCCTCCCATCCACTAGGAGGTGCTAACTGTGGGAGAGGAGAGTCTGTCGTCTCCCTGCTACCTACAGGTGGAGGAGCAAAGCTGTCATATTCTGATGGAGCAGCTGGGCACGTATGGTCTGGTGGGACAGTCGGCTCCCCCTCGGCCAGCCTGTAAGAGACTGCAGTTGGCCCTCTTCGCTCCTCGGGCCCCGTGCCTCTCCTTGGACTACAGCCTGAGGGTCTACTGTTTACAGGACACCCCACATGCCCTTAAGGTCAGTCTGCCTGCCCCACTTAATGGGCCTTCCCAAGTTTACTTTGCCAATAAAATGTTTAGATTGAAAATAAGTTTAAATCTTGTCTTTATCTTATTGCAGGAAGTATTAGAAGTTGAGCGAAGTCTGGGAGGGGTTTTACTAGAGGATCCCAAACCCCTCCTCTTTAAGGACAGTTACCACAACCTGCGGCTATCAATCCATGACATTCCTCATTCGCATTGGAGGAGTAAACTCCTGGCTAAATATCAGGTGAGAGATTTTGTATTGTTATTGGTTATATGGTTAGAATTTAGAATTTCTTCTTGTTTTGTTTGGTTTAAAGTATTAACTTGCTCCATCTGTGAAACGACTTCTATTTTTGTCACAAATCCCTCTTAGTTTTCAATCCCTCTTCTCCAAACACCTGTGGCCGGTTGAATAAACTGCTTAGACTAGTCTTAAAAAGTTAGTCTTTGAAAAAGTTAGTTACTTTGAAACGGACATGTATAACTGATTACCCCTTGGCTATATGCTAGTTGTTCAAACTAGTTCTTAAGACGGTCTTAAAGGGATAGTTCACCCAAAAATGAAAATGATGTCATCATTTACTCACCCTTATGTTGTTCAAAACCTGAGTTTCTTTCTTCTGTTGAACACAAAATAATATATTTTGATGAATGTTGGTAATCAAACAGTTGACGTTAGCCATTGACATAGAAAAAAAATACTATTGATATAAGTGGTTACCGTCAACTGTCTGGTCACCAACATCCTTCAAAATATCTTCCTTTGTGTTCAGCAGAAGAAAGAAACTGAGTAAATGATGAGTAAATGATGATATAATTTTGATTTTCGAGTGAACTATCCCTTTAAGTGGCCAAGTTTATGCAAGTGGCTGCTGGTTCCTGTCTGCATCTGATGCATCATAATTACATCAGATTACAGAACTGAAAGGAGTTGCAAATGGTATTTCATGTTAACTTTAATATTCAAATTAAAGAAATTAATACTTTTATTCAGCAATGATGCATTAACTTGACAAAAAATGACAGTAAATACATTTATAATGGTTCAAAAGCTTTCGATTTCAATGAAATGCTGTTTTTTAATCCTTTTCAACATTTGATAATAATAATAAATGTTTCTTGAAAACACAAAACAACATATTAGAATGATTTCTGAAGGATTATGTGACACTGAAGACTGGAGTAATGCTGCTGAAAATACAGCTTTGCCATCACAAGAATAAACTGCATTTTACTGTTAAAAAATATTTCACAATATTACTGTTTTTGCTGTATTTTGGATCAAGTAAATGCAGCCTTTGTGAGCAGAAGAGACTTTTATTAAAAACAAAAAAAAATCTTACCAATCTAAAATGAATGGCATATGTACAAAATTGTGTTGTAGTATTATTAAAATGTTACCCATTTGAGCATCGTCAGATCATGATGTTCCATCTCACTAAAAATTTGCCTCTTAATTGTGTGTGTGGTCTCAGGAAATCCCATTCTATCACATTTGGAGTGGGAGTCAGCGGCCGTTGCATTGCACCTTCAGTCTGGAGAGAGGAAGCCTGGTGGTTTCCCAGCTCACCTGCAAGATCTGTGTCAGACAGGTGGAGGGGGAGGGACAGATATTCCAGCTTAACACCGACATCCAAGAGGTACAGAAAACGGCAGGACCTATTCTGTCAAGTCACTAGTGAATGATTTGAAAACAAAATATAGTATCTGGCACTGACTTCTTTTCCTGTGTTTGTGCGTTTGCTCTTCAGACCTTGCCTCCCCACTCGCCATTGCCAGCAGGCGGTTCGTGTCTGCCTTCATCTCAAGTGGGCCCATATGCTTTCCGACTGCCCGTATCCATACGCCAGAAAATTTGTGCCAGTCTGGATGCCCCCAGCGCACGCGGTTGCGACTGGAGAATGCTGGCTCGCAGCCTGGGCTTTGACAGGTATTTTTTGCAAGCATCTTTCACGGCACCAAAAAAAAAATCAGCATATTTATTTATACACATGACGTAGACGTTGAGAACGGTTTCATCTCTTTCCACGTTTCTCCCTCAGGTATCTGAACTACTTTGCAACCAAACCCAGCCCCACAGGTGTGCTGCTAGACCTTTGGGAAGCTTGTCACCAGGGTGACGCAGACCTGGTCTCCTTGGCGACAGCTCTTGAAGAGATGGGCAAGAGTGAGGTCTTGGTTGTCATGACGACGGACGGAGATTGCTGATCGGCCAATCAAAACAGTGTGAAAAGGGACACGTTCGCCACTAAAAACCTAGAATTCATGCAAGCGGATGGAAAACTGCACTCCAGTACATCGTTACAACTTGCCTTTTACCTCAGTTCCTTTGTGCTCATGCAGAATATTCCAAGGATTGCAACGCGTATGAGCTGTGGTCTGGATGATCTTCGAATAAAACATATCTAAATGTAGCAAATGAGATGATGCTGCAATCACAAAACAGATGTTGTTTGAAAAAGAAGTCAGTTCTTTGGTGCATTTGCTGGTTTCAGCTCATGATTAAATGATAGTTGCATCATACTGATACACACTGCTACACATAGCAAGTGTGAAAGTATAAAGTATCTAACGCCATTGCACATCGAGCAGCTGGCTTTGTTTCCTAGCGACCGCTAGATGCTTAAAGACACTGAGATTCTGTGTCCGGTAAAACAGCAGTGCGCCAAGCTCCTCAGGAAACCTGCTCTCATACAAATAAACAGGAGTAAAGGTGGAAAAAAGGCAGATAAAAAAAAGGAGCTAAAATCATCTGCACTAAAATCAGCTCTCATAAGGATTTCACTTGAAACAAACCACATGCTTCGGAGAGTTGCTTCACTTTTTACTTTAGTTTGAAGCATAATTTTCTGTGTGTGTTTTTTGGAAATAGCATACAGGAATGGATTTGTGCGTTCTCGTTAGCAGAGGACCAATCTTTTTCTTTCTCTGATCATACTTCCATTAGCCTCCGTTATCTCTCTTTTTTATATTCAGTCGATCATTTGTAATGCAGGAGAGCTTTCTGGTAAACTCATATTAGTTTCCTATAGGGAACGGACTTAAGTTATTATCCCTATTTGCGGATAACCGTTTTTCACTCTTCTGTTCGTGACTTGCCGTTATGTTTTTTTTTAAACTGCTGCAATGTTGCATTTGTCTCTGACTGAAAAGAGGCACGATAGCAGTTAAAGCTTGCATTTAAAGGTTTTTGTGATGTACCTCAAGTAAGAGCTGACTTTTTTTGGTCATTGAAACTGAGATGGAATGAAATTGAAATGTTACGCTGAGGTTAAATATGCTTTGATCCTTCTTGGGAAAGCGTACTGCATAAATGCTGCACTGGTTAAAGAGTATGAAATTGTGTGGATGGCAGAAGCCCTTTTCATGTTTTGATGCCATCAGTCGTTCTGTTTAAATTATAAATGGTAGCCTTGAAAGGTGGCGTAAGTGCTCTGTTGATTGCAGTAATGTCTGACATTCAAATGTCTGGAAACAAAACAAAACAAAAAGGAAATGAACAGGCTTCATCATATCTGTTGTCCCCTTTCCCCATTATAAGTACTATGCAAGTGCACAACAAAAAGTGAATCTGTGGACGTCTTGATGTCTCTTGTGTGAAGTATGTGGAATGGGAATCTTGTTACTTTCCCTCTTTTGATCACTGCTGTATCTAAGCTGGGGGAAACTGGACCTCTTAGGCCTCTCAGCCGTAATAAATGCAAACAAAATGACTGTAATTGGGGGTCAGGGATCCGTGACCTCTGTGCCGTTCTCCTCAGTTGTTTAGGAAGCTTTTTGGGCCGTCACTGTCTTGCGCCCTCACAATGAACAACGAGAAGTTTGTTCGGAGTATTATTATTATTAACCCTCTACATGACGAAGACAGCAAATAACATTGAAATTGTGAACTCTGAAGCTTTTAAATGGCTCTGAAACGTCTCCAGTCATCTCTCAGTCGATGTAACACGAAAACGCCTTTGAGCCTTTCACATGTGAAGCTTAATGGGCTTTGCTTCTCTCTGGATGGTAGTTGCTGTTCATGGATACTCAAGTGTGGCTGAACCTTTTTTTGTTGTTGTTGTTCAGATGTTATTTTATATCAAAGAAGGTACACAAGAAGTCAGGAGTCTTTTTTGAGTCTTCATGTAATGCTGTAAAGTAATACTGTACATAAATGTTTAGACTTCTTACTGTAACTAAATATAATTTTTATGCAATAAATTATATTTCCTAGTTTAACAAGACAGAAGTGTATTTTTGTGTGTCCACTTTTTGAAAATGGTTATACAGCTCAAATAATAAAATAACAGACATTATGTTAAGCTTTGACTGCAGTAAAATGTGAATATGGTCACTAAAATGAAGTTTTAGAAGCGCTCTCTCTCTCTCTCTCTCTCACCATATATATATATATACACAGTGCCTTGTGGAAGTCTTCAAACCCCTTCATTTTTTTCACATTTTATGTTGCTGCATTATGTTATACTACTTAAACATAATGTTAAATCATGTTAAATTATGACCCTGGACCACAAAACCATGGGTCAATTTTTTTAAATTGAGTTTTATACATCATCTGAAAGCTGAATAAATAAGCTAGGACAATATTTGGCCGAGATACAAGTATTTGAAAATCTGGAATCTGAGGGTGCAAAAAAATGTAAACATTGAAATCGCCTTTAAAGTTCTCCATTTACGTTCGCGATTGTGCTGCATTCACTCACAAAAATAAATGTTTTATATATTTCCTGTTGGAAGGTGAACCTTCTGCCCTGTCTGAGGTTCTGAGGGCTCTGGACTAGGTTTTAATTAAGGCTATCTCTATATTTTGCTGCGTTAAGCTTTGCTTCTACCCTGACGAGTCCCCCAGTCCCTGCCACTGAAAAACACACTTTACTGTTGGGATAGTATTGTGCTGGTGATGAGCAGTGCCTGGTTTCCTCCAGACATGATGCTTAGAACAGGTTCATCAGGCCAGATAATCTTGTTTCTCACAGTCTGAGAGAGTCCTTTAGGTGTTTTTTTAAATTCCAAGTGGGTTTTCCTGTCTTCACTGAGGAGAGTCTGCCACTAAAGCCCAGATAAGGGCTTGTTGCAGTGATGCTTGTCTTTCTGTAAATTTCTCCCATCTCCATATATGATCATGGAGCTCAACCAGAGTGACCATCAGCTTCTTGGTCATGACTCTAACCAAGGCCCTTCTCCATCGATTGCTCAGTTTGGCCAGGAGGCCAGCTGAAGAGTCCCGATTGTTGGATTATGGAGGCTACATGGATCTGTGAACCTTCAATACAGCAGAATTGTTTTTGTAGTCTTCCCCAGATCTGTGTTTTGATACAATCATGTCTCTGAGCTCTACAGGCAGTTATTTTGAGCTCATGGCTTGGTTTTTGCTCTATGCATTTTCAGCTGTTATAGCTTGAGAGGTGTGTGCCTTTCCAAATCATACCCATTCGATTGAATTTGCCACAGGTTCACTCCACAAGTGAAATTGGAATGCTCCTGAGCTAAATTTCAAGTGTCCCAAAAAAGGATATTAATACTTATGCAAAGTAATATTTCAGTTTTTTAATTTTTAATAAATTTGCAAAGTTATCATGAATTTGTTATTTGCTAAATAACAAAATGTGGAGAAAAAAAATGAAGGAAAAAATTAATAATAATTTAATTTATTATACAAGAAATAAGAACTATTTAATTCTCATAGTAACCTGATTGTGGTATGGCCATTTGAAGCTTTTTAAGGACATTAAATGTATTACAGGGTGAAGAACCTTTTCCCCTCAGTCTTTATAGACTTGTTACAGAGATGTGGAGAGGATGCACTCTTCCGTTTATCTCTGCGATAAAAGTGTTCATAATGCCCTAGAGAGGAAGCAACAGCAATTGAGAGAGAGTGAAAGGTTTTTAGTGGATATTGCCCTCAGCTGCTGCAGTGGGCTTTTTGGTTTGAGCAAGAGACCTGTTTCATCATTTGGTTAAAATGGTTGAATAGACATGTAATCATATATTGCCTTCTGCTCTCAGTATCTATTCAATCTATCCCTGGAGCAATTTGCATGCTTTTGTAGCACTTAATGCACCAAATAAATTGCCAGACATGCATTCAGTCCAACTCTATTATAGATCTGTTCCAGACAAGAAGTCATGGACATGTAGAAGAAAAATGAAAAACAAATGCTTTAAAACTTACACATTTAGAATATTTGGCTTGAGACAAAAATGCACTTCAATACTCAATTTTGTCAGGGTTATCAAGTGTAGGCCTATTATTAATTTATTATTTAAGTTGTCATTTACCACCATCATCTGGTAGTTGAATGAACTACACAAGTTGTGTATATACACACAATTTGGGGTTTTTATGGGGATATTCCATAGACATGATTTTTATACCTTATAGAGTGTATATTCTGTCCCCATACCCATCACAGAAAATGTTCTGCATTTTTACATTTTCAGAAAATATCACTGATTTATAAGCTGTTTTCCTCATGGGGACCAAAAATGTCCCCACAATGATTTCAGATTTTGCCACCTTTGTGGGGGACATTTTGTCCCCATTGTGTAGAGTTTACCAAGACACACACACACACACACACACACACACACACACGTTATAGTCTATTTATAATTATAGACTAGTTATCCGAACGGGATAGTAAAGACATTTATCAAAATATCTTATTTTATGTTTCACAAAAGAAAGTCATACTGGTTTGGAACGACATGAGGGTGAGTAAATTAGGCCTATATTTAATTTTTGGGTGAAGTAGCCTATCCAAAAACGAAAGGTGGATGCGATTTCTGTTCGCCAGTGTCTGTTTGATGCAAGGTGAAACATTGCACCCTGACAAACTTTGTTGTGTAACTTTTGTGTTTAATGGCACATTTGAAAACACATTTTAAGGCCTATATGAAAGTTATCATGCTTTTCACCACTTTTAAATCGCGTTTGATATTGAAATTAATAGATGTAAATAAATGCCACCACGTGGCGGAGCTTGAGCACAGGTAGGCTATATATATATATATATAAAACATTTTTTTATTATAGCCTATTTGTTGTGTGTAAATAGCTATAAGATATAGACAAAAGACCATACACAAAATGATTCGGCACAGTATATGAACTGTTGTTTACATTTCGCTCTTGTGGATTTGGATCGGGTCTGCTAAAATATTTTTTTTCCAGTTGGGTTTCTCACCCCGATATCTACCAGATGTAGGCTACCTTGACTTTGACCTACCATATTCAGTCTAGCTCCTCGATGCAAACAAGCTTATTAATTCTAACGCGCCAAATAAAATGTTAGTAGAATGTGTGTTTTAACGTTCAATAGGCTATAAAAGGAAAAAAGTTATCAGAGGTTCCTGTTACTCGACTACAGACTCATGGTCCCTCCTCTCATTCAGAGTTTCTCATCTCTCTTACTGGTGCTTCCTGATGGTCAGTGTTTCTGCGTGAAGTATATCTATGAGGTCGATGTCTTCTGTGCAACCGTAATTCACAACATTTGGCAAAATGTTGAAGGTGGTTGTTGAATCCGCCAAAGGAATTCCTAAAAAGACATTTGGAATTCCAGATCCTATAACAACTATCCTCTTTAAGGGTAAGTCTTCCCGGGGTTTTTCCCCTCTCAAGAGGTTAATTTTATTTTACTGAGGCCTATTTATTAAATACTATATTTAAAATGTGAACTTAATCATAGTTTACTGAGTAGGCTATAACTGACAAGTTGAGCAGATTAAATCGATGCATTTTTACAAGTATTTACAATATGAGGTTTTCTAAAGCGATTTAACATTTTATCGTAGTTTTTCATGAGTGTTATGTTTGTTTACATGTAAAAGAACAGCACATTTCCTTATAAGGGATTGGAATGACCCATCGTTAGGCAAAACTTGTCCCTCCCTACACTGCAAAATGTGGAAATGTGCAGTTGTTATTTCAACCTAAAATAACTTTTAGGTGACCCTTAAAAATGACTTTAATTTGTGCAAACCTAATGTGTATTACTGCATAAAGCAAATTTTTCATTATAATCCTATTAAAAATAATAAAATATATATATATAAATATGATGATGTTCTGAGTAACTGTGGGGATGTTATATCAATATTATAACTAATGTAGTTTAGATGGTCATACAATTTTTATTTTTTTATTATTATTTCAGGTGAAAAAAAGAAAACAAAAGCCATTGACAAACAATTAGATCCTGTGTGGAATGAGGTCAGTACAAGTCATTTTCTTTCTATCTTTTTGTTGTTGTTGGACACTTATGTCATTTAAATCAATGCATCTTAAATGTGGATAATCGAGACCTGACTTTGCTATTTCAGATCATTGAGTTTGATTTGAAAGGTTCCCCATTGGATTCCTCGTCATTCATTGATGTGGTTGTGAAAGACTACGAAACCATTGGAAAAGACAAGTATGTGTGCATCCACCATTGATTTACTGCATGAGCCTTTTTGAATTCTAATAAGTCATAATATGGCATGTGTGGTGAAAGAAAAGATCATTGCTTTACATTAGGTGGTATTTTACATTTGAGTTGGGCGTGCTTGCTACCCTGCCTATCATTTCACACATGCGCAGTACTGTATGTGTATACTGTATATGACTGTAGTTGAAATCACTGCAGTGTAAATTATAAACCTAAGGGAGTCTTGTAAGAGAAAGTGGAAAGGGTACTTTTGTAAATGCTCTGTGAATAAACACATATAGGAGCATTGGTAATGGGTTTGCAAGATTAGTTAGTGTAGAGCTAGACATGAAAACCTTTAAAACCTCACTGCCACACCTAACAACCTTGTCTAAACTTGCAGTGTTATGCAGGCGAGAGACTCCAGGCAGTCAAAGTAGCACTTTAGATGATTCCTTTAAAAAGTTTCCTTTGTTAGATACACATGTAGTCAAACCTATAGCTCGGCCTTTAACTAGTGAACATTTGGTTTGGTTCAGAAGGCAGTTTTTCTTCCATGTGGCACATTTTACTGTGCAAGGTCTGCCACGATAATGAACTTTCCATGAGTCATGCATCTGACTTCTCCATGGCGCCCCCCCCCCCAGTTTGCAGAGTCTCATACACGTCTCATACACATCATACTTGCTGAAGTTTGTATTCTTTGTTGCCACTGGCTTGAGAGTAACCTAGCAACAAATTTGGAAAAAAAGTAAACTTGTGAAAACTTGTAGTTGCCAGACTATACTGAATCACCAATGTATTTACAGGCATTTAAGAGTGATGAAATCTGCTTTTTAATTTCACGATTGCCTTTATCCTCATTTGGACATTTAAAATACCTTTTGTAGGGGAATTCATTTGGAGGAATCATATCTTAATCATAGTTTATGACTCATAGGTAAATCATGTGCATTTCCAATCTCTTTTGGTCTTATTCTCTGGGCCTGCGTCAAGTCCGTTTATGAAGACCGCAGTGCTTGACAAAGGAAATGCCAGCAGATATTTTTGGCATGAAAGGGCAAAAGAAAATAGAAAAAGTTTAGTGAATATTTACAGAAAGAGTTTAAATATTCCAGAATTGTGTTCCAGAACAGACAAGCTAATGCAGGCAGCCTTCTGAAGTATTTTTAATTAAAAAAGCCAGTGATAACAGTCATCAAATGAACTCTGAAAGGGCGATCAGGACCCTAACGCAAAGTAGGCCTATAGTATGGTTTATTTTGTGATTATGTCAAATGACTGTACATATTCCATGTATTACACAACATGCAGGTTAATCTCCATGTGATGTTGAGTCTTGTCCACATGGTGAATGTATCAGCTGCGATGGTCCTGTGTAAACAGGATGCGCCTGTTACTAATGTGTATGCTTGTGTTGTGTTGTAAATTATTTATATTACACTCTTACTCACTTAACATTATGTGTGTCTTCACTGAAGTTGTGTTCTCGTGCATCCCCCCTCTGAAGTTGTATTTATCCTCTCTGCCTGGCACACAAGTCCCTGGCCTAGTGTAATAGCTTCCAGATGTTTTTTCTCTCTTCTTCCTTCTCAGTGCTTTCCAGCATTATATATAATCTTTTGAATCTTCTGTAAAGCAGTCAGGAGTTAAAGGGGACATGGAAAACGTAGACATACTTAAAAGTTTACGGCACAATTCATTAGACATCGCAATCACATTAACAAATGAATGCACATATTCTTTACAGTAAAGCAGTATTAAAGAAAATGCTACAATTAAATGCCTCTCTCACAACAAAACAGCAAAATTGTATTTACACTAACATTCAAAAGTTGCCTTAAGGTTGGATTTTTTTTCATCAAAGATGCATTAAAGTCCCACTGTAGTCAATAATGTTAAAACGCATCTTTGATCACCAAAATTACATATTTAAAGGTTTTTCCTGTGAAAAAAATCTTCATGCCTTAAAATAGCTTGAATGTAACTCTACACCCTTAGAATAAGCCAGCCATGACTATGCAAATGAGCCCCGCCTCCACTCACCTGATCCACTCGCTCAACTTTACTGTGATAAACGCTGCACAATGCAAGTCGAAATACTGGTTTAATTCAGCCATAGTTTGAACTAGTGCTGCACGATTAATCATATCGCAATCGCGATGTGAAGCCTATGCGATTATATGACGCAAAATGCTGCGATTTTATATGAAATAAACATATTAGGGCTGTTAACGCAATTAACGTAGCATCTGTTAATTTTTGTCATCCTTCCGCTAGTGTTACATAAGCTTGTTTCCGCCACTGAATAATAAATAAATAATAATAATTGCGACTTTTTATCTCACAATTCTGACTTTTTTTCCTCACAATTGCGTGTTATAAAGTCAGAATTTTGAGATATAAACTATTCTGAGGTAAAAAAAATTAAATAAAAAAAGTCTGTCTTTTTTTTCTTTAGAATTGGACTTTATATCTCACAATTGTGAGTTTATATCTCACAATTCTGAGGAAAAGATGTCAGAATTGCGAGATATAAACTCGCACTTATGTGTTATAAAGTGAGAATTGCGTGATATAAAGTCGCAATTGCGAGAAAAAAAGTCCGAATTCTGACTTTATAACACGCAATTGCGACTTTATTTCACACAATTCTGACTTTATATCTCGCAATTCTGAGAAATAAAGTCAGAATTGCGAGATGTAAACTCGCAATTGTGAGATAAAAAGTCGCAATTATCTTTTAAAATGTTTTATTTTGTGGTGGAAACAAGCTTCCATAGTTACATGATCCCGCTCTTATTCATGCAAATGCTTTTAAAGCATTCGTGCTGGACAGCGACTGGTCTTAAAGGGACAGTGCACACTACACAGGAGCCACTAATCATCTCTGTCGTTAAAGTTAATCAAAGAACAAAAAGGGAACAGAGAAAAACACTCAATGTTCTTGACTAAAAAACTTTTGTAACTTTAATAAGGATTAGTCTATATATAATTTATAATGAATGCAGCACAGACTGTTTGATAACTTTATTCAATTTATGTAGGCTATATGTCCTACATGTTAGATAGGAAGGGCACAGGTAAATATGATATGTGAGGGTTTATTTATTTTTTAATGGGTTTATGTGAGAATTGTTTGAAGTTTAGCTAAATTAAAAGTTGTTATTTTTTTGAAGCCTAATAAATGATAAAAAAACAAAAAATTGATAGCTTTCAATTGCAATGACGGAATCACTGTGATGTTGGATGGCTATAATTAATGTTTAAAATGTTGTGTGTATGCCATTTTTATCCAGACATCAATGGCTTATTGATCATTATAGGTGTTATCAATCATTTAGTTGTTGTTGCTAGTTTGAGTTGAGAAATAGGCTACACATTTCAGCATTATCACTAATCTGTGTGTGCATTTTCCTTGAGAACCAAGCAAGATGACTCAGGAAACCGTTTGTTTATTATATCGCAATCGCATATCGCAATATTGACCTCAATAATCGCAATATGACATTTTCCCCAAATCGTGCAGCCCTAGTTTGAACCAGAAACTCTTTAAACAATTTTAAACTTTTTTGTACCTGATTTTTCATATTTTTTTAGACTGTCTTTGGTTCACTGCGGTTTTAAAGAAAAAATACTTAGCAACGATGACTTAAAACATATTAAAAACACCAAGTAGACATAAATAAAATAAAAACTTGATTTTCACCACCGGGGGTCTTTAAATTAGTTGAAAGTCACAGCATATAAATTTATTATTTTACAAAAGATTTCTATTCCAAATAAATTCTGTTGAAGGAAACTGAAAAAATGTTGCTCTGTTTCCACAAAAACATCAAGCAGCACAACCTTTTGAAACTTTGATAATAATGAGAAACGTTACGCGAGCACCAAATTAGCATGTTAGAATGATTTCTTAAAGATCTTGCGACACCGAAGACTGAAGTATGCATGAACAATGAAAATTCAGTTTTGCCAACACAGAAATACATTACATTTTCAAATATTCAAATTCAAAAGAGTTGTTTTGAGTTGTAATAATATTTCACAATATTAATGTTTTTACTGTATTTTTATTAAATAAATGCAGCCTTGGTGAGCATAAAATACTTATTTGTAAAGCATTAAAAAACTATGAACTTTCGAACGGTAGCGAATGTATTTTTATTGATAAAAGAAGTAAGTTATTTTTCACGAGTTCACACGTACATGAAATCAGATGTTAGCCTGGCAAGCCAGACCTACATCAAGATGTTAGGTCTGGCAACTCACCATAGACACGGCTCAGTCCGAGGGACGGGATAAACGGCTGTCTTTCAAATTCACTCTGCACGCAATAGGACAGCGCTTCAACCAACCAGAGTGTTTTCCCAACAGCGGAGCTAACGTTAGTTGATAGATTCAACTTTTGAATCTGGCCGGCAAAACTACGAACACTTCTTCCTTTTTAAAGAATGACTTAAGTGCCGTTCTTTGTTCTTTTCTCAAAGAAAAACTTAACTCCAAGTCCTCCAGAGTCGCGGCCAAAGCCTATTCGAAAGACTGTTCTCCAGCAGCCACCATTCTTTGTTTTCAAGTAGCAGGGAACCGTCACAACTCTGTTGTCATTATGTTAAGCCCGCCCCGCCTACTCTATACACGACGTGATTGGCTTGACCCAATTTAGGTTTTTCCAGCTCGAAAGTCAATGGAGAGTTGCTAGACTACCTTGGCTGCAAAATAAATTTTGCTGCCGCTAGGGTGCATCTAGATTTCTAGGCTAATCAGATGTAGTAATTTATGCGTATTTGCCGTGCTGTCCAGGGGTCCGTTCTTCGTACGTCGCTAACTCACTTAGCTGGATTTGATTGTTGCCGATTTGGCATGATCTTGGATTGTTTGGTTCTTCAACGCTCATCCTGGACTTGCTGTCATAGCAACATGTGCGCAAACTTAAACCTGCTCGGGAGCAGGCTTATTTCATGTTAACAGGATTAGATCCCGGCTTCATAAGCGGAGCTGATACGGGAAGTCCAGCGCAGCGCGATAGTGCACTTTCAGAGATATATATTTTTTCTCGTGATCCGTGAGATTGTCGTTTTTTGTCGCTTTTAGGTTTAAAAAACAGTTTTAGTTTTTTTGTGGCATTTTTTTTTTTTTTTTTAGGCTATCATAATTTTTTATGAAGATCATACAATCATGACCATGCCGATTACAGTATATGTCACTCAGGCTTCACTAACGTGATTGGTACCATAGACTATAGGCTAGACCATAGACTGCCATCAAGGCCTCAATGAAGGGGATTATGTGAACAGAAAGGGGATTCACAATGTAAATGTGCAGCCCAGTTACTATTGTGATTCTTAATATTCCAGATTAGTAATATCAAATAAAAAAAAGGCAGTTGACTAAAATCTTCCATATCACAAATGTGAAAGCAAAATGGCCAGGATCTGTGCATGACTTAAGAATTTTCAGAGATTCACATTTACAGTATGCACATTATTTGAAAGTGGTAAGAAAAGTTCCACAATTAAATATCAAGCTCACTGTATTACATACACTTGTGCTGATCCTAACATAACTGCATTTTTTTCATAGGTGATTATGACATGTGCCTGCCTGCAGACAGGTGTTTTATGACCCCATTCCCTGACCCAAACCAGTTACAATGCAGCTCTAGCCAGGACAAGGGCACACAATGAAATTAACTTTGGCTAACTAAAGGGAAGATTTCAGTGTCTGAAAAGTCTGAGGGTTGCACACCTGACAGGGCCTGTGACATTGTTGCATGTGCCATATTACACAACATTGCCAAAAAAACCCACTTTTCATTAAATGTTTAATAAAAGACAAATATGCTTAGTTCCTTGAGTTTTATTTCAATTGTTCTTTGTAAAGAAAAGCCAGTGGTCTAGTCAAGTGCCTGCAACAAGAGATATTAGACACATGCCTCATGCAACAAATAAAAAGGAAAAGTTGGCTATACACTGCCCACCTGTAGGCCTATGTCTCCTCTGTCTGTGCAGACTCTTCTGTAGGCCTTTCTGTAGATGTGGAATCCTGCAACTTATATTGCAGCCATAAAGCATACAAGTATAAATTAAGTAAAGTTATTTATGCACTTGCAGGTAGGCTAGTTCCTCCATATGACAGTTATCTGAGAGGGTTTATTCACTGTCCAGTGCAATGGAAACAAATGGACATTACAAAGTCTTATGCTTTCTTTCCTTTGGAAAGTTAGAAAATGTCCACTTACTGCACATATTTCAGCCACCACTTTCTTGTGAACAGATACAAGTGTTGGTGTATTATGTAAAAGTGCACAAAAGAGGAAACCACAATGACATTACAATGAACTACACTCAGAAAAAATGTGATCAATAACTCATGGCAAAATATTTTTACATTATTTTTTACATTAACATAAGTTTATTAGTTTTCAGTTTCACAAGTCAAAGCAATTCATCATTACTCAATATTTAACAGTTGAAATGACTATACAGCCTTAATTTAATGCAGCAAAAATTATTTTACAGTGTAAGGCTACTAAGATCTTTTCTATTTTTTTCTCAGCCTTTTTCTTGGTTGCTTTTATAAACAGAACACCATTTATTTAACAGTGCCTTTTATAAAAGAGACTATAATATAACTAAAAATTACCATTATGTAGAATATTTTTGTACTTCACTTTTATTTGTTCCCATGTTCTAGTGTGGTGACTGACATTACAATGCACAAAGTAATTATGCAATTATTAAAATACAAAAATATAGGCTAATAAGTGATAAAAACATCTAACATGGCCACTTCTAACGGATTTAAATTGTCTGCTACTTTTTACAAGCCCACTCTCCTGGCTTTTGCAGACTTTGAGGTGTTCCCTGGCGTTTTGATTAAACATTAAAATTCCGAATAAACTTCGACTATATTAGTTCTTGCTCTGCTGAGGAGAAAAACTGAGCGCGCTCTTTGGCCACGCTGAGCAGCCAATAGCAGCGTTGCTGATCAGTGTTTCTACTATCGATACATATCCCCTTTTAACCAGCGCATGAACGCGCAATTATCTCAGATAACTCAATCCAGCGATACTAATCATATCCGGCAAGTGTGTTCGAAGAACCGAGTTTGCCAGATCATGATTCGCACGATGATATCATCTTGGATGTGTCATTTGATCTCGGATGTAATAAGCAACGTACGAAGAACGTGCTCCTCCCGAACTTTGATATAAAAATATTTCCCGAATAAAAATCTAATAATAATGTTTAGTCAAAGACAAAAACAAAGTATTGAATTCTTCTTGAAGGAATTTTAGATTCAGACATGTTTTCTAAATGTTGTGGAATAAGTATAATGTGATGACTGATCCTTGACATCTGCATTTCCTTCATGTTGAAATGTGGTGGTTGAGCCCAAGATAAGCCCTGTTGCTGTGTCACCCTGATTCACCAGCCATTGCAAAACTACAACTGGTCTCGTTCAGGTGTCTTTGTGAACTTTTTCTGGGTGAGAAACTTCTCCAGGGTGAGAAAAGCTGAAGTGAAACCGAATAATGCAATATACATTTCCAAAATCTCATCAGAGTTTCCCCCCTATTTTTTATTTGAAGTAGTGAAACAATGTCAAAGGAACAGTTTTTGAAGTGGAAGTTTTCATAATGTAATAATATACTCGATATACAACAGTACCAACAAAAGCACAGAGTTGCATAAACAGTCTTTCCAATTTGTGTAAAAATGAAGTTTTCTTCCCTGTTTAGTATTATTTTCTTCTGCTTTCTAGATTTATTGGTTCTACAAAGATCTTTCTTAAAGAATTGGCTGCTGGTCAGACCAGATCTCTTCCTTCCAAGAACATTCCTCTGATTAATGAGAAGAAACAAGAAATTGGGGTAATTTTTTTCCCCAACTAAAATAAAAATAATGATGGTGACTAACTTAAAATGACTTTTCTAACTGTATTTCTCTGCATTTACTACTTTAGGCAACTATCAGTTTAACAATTGGTTATGAGCCACCTGCAAGTACCGTCCCAAACCCAAATGATCAGAACATCGGAGATGCCCTCACTGGAGATACTGCAGGTTATTTAGATTTTCTTACATCTTACTGGCCTACATAAGCTGTTCTTCTTTTTTTAACCAGTTGAGATAGATTGCCCTACAGAGCTTCAGGAAGATTGTTGGCCTTTGTGTTTACATACAGTATGGAAATGATTGATGCAAATGAGTGACAGAAAATGGATCACCCAAAAAAAAAAAAGGACGCTGCCACATTGAGTCTGTGTGCCGAACAATAATAATGATTCATATCATAACCAAACTGAAAAGCTAGGTCATTCAGAAATGATTACAATATTGACGTCAAAACTGTATCAAGACATTAACATGTAACTGCCCATATTTACATATCAACACCTATACAGTATTCAACATATTGGCAGGGCTTTGTTATTTGAAGTCAGCAACAGTCATTTCTAAGACTTTATAAAGTCTTAAAGGTCCCATTGCATGAAAATTTCACTTTATGAGTTTTTTTACCTTAATTTGAGTTTCCCTAGCCTGCCTATGGTCCCCCAGTGGCTAGACGTTTTGATGGGTGTAACTGTAAACCAAGCCCTGGGTATTTTTGAGAAAATGAAAGCTCAGACGGGCGAATCTAGAAATCTTCCCCTTATGTCGTCATAAGGGGAAAGGTTACCTCCCCTTTCTCTTCTTTGCCTTGGCCCGCCCATGACGATATTGTTTTCTCCTCGAGAGACATAATGGCTTGCAAACAAGTGAAGCATGGCAGTTGCTCAGTGTTTGGATGTACAAATGAACACAAAATTATTTTTTTAGTTCCTTCATCCGAGCCTCCGAAGAACCAGTGTGTTATGTGAATTTCTGATGTGTAATTGTTCAAGTTCAGACATACTGTATAATCTTTCTCTCAAAGTCGTTCAATACTGTTTATGCATCAGTAAATCAAGCCAGTGACTAAACGATCAACTTCATGTCGTTTCTCTTATAATCTTACTTATACTGTGATTAATATATATATACAGAAAGCGATCAAAGAACAATCCCTTTCCAATCGCCCAAGCTGTCAATCACACAGCGCAAGTTTATCTGGACACTTGCCAAAACTCGTTATGAAATCAATGACGCTGTTACACTGCACAACGAAGCTCTTACTGTACTTACCTCATGTTTGCATTGTTGAAATCATTAGTGAGAGTACAGAAACTGCGTTGCAATGATAAGATCTTCATTCACACATCAACAGGCTGTTATTGCTCAATGCTCATCACTGCAACCTTTTATGTGATGGGAATAGTTCTAAATACTTAAAAAACTTCTCACGATTCATTAATCCCGATAGCTGTAATAGTAAAAACGTATAATAGCTGTCAATAGTAAAAGTTTTCGAGAGAGTTACACATGTAATGCTAGATATTTCATATGCAAGCATGTCAGCCAATCACAGCAGTGGGCGTTTACACTGAAGTCTCACAGCAGACACACCCCTTCAAACAGAGCGTTTAAATCAGAGGCTAAAATCAGGCTAGGAAATATGCCTTTTATTTCTAAATTGTAACAACTTTTGATCTAAAAAACATACTAACATTATAAGGGCACCCCAGGAAACATTCTAAAATAATAAAATAATCCATGCAATGGGACCTTTAAAGTTAAAAACATCCTGTCAGAGGCAGAGTGAGGAGGGAATCTGAATAACATAGGATTGGGGGGGGGGTTAACATTGTTTTCTATGTTATTTTTATATATTTATTTATAATTATATTAATTAATGTAGAGACAACATCTAGACAGCATATTTTAAATACTTGTTTAATGGCATCTTTTTATGAATGAAGGTCAGTATCACTGATACTAATACAGCTATTGATGTCTGGATAAAAATGATCCCCCGCCCCCTTTAAAAAAACTAATAATAAGAATTATTAGGCTTCAAAAAATATAACAACTTTAAATTTAGGTGAACTTCAAACAATCCTCACATGAACCCATAATATGTAATATTTTACATATCCTGTATATCATGTAATATATATATATATATATATATGTTGGCTTTGCTTTTTGTTGGTGAAGAGGAGAAAGGTGTTGATAGTGATGAAGATGTAGTTGATGTGACCGAGCCAGGGGCACCTGGAGTTTCTCCCTCTGGACAGCCTGGAAAAAAAGACTCAAAAAAGATGGTTCGTACAACTCGGAAGAGGCAGAAAGCTCTGGCCAACAAACCCCAAGATTTCCAGGTATGTGTTCTTATTATTAAATGTCATATCTGAAAGTTTGGTGAGCTTTTAGGGCTTTAATCCATTAACATTGTTTTCACTTAGATTCGTATTCGAGTAATTGAGGGTCGACAGTTACCTGGCAATAACATAAAGCCAGTCACCAAAGTAAGTGTGTGCGGACAGACACACAGAACAAGGATTCGAAGAGGAAACAATCCATTCTTTGATGAGGTATTTTGCTTTTCATTGAGCCCATCTGACTTCCTGTTAAAATAATACATATTGCCTTGTTTTTGGTCACTAGATTGTTTTTCCTAGACTAGAGAGAAACCTTTCTTTCTCTGGACTGCTTCATGACTTAAGTCTGCTCTGCTTCACTCTGCTCTGCACCTGTTTTGGCTAAAAACCTGCTGGCCCACTTTCTTCCTTTTGTCCTGATATTTCTGTCTATCTCACACTTGCCTCAGTGAGTCTACAATCTATTAATTTCACAATTCACACAAATGTTCAGTTGGGGCTTCTTTAACCAAAAGTGCTGTTTCTTTTCGCATTTCATGGCTAGTGAGATTTACTTTTTGTCCACTCTGTTGTGAATATGATTTAATTTCCGCAGATTTTCTTCTACAATGTCAACATGCTGCCTTCTGAGCTTTTTGATGAGAGCATCATGATCCGGGTAAGATGGGTCTTGATATGGTCCTCCTGGCACAACACAATCCCCACAAGAAGACATGTTCCTTGAGTAGCATTCTATCAACCGACCCTAAGGACTCTGATTGGTTGAAAACAATGTTGTTTCTGGATCAACTCAGGATGAGGATCCAGGAACATGTCTCCTTGTGCAAATCACATTAAATAAATATATGTATTTTAATAATAATTTTATATTTGCTGCTGAGAGAGTTTGCACTTCAGTTCATAGATTATGGTTGCAGCTTTTTTATTGTATGTCTAATAATAGATATATTTCTCTCTTAAATCTAGGTGTATAATGCCTACTCCCTGAGAGCAGATAGTCTTATGGGGGAGTTTAAGGTACGCTTTCATATAATCCACACAATCCTAATGTCATTTGAATATATTTACCATGTGTTCATGGCTTGGTTAGAATCCTAATATCTAATTCATAGCAAGCATTTGTGAAGAGTACTTGATGTTTGAGTGTGTGTCCTTATAAACTCTTTCAAACACTGTTTTAACAGCTGGATGTTGGCTATGTCTACGATGAGCCTGGTATGTGAAGAGTTTGGCTGTTGGATCACAAACTGTTATATTGTGCTATGCAACACAATACAAATTTGTGTAATGGTTAAACAGTTTAAGCATTGTCACACCATTACATATTCATATTTGTGTAATGTTTTTTCTTTGATAATCTGTGGTGTGTCCCTGTCAGGCCATGCAATTATGAGGAAGTGGCTACTGCTAAGTGACCCAGATGACGCCATTTCCGGAGCCAAAGGATACCTGAAGGTCAGCATGTTCATAGTTGGCACCGGAGACGAGCTTCCGGTAAGTTCCTAAGTACATGCCACTCTGAAAGTTTAAAAGAATTGTCAGGCATTTTCAGGAACAGTTCACTCTGTTTTACAACTGGCAGTTTCACCATTTAAAATTGAATTAATTTGTCAGAGCCAAGAGTCTGACATATAGGACAGTTGCACCTTAGGCGATCTGAGTTTGAGTTAACTTGTTGGTCAGGTGGAAAAGCGAGAAGCCAGTGAGGAACAGGATGACATTGAAAGTAACTTGCTGCTGCCAGCTGGAGTTGCTTTACGATGGGCTACGCTGAGTCTGAAAATCTACCGAGCTGAGGACATGCCACAGAGTAATCATGACAGCAACACACCACTGCAATTCTATATACTGCCAGTTCTATTCTCATTCTCAAAAGTAACATGCTACTTTTTTCACATCATGTTCAGTGGATGACGCATTTGCCCAGACGATAAAGCACTTATTTGGCGGAACAGAAGAAAAGAAAAATTTGGTGGATCCTTTTCTAGAAGTCAATTTTGCTGGCAAAAAGGTAAAAAAAATAAAAAATCAATGTTTATTGCAGAAGAATTTGTGTGATTGGTAAAGGATTGTGATGACTTGCTTCTCTTTTTTCTTTTAAGGTATGTACAAAGATTGTAGAGAAGAATGCCAATCCAGAGTGGAATCAGCTGATTCACCTGCAAGTTAAGGTAGGAAGGGTGATAACCTGGTACTTTGTTAATAGGTTAATACAAATTATTATAGGTTAATATAAAATTCAAGCAATTAAATTGTGACAATTTCCATGTAAAAATGACTATATCTCTTTGATCTTTCCTTTTAGTTCCCATCAATGTGTGAACGTATCAAGCTCACTGTCTTTGACTGGTAAGTTTCTTTATATGACTAATCATTTTACAGAGCTGACATGTATATATATACACACTACCATTCAAAAGTTTGGGGTCTGTAAGATTTAAGTCCCTTATGCTTACAACAACTACATTCATTTGATCAAAAAACAGTGAAAACAGTATATACATTGTGCAATATCAGTATCATTTAAAATAACTGTTTTATATTTTAATATATTTTAAAATGTATTCCTGTAATGGCAAATATATTTGTAGATTTCTTTCAGGATTTTTTGATGAATAGAAAACTCAAAATAAATCAAAAATCTTTTGGTACTTTGTAAGGTTGCACGTTATTTTGATGGTCCACTTCAGACATTCTACTAACTACAAGTAACTTGCAACTACATGTCAACCAACTCTCATTAGAGTATTAGTAGACTCTAGTAGATTGTTAGGTTAGGGTTTGAGTTAGTAGAATAATTTGAATTTTAGTTGCAAAGATATTTATGGTCAGTAGAATGTTTATTGGGTGAGCATCTATATAAATGTTAGCAGATATTAAACAGACAGTCTACTAATACTCTAATGACTGGTAGTTGACATGTAGTTGCAAAGTTACTTATAGTTAGTAGAATGTCTAAAGTGGACAATCGAAATGAAGTGTTACCCAATGTAAACGTTTTGAACAGTAGTGTATAATAATCTTAAATATATGTTGGTGCTGTGACCTACCAGTCGCCTAACATGCACATTGAGCTGTGATGCTCATGTCAAATCAGTAATGTGACAAATCCCAATCCTGCTGTCCCCTGCTTCCTTCCAATGTTTTCCTGTCCTCTCTCTTCAAAATATAATTTTTTTCATATCCTATTTGAAAGGGATCGGCTGTCAAGGAACGATGTTATCGGGACCACCTACCTTAATCTGGCTAAAATAGCTTCATCTGGGGGGGAAATTGAGGGTACAGTAAGATTCTTTATTTGTGTCTTATGAGGTGCAGGAATGAATTAATATAGATTTCACTGTAGAATGTTAATGAAGTGTCTGTTACATTTTTCTTTTACACTGCAAACTTTGTTTTAAAATAGCAAAACTTTCAGAAAAAAGTTTACAGTCGAAAATAATATGCAAAATATGCATCCTGTCTAAAACTCAATTTCTTCATCAGAATCCTACTCAGAAAATGGACAGCCTCCTTCCTTTAATGGTATTGTGAATGTTATGGATTTTAATATTATTTAATTGAACTTATAATTGTATTATTTTTTATGTTAAAATACTTAGTAAAAGTAAAATAATCTAATTTAATGTTTAACATTTGACATATCAACTTCAGGCTCCAAAGATGTGAATTTGATGTCAGTTTTGCGAATTTTTTAACCTTTAATCTATTTGCTTTATGCTATCAATTAAAAAAAAATTATTTGTGTGTTTTTTAAGTTTCAGTTGTGTTGATTTATTAGTCATCTCGAAGCATCTCTAACCCATTATTTTTCAGTAGACACCACAGAATCTGAGGTTGGCTTCCTTCCAGCTTTTGGGCCTTGTTATATTAACCTTTATGGAAGTCCAAGAGAATTTACTGGCCTACCTGACCCATATGAGGATCTGAATTACGGCAAGGTGAGTGTTGTAAAGAAAAATGCTGTGCTGGGGTTTTGGTGAGAGCTACGATATAGAACATAATAAATACTGGCCAAACCCAGCAACAATCTTAGAAGGACAACATCTCTGCAACACCTTGACTTTGAAGATAATATTGTTATGCACTGTTTGCTCTGCATAAAAAATGAGCAAACAGTACATGCCACCATTCTACATTCACACCCTCAGTTATTATGTTGCACAATCTGTGGTAGTTGTCAGAGCTGTTATTCTAGGTCTATGTGTTTTAGGGTGAAGGGGTCGCCTATCGGGGAAGGGTTCTGATCGAGCTTTCCACTCAACTGGATGACAAAACTGACAAGAAAATGGAAGACATTTCAAACGATGAGATTCTGGTGACACAGGTAACAGCAAGCATTTTCCACTCTGTTGAATCCTGGAAAAAACATTCATCTAAAACTAGGGAATTTCTATTAATATGATAACACAATCATTATTTTTTGCAGAATAGAATTCCAAATTATTGTTTTATGTACTTTTACTGTGCAGAAGTACCAGAGGAGAAGGAAGTATTCCTTATGTGCCGTGTTCCACAGTGCCTGTATGCTTCAAGAACCTGGAGAACCTATTCAGTTTGAGGTCAGCATCGGAAACTATGGAAATATACTGGACTCTACATGCAAACCTCTGGCCTCCACTACTCAGTATAGCTGTGCAGTTTTTGATGGTGAGTTTCTCATAATGCCAGTAGCCATAACAGATACAAATTGTCCAAACATGAAACCCTGAGACCTGCATTATTTTGATAATAATTTGTGTGTTTTTCCCACAGGAAATCACTATTATTACTTGCCCTGGGCTGATTCTAAGCCAGTTGTTATCCTCACATCTTTCTGGGAGGACATAAGTCATCGTTTGGATGCGGTGAACATCATTCTCTACATTTCTGACCGACTGGTATGATTTTAATGCATCTTCATGCCGTGCAGTGATTTAGCAAACAGATAAATGATTCAGAGCAATAACATATTTTTATGCCTTTCTTTAGCAATCTAACATCATCTCTCTGAAGACGGCCATAATGGCTAAAGTGTCTGACTCTCGCCTAGCTGAGAATTGGCTGAAACTTATCACCCAACTCATCGATGACCTTTCCAGGTATATCCCAGGGGGTAAACTTTCTTATCTCCCTCTTTTTATTATTACTTTTACAATTGCCCTTGGAGCAAGTACTGTTGTCTCAACAACAAAAAAAATTACTAAATGTTTGTTGAATAGGATTTTTTTTTTTTTTTTTTTTATGTTGTCAATTTTAATGAAGACCAGATGAAATGGAGGCATTGTGATATTCAATTAAACAATTAAAGGATTAGTTCACTTAAGAATTAAAATTTCATCATGTTCATGTCTTTCTGTTTTCAGTCAAAAATAAATTAAGGAAAAACATTTTTGAGGAAAACATTCCAGGATTTTTCTCCATATAGTGGGCTTCAATGGGGTACAACGGTTTGAAGGTCCAAATTGCAGTTTCAATGCAGCTTCAAAGGGCTCTACACGATCCCAGCCGAGGAATAAGGGTCTTATCTAGTGAAACGATCTGTCATTTTCTAAAAAAAAAATAATATAAATATTTTTTAACCACAAATGCTCATCTTGCACTAGCACTGTGATGCGCCATGCATTGCGTAATCACATAGTTAAAAAACTATATGCCAAAAATGCCATATGCCATTAAAGTAAAATGTACTAAAATGTATAAATATGACAAAAAATACTGACTAAATTAAAAGAAATATGACCAAAACAAAATATTTTGTAAAAATGAACAGCGCCTTGTGACTAACTTTATCTATCCAGTGATGCCTACCATGTCAGACATGTGATTAACTTAATGCTGAACCTGATGACATGTGATTAACTTGACGCTGTTGCAATTAGTTACCAGGTACCAGATTTGGAGGGTAAGCCAAATCTGACAGCGCTTGATATTCAGATCAAGAATCTGCGTGATAAAACCATGGCCAGTGTCAAAGAGGCGGCTATTCGCATGAGGGAGGAGGCTGTTGATGTTAGAGCTACAATTGCTGATATAGAGGACTGGCTGGAGCGACTACAGCAGATCACAGAGGAGGTTTGACACTGCCTCATTAGACACTAATCTAATTCTACTGACTGGCTTTTTAGAGTTTGTAAGCAGAAGATAATGTTGTATATCCATGTGCAAATCATGAAAATAATATTATAGTCAAATGTACATAATCACTAGCCCTTGAACATTAACATGTATGTTTAAATACACAACACAGCCTCAGAACAGCATGCCTGATGTCATCATATGGATGCTGAGAGGAGAGAAGCGTGTGGCCTACGCCCGCATCCCAGCCAATCAGGTGCTCTACTCCACCCATAGCGAGCAAGCTGTCGGCAAGTACTGTGGCAGGAAGCAAACCATCTTCATGAAGGTACAGTAGAAAGGATCATATTGGAACTGGAATTTTGATTTGTGGCACATCATAAGGGTACACAGGATACACAGAAGTCACGGTTCGGTACGTACCTTGGTTTTGGGGTCACGGTTCAATACGAGTTCGGTACATTTACATGAATCGCCTGTTACTAGTACTGTATTCGTCGTCTGACTGTATGCACCGAACTGTGACGTTCTGGATGAATACATGTACCGTTACACCCCTAACATACTGGGCCCTATCTTGCACCCAGCGCAATTGACTTTGTACACCGACGCATGTATCATTCCTATTTTGCAACCGACACACAGCGGACTTTTCCCTTCACAGACGTACGTCGGTAAATTAGGGATGAACTTGCGCTTCTGGGGCGGTTCAGCGAAAAGAGGAGGCGTGTTCCGGCACAAACGTTCCCTGGTGCTATTTTGCAGTTCCAGAAAACAATTCCGTGTTCAGATGCTATTTTAAGGGCGCATGCTTGGCCATAATGTAGCGTGTGCACAACGCGCATACACTTTGCTTCTCTCATCTACACACAGACGCAGCAGTTGACATTTTTGCAAACCATAAATAATTACAAGGAAAAATATTCCACATGAGGGAAATCATTGTGGTGTCCATGAAGATGTGGCAAAATAGTCATACATCTAACCTACACATTTACCAAAATTATTATACGCCTGTTTAACCGAAGCTAATTTGGGTGGGTTTCTCCCATCCCCATACAATGTCACTTCTCTGTCTTTTACGGCCCTGACGAGAACGTCGGTCTCCTCAGCTGTGAACCGCTCCTGGTGTGCACCTGGCAAATCCGCCGTTATAATAGCAATCCGCCATTGAACAAACACGCCTGCTCTTAAAGGGAATGTGAGATGATGCTCTGACTGGTTTATTTCACGTTACGCCCAAACCATACATCTTAAATGGTATGGTATGGTACAGTATGTTGCATTCAAGGATTTGCACCTGCCCACACTTCCAAAAGAACCAAAACCTGGTTCAATGACCATGGTATCACTGTGTAATTACTGTGTGATTTCATGTAATATTCTAATTTTTTGAAATCCTGTTTTCATGGGTTTTATGAGCTGGAAGCCCAAATTATGTACAAATAAACAACTAAATACTTGAAATCGTTTAAGTTGTGGGCCCTGAATCTATAATCTATGGAAGTTTAACGTTTTGAATGGAATTATGGAAATAAATAAACTTTTCCATGATATTCTAATTTTTTGGAAAGGGTCTGTATATATATATGTATATATATTTCATTTAATAATATTGTATATTATAATAATCATTGTTGAATATTAATTAAAATAGGAATTATTATTAAGTATAATATGAAAGTGTAATTTATATAGAACATTTTTATAATAATGTACTGTAAGAATAAATGTGTAGCTATGTCTTTGACAAAATTGTTGTGAATTTTAACTTATTTGTAATTATAAGCTTAAAATCCCTTGAACATACTGGGAAAGAAAATATAACTTGTAAATTTTGATTGAATCAAGAGAGTAGTGTGTAAGACATAGCAGTTAACACACATGCAGGCAATGCCAGTTTGATTTCCCAATCCGGTTCTTCCATTGTTTTTAGTACCCAATGGACAAAAACAAAGGTCTCAAGATCCCTGTGCAGCTGCGTGTGAACATGTGGTTGGGTCTGTCTGCACATGAGAAGAAGTTCAATAGCTTCGCAGAGGGCACATTCAGTGTGTATGCAGAGATGGTTAGTAAAAGTGGACAATGAAGTAAAACATATATACAGCCATATTGAAATATCTGTTGTGGTCTGTTGTGTGGAACTTCCCTTAGCAACACTATATGGTCCCTCTCTGTTCTCCTGTGTTAGTATGAGAACCAGGCTCAAGTTTTTGGGAAGTGGGGGACCACAGGTCTAGTTGGCCGGCACAAGTTTTCAGATGTGACGGGAAAGGTGAAACTGAAGCAAGAACGTTTCATGCCGCCCCGGAGCTGGGAGTGGGAAGGAGACTGGTCCGTTGACCCTGAGCGCAGGTGAGCTGATGATAACTGCAAAATATACAATGTGATATTTAAAGGCATATTTTGAATATGATTATTTATGTTGGTATGATTAGTGTGATTATTGAGTTTAATTTTTTTTTTACAAACATTTAGCTTAAAACTACACTGCAACAAGTATTGTTCCATGTTCATTCGTTTTTCGATTTAAAATTGAAAGTAGAAAATGAGAAAACAGCTGAGGTCCGTGTACAGATAAATTAATAAAACCAGTGGGGTGCCAAAGAAGTTGGCTGATGGGTAATGTGGGTGCAGATGCGAGATAACCTACATTCATATTTCTGAAATAATCAGCTAATATTTTTCTGGTAATTAAGTTGTCGAACACATGCCTATAGATAAGAAAACCCTTTAGGCCCTGCCCAGTGCGATTTGTGTCAAAGCATTCCTTAGTCCGGTTGTTGGATGAGAGAGAGATTATTTGTAACAAACACTTTAAGAATCCGTCCAGCAGTGGAGGACTAATTGTTCTGTTGCACGGAACTGTGGAAGAACCAAAGTGGCACGGGTTGATCTTTGGTCGACCAATCAGCAGAAAGGAGCGTTTCATGCCCGCCCCATGTGGAAATCGAATATTCAAGCCATTTATCCTTTTGCGGAAGCCTTGAACCGCAACGGAAAAAAAAAAAGTGAATAAAGTCGTAGCATTTCGTGAATAAAGTCAAAATTAAGAGAATACAGTCTTCCGTAGAAGTCTTCTGTGGAAGTATGTGCCACATTAAGTTTGGACCAGGATTGTTGTACCTCCTCCGGCGGAGTCTTCGTGTTCGTCTATAGGCAACACCATCTGGGTCGAGAACACTTAAACAGTAACTGTACTGTCTCCCTCTTCACCGTAAATCCTTTCTGGATACATTTTAAGTGCATTATTCTGTATCCAACCATTTAGCCGGATCCCATGATTTCCTCAGATATAAAGCTGGCTACCTCCATCCAGTCTGAAAAGTGTTTTCACCTGTAAAGTCTATTCCGGCAAAGTATATTTTGTAACGTCCTAAGACAAATGGTGATGCCATGTTTAAAGATTAGCACTTGTAGAATTTCCTTTTGTTGAAAGCCCAGATAAAAGTAAAAAGCTACTATTATGTTTAGTTCCATATGTTTCGACTTTAATCTCAAAATATTTTGACTTTAATCGGAAGCCCTGAACCGAAACATAAAAAAAAAAAAAAATCCGTAACATTAATTTTTCTAAAATTACGAGAATAAAGTCGTAGCATTTCAAGAATAAAGTCGAAATGCTACGACTTTATTCTCGTAATTTTAGAAAAATTAATGTTACAGATTTTTTTTTTTTATGTTATGGTTCAGGGCTTCCGTATATGCATACTTGCTGAATAAACCTTTTTTTTTTATTCACAAATACAAAAAATTTACTGACCCCAGACTTTTGAACGGTAATTTGTATTATTAGTAAAGTGGGTTAGCTGTTTTGAAAAGTATACAATCAGAGGAAACTGTGGTAACATACAGGCGCAGTTGGCCCTTCTGAAACATAAACACAGTCTCTCTGCCAAGCTCTCTCTGCTCTGTATTTATATAGTCAGCTCATTTTTCATTCCCCAGGGCCTCTTATACTGATCCCACTCCCTACACGTACTGTCATGGCCTTGGCTTAGTGTTTGTTTGACTGTTTTGTGTGTGTTGAAATAAACGTGTCGCTAAAGCCCCGCCCTGTGTGTTATGGGCTTGACTCAGTCTGCTTACAGAGGCTGACGCAGGGCACTCTGAATTCACTGATGAGGTCTACCGAAACGAAACCCGCTTCCCTGGTGGAGAATGGAAACCTGCCGCTGAACCTTTTACTGATGTGGTGAGAGAAGAAGCACTGCACAGTGAAGAAGATAGAGCAACATTTAATGTCACATTCAGCATGTTCACATTTGAGTTGTAAATTTGAATTTCGAATATAGTTTGGAAATTTGAAGCAGCGTACCTTTTCCTGACTTCCTGTGGACACATAGAAAGTTCATTTTTCATTCCATGAAAGTTCATTTTTCATTCAAAGTTCACAACTACAATTCCACTCCTTTAGATCACTAGGTGTTAACACTATGGATGGTGTAGTGTTTTAAATCAGTAATTCACCCAGAAATGAAAATTCTGTCATTATTGACTCATTCTCATGTTTCACATCCAATTTATGATTTTCTTGCTTCTGTGGAACACAAAAAGGTGGTTTTTGGTCACCCTTTTTAATTTAATATAAATGAATGACTGGGACTGCAAGCTCAAAAATGTCAAAAAAGCAAGATAAATGTATCATAAAACGTTTTTCTATACAACCATATGCCTAATGATAGCTTTGTATGATGAGCATCTGCTTAAGTTGGTAAGTTGGTAAGCAGTGATGTATAATTCATGAATGAATGCTACATTTTAGTCAGATCTTTTCAATGAATCAGTTGATCCAATTAGATTAATCTGGTTTTCAAGTTCAATTCACTTTACTCGATCCGTTTGCAGCAGTTCTCGAGTTTACAGCTCACTGAGTGGAAGATTATTCTGTGAATTATATTTAAATTTCAGTTTGTTCATCACACCAAGCTATTGTGCTGCATTGCTTCAGAAGACGATTTTTATTATACTTTTATGGTCTTTGTGTACTTGAAATGATTCAAAATGTCAAGAAAGTTAGGTATTGTATTCATGTTCAGAGAAACATGAGGGTGTGTTAATGAGGATCATATTTGGATAAACTACCACTTGAAGTATTGAATGATGGGATGTGTTCTGTGCAGAATGGAGAGAAGGCCCAGAACCCTGAAGACATTGAGTGTCCCCCGGGATGGATTTGGGTAGATGACTGGAATTTCGACAGCAACAGGGCAGTTGATGAGAAAGGTCAGGAATTATGACTCCTGGGACTGAAACCATTGCACAATACACATAATGATAAGGTTTGACTGAACAGATGCAGTTTGTGTGTAATGCATACTACCCTTCAAAAGTTTGGGATCAGTAAGTTGTTTTTTTTTAAAGACATTTATAATGTTTGTTTTTTTCAGCAAGGATGCATTCAATTGATCAAAAGTGTCAGTAAAGACATCTTTGACGTTATAAAAGATTTTTATTTCAAATGAATGCTGTTCTGGTGAAAATTATATTGAAATAATCTATCACAGTTTCCACAAAAATATAAGTAGCACAACTGTTTTCAACATTGATAGCATCAATCAACAGCATATTAGAATGGTTTCTAAAGGATCATGTGACACTGATGAACATTCAGAAAATTCAGCTTTGAAAAGTGCATTTTTAAATATATTAAAATAAAAGATATTTATTTTAAATTGTTATAATATTTCACAAAATGACTGTTTCTACTGTATTATTGGCCAAATGAATGCAGCCTTAGTAAGCAAGAAGATACTTCTCACAAAAGCATTAAAACATCGAATTGACCCTACTCTTTTGAACGGTAATGTACATCAGTCAAATATATGCGCTAATATGTCACATATTAAATGCCACGCATTATCATGAGTATGCATCAGGTCATGAAGTATCCCTTAGATGTGGGAGCTGATTCCAGAACTTAACATCTGTTTTTCAATTGTCAGGATGGGAATATGGTGTCACCATTCCTCCTGATGATAAGCCCAGGTCTTGGGTTGCTGCTGAGAAAATGTACCACATCCATCGCAGGAAAAGACTGGTCCGACCTCGCAGAAAGATATCAGACACTCCCACTGTAGAGGTGAGAAAGCCTCACTAACGTTACTTTCTGATTTGTAGATTGGCGCTGTTGTTTTCACTGTTGTTTTGTACTGCAACTGAATTTAACTTCTGATTGAGGATTAGTGATAATCATATTAGTCAAATATTGTCCGTAATACGTATAATCACTGTTTTGACAACAGAAGAAAGACTTGGGCGATGGCTGGGAATACTCGTCTCTGATTGGGTGGAAGTTCCACAGGAAGGAGCGTTCCTCAGACACTTTCCGCCGCAGACGCTGGAGGAGGAAAATGGCACCATCTGAGCGCGTGGGCGCATCGGCTATCTTTAACCTGGAAGGGGCTTTGGTTAGTCCATTTCTTGTCTTGAATGACTGTCAGAAAACAAAAGTAGATGTTTGAAATGCGTTTTATTTTGGTTACAGTATGACATTTATTTGTCTCTGACACAGGATTAAACGGTATTTCAAGGATTATTGCTTGTTTTTGGACTGTTCCTGTGGTTGTAGTTTGATGTCTGAGAAAGATTACAAATGAAAAGACTTATTACATTAAGAACTTAATTTTATAGGATATTGAGCTTTTTAAAAACTCACTTATTTTTCTTTTCTATTAGGGAATAGATGAGGACGAGAAAGGCAGCAAAAATGACACGGCTAAAATCTTTGGTGCCAACACACCCAATGTGTTTTGCAGATTTGACAGTGAGTAATGTTTATACATGCCTGCTGATTAAAGGACTCTCTAAATTCCTAACACTGATTATATCTCTGAGACTAACACACCCCTCTACTTCCCGACAATATGCAAAAAAACAAAACTACAACAAGAAAAGATAGGGAGCCAATAGAAATCCTGAACGGTGCTGATTTTGTTATGCTATATTTATTTCTTTTTATTTCACAATTGTGACATTATAAACCCATAAAAAATGTTCACCCAAATAAACAGATTTTTCACCCAAATCTCCATGTGTCTCTACAGAGTCATTCACCTACCATCTCAGAGTCTACGTCTATCAAGCCAGGAACCTTATTCCTATGGACAAAGACAGCTTTTCTGGTGAGGGATTTTTCCATCTAATATGAATGCAATTCATCACCTCACCTCAGGTTATGCACATGTGTTTTTAATAGATGATAGCTGACTGGTCCTTTGTATGGTGTTTTCACAGATCCCTACGTGCATGTGTCTTTCTTACATGTAAGCAAGACCACAGAGATCGTTAAGTCCACCCTCAACCCCATATGGGACCAAACCCTCATTTTTGATGACATTGAAATCTATGGAGACCCTCAGACCATCGTTCATAACCAACCCAGTATCGTTCTGGAAGTTTATGATAGTGATCAAGTGGTATGACTCTCTGTTAATACAAACTCAGGTCTGCATGGAATTTGCAAAAAGTATTGCTGACCCTTGAATGATTTCAATGATGATTCAATCTTGATCCATGGATGTGTTGCAGGGGAAGGATGAAGCTATGGGCAGGTGCACGTGTCCTCCAGTAGTGAAACTAAACCCAGCAACCCCATTAATACCTAAACTCCTTTGGTTCCCTGTCACCATGAAGGGACGAAATTCAGGAGATATACTGGTAGCAGCTGAGCTCTTGCTGAAAGATAAGGTTGTTTTAATTCTTATTTGTCATTTGTTATTATTTTTCTTCCACTACCCATACATTATTAATGTATTAAACACAAGAAAGTATATTTAATTATGAACATAAATATATATATATATATATATATATATATATACATACATACATGCTTTTAATAATCAGACTACTCACCGTCATCTGTCCTCAAATACAGTTAAATACATATTTGTTGGGATGTCATCTTAACCACACCACCATAATGATTTGCTTATCCACTATGCTGTTCATTGTCAACCTCAGGCAAATGACGTTAACCTGCCCCTGGTCCCACCTCGAAGAAGTGAGAATCTGTACATGGTTCCTCAGGGGATCAGGCCTGTGGTGCAGCTCACTGCAATTGAGGTAATGCAGTCATCCTTATGAATAATGTGCTTAAACCAAACAAAATTGCTGCCAGTGTGTCATCCTGTGTGTTTTGACAGATCCTGGCCTGGGGTTTAAGAAACATGAAGGCATATCAGTTGGCTACAGTGTCTTCCCCCAGCCTTATAGTTGAATGTGGAGGGCAGATTGTTGAGACTGCCATCATCAAGAACATCAAGAAAAATCCCAACTTCCCTGGATCTATCCTGTTCCTCAAAGTGGTACAGTACCTCCTAAAATATAAGAAATAGCTTTTGCTAACCTACAAAAATTAAACTGTGCTGTTGAAATGTCTGTGTATACAAATCAAAGGATCCAGCATCATCTATCATGAACAAACTAAGGCTTCGCTATTGCTCTTTTTAATGGTTAGAGATTGAAACAAACTCTAGTGTTGAACTTTGATGCGTAACTCATCCCACGCTCTTTGTGCTGTGGACATAAAAGTAAACACAAATGATGAGGCTTGTTGAGGACAGATGTCTACATTTCAGATTATATTTACAAATGAAAACATGGGAATATGACTTGGGACACTTTAGAGTGGGCTCTTTTGACATAGGTCAGTAAGCGACCATCCAGAACACCTTAACAACCACCTAGCAAGGCCCTAGCAACTACCCAGAACACTGTAGAAATCCAGAACAGTTGCAGTGAGTTTTGCATGAGCAAGCATTTTCTTTAGAAAATGCTACAATCTTGTTTTTAAAAGACCATGTGCTGCACTGCTTCCAAATGTAATCATGTTTTTGATCCTAATACATACAGTGAAAATAAAAATATAAAAATCATTACCAAGTAGTTGTGTTTGTAAATGAAGCTTTGTTGGTTTTGAACAAGCAGAACCATAACAAATGAAGCTTTGTTGTTTTTGAACAAGCAGAATCCTAACAATGTCTCTCTCTCTTCAGCTTCTTCCTAAAGATGAGATGTACACTCCACCCATTGTGCTCAAAGTTATTGACCACAGGCCCTTTGGTCGGAAACCAGTCGTTGGACAGTGTACTATAAACTCCCTAGAGGAGTTCAGATGTGATCCTAACACAGGCACCACCGAGGTGGCTATGTCTGCCAAGGGTAACATTTTACTAGAATCATTTTTTTATTAATTGAAATAATGAATTAATATAAATATAAATCAACATAAATCATATAATACATTTTTATATATGTACATAAAATAAAATCAATAAAATTACTGTACTCTGCACAATGACAATACATTTCTAATATCTATCAATCTAATCAAGAGTAGTGTATAAATCTTTTTTTTTTTCGTGTTAATGTTGTTTATGTCAGTTGGTTTTCAGGATAACACATTAGTTTACGGTCCAATTTTCACTATTAACTAGTTGCTTATTAGCATGCACATTACTAGGATATTGGCTGTTTATTAGTACTTATAAAGCACATACTAAAGGGGTGGTTGAATATGATTTCACTTTTCTAACTTTAGTTAGTGTGTAATGTTGCTGTTTGAGCATAAACAACATCTGCAAAGTTACAACGCTCAAAGTTTAAGGCAAAGGGAGATATTTTCTTTTAAAGAAATCACTTTTTAAGGACTACAACAAACGGCTGGTAGGGACTACACGACATTCCCCGCCCCCGGAACACGATTTATAGATTATCAAGACAGAATATGCTAATCAATGATAAGCTACATAAATTCACCAACTAACCATTCAGAAATGTTGTCTACATGTTGTCACTTCTTCTTGAGTTTCTCCATCTTTCTGACTTCGGTTTGAACATAAAAGGCTAAAAGTTGCATGTCTGTGTGAGGTAAAGGGAAACAAGTTGTTGTAGCTCCTCCCCCTGTGCTGGGAGCAGCAGCTCATTTGCATTTAAAGGGACAGACTCAAAAACGGTGCGTTTTTGCTTTCCCTCAAAAAGTGACAACTTTAACATGCTATTTAAAAATATCTGTGGGGTACAGTATTTTGAGCTAAAACTTCACATACACACTCTGTGGACATCAAAGACTTATTTTACATCTTGTGAAAATGGCATTATACCACCCCTTTAATGCCTTATTCTGCATCACCACATTCTACATCCCTAATCCTACCCAATACCTAAACTTAACAACTACCTTACTAACCTTTAAGCAGTAATAAGGAGTTTGAGGCAAAACTCAGTTAATAGTTAGTTAATAGTGAGAATGGGACCCTAATCTAAAGTGTGACCGTTTTCAGTCTCAGTTATACTGTAATTATTTCATGTATCATTTCTGTCTCAGTGGCTATGATGTCAGCAGCTCCCAGAGATGTCATCATTGATATGGGAGACAGAAAGCCCAGCCCTTCAAAACAGGTACAGTGAACATATATGAATTTTGTCCTCAGAATAATTTCATTTATTTGTAAACTTTATAATAGTTAGTTTACGTCTCTTTTCCCTTTGCCACCCATTTGTGATTTTCCCACTGCCTGCAGAAAGGCAAATAAATAGCCTTTTCTCATTATATAACAGTCTGGAAACTATGTTGTTATGGTGCAAAATAGCTGCAGACAGATTGTTACAGCATCTTGAACAAGCAAACTCACACCTTTTATTCCACAATCTATTGTAGGAAGAGGACACAGTGGACTGGTGGAGTAAATTCTATGCCTCCATTAACGAGCATGAAAAGTGTGGCCCTTATCTCCAGAAGGGATATGACACTTTAACTGTGAGTTAACTTGCCTGCTCTTACCATCCTGTTTGGATGTTTGCATCCTGCTTATGTTTCAAAGATAAGGAATGACTATTGTTTTGTGACTGAACAGTGTTAAAAGTATGTGTTTGTTTCAGGTCTATGACACTGAGCTTGAGGTAGTCCCAGAATTCAGAGGGCTTATAGACTTCTGCAATACATTTAAATTGCAGAGGGGTAAAATGGAGGATGAGGAGGAAGACCCCTCTGTAGTGGGAGAGTTCAAGGCAAGTCTGTGCCAGTCAGCGATTCACAGAGCTTTTTTTACTTTTGAAGTGATCGGCTTTTCATAAAGGGTGGCGGTTTCCTCGTCATTAAATAGCTTGGCTGCTTAAACAAAGGTTGTTAGTTCAGTCCAAGTAGGGGAGACTTTTTAAGGCTATTTCAAACCTGCCCTGTTCAAACACTGTTGTGACATTGTGTAAGGCTTATAATCACTTAACTGTTCACCTACTGGTGTAAAGTATCATGCAATAATGAAAACATTTTAAAAGCATGTTTCCAAATTCTGGGATTCTGGACACTCTAAACACTGAGAAAAGTGGGTAAAAGAGCTTGACCAAAAAAGTAAAAGTAGTTGTAAGAGTATGAATTATATTAGGCTGCCATCTAGTGGTAGACATCGGACTAACCAAGATAATTTTACTTCATGATCTGCATTCGCAGGGGTCGTTTCGCGTGTATCCCTTGTCAGATGACCCAAATGTCTCAGACCCACCTCGGCAGTTTAGGGAGCTGCCTGAGAGCTGTCCTCAGGAGTGCCTGGTCAGAATCTACATCATACGTTGCATTGACCTGCAGCCTAAAGACAACAATGGCATGGTGAGTATGTAGCCAATTCACAAGTAAAAGATTTTGATGGTTCAGTAAGCATCACATTTTACATCTTTTGACTGGTAAATTTTTTGTGTGTGTCTCATATAATTATTCTTTCTTTCTGAAGTGTGATCCTTACATAAAGATTTATCTGGGAAAGAAAATGATTGATGACAGAGATCACTACAAACCAAATACTCTAAACCCAGATTTTGGAAGGTGAGAATATAAATAGTGAAGCATTTACATACATGTAATTGTGTATTTCTGATTTTTCTTTTTTTTTTTAAAACAATTTTTATATATGTTCACAGAGTATTTGAGCTAAACTGCTACATTCCACAAGATAAGGACTTGAAGATTTCCATCTATGATTATGATCTGCTCAGCTCTGATGAGAAGGTTGGGGAAACCGTCATAGACCTTGAGAATCGACTTCTTTCTCGGTTTGGCTCACATTGTGGAATCCCAAAATCTTACTGTGTGTAAGTGGTTATTTTACTAGCGGCCACTTTTTTCTTAATAGTTTTAAAGTCCCATAACCTATTACTAGACATATTCATGTACTCAGTTTGAAATACTATATGTAAAAGATCTGGGGTGAACCAGTGGAGGGACCAGATCAAACCATCTCAGATGCTACAGAATCTGGCCAGGATGAGAGGAATTCCTGCTCCTCATATTGCAGATGATGGCAGTTTCGTGTCTTTTGGAGGACGAGAGTACAGGCTAGATGAACTGGGTATGCTCATTCAAACCATTAGACCTTTTCTGGACCTCAACATCATGTACATAAACTACTGTTCAAAAGTAAAAACAAAACAAAAAAAAAATACTTTTATTTAGCAAGAATGCATTAAATCGACCAAAAGTGACAGTAAAGACATTTATAATGTAAAAAAAATATTTCTATTTCAAAAGAATGCTGTTCATCAAATAATCCTGAAAAAAATATGTATCATGGTTTCCACATAATGTTAGGACAACTGTTTTCAACACTGTAATAATCAGAAATGTTTCTTGTGTACCAAATCAGCATATTAGAATGATTTAGGATCATGTGACACTGAAGACTGGATTAATGGCTACGGAAAATTCAGCTTTGGCATCACCGGAATAAATTACATTTTAACACAGAATGAAAATGAAACAGAATTGAATAGAGCAGGAACGCTACACATATACCACAAGCATTAATGTGGAACACTGAACTGAGGAAACTGAGGGCTTAAATAAACAGGGAATGATAATCAAAGAAACAAGAAACAGGTGTGCAATGAAATTAATGAATGAGAACACATGCAAAACAGTGACAGGGAAAACCATGACAAAAGCTGCTTTTCCACCATCGGGTTGAACAGTTCTTCTCCGTTATCAGCCCTATAGTGGAAAATGAAATCATATCCTTACCGGCTATGGAATGGAACGGTTAAACAAAGAGAACGGTTTGGCCCGATGGTGGAAAAGTGGCTATGGAAACAAAACAGAACATGAGTATAAACTATGAAACTAAACAAGACATGAACTTAAAAAAACCCTTTATGGTAGTAAATAAAGATACAACATGTTGTTATTACAGTTTTACCTGATTCAGCACAAATGTACATGATGTATATTGCATTTCTACTTTGGTGTGGAACTTACAGCACCATAATGCTAAATAAGCATTTTATGATGACAAGATGAATTTATATTACTTTGCTTATAGAGGCCAATAAAATCATCCACCAACACCTGGGTCCACCTAAGGAGCGAATCTGCTTGCATGTGTTGAGAAGGCAAGGCCTCGTTCCAGAGCATGTGGAGACCAGGACCCTGTACAGCTCCTACCAGCCCACTCTCTCTCAAGTCAGTCCCCACATCCCCAGCTTTTCTAATACATACTCAACTTTGTAGTGATTTTATCCAGATGTACCGTCTGTGTCACTCCTGTTTATTTTGTCTTTGCAGGGCAAAATCCAGATGTGGGTTGAAATATTCCCCAAAAACCATGGTATTCCAGGACCCGTTTGTGTCATCACTCCTCGCAAACCTAAAAAGTACCACCTTATCTTCCTCACATCTAGTAAAATTACTATGTGTTTGTTTTTGCTGTTCTAATGTGTCCCCTTTCACTGAAGGTATTTACTGCGAGCCATCATTTGGAATACAACTGAAGTCATCCTGGATGAAACCAGCATCACAGGAGAAAACATGAGTGACATCTATGTGAAAGGGTAATATTAGCATAATCATTTTGGAGTAAGTCATTTATACTGTGTATGTAATCACTGTGATTAATTAATACACTGCCATTCAAAAAAAGAGAGACTTTTATTCAACAAGGATTCATTAAATTGATCAAACGTAAAAGTAAAGACATTTATGATGTTACAAAATATTCGTTCCTTTGATCTTTCTATTCCTACAAAAATGTATCACGGTTTTCAAAAAAATATTGAGCAGCACAATTGTCCAAATCTAAATATTTTAATGATTTCTGAACAATCATGTGACACTGAATAATGACTGTTAAAAAAATCAGGTTTACCATCATTTTTTTAAAATATAATAAAATATAAACCAGCTAATTTATTTATATTTATTATTATATGTATTTAATAGGTGGATGCCAGGTATGGAGGAGGACAAGCAGAAAACTGACGTCCATTACAGGTCTCTAGATGGAGATGGAAATTTCAACTGGAGATTTGTCTTTGGCTTTGATTATTTGCCAGCAGAACAGTTGTGTCTTGTGTCTTCAAAGGTTAGTGGTTTAAAAAAGTGTAACTAAATTTTATATGAAGTGTTCTCATTCATTGATAGTCACAATGAACCCTGTTTTTTATTTTTTATTTCCAGGAGCACTTCTGGAGTCTTGACAAAACCGAGTTCAGGATCCCTCCTAAACTGATCATTCAAATCTGGGACAATGACAAATTCTCCCTGGATGATTACTTAGGTGAATGCTCTTGTTCAAATCTACATATGTACCCACCAGACGTGGGTTAATCTTTCTCTTTCTCTTTTTGGAGTGTATGCATTATTTTGGGTTTCTTTAGAAATGTTGATGGTAAGTTTGATGTTTTTGGGAATTGGTATATTATCTGCTGGATCAGATTTTTGATATCACTGCTTTCTTAAACAGGCACGGTGGAGCTGGATATGCTTCACCTCATTCCTCCAGCTAAGACCCCTGAAAAGTGCTCTCTAAGCATGCTAACACAAACAGGCAAGAACCTCAAACCTACATCACTCTTCTCCCAGAAGTCAGTGAGAGGCTGGTGGCCTTGTGCCATGGAGGAAAATGGCAAAAAAATCCTGGCTGTGAGTGAAGCTTACAAGCATATGGATAAAAATAAGATATATGACATGTTGCATACTGTATATGCACGGTACAAACAGTAAAGACCGTTCTCTTTGTGGTATTAGGGTAAAGTGGAGATGACTTTGGAAGTGGTGGAAGTGAACGAGGCAGACGAGAGGCCTGCTGGGAAAGGAAGAGATGAACCCAACATGAACCCCAAACTAGATCCTCCAAAGTATGAGAATATCAGTGTTTGGTCATTCAGTATCATGTTTAATTAGATGATGTGAGTAATACTTTATTCTGTAATATATGTAAACAGCCGTCCAGATACGTCCTTCTTTTGGTTCACAAATCCATGCAAGACCATGAAGTTCATCATATGGCGCAGATTCAAATGGGTCTTCATTGGACTCATTATTCTAACACTGGTGATCCTGTTTATCGGAATCCTCTTATATTCCTTCCCTGTAAGTCTTTATCAAATATTATCATTAGTAAATGAGCTAATTTTCTTTTTCTCAAAGTAACTAAGTGATTTGCATTTTCTAAATCTGCCCTTTTATCCTTGCAGAACTACATTTCCATGAAAATCGTGAAGCCGTTTTGAATGGAAAATTTCTAGATATTGCCACAGCAACTTGCAGTGGGAAACAGTCAGTGGAGAACCAGTAGAAATGTTTTTATGTATTTTCCTCTATTTTTATATCTAAAAATACTTGAAGCTATAACATACTCCAAGTGTTATACTTTTAAATCTTTTTTGTAGACAACACTGGGTTGGCAGATTACAATACTGCTAGAAGTTGCACTATATTTGTTTGATTTCCCTACTATGTTCTTTTTTTATATTCATAAAAAATTATTAGAGTTATACAGTGCATTGTAGAACTTGCCATTCTGTATCTGCTCCTTTGTTGTTCATTATTCATTAAACAATTATTTCTTGTATTCTTTTATGTTGTGTTCAGATACCAAACATGATATTATTAGTATATGATACATGATATATAGTAATTGCATTGATAATACACAATTTGTAATAATTAATTTGCATGAAAAAAAACCCTATCTTTTTTCCCCACAAATAATTACTTAAGGTGGTGCTTAGAAAACATGTCATGTCATGTCAACCTCAGGACTCAGGAGAATCAACTAACTGCTCTATTTTCTGTTTGAAAAGTAGCTACTTTTCTTAAGTAACGGAAGGGGGCGCGCTACGGCCCGAAGAAACCGTGACGGACTGTCTTTCATTCAGAGTTGTTATATAATTTTTGACCCACCAAGTTTATTTTGCTATTAAAAAAATATATATATATGACATTTAAATAAAAATATAGCTTACATCAATGAAAAAGATACAGTGAGAGACTAGGAAACCGGCTCCTCTTGAACTTTGAATAAAGAAAACGCTTTCCTTTAATCACGTGACAAGAACCCAATCAGCAGCCAACTTCATCACGACCCGGAACTGAACTGATGCCTCCTTCACCAGTCCGTGTTTAATTCTATATTTCAGTGCGTTTTTCTGTCTTGTATAGTGTGATAAAAGCAGCAAACTTTTGCATAGGTGCAATTGTCCTGTCTGGTGGAAAAGAGCTCGAATATGTGTGCAACAGCGATACGAAGACAAAGCTGAAAAAGAGTGCAAGTATGATTGTTTGATGCGTGATCAAAGCGAACAGTCTGACAGTAAACCAGCCTGTCTTATATACAAATTTTAGCATGAAGTACTGAAGCAGTATTGCTGTTTTTATAGCAATAATAATGGCGGCTACTTATAATGTATTAAAAATGTGTGCTGTTGATTTGAAGGCTTCAGATATCTGATAGACGGGTGTGTTTTTTAGCTTTTATTACAGTTATTGGTGTTATTATGATGATATTACATATATCCATGGATCTAATAGATGCACACTATAGTAAGATTGTTTTCCAGGCTGATATATTAACCTATAAATCCATGACCTGCCTTTTGTTATCACTCAGCTAGCTTAGCCATTCACAACAACAGAATAAACCTGATGATTATGAACCTTATTTATACATATACTGTTTAAAGCAACCCAGTATGTCATCTGCACTAATCTAGCAGTTAATAGCATATAATGTTGAATATAATAGCGATGTAATTGTTAATATCAGGCTTTTTCAACTAGGGCTGCTTTATAAACACACACACAAATCATATAATCACGTTGTCACGATTATTTTTCACAATTATGAGTGGGCGATATTTGGCTGGATATAAGGTTGCTATGACCTAAAAATGTTAGATACCATTGAGTCTTTTTAAAAATTCGAGACCACACCATATACTAAAAACATACATAAACTGTAATTTAGCCTGCTTCACGTTTTACAGTAACTCCAGTAAACTGCCATTCGAAATGTCAGCTTTCTTGTTTTTCATCAATCCTTTCATTATTTTGGTTTATCAGTTGGCTTTTCTTCAGTAGGTCTGACTATAACTATAACTTTTATTTTTAGTTCTAAGTTTCACTTTTCTTTTTACAGCAAGTAGTCTGGCTGGAAGTGTGCTTACAGTGAATATGGATGCAGAACTGAACCGGTAAGTTGGTTTTATTTTTCTGTTTTTTAATAGATAAAAAAAAAAAAACTGTCTAAAGCATTTTTATCTGTTTCCTTTGACAGCTGTGAGGGGGGCGATATAACAAAGTCTGAGGGTACAGAAAGTGATCTTACTGAGGCCTTAGGGTGTGAAATAGAGGAAAGTGGTCCAGCAGCTGTGAGTGAAATTGATAAGCTGTGTGAATCAAGAAAATGTAAGGACCAGAATGATGATCCGGAGGACCAGATACAGTCCTCTTTGCCAAACTGTGGCATGGACTCAAAGGCCATCGCTTGTAGAGATGCCAGCAGTAGTAATGATGCAAGCGGTCTGATGAAGCCAAGCAATGGAGAGCAGGCATTTGAATCAAACCCACCAGATGCCAACCTGGACAAGCTGACTTGCATGTCTACAGAGAGCTCAGAGACAAACCTGACCTTATCCGTAAATGCAAGTGACACACCTAGCGTAGATGCGAATATGAGTCCAGCATGCGAAGCGCCTCTGCCCAGCAATTCTGAGGAAAATGCTTCTGACTGCTCTCACTTGCAAGAGTCCCATTCAGAAGTTGGCCCAGTAGACGAGCCCAAACCCCCAATCCCCAGTCCAGAAGCTGTAGAGAATGTCACAAACGAATCTGAAGTGACACCCATGGAAACGGATGATACAGAGGGGCCAAACTCTGGTGCTGGTGCTTTTGTTCCTGAAAATGTTGATAAGCTTGAGCCTGAAAGTAACCAGGCACCGACGTCTTCTTCAGAAAGGTATTGTGAATTTGGGAATATTGCTGTGTATTTCCTTATTTGGAAAATGGTTTTGAAATTAAATATAGCTACTAGGGATGCACCAATATTAAAAGTCTGGCTGTTACTGACAATTATTTTTGTACTTTGCCTGAGACCATTTTGTTGAAATGGATCATAAAAACCACTAAAAATTAAAATGTTTTTTTTTTTTACTTATGAATTTAGACATCACAACAGTATGAAAAATTTATATTAATTTTGAGATTTGCTAAAGATTACACTACTGTTCAAAAGTTTGGGGTTGGTAAGATTTTTGGTAGGAAGTCTCTTATGCTCACCAAGAAATGCAGTAAAAACAGTAATACTGTGAAATATAATACATTTTAAAACAGCATTTTTATTTTTTTTAAAGTATATTTTATACTGACAGGTGACCCCCCCCCCCCCCCCCCCCCCCAAACCCCCATGATACCAATATCACCCAAAAGAACAAAGAAAGGCAAAGGAAAAATACAAAGATAATGCATACTAAATGTGAAAGTCAAATTAAACATACAAAATGAATATACATTTTTAAGTACAATTTATAATCCTGTGATGGCAAAGCTGAATATTCAGCATCATTACTCCAGTCTTCAGTGTCACTGACATGAATCCTTAAAAAAAATAATTTTAATATCCTGATTTGCTGCTCAAGATCTCTATTCATAATATCTAATAAAATGTAATTATTATAAATATTTTTTTTAAATGGTAGCATACATTTAATAATGTTTTTAAATTATTAGTGTTTTTAAAGTGACTAACTAGGTAATCTAAATGCAAAACTAGGCAAAATGACGTTGTACAATTGAATTTCCAATATCAGCTGATATAAATCCAATAACCGATATCACTGAAACCATATGACAATATGAAATAAACAGGATGACAATAATAATGCAATTATATTATAATAATTATTAATAATTAACCATTATAATGCAATAAATTATAACAATGCAAGTAACAGCATTTGTTGGTTGTCTAGTCAGCAAGTGTCAGCAGAGCAGAAAGAGTCGGAGCGGCTCGGGACCCCAGTAGAGGAGCTTCGAAGAATGCCTCAGTGTGGACAGACCCTGCCACACCTCAGGGCAACACACTATCACAAAATACTCATCAGGGTAAGCCACGCTGCTCTTCACAGCGACACTGTGATGTTCTCAGCCAGTGCCTAAGGGCTTCCTGTCAGTTTGAGAATAATACCGCTGTGGATGTCCAAGCAGCTCTACGCTTTTCCCGCACAACATAGAGCTCAGTGTTTTGATGTTTCATTGAAATGATTTGAAGTGGACGGATAGTACTTAAATTGTCCTCACAGAAACTAGTTTTTACTTTAGATTTTACATCACAAGTATTTGAGTCTGTAGCAGACTTTTTTTATTTTTTTATTATTTATTTATACATTTTTAGAAGCAACCAATGAAAGCAAAAATAACCCCTTTGTTTTAAAATATTAGAATGACATACTGACCTGATTAAATAATACCTAGTCTCTCTCTTCTCTGGTTAATAGACAGACCTGCTTAAAGAAGGACACGTCCCCGTTCCATATCCAAGCAAATACCATGATTTCTGGGATGATGTGACTGTAAAGATGCCTTGTTCAGAACATAACCTGTTTCCTGTGGAGAATGAGGTAATGTCTTTTTTTAGGTTAATCGTGCCATTCAATTATATAGACTTTGCACTATTTATGAAAGTGCTGTTTTATTGAATAGCTAATACTGTTTATTAACCTTAATGTGAAGTGATTGTTTGACATAATTACATCATACACTACTGTTATAAATAATTGAATTGAAAGTTCAAAAGAACAGCATTTATTTGGAATAGAAAGCTTTTGTGTCATTGTGAATGTCTTCATTGTCATTTAATGAATCCTTGCTGGATAAAGTAAATATATATTTTTTAATTCTTACTGACCCCTAACCTTTGAGCAGTATAATGCAGGGTTCACCAATCTCGGTCCTGGAGGGCCGCTGTCCTGCAGAGTTTAGCTCCAACCCCAATTAAACACACCTGAACCAGCTAATCAAGGTCTCACTAGGCATACTAGAAACTTTCAAACAGGTGTGTTGGAGCTGGTTGGAGCTAAACTCTGCAGGACAGCGGCCCTCCAGGACCGAGATTGGTGAACCCTGGTATAATGTATATTGTGTATATATGATGTGTATGTGTCTTTTTTTTCAGGAAGGAAGTGTAGTGCAAAGTCGATGGAAGTTGATTCGCTCTGCTTTGGGAAGAGAATTTAAACGTTCACATGACATTAGGGTAGGTTTTAGTTTATCTCTTGAAAACTTAATGAAATTAACTGTCAAATGTCAACACGTGTAGGTATAATGCCTAAACGTAAGAGTTTTGCTAAATAAGTAAGTGAATCCCACCAGAGGGTGGCAGAATTGCTCCAAGATGTAAAGCATTCTTGTTTTTGTTTTTTTGCTTTTCTTGGCTCTAGTTGTCTTATAAATGTTATAGTTTGACCAAAATTGTAGTATTAACTTATTTTAATGTGATTCAGTGGTATATATATATATTTTTTTAGATATGTAAAGTTTAAAAAAATTTGAGGTTTGAATTTCAATGGTTTATATTTAAAAATCACTCATAATTTTACAGGATGCAATATTGAGTTACAACACAGTGCATGCTAAAAGATGGGACTTCACAGCTTTGAACCTTCTCTGCGAAAAGGTAAGGAATACATTTGTTTTGCCTTTTTTGTTTGTGCGTGCGTGCGTGTGTGTGTAAAATAGAGATGATAAAAAAATTAGTGTCCATTTGTCCATTGGATTTGTGCCGAAGTTTCATCATGTAATAATGTACAAAGCATTTGACTTGCCCCATCTGGATCAGTTCAAAGCATCCCAAATAATGTGCTTGCAGATGGTTGATTTGCATATGATAGTGTCATTAGTGGAAATTAAATCAGAAAATAATAAATTAAATCTACGACTTGCACAAACCACTAATGAGTTTAAACAAACTGTACATGCACAAATAATGAGTAATTCAGTTTTACATTATGCTTGTACAGTAAAACACAATTCAATGATAAAGGCAGATTAATTGGGTACTCTGCCAGTGCTAGAAAAAAAAACACACACTTTAAGTATATGTCAAGTGGCCCCAGTTGGTTACATTTCATTTTGTGATGCATTTTTGACGATCTATATCATAACCGCAGTTGCCATAAAAGGAAAGTTTTAATGTTGTGGCGTTAATGAAGTGAGCATCCTAAAGTCTGATTTCTTGTGGTGTGTCACAGTTAGGATCAGAAGGCCCCATGATACTGAAAATGTTCCATCATTGTTTAGTCTGACTGGTTTGAATTTACTGGCACACTAAAGGCATTACGCTCTTCAGTCAAAGAGAAGCAGGTTAGCCTCCAAGTGGATCCGCACCAAGCGGTCCGCGTCTGCCACTTCTGCTACCTCGTCCCCGAGGGTCTCTTTGCATCCAGCAGTAGTCAATTAAGACAGAGGTGGGCACTCAGCATAACGAGCAGCAGCTGGCAGAGGAAGGCCAGGGAGATGAGGGTCCTGTTTACTGCAAATAAACACACTCAACAGATGGACCACGGTCTTCCACATACATAGCCAGAAGCTGGTCTTGATGGTGGCTCTAATAGGGAGATGACATAAGAACGCTTGGGGTTGAGTACTCTTATTCCACAAAGAGCTTGACTTAAACTGGGGCCCTTTGGCTGTTTTCTGCCACATTACTTGTTCTTTGCGATCTTGGCTAACTTGGTGCATCAGTTTGCAAATTTTTTTGAACTGTAGGTACAGAACAAGAATTCTACATCAGTTTTTGCTTGAGTTTTAACTAGTGGAAAATTTAAAACCAGCCCTGTTGCCCACAGAGGTTTAAGACATATTATATGTAATATTACTAATAAAACTATTTTTCACTTAAAATAAAATTGCATTCAACGTGTTGACCAACAGAAAGCTGCTTGCACGGTTTCTGTGGGTCTTGAAAAGTCTTAATTCTCCCTTACACAAATAAAGCCCTTAAAAAGTTCTTAAATTAGAGCAGAAAGTTCATAAAATCATGACATCAAAGGTTGCATGCTTTGCAAAAATTGAATATCTTCCTCAGTATTTTTGTTCTGTTTTCCAAAACAAATATCTAAACATCTTTAAATCAAGATGGGTTTTCTTGAGATGCAAATGAAAAATTAAGTCTTGAAAAATTGAAGTCTTGTCTTCTGTGAAATGGATCAAAATGACACGAGTTTATGCTTAAAACAAGAGCAAATATCGTCAATGAGTTATGAATACTTCCCTTTGAATTAAGTTGATTTTTCTGAGCCCATTGGCAGATAGAGTATTTTGTTCTTGTTTTAATCATAAACTCACAGAAAACATTTTGTCATTTTGTATCTCTAGTAAATGCATCTAAGATTCAAAGGCCCACTGAAGTGCCTGGAAACGCGCAACATTATTCAATGTGTTGACGTAATTTCCACTTAAACAGTGCGGGACATATCGAACAGCTCCTCCCCTTTTTTTAAATAGCCAATATCATTTAGTTTATATCACAGCTCGGCCAGAGCCGTTGAGCACGGTAAAGCCCCAGTTTCCCCCTAATCTCTAACTCTTTCTCCTGATCTCCTCCATATTCCTAAATATAGCTTTCTGTGCAGAATTCAAATGGTCAGATACGTTTTCTGGTAAATGATCCGCTCTGTGCTATCGTGTCTCTGGACTGGAGCAGACTGTGTGCGCTTGCTGCGGCTGTTCACGTGACATTAATGTGAGACCAGACTTCATTTGCCCCAATGGAAAGCATATTTACACTCTGAATTGTTCCCTATCCCCTATAGTGCATTATGTGCCATTCACGATGTAGAAAATAGTAAATGTGTGAACAAGTGACAGATTTTAGCCGCAGCATCAGCGTCCATTTATGATGTAGGGGGTGGGCACTTTAGATTCTAGAGAGCATTTGATTGGACATGAAATCTGATGAGAAGCTAAACTGCAGAGTGATATCATCAAAATCATTGATCCATATTGGCGGAAGTGAGAGACTGTTTTGAATCCTTATATCTTCTAAATGCAAATTTTGTCATTGTATTGGAGCACACTAGCTTATAGATAACAGTAAGGCTAGCATATCCATACTAAAAGGCAAAAAACTTTAATTTTGATTTCATGGGGACATTAACAATATTCAGACATTTGCACTGGAAAACAAGAATTAGGTAGAACATCACTTTTTTTGCTGTGTGATCAGAAGGTACAGTAAAAGTTATTTCCAAATAATTCTAGTGGTTGGGAGCAGAGTGATTCAAGCTACTTTCTTTCCTTTCTTTAAAAAAAAAATATTGATTTATAAATTAATGGATATCTATTGGAAGTTGTATTTTTAAACTCTGAAGTGTTGTTAAAACAACTTGTGTTTCTCTCTCTAGACATTTGCATATAGAGAACATATTGACGTATTGCTTTCCCTTCAATTTATTCCTTATGTTTTCTTTACTGGGTCTTAAAAAGATCTTAAAGTTTTACATATCCTCATAAAACCTGCAGAAACCTGACGTTCTGCGTAAGCTATGCTTCATGTATTTTTATATGTATTGAACCATAGACAAAGGAACTTTTTGACCGTGATATTTCACTACTGTGACCACACTTATTTCTGATACTGGTGATTACCGGCCCGAGTCAATCACTAGGTGTAACTTTTATAGGTGGAGCAAAATTATCAGACAGTGTCCTGACAATACCTGTTGCCCACCAGGCACCAGTTTCATTCTGCTATATTATTGTTACATGACTGAGGATGAGGATGTTTTTGAAGCATAGGATTAAATGGATCTTTTAGCAGATACTTCTATGTAGATAACTTACCAGACACTTTCTTATCCGAAATGACAACACTTTTCATACATGTACAATTGCTGGTTTGATAATGGTAATCATTTTTGCTTTCCATAGTTTAAACCCACAGTCAAGCACATCTTTAACCACTTTAGTTATGTGTGTGTGCAGTCTTTCTCCATGGTGCTCTACTATATGGCAGACATTGTTTAATAGTCAAAAGCATTTCTTTATTACAGTAGTATTCTTATAGTTATGGCTTTATTCAAGATGTCAGAATGTCCCCTCCATGCTTAAGATGATTTGATAGAATAATCTCAGACCTGTGTAAATCAATAGCTGTCGGTGACTTTTATGGCTGAATCAAATTTAATTAACCAGTGCCATTAAATCTATAAGAGAGCCAATCAAAGCCATTCGCAAAGTGCACCGCGTTCTAATGAAGCATGCTTGAGTGGACCGGCTCCTTAAACTGTCCACTTAAGAGCTTGAGCTGTGCCTTTGCTCTTTGGCTCTTGCACGATGCATCTTCAGTGTTTTTCCTTCTCTCTGTTTTTTGCCATAATACTCTTTTCGGTTAGCAAGCATCAACCCTTTAGGGCCGTCCACACTAATGAGATGCATAAATGTGAGAACAATCGCTCTCGTTATCTATACATTTTGATGTAAATAGGAATTAATGTAGTGTCGTTCTCACCGCTTGCAGCTGTTGTTAAGTATGCTGGTGCCCATACATGCACACTTTCCCCTGTGTAAGGGTTATTTATGGATTTGCAATAGTGCCGTTCTCTAAATTGTCTGGGGTATTATTGAATATCATGCATTTATATACAGTATATCATTGCAGTATAATTAAAAGCATAAATATTTATTTAAATACTTTCTTACAGTTGTGTGCCAGCTGTCTTATTTCCCTGCATCAACAGAGGGCACTGGTATGTCAGCCTGGGGAGCTGGCAATTGATTTTCAATTTAAGAGATTAAATGAAACATCACTGAACAGCGGTCAGTTAATAACTGTAAGAGAGTTCTGAATTGTGCATGTCAAATGTGTGCTTGTGCTAGACTGTCAATTAATATATTTTTGCAGCAGAATATAACGCAACAAGACCATATCAGAGTATAAAGGCATCTCTTTACGCAATGCTGCATACTGAACATATGGCATCTCCCTGCTTTGGTTCAGTGTAATGGAGCAGTAGCGCAGGCCTTTTCATTGTATTTTGTCATTTTTAAATTTAGAATATAATTTTTAGTTATAATGTCATTTATAGTTGCATGTTTAAAATGTGAAATAAGAAATATATAAACATTAAATGTATTAAATGCATCTTTTAAATGCACCAAGATTCATCCAGGGTCGTGGAAACCTTGGAAATATCAAATTAAGTTATGGAAGGTTCTATAGTGAATTTACATTACTCAAGTGATTTCTAGTTATACATTGGCTTTGTGAGTGCTTTAGCAAAGCTTGCTGCCAAGCATGATGTCATCAGTGTGTTTTTTGAGGCTAACTGCCTTTGTGACTCACTGCGAGACAAATGTTCCTGTTGGGTGGAAAGTGGTCGTCTTCATTTGGACCGAACTATCGGTCCATCTGAACAAATTTTTAGATTGGTGTTTGTCGTATTGGAGTCTCATGTAATGATGGGTATGATCATTTAAATATTTGATTAAATATCTGGTTAGGGTTTTGGTGGCTGAGATGTGAAGTTGACTAGCAATTTGCGGTGAAACAAAGATGTTAAAGCAATATTCTGCACGAGTATCAAATATGAATCCCATTATTTCACAATTTCAATTAAAGCTCAAGAACAACAGAATAATTTACAGTATTGTATACACCACATCGTCCCTACAAGATGTGCAAATAAAAAGCCTTTCTGGTGTCTTAAAATTGTGCAAGACTCCAATAATTGTCACAAACTTGAGCAGCTTCCTGGATTTTGATTGACAACAGAGGTGTAATGGCTATGGAAAGCAGCAAAATACAAATTAGGAACTGTCTTGTCATAAATTGTAGTTGAGCCTCATCCCTACCCTGAAATGAAAGTGTCAGAGCAGTGGGCTCTGATAAATTCACTCTACTGGCTCAGTGCACAGAACTCCACTTCAAGCCTATAGCCCTCCGCAAATGCCTTCGCCTACACAACCATCTTATTTCAGTGTCTCAGAACTGTGGGATTCCCTGCAGCCATCACACAGTGTGTTTGTGACCTGCAGAACAGCATACTGACCTGCAGAACAATGCGTATTATGGAAATCATGCTATGAATGAAACTGGTTGATTTTCAAGTGAGAAATTATGGTTGGTTTACATAGGATATTAATCACCCTATTCTTTTATTTTATTTTATAGTTTTTTGGACGTTTGAGATGGTTCACCCACCCACACTCACACTATGAAAATCAAATATGTTGTTGTGTACCTCATCGACTCATTTGTATGGACAAAAACTATTTAAATATTCTTGAAAGAAAGAAAGAACGAAAGAAAGAAAGAACGAAAGAACGAAAGAACGAAAGAAAGAAAGAAAGAAAGAACGAAAGAACAAAAGAAAGAAAGAACGAAAGAAAGAAAGAAAGAAAGAAAGAAAGTCAGGTTTGGAGCAACATGAGAGGCGAGTAAATTAAATTTTTTGTGTGAAACTGTGAACTATCCCATTAATGCCCAGACAACTCTGTGTAAAATACCAAACATAATGTCATGTACGCATAATGTAACCTCACCAAGAAAAATCTATTTATTCTCCTTTTATACACTCACAAATCAAAAAAAAAAAAAAAAAAAAGCAAAAATAAATAATGACTTCGTCCACCCTAAGAATTCTTATTGGTTGTATTTTGATGGAGATTGTAGTATGTTATATAACTGGTTCTGGTTGGGCAGGATAAGGGGAATGAAGGAGTTCATTTGATTTAGTGAGGTCTAACTCCTGCAACCTCAGCTCAGGCCCATCCGGCCTGTCAGCTCTCCTCACTTATTAGACCCAGAGGAGCATTTTACGATGTCAAGCAGGTCATTACTTATGACAGCATTTAGTCAGGCCTCCTTTGCGGGCGTATAAATGCTCCTTGGTTAAATTGTCAGACAAGGTTTCCCGTCCAGAAGAGCCCGCGCCTCTCCTTCCTCAACCCATTTGCATCTGTTCCAGGAATCCCATTTAATCAGCTGAGCACACCCAGTAACCTTGATGAAATGGGGCCCATGACTGAGCGCGCTGCCAATCGCAGCCAATATATTTATAAATAAGTGTGTAGTAAATCTGTGTGATGATAAAACAGTAGCGTATTTATTTTTGCTGAAATCATAAAAGGTTGCTGAGCTAGCGTATGCTGTTTTGACACCCTTAGCTTCAGAATGAATATCACGAAGCGGTACTGTTTGTCTGATCAGATCTACGGTGGCGTTGGTTAGCCGTATTTTAGCTAAGATGAAAAGTGCAGTGAGAGCTTTGTCTTTATTTCCACCTCAGTGAAGTCATAGACCAGTGGGAGCTCTGCAAAATTACGTTTTTGTAACCTCTGTGCTGTAGATCAAGCTTTGTTACTACCTCTGCGGATATGAGTGAGATTTTTTTTTTCTTGCACTGACTACACTGACAAACCAAGGGATTTTATTTATTAAACTCCCTGAATTCAGCTGTTTTGATGCTCCAGGCAATAGAGAGATACAATGATTGCTGGGATTGCCCATCGAAACTCCATTAATAAGGTTAATATTACATTTATTGTGTTTTTAGTGCACCTCAGGCTCTATGCGTTTTATTTGCAAAAGTTGAATCAAGGTTTTTTTTTTCCCAGCAGCCCAGAATGCAAACAATTTTTGTTCACCTATTGATGTCATTCTGACACCATGGTGTCCTATCGTTTTTTTTTTTTTTCTGACACCTGAATAATACTGTCTATGACAAGTCGACAGCTTGGGTTCAAGTGTCTTATTCAACAATATGGCTCTTTTTTCTGACAGTTGTTTTCCATTAAATGTTGTTTTAGCCCCAGGAGCAAAGAAAAGGCTTCATTATTTATTCTATTTTGTACCAGACAGTTGACATTTTGATTTTTTCTTTTTCTTTATTAGTTTGAGGACATAACATGGTAATGTTGTCAATCTTTAATTGGTAATAGTCAATGATATGATTTGTTCTCTAAGCAAGAGGTATCACTGCAATGAAGGCATTCATAAGATTGTGTTTAGTCACAACAATTGAATAGACAAATATACACTACCGTTCAAAAGTTTCAGCAATGTTTTTTAATAGAAATTAATACTTTTATTTAACAAAGATGCATTAAATTTATCAGAAGTGACAGCAGTGAGTTTAACGTTGTTACAAAAGACTTCTATTTTATATACTTTTTTTTAACCTTTTATTCATCAAAGAATAAAAAAAATGCATTTTAGTTTCCACAAAATAAAGAAACTGTTTTCAACATTGATGTGAATTGAATGATCAACAATTGAAATGATTCTTGATCACCTATTCAGCATATTAGATTGATTTCTGAAGGATCATGTGGAGTAAAGACTACTGAAAATTCAGCTTTGCCATGACAGGAATAAATTACATTTTAAATATAAATATAAAAAAAAACATATTTTAAATTTAAATAAATTTCACAATATTACTGCTTTTTACTTTATCTTCAATGGAATAAATGCATACTTGGTGTACATTTAAAGTATGAACAGACCTGTTTCTTCATTTGTTTTTTTTGTTTTTTTATCCATTGAATGACCTCTATCAGCTGCAGCTATGAAACACATTTAATCTCTCTCTTGCAGGGTATGGAAAGTTATGAAGTAAAGCATCTCTTAAACGTCACATTGCCAAAGATGGTGAAACTGGTTTTGGATACGCCCAAGATTTGCACCCAGGTAAGGCACACAAAGTCATATGGTGTCCTTCACATTGGCTGGGACACACACTCAGGTTTTGGGGCAGAAATAGATCAGTAGTGATAATCATGTCTGGCTGGTACAGGTCAATGGGCCCAGCGTGCTGCGGTGTAAAACCAGTGGCTAGTGAAGGACACTTCCACATGAGCACAACAGCCTCATTAGGAGCTGCACGAAAAGAAGCCATCCGTCAGCCTAATTTCTGACAGCAGAACAACACTGTTAGGGGAGATTTTCTTAAATGCGTCCTAATTTATTTATTCTTTCTTTGTAAGATTCCAAAGTACAATTTGGAGTGACAGGTTGCATATTAAGCTAGAATTGATTTAACATTGAAAAAAATAAAATAAAATACACTTCAATATACACTAATAAATTTAGGCAAGTCAAGTCTGGCATTTGCACTGGCATTTGCATTTAAGAATTAAAGGATTTTTCCCTTAAAAAGGAACATATCTCCTTGCTCAGCTGCTCTCTTTTATTTATGTACATTTTATTAATGTTTGCATTGATTAGTCATCTATACTGCCCTTAAGTGTCTTTAAGTCCAATCAGTAGAGATGGATGATGCTCTGTGTAAATGCTGCTGGCTGCTGGTGGGATACAGCAGGGCACCTTAATTACTCCTGGCCATTTGCTTAATGTAATTCTGTCTCCCTGTTTGGTCAATTGCTAAACTAATTATCTTTGCCTCTCTCTCCTCTTCCACAGCCAATCCCACTGCTTAAGACGAGGATGAATCAGTCCTTGACCATGTCACAGGAACAAATTGCCTGCCTTCTTGCCAATGCCTTCTTCTGTACATTTCCCAGACGCAACTCACGCAAGTCCGAGTATGGCAACTACCCCGAGATCAATTTTTACAGGTACTGCCTCCTCTTCGGTGGCTTCACTCTGGAGACCTGTTACATATTTTGCAGGTCTAGTTATTGATTGTCTGAGGTTTTAGATTTCCATCCAAATTAGGGTTTATATGTAGGCTGTGAGGTAAGTCACGACATGATTTAATTTTGCTTCCCGTTATCTAGTAGTCTGTTTCTATTACATTTACAATGGATTTTTTTTCTGGGCCTGTTAATGTGGCATGTTTAGGCCTCACGTTTCAAATTTAGTGAAGGCTCCACTTTATCAAAATTACACTCCTACACATTCACAAATCCACTCATTTTCATTTACAATGAACATTTGCACTTTTCCTTACTTTTCCATCATTACATCCAAATTTCTATCATTTCCATCATCATTGATCCTTCAGACTGCAATTTTTGGTTGCAGACAGTGTGTTGTAAACTCAGTCTTTGCCATATTAACTATTTTAGAGTTTCAAGACGTCCGCGATGTTGTTAGAAAATAAGACTTCTTTTAATGATCTTGGTTGACTTTGCACTTCCTCATTCACTGTTGTTTGGTTTGATAAATTTTGCCTCAGTGTTTTACAGCGTGAAGAGAGAATAACATGTAGGAGTTTCTCTCCCCTCTTAAAATGCAGCTCTACAACAAAGCCACTCATGTGGTACAGTACTTAAATCAAGTCTTTACAGGCTGATTAAAACAAATGAATGAGATACTAGAGAGACTGATGTGAAATGCGTGGCCATCCATCTCTCGTCTGTCATCGTGTTTACTCGGATGTCTTCCTCTGTTGAGCAGGATCCCCCTGTATCTGTAGCCAGTGCTCATCTCACTGCATGGGGATGTTGTTTGTATTCAACAACAGTATATCGAAGTGTGACAGCGGGGTAAGATGTGTCTTAAACTAGGTATCTGTGCTGCCATATGGCCAGTCCTATAGTTTTTTTTTTCTTTTTCTCATATGGCCAGATATTCTGAAGAGCTCATCATATACAGCTCCCTGTCACAGAGATTCAAATGATACAGGTGATATTTATTTAGGCTGTATCAGGTAGAATGAGTTTTGTTAAGGTTTATACATATATTTATATAAAAAGATTAGTATTTTTAAAAAACTACAGTACACACACACAAATGTTTTATATTACATTTCTACACAGTTGTAACTGTGGGTAAAGTGTGCCAGTATCCCTTCAAATGATAAAAATTACTATTACCAAATGTAATATATATATTCTGAATATTAGACCTTGTCCTGGCCTGTATGAAAACGTAAATGATGTGCTGAAAATGATGACTTATCTGGTCGAGTTGTCTGACTGAAGCACTGCTTTTTCTAAGCAAAACAGGAAAAGTGACAGCCATAAGATAATTGTAGATAGTGTTATAATACTGTGGTGCTGTGCTTTGAGTTTTGAGTGGTACTCTCTGTTTGTTCCACCAATGGAAGATGGGAAAATTGTTCAGGAGACCTGTTTGAAACTATTTATTTTAATTTGATGATGGTAGTGGAGCAGAAATGAGACACTTCCTCTTTAATATGGCTAAAATGGCTTCTTTTAAAAAATTGCAGTCAAATATTGTCTCAGCTGTAATGAAGTTGTTTTCATGCAAGTCAGAGTAACAAAACCATCCTTTAAAAGCTCTTTGGGAAAACCGTCAGTGGTTCATAGTGGTGAAGAACGCAGCCCTCAGTTTTACTCTGTCATGCTGAGATGGCTATTGATTCCCCAGGCACTTTAAGTACTTATACAACCTCCTAGACATACAGAGGATCTAAATATAATATATTTGGCTTACATTTCCATCCATTGCCTTGTTTCTACCTTTATTTTCCCTGCTGGACATACTCAAAGTGCTCTAGATAATGAAGGTCTGAGCGATATCAGCATTAAATCTAATTGGTCATTCAGGTGAACACAGTGATACACCCTGTGTACCAGCATTCTATACTTACAAACAATGTTGCCATGCTTCTTTGTTTTTGTTTTTTTAGCATGATATTATTTAGGACAATGTGGGCCGTGGCTACAGCGTGCCGCAGAAAACAAGTTTCAGCAAGACCGCAGAGTATCCAGACGTGCGGATCGTTACGGTGCGGCCCACTTTAATTGAGTGACTGTCCATCAGTTTACTCATTGGCTTGAGCACTGCCGCTATCAAGCACCAGGCAATTTAGAGATTGCTTGTTTGGCAGAGCTGTCAAAGTCTGCCCTCTGGGAAATGACATATAGGCAGGGTGAAGATATATTTACTTTAGTTTCAAAATGTGCACATCAAAGCAAGCTTTCCTACGCTGCGGTACACCTGCAAAACTATGAATACAGATCCACCAATGAGATCTCAGCAACTGACGTGGTTTCTTGAAAGATTCAGTTTAATTATAGCCTGCTTAGGAGCTGCCAAATTGACTTCTATTGCCATGTTTGTTAACTTCGGTTATGTCAGAATTGCATTGTGTTGTACATCAACTGCATTTATAGAATTATATTTAGGGGTGAATAGGATAAGCTGTGTCAGGTTTTACTTAACTCTGCTTTTGTAAAGAAGAAAGCAGTTTTAACTCTGCATGTGTGCTATCACCAACTCAAATTTGACTTAAAAAATAGATAACTTTGTGGCTGTAAATCCTTGGTGTTAAGTTTGAGGTCAATAAGATATTTTAGTTTTTGAAATAAATTTATTTTATTTTGCAAGGATGCATTAAATTGGTCAAAAGTGACAAGGACTTTTATAATGTTACAAGACTTCAGTTTCAAATATATGCTGCTCTTTTGTAATTTCTATTTATAAAAAAATTACTTCTTCCACAAAGAATTTGGCACAACTGTTTTCAACATTGATAATAAGAAGAAATGTCAGCATTTCACCAAATCAGCATATTACGATGATTATTAAAAAAAAAAGAAAAAAAAGAAAAAAAGGCTATTCTTTAGCCAAATAATCATGGGTTTTATACATTTACAATTCACCAACATGTTTGTAGATTTTAAGACCTGGGTGGACACAAAACGCATTTTGTCTGCCATGCACTGTTCCCTTGTGTATTTCTTATTCACAGGAATCAACATCGTGTACACCCCCCCATTTGTCCATTATGGCCCCAGAAATGTCCAGCTTGTCATGTTATTGAAATCAGGTGTATAAAATCCTTTAATAAGTGGTGGTCCTGTTGAATCAAATCATATTTTCGTATATATGTTTCTCATATTAAAGGTCAACAATCAGTTTAACTAAAAAAGCAGCTATTTTCAGTCAACAACAGCTTGCCTTCCAGGCTACATTACATAAAATCTGCTACACCATCAAGAAGACTATATATATAGGAAGCTTCAATAACTCTTGTCTTCCTTCCCAAAGGGCTTTTAGTGCATCAGCTTTTCCTCTGTCATTTCATTTGTTCCACCCTTTTTTTCCTGCTTATTCCATTGACATCAAGTGAGGGGAAGGATGAATGCAAGTGGAAGATGGTTAGCTTGAAGACTGCAGTATTCTAAATGGAGAAAGCCATTTGCTGGGTTAGGGAAGGCATCACGGCTGATCACTGTAAGGCTTTTGCTATTTGGGACTTTTAAAAGCAAGCCTGCAGTTCCTTAATGTCTTTAAAAGAATGAAGAAGTGTTCCTCCGTCCATCCTTTGTGAAATGGGACACGAGCGCAGCGCTGAGCCCGCAGGCGTGGGTCCGTATCATTGTTGTCCTGACAGAGAGCCCATCACAGGCAGGCTTGCTGAGCAAACAGGACTTGTGAGATGAACCGGCAAAGTCCGATCACACGGAAGGCCTACTTCTCCTCACGTGTTCCCAAGAATGAGGCATTAACCTGCAGAAGTTAGCGGTGAAGCTCATATATGAAGCTAAACGTCTCCCTCTAACAGTCGTTTATGACTGTGATAATTGCCCTCTGAAAGTAAACGTGTGGATTGTGTGGATTGATTTTGCTAATGTATGTACCTAATCAACACTTGTGTATCTTTATCTTTCTATAGACTGTTTGAAAGTGGTTCCTCACGCAAGATCGAGAAACTCAAAACTTTGCTCTGCTATTTCAGAAGAGTCACTGAATCAAGTAAGTCTGAATCTGCTCAACTGTACAAATATACACTTTAATGCTCTGACTTTGTTAATGTGGTACAATTTATGTTTATCTTTGTCTTGTTTTTTTTTGTTTTTTTACATTTTCAGTGCCCACTGGCCTTGTCACATTCACAAGACAGTGCTTGAGCGTTATTCCAAACTGGGAAAGGTACACAAGTTTAAATGCATATTCATTGTGCTTAGTGTACAGTGTTGTTGTTGGGTTTATTCAATGACTTATACTTAGGATAGATATATGTATACAGTTTTATGTTATGTATAATTCTATTTTTATTTATTATTTATTTTTAATTAAAAATCCCCCTTTTGAGGGATCAATAAAGCTTATGTTGTTTATCTTTATAGTTCTAAAGGAAAAAGTAGAAAAATAGCGTAGTGATAAAAAAAAAAGAAGAGTATTAGTCTCACATTTATTTTTGAATGCGTTACAGCTAGAGGGCTCTCTGACATTTAAAGTAGCTCACAGAGATCACTCCTTTGTGCTTGATAAATGAATTTTGGCACCATGTAGTCACTTTGGTGTGCTTCCCCTGGCAAAACCACCTCCCTGTTTTGCTTATTAGAGAACTCTTACCGCTGAGATGGTTGTGTTTCAAATTGCTTAAGTCATGATTGTAACCTTCCACTCCTAGTTCACTATAGCATTTCTAGCCTGCCTCTATTAATGATGCAGTTGTTTTACAGTGCATGTAAATTATTGTTTGTTTCAGTACGTTGTTATTTTGCCTCTAGTGAATTGATGGAATTTTCTTTTTGACCTTTAGCTCAAAGACACAGCTCACCCGTCTTCATATCACCTGTAAGGGCACCATAGAGAACGAGGGCTATGGGATGCTTCAGGTGAGAATGTCATGCATGGGTAGTTTAGTTTTCACTGTGACATCTGTCAAATATGAGATTACTTTGATTGACACAGAAGACCATTTCTGTCATCCTTCCTCTCTCCTCAAGAAGACATGTCTGCATAATTGTTTTTTTTTTATGTAAAATGTGCTCATTCTGTTCCAGCTATAAGTGATTCAGGCAGTTTATCTAGAATGAGAAAACACACACACGCGCACACACAAACAAACAAACAGTATTTCCCCAAACTATCATTGGGACATTCTAGGAAATGGGTGCCTCATCCAGTTTGGCATACATATTTTTCCACTAATATGCATATATTTTGTTTTCATCAAAATATGCATATTTGATAATATAGCAACTAAATACAATTACTGGATAGGGTTAGGGTTAGGGTTAGTTTTTAATATATCTCTTCATATAATTTTTGTTGGTGGTGGGTTTTTTTTCCCCCCCTTCTTTTTGAGAAGCACAAATGGCACTTTCCTGTTGAATATCGTATTCATATTGGGCATAACATGTCATTAAAGATTTCAGACAAGTCTGTGACGCAATATGAGTGCCATGCAATGAAAGCAAAAAAAAACAACAACTAAAACATCTCAGTTTTGACCCAGCTGACTGAGGTTCTGCAGATCCGTCGGCCCCGATCACGTCCCTCCCTGCACCTCTCAAGTTCATTGCAGAGTCTGTCTGCCGGGGTCCTCTGCCCTGCTCTCCTTTTCCCATCTCTCCCCAGTCGGGGCAGGGCACACCCTGACAGCTGATGGGCACACATGAACAGCCCTGGGAGGTCCCAGGAGCCCGGGGCCCTGCCGTCCGGATTGACGGATGTTTCCGGAAGGGTGGGACGGTCTGACAGGTTGTCAGTAGTGCTGAGGAGAGGCGGGGCAGTCGGAGCTGGAGTTGAGTGACCTGATCAGCGAGATCATCTGGCAGCCTGCCAACCTCCCTCCCCTTTTCTCCTCCATCTCCCTGAGGAGGCTGTGGCCCAGTGAGTCCGGCCTGACAGCCTGCAAAACACAGCCTCAAAGGGGTCCTGCACTTCCCCTGTTTACCTTTTCAAAGCTCTCCTAGGCCAATATTAGCACTGCTGCCAACACTCCCAGTCTTTGAAATATAAAAATGCATAGGAGACAGCACTGAAGAAATGTCTTTCACAACAAAATTTAGCAGTGCCACAAAACAAGCACTCATGCAGTATAACTGTCTGTCTGTCTTCCTTACTTCCTCCTCATGCTCTTTGTTTAGAGCATTTTTTTTTTTGTAATGCAGTGTGATGTGCAGTAGTATGACATAATTTCATAATTAAAAAACATGAATATTACATACGACAAAAGCTTAAACAGTCTGCCTGGAAGCTGTGAACATATTTGAGTTATCTGATCTCAATGGCTAATGGTTAACAGATCCATTATGCAGAATAAAGGGAGTGGTGTTTGACCTTCAGGTTGGTGGAGAGTTCCTTCCTCAAGTGGAGGAGTTCAAGTATCTTGGGGTCTTGTTCACGAGTGAGGGAAGGATGGAACGGGAGATTGACAGACGGATCGGTGCAGCTTCTGCAGTAATGCGGTCGATGTACCGGTCTGTCGTGGTAAAGAAAGAGCTGAGCTGCAAGGCGAAGCTCTCAATTTACCGGTCAATCTACGTTCCTACTCTCACCAATGGTCATGAGCTGTGGGTCATGACCGAAAGGACAAGATCCCGGATACAGTTGGCCGAAATGAGCTTTCTCCGCAGGGTGGCTGGGCGCTTCCTTAGAGATAGGGTGAGGAGCTCAGAGTAGAGACGCTGCTCCTCCACATCGAGAGGGGTCAGCTTAGGTGGCTTGGGCATCTGTTCCGGATGCCTCCTGGACGCCTTCCCGGGGAGGTGTTCCGGGCGCGTCCCACCGGGTGGAGACCCCGGGGAAGACCTAGGACGCTGAAGGGATTATGTCTCCCGGCTGGCCTGGGAACGCCTCGGGACGCCTGAGACGTTTATCTAAGTTTTTTTTTTTTTTTTTTTTTTTTTTTCAGATTTCTTTTGTTTTGCAGGACTTATTTGTTTTTGTTTTTTTTATGCTTTTTCTCCAATTATAAATACAATTTCATGGCTTATAAGAAATATTTATGCCCAGTACATTTTCTCAATTCATCTTCCATCAGCAGGTCTAGCAAAAAGTTAATTTTGGATTTGTGCATGCACCAAAAATAGTGTACAAATGAAAAGGTGTCCTGAACTGTGCAGAATATTCTCTACTTTTACTTTACTCATCTTTTGTAGTTTTATGCGCTGCCGGGCACAGCACTCTTATTTTCCACCCCTGTGCGTTTTAGCACCCTGTCCCTTACCAGAACTTATAATCTCTGGTGACATCCTGGACAAACAGCCTGGCTCGCAGTCTCATAAGTATCATAGATCTCTATACTGTAACACAATTTCACACTATGTTCAAGGATGAAATTGTGTCTTTTTTTTATTTTTACTCCAGCTGAACATTTTTGCAACAGATGAATATGTGTTTTTATTTGTGCTGTAGGTGGACTTTGCAAACAGGATGGTGGGTGGAGGGGTGACCGGTATGGGGTTGGTCCAGGAGGAGATACGCTTCCTCATCAACCCTGAGCTCATCGTATCACGCCTCTTCACGGAAGCCCTGGACCACGACGAGTGCCTCATCATCACAGGTCAGCACACACACACATGCACAGGAGTGGAAACAGTCCACTCCTCCCTCCCGTCTGTCCTGCACACCCTCACACATCCCTGTCTGATTGATGTCAGCCATCATTGAAGTGTCTTGTTCCTCCCTTCTGGCTGTTCAAACACCTGTTTTCTAAAAAGTATAAAAATATTTTTGTACTTTGATTAACCTATGGCTCATTATATAATTGGTTGGCATGGGAATCGCAAGGAATTTAATGATTCTGCTTCATTAAGATAGGTAGATAGATAGATAGATAGATAGATAGATAGATAGATAGATAGATAGATAGATAGATAGATAGATAGATAGATAGATAGATAGATAGATAGATAGATAGATAGATAATAAACCATTAATAGAAATGAACATCATGAAAATTAATTTGGCTTGTTTTGTGGGATTGGGCCAGCAATTAGGATAAGAGTAATTATGGATGTTATTAGGCATTTATGTTTGATGCAGGCTCCGGTAATCATGAGATCAGGTTTGTTTCCATCCACTATAAAGTCAGTCGCTGTAATCACAGTTCTCTAATACTGCATATAGTGAGCTGAGTAGCACATTGCATGTTTTTGCCGCAAGTAATTTGCCATTGCTCACAGAAGCTTGTGTGTATACATTCAGCTCCATTCTTCCCTCCCCCGTCTTCCCTCCTCATCCAATTTGAACGTAAATCCATTACATTGATTCACGCTGGACTCAGGGCAGCCCTGTTATTCCTCATTTCTCTCTAGCTGAATTGCCCTATTCTTCACCCTCCAACTCACTGTGCTTGAGTCAACACGTTAAGTGACAAACCTACCCCCCCCCACCCCCCTTCCCTCTCACTTCATATCTCTCCCTCTTCCTCTGTCTCTCTCTCTGTCCCTACACTATTCTTCCATCACTCTGTTCCTCCTTTATGAACTGTGCTCTTTGACTGAGTGGCAGCATTGGAGAGGAGCCCAGGTTATGAGTAAGTGTCCTGTATCCGATGCGTTACAAACAGCTTGTCTCTTCACTTCCCCACTGGTTGTTTGTAACATCTGAACCTTGCTGTTCCCTTCCCACCTCTGTTGCTGCAGAACCATACGCACACTTAAGTAAACTCAATTGATATGAAAAGACAAAAACAAATTTAGTACTAGTCAATTCAGTATTAGTAGTGCTGACTCAGTTTGGTTACTTCATGGCTGTGTTGTGATTACTAGATATAGATTCTTAAAGACTTTTGAGTATAAGTTTGGTAATGAATCAGTTTGTGAAGCGGTTTGAATGATGGATGAGAACATTACCTTGGCTCAATCAATAAAGTAAAAAAAAAAAAATCCTTATATCGTAATCACAAATGATTGCGAAGGTTATGGAAATATCTTTGAAAATTAATTTGTCCAAAAAAAAAAACAAAAAAAAAAACTGCTGCTTAAAAGAACTGCCTCTCTGCATTGTTTATTAAACTGCAATATTGAAAAGAATATATATATACAAATACTTATTTTCCTCACTGTATATATATATATATATATATATATATATATACACAGTGAGGAAAATAAGTATTTGAACACCCTGCTATTTTGCAAGTTCTCCCACTTAGAAATCATGGAGGGGTCTGAAATTGTCATCGTAGGTGCATGTCCACTGTGAGAGACATAATCTAAAAAAAAAAATCCAGAAATCACAATGTATGATTTTTTTAACTATTTATTTGTATGATACAGCTGCAAATAAGTATTTGAACACCTGAGAAAATCAATGTTAATATTTGGTACAGTAGCCTTTGTTTGCAATTACAGAGGTCAAACGTTTCCTGTAGTTTTTCACCAGGTTTGCACACACTGCATGAGGGATTTTGGCCCACTCCTCCACACAGATCTTCTCTAGATCAGTCAGGTTTCTGGGCTGTCGCTGAGAAACACGGAGTTTGAGCTCCCTCCAAAGATTCTCTATTGGGTTTAGGTCTGGAGACTGGCTAGGCCACGCCAGAACCTTGATATGCTTCTTACAGAGCCACTCCTTGGTTATCCTGGCTGTGTGCTTCGGGTCATTGTCATGTTGGAAGACCCAGCCTGACCCATCTTCAGTGCTCTAACTGAGGGAAGGAGGTTGTTCCCCAAAATCTCGCAATACATGGCCCCGGTCATCCTCTCCTTAATACAGTGCAGTCGCCCTGTCTCATGTGCAGAAAAACACCCCCAAAGCATGATGCTACCTCCCCCATGCTTCACAGTAGGGATGGTGTTCTTGGGATGGTACTCATCATTCTTCTTCCTCCAAACACGTTTAGTGGAATTATGACCAAAAAGTTCTATTTTGGTCTCATCTGACCACATGACTTTCTCCCATGACTCCTCTGGATCATCCAAATGGTCATTGGCAAACTTAGGACAGGCCTTGACATGTGCTGGTTTAAGCAGGGGAACCTTCCGTGCCATGCATGATTTCAAACCATGACGTCTTAGTGTATTACCAACAGTAACCTTGGAAACGGTGGTCCCAGCTCTTTTCAGGTCATTGACCAGCTCCTCCCGTGTAGTTCTGGGCTGATTTCTCACCTTTCTTAGGATCATTGAGACCCCACGAGGTGAGATCTTGCATGGAGCCCCAGTCCGAGGGAGATTGACAGTCACTTCCATTTTCTAATGATTGCTCCAACAGTGGACCTTTTTTCACCAAGCTGCTTGGCAATTTCCCCGTAGCCCTTTCCAGCCTTGTGGAGGTGTACAATTTTGTCTCTAGTGTCTTTGGACAGCTCTTTGGTCTTGGCCATGTTAGTAGTTGGATTCTTACTGATTGTATGGGGTGGACAGGTGTCTTTATGCAGCTAACGACCTCAAACAGGTGCATCTAATTTAGGATAATAAATGGAGTGGAGGTGGACATTTTAAAGGCAGACTAACAGGTCTTTGAGGGTCAGAATTCTAGCTGATAGACAGGTGTTCAAATACTTATTTGCAGCTGTATCATACAAATAAATAGTTAAAAAATCATATATTGTGATTTCTGGATTTTTTTTTTTTTTGATTATGTCTATCACAGTGGACATGCACCTACGATGACAATTTCAGACCCCTCCATGATTTCCAAGTGGGAGAACTTGCAAAATAGCAGGGTGTTCAAATACTTATTTTCCTCACTGTATATAGAAAACTGTCATAATTTACTCCCCATTATGTTGTTCCAAACCTTTATGACTGACTTTCTTCTGTGGAACATAAAATAATATATTTTGAAGAATATTGGTAACCAAACTGATTTGGTGAAAATTGACTTCCATTGTTTGGACAAAACAGCTGAGGCATTAATTAAGATATATTCTTTTATTTCCATTCTATTTGAATGTTCATTTTTAGGTGAACTATCCATTTAAATAATAGCTTATAATCGTAATAATTACTTGGAAGCAAATTTTACTTAATGCGAGAAATACTTGAAAATTACATGACAGTGTTTTAAATGGATTAATTATATTGGTTTTGACAATTGAAATTTCTTTGTTGTGACAATCCAATAATCACAGTGTTATTTTAGCAGCATTGTGATACTATTATATTTTTAATTTAATATTTTGATTTTGATTTTTGTTTTTTCCGTTTTCACTTTAATTAATTATTATTTTAATTGTCTGTATAGTTTTGTTTATATAATTTTTTTTTTAGTTTTAGTAATTTTAGTACATTGAAACTAAATGTGTCGTCATTTACTCACCCTCAGGTTGTTCCAAACCTGTATGAATTTCTTTCTTCTGCTGAACATATGATGACTGCACATCTGCTGACTGCATGAACAACATGATATTTTGAAGAATAAGGGTAACCGAACAGTTGATGGACCCCATTGACTTCCATAGTATGAAAAAATAAATAAAAATACTATGGAAGTCAATGGGGTCCATCAACTGTTTGGTTACTGACATTCTTCACAATAACTTCTTTTATGTTCAGCAGAAGAATGAAATTCATACAGGTTTGGAACAACTTGAGGGTGAGTAAATGATGACAAGAATTTAAATTTTTGGGTGAACTATTCCAATTCAGTTTTTTATATTTAATTTCAGCTAGAGTTTGTTTTATTCCAGGTAACGAAAATGTTTTTTATGGTTTTAGTTTTAGTTAACTACAACCCTGAAGTGTCAGACATGTTCCTCAAAATTGTGAGCGTCTCTTAAGGGAAATTTGATCCTGAAAAACTGACAGCATAGAGAAACTGAAATGAAAACTACCTAGTTATTTAAAAAAAGGTTCTTCCAAGGTTGTCACCAGGATGTACCCTCTGTCTTTGTTTTCCTACCTGGTGATGCAGACAGGATGCAAAATGACTTTTGCATTTTCCTCTTACTGTGTTCATAACAGAATATTGTTCAGCTTAACTTACAACCTACATTTAAATTCAGAAAGAAATCTCTCAGAACCATTGACTAAATAAACCATGTTGGCCCGTATGTACTATGTTTGAGTCAAATTCTTTCCCCTGGTCCAGAGAATCGTTCGCGTAGTCGAACACTCCTAATTTTTCAGGTCCGGGTGCAGTCACAGCCATGTAAAAATGTTGCGCTGTGATTGGCTGTTGCCCACTCTCACACCTGCTGTCGTGCTCATTTCTCATCCACCCATGCCCTCTGACATCTTCCAAACAAAGCACAGATACACAAACCATTAATCAATCAAAATCTTGTCCCTTTTAAACCCATATGTCATTTCCTGAAACACCAGAAAAGATTTGATAGTTATGGAGCAGAAGTGGCTATACACCATTGAGAAGTCATTTTTAGAGCTGTCCTAGTGAGTTAAAATTCTAGGAAATCAGCCTCAAAGTCAGTGTGAACTTGGGAGCTTTCCACCCTGTGACAAAATACCCTCACTTGGAATCAAGCTCAGATATTAGTCATTTCTCTTTCTTTCACTTGCGTCCTCTCTCTCTCACCCCTGCTGCACTCTCCTTCCACTTAATAGTATTACCTCTGGCCACAATGAATGACTGCGGGAACGGCCTTCTCTAATGGATCCAGCCATTCCATCACGGTTATTACAACAAACGAAATATTCATCGTCATCTCCGTTTCTATTGCACTGCAACTCGCCTTTGCAGCAAATCATATCCCGCCAGTAATGCATCATGACAAGGGCTCTTTAATGCACACTTTCTGCATCAGTACAGTTGGCAGAAATGCTGAAGCGTCGGTACAGGGACTGGATTTTAATCTTGTGATTGCTCTTTGTCAGAGTGCCACTGAAACTGGCCACACACACTAAAACACTAATTAAATCAAGGTGATTAAATCAAGGTGAGGGTGGAGGATTCTGGAGGTCTTCGTGATTGTAGGGTCATGCAGTGTCTGGAAGTGGGTTTTTTTTACATCGAGATATGGTCACTTAAGCAAGTGGTTTGATTTAAGTGTCCTGAAAAACAATCAATAAGGAAAACTGTGCGCAGTATTTACTGAGAGGCCTTCTAGTTATAATAAGAACTCAAATATACATAATATATCTGTTTCTGATGGAACTGATAGGTTTTCATGCATGAATGTAAATTTTTATTTTATTTTTTATATATATTCTTGGGTTGCATTTCCCAAAAGCATCGTGAGCCCATGTTGATTGTGGAGACCATTGCCACCAATGTTCTCTACGACCAACTTAGCTCAAGATGCTTTTGGGAAACGTAACCCTGTTTAGTTCCTTTTTCTATGAAGCCCCTCCTACCGACAAGCACAGTAAGAAGCTCTTATTGGTCGACTGGACCAGTATGTTGTGTTTGATCAACCGCTTTTGAGTGTGTTTCGGAAATGTCACACCACTTACAATGTCCTCGACTTTCAACAGACTACTAACGCAACTCATCCAGGATATTTTTTATTTTTTTTTCGTATACCTTGGGTGGGAATTATTTAAATGAGGGATATTGTGATGTGTTCGTTCCTGGACGAAAACTGAAGACTACAATCGAGGCTTTTCAGGGAGTTCAGAAACCGGTCTTACTGATATAGAGAATAACTTCCTTTGCAGTGACCTTTGTGCTTTGTAACTTCGCAGACCTTCAAACAGCAACATTACACACTTAAGAAAGTTGAAAATGTAAAAAAAAACATAACAGCTTCTCTTTCCTATATGCTCACTAATTTTAATTGTAATTAACTGAAACGATTTTTGTCCATAATATGGTGGGGACAAGAAAATGTTATGCATACTGTTGTTGGCATTGACCCACTTATATGTATTGGTTTTATTTATTTGCTCTTCTTTCAGGCACAGAGCAATACAGCAAGTACTCTGGCTATGCAGAGAGCTTCAAATGGAAAGCCAATCACAAAGATGAGATACCCAGGTAACTATGGATTTCTGATGATAAAAACATTAGGAAACACCTCTTAAATGGGTTCCTGTACTTTTTAAAATGTATTTAGCTGTCCTAAATATAACCAAGCAACCAAGATGGTAAAAATGAGGAAAGCCCTAAATAAAATAAACATCTTTACCCATGCCCAGAGACGAGTGGCAGCGGAGGTGCACCGAGATTGTGGCCATGGATGCACTGAAATACAGGAATTTCATGGAACAGTTTCAGCCTGAGAAAATGACCCGGGAGCTAAACAAGGTCAGCAAAGGCTTCATGCAAAGTGTTTCACACTGATTGCATGAAATGGCAAATCCTTGACCTCTGTCAAGCTCTAATGGCCTTTGATTCTCTTAACATTGTTAATCTGTTGCTTAGAGAATTTAACGAGGCATGAAATTAGTCGTCTTGTCAGTCTCTTGTATTCTGCAGTGATTAGCTTGTATTTGTTTCTCTATTATAAAATATGACTTCTTTTTCCAGGCATTCTGCGGTTTCATGCATCATGGTACGAGCCCTCAGAACCTCTCGGCTGTTGCCACAGGGAACTGGGGATGCGGTGCGTTTGGAGGCGACACTCATCTCAAAGGTACATGCACATCCTCACAAAGTGAAACTACAATCTTTCTTTCTCAAATTTCATGCACCAATGTTAAAAAGCTCACCATTACTGATATTCCAGCTGTTAATTATTGTCATGTTTATGGGTGATAACTCATAAATGGCTGATATTAGAAGACCGTATTGTTTTGACTAAATAAATAAAACCTAAAATCAAAGCTGTTTTATTTAGGCATCACAACATTATAATGTAGAGTGTGAAATGCTGTGTTTAATCATAAATAGTCAGTTGAGTATATTTATCTCTAGATTTTTATTTACATTTTTGTATTAATTTCTGGTTTTGTTGTGTTTTGGCATTCAGACAAAACAGAGAAGCTCTCTTGTTTTACCCAAGACATGTTTTTGCCACTTTCCTGTTATTGATCAGCTGACACACATTTATCTTTTCCATTACAAGTGCAACTGATTTTCCAGCCTCGTCCATAAATTTATGGCAAGCTTGTGACTTTGCCAGCTGATCATTTTCTGTTGTAAGGATGGAAGCCCGTTTCATGAGAATTCCATCTTTGATAGTTCATCATTGTTGAAACCATGTGTGCTTGAATGTGGAGATAGTTAATTTCTCCCATTGACTTATCACACAGTAAATTCATCTTGATGCTGGGTTATTTTGGGCCAGTCTGTTTAGTTTAGCGCTGGTTTGACTACAGATTACCCGTTGTAATTGGTTGCCCTCATTTGAACAACGTTCATTCATCAGTGGGCTACATTCAACCTCTTTAAATATTTAAAATCTTTAGACTCAATTTGAAGCTGTGTGACTAAGATTGAGTCTCTTAATAGGGGTTGTTAGACATGGATTATTTACCTTTTAAAAACAAATTGGATGTGTCAGTCATTTTCTCTACTGCTAGGAACATGAAGCAAAACTAAAGAATCCACACTATGCCATCAATGATGTATTACACCATATTTTATTCATTTAGGTTGGGCAGCTATCAGTATTTTCTGGGGACTCTCAGATAATATTAACAATATATCATAGAGCATGCAGCGGTTGATTGACCCTTCATTGTGCTAATGGGGGGTGGGAGGGGTAAATCTACATTGTTTTTTTTTTTTTCCCCTTTCATATTCCATATTCCCATGCATTGACAGGAATCCATGCATAAATGTATGCATGTCATTTCTGTTTAGCGATGCGTGCATTAAAGAAAAATAAATACAAAATATGAAATGCTTCCTACATGGTTTTTATGGCTTTAGAAGTTTTTGCTTGTCGACTAAAGCTGCACGGTTCTGGATAAATTGAGAATCATGATTTTTTTTTTTGGGTTTCAAGCAGACATCACGATTTCCCCACGATTCTGAACAGACAACTAAACAAAATAACATTGTAATTTACTAGAGGTTCTGGCAAATGTTAATAGCTGCAGTCTATTTAAAATGTTAAAAGAGTGAATGAATTACTTAAAGGGTTAGTTCACCCAAAAATGAAAATTCTGTCAGTAATTACTCACCCTCATGTTGTTCCAACCGCGTAAGACCTTCGTTCATCTTCGGAACACAAATTAAGATATTTTTGATTAAATCTGAGAGCTGGATCACTCCTCCATAGGCTTCTAAGACATTATAACTTGCTGGCCCAGAAAATGTATTAAAGACATCGTTAATATAGTCCAAGTGACTACAGTGGCTCAATCTTAAGTTTATAAAGCGACGAGAATACTTTTTGTGCACAAAAACAAAACAAAAATAACGACTTTATTCCACTTTTCATTTCCTTCTCTCTGGGCCTCGAGTTTTTTCACGTAGTATAACTGCGTAGCGCATCTGTGTTGTACGTCACACGTAGGCTCACTATTGGCCGACGCTGGTCATGTGTGTGATGCGTGTGACGTGCAACACAGACGCGCTGCGCTAAACTCGAGGCCCAGAGAGAAGGAAATGAATAGTGGAATAAAGTCGTTATTTTTGTTTTTTTTGCGCACAAAAAGTATTCTCGTCGCTTTATAAACTTAAGATTGAGCCACTGTAGTCACTTGGACTATATTAACGATGTCTTTAATGCATTTTCTGGGCCAGCAAGTTATAATGTCTTAGAAGCCTATGGAGGAGTGATCCAGCTCTCAGATTTAATCAAAAATATCTTAATTTGTGTTCCGAAGATGAACGAAAGTCTTACGGGGTTGGAACAACATGAGGGTGAGTAATTACTGACAGAATTTTCATTTTTGGGTGAACTAACCCTTTAAAATGAATGATTCAATAGGCTACTTCATTGTTTCATTACTGGATGAGTCAGCATTTTGTGAATGATTCAACAGTCACTTGTCGCCACCTACTGGTGCAACGATGTAATCGATACAATCGTTATTTGAAGTGCCATGTTACATTTAAAAGGTGATTTGCTCTATTTTGATCACTACTGTAGACATCAGTGTTCATATTCGAACTATAAACTTTTATCCCAGTACGTCAGTGATCATTTGAATGTTTGTAATACAGAAATAATGATTCTGTGTGGTTGAAAAAAAGCTGTTTCATACCTAAACATAATAACTGCTCTCTCTGGGTCAGATGCAGCGCAAACGCAGATTTGTATGTTTCGGTGTGTTTGTCGCAGGTTTAATAGACAGAGCCGAATCGCTGTGATTTAGAAATGAGATTGCGTGGGTGTTTGAATCGACTGTGTCTGTTTGTCCTTCCAGCTCTGCTGCAGTTGATGGCAGCTTCTGAAGCAGGGAGAGATGTGGCCTACTTCACATTTGGAGATGAAAGACTCATGAGGGACGTGCATGTCTTGTACACCTTTCTTAAAGACAATTGCGTCACTGTTGGTAAGAGGCCTGCTACGTGTGGTTCGTTCTGTATCAGATCTGACACACATTATAAAAATGGATGTCCTGTTTTTATTGGAGGTGGATGTAATTTTATATATTGTTATGTATGAATAAAAAATAGACTGACAGACAGATGTTCAAAAGTTTTGGGTCGGCAAGATCTCTTATGCTAACCAAGCCTCTTATGCTTATGCAATGTTAACAGTAACATTAATTGTTCAATATTTGAATGCCAAAGCTTAATTTTGTATAATATGTATATAGATACATGCAAGAAAAAAAATACACTGGCTAATTAAATGTGGAATGCATTTACCAATTTCAAAATTCCTGCAATATTGAGCCATTTGTTTTACATAATTAAATGATACAACCATTAGTGCTCTTCGGCATTGTGAAGTTCTCTGTTTCTGTCCCATTTTTCCTTTCTGACGTTTATTGAAACCTTTTTGAGAAAACGCTGTCAGCCATCTATTGTACTAAAGTGGAGACGGCAGTAAACTTGTGTGCTCTGTGATTTATGAATGGCTCTGGACTTGGCTGACGCCATGATGCTCACCATCCCTCAAATCTTTTTTTTCCTCTTCCTCTCTCTCTTTCTCTCTGTCTCCTAGGCGATCTGTACTTCCACTTAATGCAGTACTCCAATGTAGTGTCTAAGCATGGCCAGTGGCCTAACATCAATCTCTATGGGTATATCATGGATAAGGTCAGTACAAATATGGAAGCGAAGCCCAACCCTGGCCCCAGCGACAGCAACTTGACCACTGCGCCTTCCCCCTCTCCTGCAGACTGCCATTAATGCTGGCCAACGGCTAACTGAACCTGTCTAAATGCCTCAGTGCTTTCTTCTCCTTTAGACAGACTTTTTGGGTGATTGTCTGAGACATAGGGAAGCACATTATGCCTTTCTTTTCTACCAGTGAGTATAAGTTTGAAGACACTATGAATAAGGCGACAGGAAGTATAGCAATAGTCACTATGACTGTAAATCCTTATTTCTGATGAACATAATCTAGGTTTGATCTCGGGGGAGTTTTTCCTAGAATGCCACACAAACTTACCTGGGATCAAATTTACTGCATGGAATTAAATGAGTTGGGTGACCAAGGTGTAGTCTTTTTAAATGTTTTTGTTCATATCCAGACACTAACAGTGATTCAGAATAAAGTGTTTAGAGATAATTAACAAAGTATGCATGAAAACCACAGTAAGGTCCCCCGTGACACTTGATTGCAAAATGTATTGCACAAAGCCGTAAAGGGAAAAGTTTTGCTGAAAAGTGAAAAGATTTGAGAATGAAAGATGTGAAAAGGAAATGTTAACTGTTGTAAAACAACTTGTATAATCACGCTGATGGAGCTGCTGCAAATTCAAATTGTGTAAAAATATATAGTCTCTGCATGACATTTTTAGCAATTTATTACAGTCAAGGTTTTTACTGTTGCAATTATTTGTTTTGATCAAAGGCACCTTTAAGAAATGGGGTTGATATTTAAAGGTAGTGAATATTTTCATATGTTTTGCTCTTTATTTTATTATGATTTGATAATTAAAATTGTTGACTCAGAAAATTGTTGTTTGTTTGTTTGTTTCTGCTTGCTATATACATGTTCAGGACATCTTTTGACATGCTAATCAAAACATGCTAATGCTTTTACCCAAGTTGACACATGGATTAGTGCAGAGCCAGTAGACTACTTATGTGTTATGTGTTCAATTATTTATGCTCAATTACAAATTCAATGTCATCTATCCAAGTCATAACAATGAAAAATTATCCTTAGTCTTTGTTACTGTACGTTATGACTTATCTTTAATGTTTATCTTTTAAAGTCACATTTCAGTTGATATAAAACAATCTTTCTTTCTTCAGTCCAACTCTAATCATAGCACAATCAACCGGACTAATAGACCTAGCTTGTAGCTTTGTCCAGCACGTACAGTATACCCCTTAATTGTATAATGCCACTTATAGTTCTAATTTGACCTACTGACCTCTTTTGATCACCACCTTTATGACTGTTTCTAATCATCCTCAAATGCTTTTGAACGTTTTCATCAGTTCAACCTGGAACACACGAACCACTTGAGGACCAAAAGATGGTCCCCTATAAATGCGCTCTTGGTTTAAAACGGATGCAGTATCCCCTTGTTTTCACAAATACTGAGGTCCTTAAAGGGTCAGACTTTAATAGAAATTTAAATGTCACTGAAATGAGTTAAGAAGCATTACATTCTTGTCAACATTTGTTTCATAGAGAATGAAATTGTGGGCATGGAAGTATCAAATCACGTTTATTTTTTATTACATTCTAAATGACGGCTGCCTTTAATAAGATCCCTGGTAAAGTAGGCTCTTGGCTCCGTCTGTTTCAAGAGCTGAAGTCAGAGAGCACAAAAATGGCATTTTCACTTATAATTGCATGACCTTACTTGTGCTTGGTTACAAGACGCTTTTTGTTAGTTTCGATTATAGCACTGATCAAGAGCAGAGAGGGACAAATGTAGATGTTTTATTATAACGACGTGTATAACAGCTCCACGATATGAACCTCTGACTCGTACGGCACCTTGTACTACTCTGCACTTTTTTTGTGGTCACAGCTTGAATAAGTGCTGCTCCATATAGTACAAGTGTGCAAACTATCACTAACTGTGTTTGCATCTATTGTTAAGATCTCTATTTATTTAAGAGTCTGAATTGCTGTATATTTTTCCACATATAAAAGTGACACTTTGATCCTGAAAATCATGCATTTGGCATTTTCTTAATGCTGTATTTTAATCATGTCTGCTTTACTTCTGAAACAACCATGGTAGCAGCCCAGTGATGATTGATGACAATGCTTTCTTTTTTTCTGGTTGTTGGCCACTAAGAGTGATGAAACTAGTTTTGAGGTACTGAGGGGGAGGGAACGTAATTAGCTCAGACTGTAAAATCCACCAACATGAAGACCATCAATCTAGATGACTGAAGCCACATGTTCGAGTGAATTCTGCACAATCCCTGAGAAAATTAGGAAAGCGTAATTGTCCAATGTGATTAAGAATTAGAGCTTACTGAAAATATCAATGTACTCATTACACCCTGGCACAACTTAGTAATATTTATAAATATTTAATTGAATTTTTAACACACAGTGGTTGCGGGTTTTATATATTTGTATGTTAATTACTGTTTAACCTTTATTAAAAGGAAAGTGCATTGAAAGCATGGCAAGAAGTGAAAGAGTCAAGTCCCAGCATTTCCCAGTGTCGTAGAAGCATCAGGTACAGAGGTTGGACAGTGAAGATGAAACACTGGTCAATAAAATAGTGTCCAAATAGTGTTGGAGGTTTCACTCCTCTATATGCGCGGCCTGGTGGCCAATCTTCACTGATTTTAAATTCCATCAGTAAGAGCAGAGTGTAAGCGATGAATTAGCAGAGCAATAGCACAGCTGTACATAAAATAATACAACATAATGGAAGACATATCAGAGTTCAAAACAGGACAAATTGTTGGTGCACTTCTAGCTGGCTCATCTGTGACCAGGACAGCAAGTCTTTGTGATGTATCGAGAGGCACGGTATCCAACTGACGGTATCCGACTGTCCTGCTTCCACCACATCTGTTTGTCGGGCTACTGCAACCAAACCTTTGGTCACTTTTGCCAATGTCAAATGTCAGTTTCATTGATGCCAATAATGCAAATCGTTGGCTGTGGACAATATGAAACGTATTGTTCTCCACCTTCGCTGACTTTCTCACATCCGTGGGTTACAGTGTGGAAAAGCCCCAAAAGAGGCTTAACACCCGGACTGTTGTGTGCCCAGAGTGAAGCACGGGGGTGGATCAATATCATGGCATTCCAAGGACTACCGGACCGTTCTGGTGCGTTCATGTGTGCCCAATGGTTCAAACATTGTACCTTGAAGGGGGTGCTGAGTATCAGCATGATAATGCACCAATACACACAGCAAGACTTGTGACAGAATGGTTTGATGAACATGAAAGTGAAGTTGAACATCTCCCATGGCCTGCACAGTCACCAGATCTAAATATTTTTGAGCCACTTTTGGGGTATTTTGGAAAAGCAATTCAGAAAACGTTTTCCTACTCCAGCATCATAATGATCTGGCCATTGTTTGCTCAAAAATCTGTCATTCCCAAGACGAATTGATGCTGTATTGGCCGCAAAAGGAGGCCCTAAACCATACTAATAAATTATTGTTGTTTCATTGTCCAACTCATCTTGAATGATTTGATTGAGTCTATAAGTGTGATGGTTTTTGTTTATTTTTATACTATGATAATATATGATATAATTGTGTATTATATATATATATATACAGTATATATATATATATATAGCCATCATTTCAAAAGTGAGGGGGACAGAATGTCAAGCTTTATACCAGTTTTTTTTTTTTTTTTTTTTTGCGGAGGCACCTATTGTATCCGTTCCGTTCTTCTTCTTCTTCTTCTTCTTCCGCTCTGGAAGTCTATGGCTGCCCATAGAACCGCTTGCGGGAAAGTTATAAAATTTGGCACACTGATAGAAGACAGTCTGAACTGTCTGTAACCATAGCAAATTTGGAGTCTCCAACTCAATCCCTCTAGCACCACCAACTGTCCAAAGTTTCACTCATGTTTATGCTAATAACTTTTGAATCATAAAGGCTAGAAAATGATTCCTTAGCTCAAGCCGATTCGATTGCCCCGTACGACGTCATTTTCCGTCATGAAAATTTGTCCGCCATTTTGAATTCTCCGAAAAACCTACTTTTTCTAACTCCTCCAAGGCCGTTGCTCCGATTTTCACGAAAATTGAACCAGATCATCTTTAGACCATGCTGGCAAAAAGTTATCAAAAGCTTTTAAATAAACCCAACCGTTATTGAATAACATGCAAATGAATTTGACGTAGAGCACCCCAAATTGGACACAAGGCTGTATCTCTGCAATGCTTTATCGTATTCAGACCAAACTTTGTACATTTCATCACAAGCATGACCTGAGGCTACATGCTGCGTTTCGGCGCAGCGCCACCTAATGGTCCGGAGATACGAAAAATGGCTATTTTTGCTTATAACTTCTGAACGGTTTGTCCAAAAATAATAAAAGTGGTCTCGTTAGATTCAGGGCATCATGTCGAGTTTAAATTTTCCATATCGACCATTTTAGGCGTCGGCCATTTAGAATTTTGTACCAAAATGCTGTATTTTATGAACGCATGAACATATCGTTACGAAACTCGATATGGGTCATCAGTATGATGCCCTGAACGAGCCTGAGAAGTTTCGAACCAGCGGCACTTAGTGGTAAAATGAAATATTCAAATGCTTATAACTCTGGGTGTGGTTGACTTATTTTCAGTCATCTCATTAAGTTCTTGAATCCTTGCCGAGTCCAACGATATCAAACATGCTAGGTTTCGCCTTACGGTTTGTGTAGCGGTGTGATTTAGCGCTTAAAAAACATTTGCCAATATCTTCAAAACCGTTTGGAAGTTTGGAAACTTAGGCCGTTGGCTAAATGCTAATGCCCAAATGTCAAAATATTGATAGTAAGGGGTAGTAAAATCCAATCAAAGTCAGGTGTCAATAATTTTTTATGTGTTTTTTCATATAAATGTCTATAACTCCGAAGCGAATTGAGATATTTTCACCAAAATTGACACACAGATGTATGGGCTCACTCTGAGGACACATAAAAAAATTGTGGGATTGTGCCTCTTTTTGGCGCTATAATAGATCAAGACATGAAATTGCCATTGACTTCAATACAGTACTGTGATATAAAATGCTATACTTTATGAATGCATTAGCGTATCATTACGAACTCGGTATGAGTCATCGGCACCATACCTTGAAGGTACTCAATAAGATTCAAGAAACAGTTAGTGTTAGTGTCATTTATGCTTTTCTTTTTTGGCTGGTTTGTTCAAAAGCAGCAGATTAGTCACAATAGATTTAGACACAATAGTCTTGGGATCTGGTTGGTGGGGTTTTAATACAGGTACTGAAGACCCACCTCCTTCTACAACTGTCAACATGTCTTATGCCCTCTGCTCTGTCTATAAAAAAGTACAAATTAGTCTGATTAGTCTAAGTTAAAGGTATCAGAAATATTTCAACATAGACAGTGCTGCTAAATATTTTGTATATTCCTTTCAGTTTAAAAGTCAATTTTAGCTATAACTAGTCATAACTTTTCACAAAATGTAGTTACTTTGTTTTGCCTATGCAAGGCAGTGTAGACATAAAACTCGTAATGAATGTGTAATGGAAAAAAAAAAAATTCCTTAACCTATTCCAGTCATTTGTTTTCCCTCTGAAGCCTCCTTGAAACTTTCTGCCTCATTCACTCTCAACTCTAAATTAACTTCTGGCTCTGTCTATTGACAATAAAGAAGTGTTTGAAATATGTAGAAACAGGGAATTGTGACATACGGAAGAAATTAAGTACACTGCTGAACAATAACCAATAATTTGTATCCCAAATTATTTTTCAAATGGTAATTTTATAATTGGTCTATATCTATGGTACTACAAACACCTGTTGTAGATTTAATACAATGTATAAACAAAAATGCAATAGCAGGTGTTTTTAAAAGCCATCACTTTTCACCTGTGAAGTTTCTTTTGTTTGTGTGTCATCCTCTTTCTGTCCTGACAACCCTAGGCTGCCTGTTTCTTGATCAATCTTGACAACACAGAAAAAAACAATAATAATACTAATGAACCCTATAAATTAAGACTTACATCAGAACATTAATGCATGCAATTGCATACTGCATTTATATTGAATTATAGGTAACACTTTACAATAACGTTTCATTAGTTAACATTAGTTAGCTATTTTAGTTCTATCTATCTATCTATCTATCTGTCTGTCTATCTATCTATCTATCTATCTATCTATCTATCTATCTATCTATCTATCTATCTATCTATCTATCTATCTATCTATCTATCTATCTATCTATCTATCTATCTGTTTGTCTGTCTGTCTTACTAAACTAAAACTTTTAAATTGAAAGCCTTCAAACTTCAAGCTTTTAAAACTACTTCAAACTTTCTGATTAGGCTTTTTCAAGACAACTTAAAGTTCGTCTACAAACTTTTTTATCTAATTGTAAAGTGTTACCGAATTATAGATGGTAAACCTCATGTAGGCCTACACATGTTACAACGCTTCCTGATTCATAGTGGCTGTTAATGCATGAAAATCCAAATTCAGCATTAACAATCACCATCTGTATTCTAATTTGAAGGGCTTTGATAACATATGTTACCCTGGACCACAAAACCAGTCTTATGTGTAATTTTTTTAAAATTGAGATTTATACATCATCTGAAAGCTGAATACATAATCTTTCCATTGATGCATGGTTTGTTAGGATAGGACAATATTTGGCCGAGATACAACTATTTGAAAATCTGGAATCTGAGGGTACAGAAAAATCAAAATATTGAGAAAATCGCCTTTAAAGTTGTCCATTTCTATTGGCGATAGTGCTGCATCCATTCACAAAAATAAATGTTTTATATATTTACGGTGGGAAATTTACTAAATATCTTCATGGAACATGATCTTTACTTAATATCCTAATGATTTTTGGCATAAAAGAAAAATCTATAATTTGACCCATACAATGTTTTGTTGGCTATTGTCACAAATATACCCGTGCAACATAAGATTGGCTTTGTGATCCTGGGTCACATGTGAAGAGAAAAGACATTACGAATAAAAAAAAAGACTGAAAATAAGTGCTTTGACTCTTAGACTCTCTTTGAATTTTAAATCTGGATGTATACTACACATTGGCCCGCGAAAACCTCAACCTGTCGTGAATACACTTGCCCAATGAAAAAGTGTGGGGAACGAATTTACATTTTATAAAATGTTTACACAAAATGTACACTTTAATTTAAACTCTACATCTACCATTCAAATTCAGCAATTTCAAATGCATTCTCAAATAAATTCTGATTGGTACCCAACTCTGATATGCAGGGTTATATATCTGAAACCTACAGGCATCACAGCACATGTTGCTTTATAGTGCATTATTTATTGTGTCCATATACGCAATTGTTCTGAACTGGATACATATATGATACAAATAGGTGTGAAGTAGCCTTGTTCATGGCAATATAAATTGCAGTATGACAGAAAAACTGTACAAAGATAAAACGTCAAATAAATGATAGCCTACATGAACTCTAAACCTGCTGTTATTTTAGATGCTGCAGTTTAGAGCTGAAAGTGACCAACTGCAGCGCCGCATTCAGCACTTGCGGATTATGGGACAGATTTGACGTTGGAGAGATTATAGGACAGAAAAGAAACTGAATCACGACAGACCGCGTCTGATCTCAACCGGACCATCTTCATCTGCGCGCAGCTCAAGGTGAAATTTGTTTGTTATGACGTAGAGATGAAGCTACGTGGTCTCCGTCGCGTGTGTCGAGCGAATGGAAACATATGGATGGGTAACAGCTGTAACCAATCGCCCAATCGATGCATACGACTGTTCGCTCATATATTTGCATCGCATAAATGTAGGCTATTGGAAGTGGTTTTGACAACGGGATTTTTCATCGTTCAAATCAATTTGTCATTGAATGGGTGGAGATGAAGGACGAGCTCTATTTAAAAGCCTTTTATGAACCGCCGGTAGCTAGCCTTGAAGCACTGATATAGAGCATTTTAACAGCGCAATGGTTATGGTTATCCACAAGAACACTTGCGGCATCAACGAGGATATTTTTAAAGGTGCCTTTTTAATGAATTAAGTTTTAAATGTAAAGTAGCCTATAAATAGTCATTTTTGGAAAATAGGCTATCACATGAAATTTTTATTATTGTAGGCTACATGAAGTGAGTCAGTCACCCCACAACAACATAACACTGGCCTGGTTAAATTCTAAACCAGAAGGATCACATTGTTTGACCATCTTTAATTGAAGACCCATGCTCATCACTAGCTTAACCCGCCAAACATTGGTGAACATCAACTGGGCGGTTAGACCAGGCAGCACTATCTAGATTTGTATTGGTGTTTTCAGGGTTAAATCACTCAAACACATTTTCTGATTTTAAAAATGTTTCAAACATTCTCAGGAACTTCTGAGAACAGCTCTGATTAAGTCTGCCATAATACCTTGCCGTTTCCTATTTATGAAGGTCTGCAGACATGAGTCACCTAAGGTCCCTGGCTGGTGCTCTAAGAAGCAGGAGCCAATGGATGATGGGGTACGTGGGGACAGGGAAGCGAGTTTTTGACCCACGCCGTAACTGTTCCAGCGGGGCTCCTGAGCCTTCATTGGCGGCCTGCAGCTCTAGCTATGTCGTAGAGATGTACTACGCTTGGCTGGAGGATCACAAAAACGTTCATGAGGTGCAGTGAACATCTATACTGAAGACACTAAAACTCTGTCCCAGTTCAGAAACGGAGTGTGCTTTCTATTAATATAAGAGCACTGCAATGCTATCATTAATTTTATTATGTTCCTAATCTGTAAACCCCTATGCTCATTTAAATACTTTCACATTTGCATCAGTGTTATTTTAGTGTCACTGATATACTACTATAGTTTTTGTTAATATTTTGTAATATTTTGTCTATAATTACATTTAAAAAAAATAAGTTAGTTTTAATTTTGGTTAGAAGTAATTTTGTTGTTTTTTTGTTTTTTAAATATATCTATATAATATAGTTTTAGTTAAGTTTTAGATATTTAGTTTGTTATTTTAGTACTTGAAAATGAGAAATGTTGGCAAATATAGCTGAAATAAGTTAATTTTCAGTTAATGTTTTTCTTATTTCAAGTAATAATAACCCTGATTTACATTTATGCATTTGTATGCACTTTCATCCAAAGCAACTTACACTGCATTCTGGCTATAGACCTTATTTACAGCAGCGCCATCTTTGATTTTTAACGGTAATGAAACCGAGGCTTTGAGGGATAGACATAAATCTCTTCTGAACTGTTATTTAATGTGTTTTTGAATTGTTCTGCTGACAAAACGTTGCAAAAATATCTTTCCAAGAACTTTCAGTAGACAATAAACTCCAGAAATTATGAGCTGCAGAAAATTATGAGTGATCTAGGAGCTTCAGCTTTTTACAGTTGATGCCATTGATCCCACACAACCTCACTTTCATATCTGTCATGGCGCTGCTCTGAATAACGTTTGATCAGTTCATGCATTCCCTGAGAATCAAACTCATTACCTTGTCAATCATTTAAATACTCTCATGTAATATTTCTTGCATGGAACACAAGATGTGGTATTTAGCAGAATAAAAGTGGATGGGGACTGGAGAAAATAAACAGCTTAGACATTTTGCTGAATGTCTCCTTTTGAGTTCCACAGTCATATGGAATTGAAATGGCAATAGAGAGAGAATAATTATCTTTTTAACATCAGAAAATCCTTAAACTTTTTGAAAAAGATTTGACCTTTTGAAATATGTAACTTGTTATATTTTCAACAGTCCTGGGATGCATACTTCCGTAACGCCCAAGCCAGCAGTTCAGAGGAGTCTGGAGAGAAGCGTCTGTCTGCGCTGCTCCAGGGAAGAGGCCAGTCTCAGACACCTGCCATGTCACAGAAGGTGGTGGAGGATCATTTGGCCGTCCACACTCTTATCAGAGCCTATCAGGTAAAGTGAGTAGCTCTGGGTTAAGGCCCGTTCGCATCAAGAACGAGAACTATAACGATAACCATAACCGTAGGTTATACGCCAACGATATCACTGAAATCACTTTCAAAATGATTTTTTCTAATCAGAATCCACCCGACTTTAAAGAGCTTGAGCATTTAAAGCACCAGATGACATAACTTCAGCACACATGCTAATATAGTTATCATTATCTTCATAGTTGTCATTCTTTGGACAGAGAATCAGAGACAGAATTACAGGGGAGATTTTTCAATTGAGAGAATCTAATACACAATAAATTATTTTTATAAATTAATCCATTCACTAGCACTGGACTGCAACAAATCAAAGACGCGCCTGTACATCCGTACATTTTAGAGTGTCCCTGTGTAGTTATGCAAATCACGTGATTAATTCAAACCTAATTAGACTTGCTGTTTTTCCCTTTTGAAAATAAAAATATCAAAGAGATTGCTTGAATCAAAACAGGTGGTTACATTTTCCCTGCTTCCTCTAATTAATAAGATGAAGTATCGTAGGGATTTATTAAATTCTGTCTTTTGGCAAAGCCAGCATTTTCTTTCCATCTCCTGTTTGCCAGCCTGTTGGGATTGTATGTTTAACTTATTGTGAATCCTTATGAGATTTGTTAGTCATGTGACACATTGGTTCATATTTATGTGGGTAAGATATCCGCTAGTTACTTCCTGGCTCAGTCTTGCTTCTGGTACTTTCATGCTTTTCTTTGCATATGGAGAGAGCAAATCACACTCAATTATTGTGTTTTACCCCCTTTAGGTACGTGGTCACCATGTGGCCAGGCTGGACCCTCTTGGCATCCTTACTGCCGACCTGGACTCCTTTGTTCCCTCAGATCTGATTACGTCAATTGACAAGCTTGGTAAGATTATTTATTCATTTAGCATATTTTCCACTAATATTTAACTTCATAATTCTTACAAACACTCACTTCCTTCCTTTCACTGTCCTACTTAAAGAAGGATCTTTGTTGGTGCCGATAGCCTCGCGGTTAGCGCGCCGACATATAACGCAACTGTGCCTCCGGCGACCCGAGTTCGATTCCCTGCTCGAGGTCCTTTGCCAGTCCTGTTCCCCTCTCTCTCTCTAACCCATGCTCTACTTTCCTATCCAATAAAGCCACAAAAAGTCCAAAATCATAACTTAAAAAAAAGAAGGCTCTTTGTTCTGAAGACGTTTGATAAATGCTGACTTAGTTCCTTGCTTGGGGCTCATCCTTATGAGTGTTTTTTGTTATTATTCTGTTTCCTTAGCCTCTCCCTCACCACCATTCAATACAGTATATAGCTGCTGAATAATACACTTCTCTTTGAATAGAAACTCCTAATTACTGTTAAATACATTGTATTTTACAGACTTGATGACATGACAATGTCATTTTCTTTTGTCCAGTCATAAAACATGCAATTCCCACTCACTCTCTCACACACACACACACACACACACACTGCTGCATTGCTTATTGATATTGGGGGGGGGGGGTATATTTTAGATGTATATTAAACATGCATTAAAAAACTTAAAACAGGAAATGATATAGAGAGGCAAACTCTCATTACTGTGTGTTAAGATCAAATCTCTTAAAATATCATACCTTTAGCTTTTTATGACAAGGCAAGGTTAGCTCAGGATGTAAAATGTCATGTGGTGCGACTCCTCAAAAACGTGATGCAGTGTATGTGATATTTCATGATATTTGTAATGAAATATTTTAAATGACATTAAATGGCAAGTTATGAAATTGAAACTTCTCTTGAAAATGGTTTAAAGTTTTTTATCAATCATATAAAACCAACATAAATACAAAGAGTTTATTTCTAAGAACTTGAACTTGAACTTTAGCAAGAGAGTCCTGCCAGTCCTGTACTCGGGTCTCAGCATTTGAATATATATGCTGAGAGGATTAGGATGGGCAGCACTCTCAGTCTAGAACAGGTTCCTAAACCTGTCTCATCACAAAGTTTTGGTTCCTGCCCCTAAATGTATATAAACTGTATGAGAACGTCCACTTAGTCAGACTTTGGAAGAACTGCAGCCACGTCAACGCGAAGTCCTCAATAAAGAATAACTTCTTGAACGTGATCCCAAAGTCTCCTGGTCTTCGATTCTGAGTTTCCAACAACACTCTTACAGTATATGTCATTGACCCACAAACTTCAGGCTTATAAAAAATATCAAAAAATATTTTCGTCTTTTATTTTATCTACACATACTTTCAATCTTTATCTTTGTTGTTTATTTTGTGTAACGTCAGCACTACAGTTCTTGCTTGCATTGCGAGCCAGCACAAGCTACCGGAGCTGTGTCTAATGTAATTGGTGACTGACCTTGCCAACCCCAGCAACTGTGTTTATACGTCACTGTAGCAACAAAGCTGCACCCATCCGCTGCATACATCTCATTTTAATTATGAAAGGAAAATTAGATTGTTGGAGCCTACTGAAAAAACTCTTTCATTGCAAAGTGAGGACTTCCAGTTATTAGACCATTCATCAAAATACAAATTGTGAGCCCCATATCATTAAAATGTGAAATATTAACCATTAAACATGCTGAATGTATAGAATATGTGAATTCTCTGCAAATAAAAGCAAATGCCGTGCTGTTTCTGAGATGTTCCTGCATGTGTATATAATCTTTTAGATCAGTCTTTTCATTTTAGCTCAGGGCTTCCGAAGACCATTGGAAGTTGCTTCCCCAACCTCATAATCAGAGCTGATAGCACTTCATGTTATATAAGGATCAAGATTATTGTAATGAAGTTTAGTAACACTGCCAGTACCAGTGCTTGCGTTTTGGTTATTTGGTGACTCATAGAGCTCGATTAATGGAAAGGGGGAGAGAGAGCGTGGATGTGTCTGCTTTTAGGCTCTGTAGTCGTGCAGTCGTGTAAGTGGTCTGCAAACAATTCCTCATTTGGCCATTACAGATTCCCCAGTCTCAGACAGCGACAGGGGCTAGAAGGGAGAGCTATGCCCCAGACTCAATCGCAAGCACAGGTTAATGTTATCTGAGATAAAGGCCCATAAATCTTTCTCTTTGCTCCTGTCGGGTCCTATTGCCTTTAGTGTCGCCAGAGTAGAAGGATGTAGCACATGTTCTCACAACAGATCGAAAAAGAGAGAGTAATAGCCAGTGAGAAGACCTCTCAAAACATGCCTCTTTTACCTCACTACTCTCTCAATGTGTCGGTCAGGTTTTGTCGTAGTTTTTCCTATAGACTTCATGCAGCTAATGAGGGCGTGTATTGGACCAGAAGGCTCTTAATTTCGGTATGATGCATCTTTCCTCTTTATCTGTACTGTGGCTTTAATTACATTTGCACCTGTCTCCTCTTGTGTGTGTTCCTCTCTTGAGGAGACACAGTCTTACTGATAGACCCAAGTGTTATCTACAGGATGCATTTGCAAACTACCACGATTGCCTGCATTGCATGGTTTTCTTTCACCGTTTAGGGGTGTAACTAACCATCAAATTGGTAATAATGTTAGTTAGGATTGACATATCAGGGCTCCAAGGCTGTGACTGAAATGGTTGAAAATGTGTCAAAAAAAATTAAGATTTGCTACAATAATTTCAAATCTAGAAAGCTTTGTGTGGGTCTTTATACGGTTTTGTTGTATATCATGAACAGCCTGTGAAACAGCCTGTTTCCTCTGCTTATTCACTATATTAACATGAGTAAATAATAAATACAAAACACAAAATAAATGATCGCCAATATGTCTGATACATACAAAAACATAGTAGGTGTTCTAGGGCTAATTCAAGTTTCATGTTTAATTAATTTATAAAGCACATTTAAAAACAGTCTGATCTCTAAGGGCAAGTTGTTCCATAACCATGGCCCAACCACAGAAAACGCTCGATCCCATCTACGTTTGAGTCGTGAGTGTGGAACTAGAAGGAGGTTTTGGTCACTTGATCTTAAGCCTCTGGAAGGGGTATAGATAGGAGCATGGTTATACAGACATTTATGTACAAATAAAATAATCTTAAAGTCAATTCTATACTGAGTAGGCAGCCATGTGAAGATCTCTTAGAACTGGAGTGATGTGATCATATTTACAACTTTTGCGAATAAATCTTGCAGCAGCATTTTGGACAAACTAGGTCCAATTACCGAAGATATTTGTTTGTAAAGTTTTAAAGGCTCATCTAGAAGGACATCCAAATTCCGCACATGCTTAGATCTAAAGGCAGATAAGCTCCTCAAATCGATAAAAAGTTTTGAGCAAGCCAAGATTTAACCTAATCTAAGCATTAGAGAAGTTAATGCAGATGGATCATTTCTCTTGATAGGTAAATATATTTGGCAGCATAAAATCGTAAAAAAATTGTCAGCATAAAAATGGAAGGAAACACCATGTCTTCTTAAAATAGAACCTAAGGGTAGCATGTACAGCGAGAAAAGGGACGGCGCCAAGATCGAGCTTTGTGGGAGGCCACAGGAGAGGTGAGCGACAGAAGAGGAGAAATTACCTACTATCTTGACCAAAAACTTTCTGTTCGATAAATAAGACTGAAACCACTTGAGGACTGTCCCTTTTATCCCCACACATGACTCCAACCTAGAAATTAGTGTGGAGTGATCAACAGTATCAGTAACAGAGTCAGTAGTTACATTTTTTTTATGTAGCACTCTCAAGAGAGTTATTTAACAATTATACAATAAATATTTTTGACAATTATTCATAACCGCAATCACATTTTAGTGAATAATATGGTAATTCTCACTTTTTTATTTACTAATCTCAGAGTTTTGATTAGAATACATCATATCCTTTCTGGTGCTTGCCATAAAAGTTTAAATATTTTAACGCAACCAAAGCAAAAAAAAATTGCATCCGGAAATTCTGCATATACACATGAATGGAACTCCACACAAATCCCGTACTACTCTCTATTGTAAATGAATGACTTCCAGACTGTCTTTGTCGGAAAAAGAGAAAAGGCAGTTTTAGTGTGTTTTCTGCAAGCAACAACCACAGCATGATGAGCTGTGAGGTCCAGATTGTGAATGACTCTTTTGAACCGGTTCTTTTTAATGAGTCGTGTTTGAAAAGTTTAATGAAACGGTCATGTTTTGAGAAAGCTATTTAAATCAGATCAGAGTCATTTTTGAGTTCACAACTGACTGCCGAGCTGAGCTGCGAGTCATTCTTCAGTTATGTCCGATTCGAAACAGACAGGGAACAGTTATTGTGATGTATACTTTAAGTATGTGAGGCTTACATCAGTCTATTTTCTGACTGGTTGTTAATATGACAACATGTAATTTAAAAAACATATTCACAATATTTTTTGTGTGTGAATGAATAATGGTATTCTAAAAGAAATGTTAAGTGTAAAGGAACCTGTGTGTTGAGTAATTTGTTGGAACCATAACCATAACCATGGTGAAAAAAGGAACATTGTGGGGGTTATATTTCATTTCATTATAGTATTTTTTTGTTGTTGCCGTTTTTTCTTTAATATGCTTCTCCTCTTTTAATTTTTAGAGTCGTACGGCTTGGGAGAATCTGATCTCGATAAATCATTTCAGTTGCCACTAACCACATTTATTGGGGGAAATGAAAGCACACTCCCACTGAGAGAAATCATACACAGACTTGAGGTGGGTAGATGTTGGATTACTGTGATATCACCCAGTATTTGAGAAGAAACACTCCTTCCTCATTTCTCATTAGCTGGTTTTGTGACTGGATTGATTCAGATATGACATTCACTAGCTATTCTGAAAGGATGTAATTTGGGTAAATATGACAAGCTCATCGCTTATATTATGATGATGTTTAATTATACTTCAAAAATGAATGCATTAATAAATGAAAGGGTAAACTGAATCTGCTTGGAATGTTCCAGACATCATACTGTGGACACACTGGAGTGGAATTCATGTTTATCAACAATATGGAGCAATGCCAATGGATCCGACAGAAGTTTGAATCTCCAGGAATCATGATATTTTCTGACAGAGAGAAGAGGACCTTGCTGGCCAGGCTGGTTCGCTCAACACGGTGCATATCCTTAAAATAATGTAATGTGTGTTTTTTGCTTCATTATTAGAGACTCATTTTTTCTTAGCTTAACCCACAGTTTTGGAAGTCATCGTTGTGTCTGTGTGAAATGTATTAGAATTAATATACATTTAAATTGCTTAATTTAGCAAAGTTAAGCTGACAGTGACAAAGAATGTTCTATGTTAATGATTCAATGTTCTAGGTTTGAGGACTTTCTTGCTCGCAAATGGTCTTCAGAGAAACGCTTTGGTTTGGAAGGCTGTGAGGTCCTCATCCCTGCCCTGAAGATGATCATTGACAAGTCCAGCGAAGCTGGTATAGAGAGTGTAATTATGGGAATGCCTCACAGGTACCTTGAAAACCTGCTCCATCCAATCTCAACCTGCTTTTATGAATCCACCCCAGCAATAATAACACAACCTTTGACTCAAACAGGGGGCGACTGAATGTCCTGGCCAACGTAGTTCGCAAAGATTTGGATCAGATATTCTGTCAGTTTGATTCCAAACTTGAGGCTGCAGATGAGGTAATATAATTTCATCTGATGAAAGATGCTTTTGTCATATCGGATCTTGTCTTATTGTGCTTCTGATGTACATTTCACACTTTAATCTATTCCAGGGTTCAGGAGACGTGAAATATCACTTGGGGATGTACCATGAACGGATCAACAGGGAAACGGATAAGAATATCACATTGTCTCTGATGGCTAACCCCTCTCACCTAGAGGCAGTAGATCCTGTCGTTCAGGGCAAGACTAAGGCAGAGCAGTTCTACAGAGGAGACACGGAAGGAAGGAGGGTTGTACTTTTATCTTCAGATTATCTTTAAAGATGAACCACTGCAAGACATAACCACATATTCTGCTTTTTCTGCATCATTTGGCATGTTGGAACCAAACCAATAACAGCGATTTTAAGCCAATTTTAAGCCATCAATTCCTTTCTTTGCAGGTGATGTCCATTCTCATGCATGGTGACGCTGCATTTGCGGGTCAGGGAGTCGTATATGAAACCTTCCATCTCAGTGAACTGCCTTCATATACAACTCATGGCACCATCCATGTTGTAGTCAATAATCAGGTTAACACCAAACATCAGATTTTCCTATTAGAATCGATTTGAGGAGTAGCTTTCTGCAAAACCTTAACCCCTAACCTTTCAATATGTTGTAGATTGATGAGTGTTATCTGATGTTGCCAGATTGGATTCACCACAGATCCCCGAATGGCACGGTCCTCTACCTACCCAACGGATGTGGCTCGTGTGGTCAACGCACCCATATTCCATGTCAACGCTGATGACCCAGAGGCTGTGATGTATGTGTGCAAGGTTGCTGTAGAATGGAGAAACACTTTCAACAAAGATGTGGTGATTGATCTGGTAAATACTGTGAAGACACATCATACATGTAATTAAAATATCACTGAACCTTAAAATAAATCACTTGTTAGGACTGCTATAATGCTTGATTACACAAGATCTATTTTTTCTGGTTTCAGAATCACAATCTTTTCTGTTACACTTAGGGGTTTCAACCAGGGGAGTGTGAAGATACAGCAGGGGGGCCATGGGCCGATGTTTAAAAAATCTAATTTAAAAACACATCAGAATATGTCATGTGGGATCAGTCAGGAATGAACCATATGTCAGGAATGAATCAGAGTTTTTGAACGAATCGGTTGAGTGAATAAAACAATGACTCGCTCATAACATTACTGAATGAATCAAGGTTTTTGAATGAATCGGTTGCATTAATGATTTCATGACAGACCTGCAGAAAAGCTTGCTGAAATGTCCTCACTACTAAAGACCAGTTCACAATAAGAATGAACTATGACAAAAACTTTAATGTTAACTATAACGTTAGGAGTATTCTAAGTATGCAATATAAAATAGGAAGGATTTTTACTGGCTGTCAGTGTCTTTATCGTTCATCAGCTGGGATTAAAAACACACGCCATTGAATGGCACTTCGGAAAGGGAAAGCTACTTGATGAATCGCCTTCAGGAATAGCGTGCTATGAGGCCATTAGCGAAGAATACATGGGATTCTGTGTGGCATAGCCTCGCAAATTATTTTGAACACTGAGGAAATTTATTTGAAACCTTACCTGGGAATGAAACCAATTTAAACTATACCTAAAATACATTAAATAAACTCTCAATCCTAACTGATAAAGATGTAGAAAGAATGGAAAGATTTGAAAATGAGATTGTCTTTTTTATACAACAATAGAAATTGTTTGAATTAATGATACTGAATATGTATCTAATTCTGCTGATGTGTTTTATAGGTGTGTTACCGGCGGTTTGGACATAATGAGATGGATGAGCCCATGTTTACTCAACCCCTCATGTACAAACAGATCCGCAAACAGGAACATGTGCTGAAGAAGTATGCAGACAAGCTCATCTCTGAGGGAGTTGTAACACTGCAAGAGTTTGAGGTTTGTGTCTCACTCTATGGAAATCTCATAATTGTGTCGTTATGTAATGTGAAAATGTCCACCTGCTGTTGTTCCTCCCACAGGTCACCCTAATTGACCTTTTTAACTCATCTAAAGAATCTTTTCCACAGCTGTTGTTTTCCTGGCCTATTAGGGAGCGATGGGTTTCCTGTGCCGTTTGTATATTGTTTCCTGACAATTGATGGAGGCTGTGTTCAGATGCTCAGCCAATGTCTTTTTGCTCTGGCTATGACACGTTTCATACTTCACCCGATGACCCAGGCTTTCATTCCCCGGGCTCAAATATAGCCTCCCCTCCCAACCACCCTCAGATTTGTGTCGCCGTAGAAACCACGATTGTCGGACCAAACCATCCCTCCAGTGCGGATAGCTGACACCTTGTCTCGCCCGGCGACAGCTCGTTTTATTTACAACTGCATCCCTGTCACTCTTCACTCGCTGACATAGCTCTAGGGATTTCACTTAGAGAATAAATTGTGACTGGAATCTTGCTGTTTTCTCTACGCCGTAGCACATAGGTGCCATGAATCATTAATTAATAATTTGTCACAAATGTGTCATGTGTCTGGGTTTTTGATGAATATAGTGGATAGTGCTGTACTGTGAATTGTTTCCAGGAGGAGGTTGCTAAATATGACAAGATCTGTGAGGAGGCGTATACCAGCTCTAAAGATGAGAAGATCCTACACATCCGCAACTGGCTTGACTCTCCGTGGCCAGGTATATTTTGAGGACTTTATAGATACTAGGCGTTTCAGTGAAAATATAAGATGGATTTAGACCAGTGTTTCTCAACCGTTTTGACTCCAAGGCCCTCCATTGTGCACAACAGTATTCGAAAGCTCCTTAGTCCTTGTTTAAAACTTGTTTTAATCTATGGGCACTCCTACAGTAGTTTTTGTAAATTAAACTAAACTAATCGGAATTAAAACTAAACTAATTAACTTTCAGAAGTTTTAGGAGCTGAATGTTCTTTAGAGTTCACTCTCTTTTTAACCAATGAATTTTCCAGTCATTCGTGATGTATTGGATAAGCATTAAGGATGAGGATTTTTTTTTTTATTCACAATTTCTACTCTACAAAATATTTTAGAGCTTGGCATAACTAGTAAAATGTTTATTCTTTATATAAATGCCTATGGCATTTTGAAGGTGCTCTAAGCGATGTTGGGTGACGTCACTTCTTGTTGACGTTCAAAGTATTGTCAAACAAAACGGAGGCTAGCTCGAACCCCCCTCCTCATCCTGTCCCCCCACCCCCCTCCCTTCCCTTCCTGAAACAGTCATGAACCATTTAGAAAAACCAAACTGGATTTACCCACCTGTCCAGCAAAAACAGAGCCACCTGAATTTCGGATTGGAAGCCCTTCTGCCGGCAGAGTTCTCGCCACCTTTTGAACGTTTTTCCGATGTAAATTTTTACTCCTTTTTCCTATTCTTTATTGTTAACGTCATCTCTTTGGTTGTGTGTCGGCCATATCAAAATTCTCAAGAATATACATTTTTAACGTTAGTCGTTGTCATTGTCTAGGACATCTCTCCTCTAGCTAACTTCCCTCTTCATGCTTCTCTCTCCTCCACGCTTTTTAGTTGTTTTAGCTGATTTTAATGCTTGTTTTCTGTTTTGTCTTATTTTAAATGATTTTAAGCCATATTTAGGCCCCCTAGTCTAGTGGGCCCCAGTTCCCTGATTGAGAGCCATGGATTCAGACCCTTATATGTGCTCTGTTTTGTGTTTAAGACTTCTTCAAACCAGATGGAGAACCAAAGAGCATGAGCTGCCCTCCCACCGGACTAAGCGAAGATGTGCTCATGCACATTGGTTCAGTAGCCAGTTCAGTCCCTCTAAAGGACTTTGCCATTCATAGTGGTGAGTTTCAGGTATTTTGATTGGTAAGCATTTTATTCAGAAATCTGTTTGTGACGGTGTTGAATTCACAATTTCTAAACTGAAAATCTTTTGCTTGAGAGTTTGTAACTATTGACATCAGTATTTGGAAAAGAGCCTTTTGTATTCCACGGAGTACAATAAGGTCAGTCATACAGGTTTCAAGAAGACATGAGGGTTAACATAATTTTCACTTTTGCTTGAACTATCTGTGGAGTCCCAGAGGCTGTTACCAGCAGTCAGTTCATCAACTAAAAATCGAATGGAAATCAACTAGATTATATTAATTCAAACCTTTATTTAACCAGGATAAACAACTCCTTGAGATTAAAAATCTCTTTTACAAGAGTGTCCTGGCAAGTGGCAGCAGCGCGGTTTCAAATAGATACAGAGACACTTACAGGCAAATACATAGACACACTTTCACTCATCATATTCAAACAACAATATCATCATAAAAAACCTGGGTCCTAAAACAATTTAAAAACAGTGACAGACAGACTGCCTTTCTGCAAGGTCCTTTAAATAGCCTTTAAAAGAATAAAGTGAGACCAACTCCTTCAACTGTAGTTCATTTTGAAGCTGATTCCATGCAGATGGTGCTGCAAAATTAAAAACCTTTTTGCCAAAGTCAGTACGGGCTTTAGGGACTGTCAATAAAAACAGATCCTGTGAACGCAGGTGATATGCAGACCTCGGGAGGATGTAAGTGTTCAGATAAGAGGAAGAAGTCCTAATACTGCTTTATAAATAAAAAGATGCCAGTGCATCCAATGCCGAATGGAGAGAGAGAACCACTCGACCCGAGAATACAGCAAACAGTGATGAGTGAGAGATTTTAAGTTTGTGATGAATCTTAAGGCTCCAAGAAACACCGTGTCCAAAGCATGAAGACACTGGTAGGTTGAATGCATTTATAAAATATCACCATAGTCGAAGAGAGACAAAAATGTTGCATTTACAAGTTATATATCTTACTGTATGTACTGTTAAGCTTTAACCACTAGGGACAAAACACTGGAAACTGACATCAAAGCATTGCAGGATGATGGTGGTAATGGTGTGGAACATCAGCAAAGCCCTGACAGATGATCCTTACACTTCTGATATAGGAATGTCTCATTGCTCCTCACGGGTCATAATTTTCTTTCACTGAGCAGCGGACACATGGGAGCTATAGTGGATTGATGGAGTTGCACTATGGGACCATTGCACTTAAAGAGCCGACTCCAATCTGGCAGCCTTAAATTCTGCTAAATCACCCGAACTACCATAGCCCTCCAGCTAATCTCTGCTTATTGCCTGCCTCTAAGCACAACTACCTCAGAGCATCAAACCATCCCACCGGCAAACTTATTTCTGACAAAGAATGATGCTTTATTCCAATGGGATATTGTGAAAAACCAAGCTACTCTTATGGGTTTGCTTTTCATTTCTTATGGGTTTTACATTCACCAAACTTGACACATATGTTCAGTCTGTCCTGACACCGTTTATGTATTTTCTCCTAAACTTTTCTGTTGGTCCTACTGACTTCAGATGAAAACTTTTACTATCTAGCTTATCTATCTATCAAACAGGGCCAACAAAGTCTGTCTTGACAAACTTTCCCTTTCTAGAAAATAGAATATTTTCAAAGTGTCACACAACAAAATGTACAAGTCTATGACTTTCTATACGTTTTGTATCTGTGTTAATTCAGGCTTGTCACGTATCCTTCGAGGCAGAGCGGATATGGTTTCAAAACGCACAGTGGACTGGGCCCTGGCAGAGTACATGGCCTTTGGCTCTTTGCTGAAGGATGATATTCATGTGAGACTCAGTGGACAAGATGTGGAAAGAGGAACATTTAGGTAAGACATTCAGTCCATTTCCATTTGAAACTATGGTGACCACTCCCTTTTGTTCTCTTTTATGAGTTATGGACGACTCAAAAAAAGAAAGTTCTGCACATGTAGTTATGGGGGACCATACGTTGTTGTCATATATTCATGTATTTCATGTATCAGACCACTTTCTACTATTTAACTCTCTAGATTTCTGTCGCTAAAAATAACCAAGTATATATTTTCTGCCTTATGGCTCCATTAAAACTAAAATGTCAACACATTGACAAATGACGTCAGCTTGTCGCACACATATAGAGTCCTCTGGGAGTGGCAGAGAGACACCCACATGGTGCCGTCACGGCACTGCTTCTGAAGGAAACACGTTTTATGTCACCCCACAGTAGTATAGTCACATACTCCCACGTCTGTTCGTTTCTATCTTGTGCAAGAAATTTTGCCAGCCAGGTTTGTTTGAAATGGTTACACACATCAATGAAACTCTGAGACATCATCGCAGCTGAATTTATCACACCACAAACGGCATTACTCACTGTTCACTTTATAGTTTTTGACTCTACATTTTATCTCAATGGGCTCCAATGGACAGTTCTATGCTTTGCAGAACATAATGAAGGAAAAATGCCAGTGAAAAGACGTCAGCAAAAGAGCTTCTGTGTGTTATGAGCCTTTTTATCAAAGTAGATTGTCTGCTGGTGCACATATTCTTTTTTCTCATGCAAAGGCTCTGGGAGTGAACATATTGGTGTGCTCCAGTCTGCTGGTTCTGCTTTTTACTCAGGGAGTTAATGGCTATGAGTAATTGATTCAGTCTGCTGTGTTTGGGAATGCACTGAGTACTGTGCTCTGGTCCCTTGATTGATGAAACCAACACACAGCTGATGCACTGTTTACTCCCCAGATTCTCTGTTTTTCCAGAGCTAACCCTCAGGGACAGGACACTTCAGCTTAAAGAGCCACTTTTGATTTACATTTGTGATTAAATTAGCAGAGCAGACAGACCCCAATTAGACAGAACACATTCCTTGTGGTTACATTCTCCATTTCACAACATTATCTAAGAAAGGAGCCCATATTTGTCAAATGTGAATCACCCAGTTTGTTGGGGAAATACGTGGTTAATACTAAATGTTATGTAACGTCTATATACTCATTGTAAGTCGTGACCGCCTGTGCAGGACATCATTACTGTGATATTTAAAGGACTTAAAGATTGTCTAATCGCAATGGGTCTGATGGCTGGTTTGAACATCGCATCAGAGAGAGCCAGCAAAACATATCACATCTCCTGTCTCAAATCCACTGCTGTCCATGATCTCTCACACTGATAGGATATAAAGATTTAGAGTGCCTCTGTTCTGAGGTTTGACATTACAGCTTAAGAAAATATTCCTTAAAATGGCATTCCTTAAGCTGCGTCCAGAATTCACAGAATTTAGGTGTCAGTAGGTTTTATTTTATTTTACATAAATTATACACAGACACTATCGTTCAAAAGTTTGGTGTCTGTAAGATTTTTACTCAAAAATAGAGTAAAAACAGTATTGTTAAAACATTTTTACAATTTAATACTGTAACTCTCTTCTATTATTTTAAAATCTGTATTCCTGTGATGGCAAAGCTGAAATTTCAGCAGCCATTACTCACATTAGTCACATGACCCTTCAGAAATCATTCTAATATGCTGAATTGGTGATCAAGAAACATGTTTTTACTGTTATCAATGTTGAAAACAGTTGTGCTGCTTAATATTTTTGTTTAAACCATGGCATGTTTTTTCAGGATTCTTTGATGAATAGAAATTTTAGATTAACAGTTTGAATTTTTTTTTTTATAACAATGTAAAAGACTTTAGCTTAATTATGACCGCCGCTAGCGTAGCTAGCGAAAGCGGTCATATAGGGATTGTCAAAGTTTTTTTTTTTTTTTTTTTTCGTCATCTATTGAATTTTTCGTCAACGATACCAGGGACACCGAAACACCGGGGAACATGAAATTTGGTGGGCATGTAGCCCCACTAGACTTTTACGGAAAAATTTCGTTTGGTCCCCGGGGGCCACTCCCCCCCCGCGCTGGGCCCCCCCAAACCCAAAAAATGCAGTTTTTCCTAAATAACTACCTGAACCGTGGCACCGAGGATGAAGAAATTTTTATGGTATGTTGGTCTTAAGGGCCCACATCAACCTAGCCCATAATCACTCATTTGTGATTTGCGCCCCTCCCATAAAAAATGAAAATGCAATATTATTCTGCTTTAATCGCCCCTATCTTCAGTTGAGATGTTCAGAACTGCACCATATTTCATGTGTATGATTAACTTGACATCCTCTGGGGGTATGCTAAGTTTTGTAGAATTTCATCCATGGGGGGGTATAAAATAAATTCATTTATGTGCACATTTAGTGACTGTACACTCATCGGCCTGTAGATGGTGGTGTTGAGCGAAGGGTTGCTGGTTTAGGATGATACTGTCACACACACACATGCAGGAATACAAACAAACGCAAGCATGCACACACACTGACATCCACACGCACAGACACACACCCATACACACACATACAAATCCACATGCACAGACACACACACACGCGCACACAGAAGTACGCACGCATACATACACGCACAGACACACACACACACAGACACACACATACACAAACACACACACATACACACACACACAGACAGACATGCACATACTACTACTTTTTTTAGGTATATACATAAACACGCAATACAGCCAAATTGCTCCACGTCATTTATTTTTGTGGAAAGCCAGTGCAGGCCTGAGCGGCGGTCATATTTTGTACCGCCATGCGGTACATCTAGTTTAATGCATCATTGCTGAATAAAAGGATTAATGTCTTACAAAAAAACAATAAATAAATAAAAATCTTAATAAACCCAAACTGAGATTACAGTAAATTGATCAAAAGTGACGGTACACACACACACACACACACACGTCATGTGTGTGTCATTGTCTGTATATTTTATATGAATTTTTATATATGTAAAAAAAAAGAAAGAAAAAAAGAAATAAAGCAATAGTTATCTTTTTTTGTTGTTGCCCTGTTTAGTGCTTCTTGAATTTGTGATTTCATCTTTGCAGTCACCGTCACCACGTCTTGCATGATCAGGAAGTTGATAAGCGCTTCTGCGTTCCGATGAACCACCTGTGGCAGAACCAGGCTCTCTACACTGTGTGCAACAGCTCCCTGTCTGAATATGGGGTTTTGGGTAAGAACCACCTGTGCTCATTTTGCATCTGGTTATCAATCAGAGTGCACAGAAATTTGAATCATCCAAGGTATTCCCTGTTTTTGATACCTGTAAAATTACCTTCAAAAATGATCAGCCTGTACAGAACAAGCTGTTTTCTCCCAATTTCTACTGACACATCCCCTTGCAAAATACATACTTAGAATACTTTGGACATAAAAAATACTGTATAAATGATTCTGACATGCTGATTTTGATTAGGTTTTGAGCTTGGTTTTGCAATGGCGAGTCCTAATGCCTTGGTGTGCTGGGAGGCTCAGTTTGGCGACTTCCACAACACAGCCCAGTGCATCATTGACCAGTTCATCTCTGCAGGCCAGGCCAAGTGGGTCCGTCACAATGGCATCGTTTTACTGTTGCCCCATGGGATGGAGGGAATGGTGAGTCTACTGATGGCATGGCCTATTATATATTATAAGTGGCATAATATTACATGGAAGACCTTACATAGGTAACACTTCCATTTAGACATTCTACTAACTATAAGTAACTTTGCAACTAGATGTCAGCTACCAGTCATTTGAATATTAGTAGACTGTCTGTTTAATTTCAGCTAACACTTTATTTGGATGGTTCCCCAACAGACTGACTATAAGTAACTTTGCAACTATGTCAACTTATTCTACTAACCCTAAACCTAAACCTAACCTAACCATCTACTAACTCTCCAATGAGAGTTAGTTGACATAAGTTACTTATAGTTAGTAGAATGTGTAAAGTAGACTATGGAAATAAAGTGTAACCCTTGTATGTTGCTAAACATAAAAGATGCAAATCTGTTCCACTTGCATATGTAATTGAAAACACACAAGACAGCAGCATAAATATCATATATTATTTAACAGATTTCTTATTTCTGCTATTGCCCTAGACCATATCAAAGGAAGTGTTATTTTAAGAGTCATTTATGTAGATCATCGCAGTCCTATTGACCACCGAATCTAATTTCCTGCAGGGATAAAACACAGGGTAAAATCTTTTTCAATCCTTTCCTTTACTCAAAAGCAGAATAGCTGTACTAGAATCAATAATGATGACTCAAGCTGGGTCTGAGCCAATAAATGAGGCTATAATTCTTTAGCTTAGTGTGGCGTTTGATAGACCTACACTCATTAGCGCTGGTGTGTTTGCACTAATGAGCAGGGCCCGGAGCACTCGTCAGCACGGCCTGAGCGCTTCCTGCAGATGAGCAAGGATGACCCTGATCGCTATCCCGTAAGTAGCCTTTCTGGTCATGCCTCATACTGATGGCCACAGGTAGTTTGAAACGGACACACTTCACTGATTGCCAATTTGTTTGATACTTAATATAGTTTTTTTAGTCTAGCAGTATGTCAGTCCCAATGGCAGGGCATCATAGATAAAGACATTCAGGAGACATGAATGGTACTAATGGTACTAGACGTAATCAACAGGGCTATTGACTAAATCAGCCAAAAGTAAAATTAATTCATGATTGTCCTCTTCTTGCAGAGGAAGTTATTTGCGAATTCATGAGTACATTTCTTGGGTGACACTATCTTTGTGCTATCTATATAATATGAATTATGTTAAATATTTTAAAAGAATGGACATCTACTGAAATATCACAGAATTTTTTTGCAGTGACAAATTATGTTTTTTTTTTTTTTACATGATAGATCACTTTAATGAGCTGTGTTTTATTTACTTCTTTTAAGGAATTCACTGGAGACTTTGAGGTCCAGCAGCTCTATGACTGTAATTGGATCGTGGTCAATTGTTCAACACCTGCTAGCTACTTCCATGTGCTTAGAAGGCAGATCTTATTACCATTCAGGAAGCCAGTAAGAACAACCTTTTTCCTTTCTATGTGTCAGTATAGCATGTACAATATTATTTTTCAGTGTATTTTGTGGATTCATTGTTCTGTCAATATATATATATATATATACAGTGAGGAAAATAAGTATTTGAACACCCTGCTATTTTGCAAGTTCTCCCACTTAGAAATCATGGAGGGGTCTGAAATTGTCATTGTAGGTGCATGTCCACTGTGAGAGACATAATCTAAAAAAAAAAATCCAGAAATCACAATGTATGATTTTTTAACTATTTATTTGTATGATACAGCTGCAAATAAGTATTTGAACACCTGAGAAAATCAATGTTAATATTTGGTACAGTAGCCTTTGTTTGCAATTACAGAGGTCAAACGTTTCCTGTAGTTTTTCACCAGGTTTGCACACACTGCAGGAGGGATTTTGGCCCACTCCTCCACACAGATCTTCTCTAGATCAGTCAGGTTTCTGGGCTGTCGCTGAGAAACACGGAGTTTGAGCTCCCTCCAAAGATTCTCTATTGGGTTTAGGTCTGGAGACTGGCTAGGCCACGCCAGAACCTTGATATGCTTCTTACAGAGCCACTCCTTGGTTATCCTGGCTGTGTGCTTCGGGTCATTGTCATGTTGGAAGACCCAGCCTCGACCCATCTTCAGTTCTCTAACTGAGGGAAGGAGGTTGTTCCCCGAAATCTCGCAATACATGGCCCCGGTCATCCTCTCCTTAATACAGTGCAGTCGCCCTGTCCCATGTGCAGAAAAACACCCCCAAAGCATGATGCTACCACCCCCATGCTTCACAGTAGGGATGGTGTTCTTGGGATGGTACTCATCATTCTTCTTCCTCCAAACACGTTTAGTGGAATTATGACCAAAAAGTTCTATTTTGGTCTCATCTGACCACATGACTTTCTCCCATGACTCCTCTGGATCATCCAAATGGTCATTGGCAAACTTAAGACGGGCCTTGACATGTGCTGGTTTAAGCAGGGGAACCTTCCGTGCCATGCATGATTTCAAACCATGACGTCTTAGTGTATTACCAACAGTAACCTTGGAAACGGTGGTCCCAGCTCTTTTCAGGTCATTGACCAGCTCCTCCCGTGTAGTTCTGGGCTGATTTCTCACCTTTCTTAGGATCATTGAGACCCCACGAGGTGAGATCTTGCATGGAGCCCCAGTCCGAGGGAGATTGACAGTCATGTTTAGCTTCTTCCATTTTCTAATGATTGCTCCAACAGTGGACCTTTTTTCACCAAGCTGCTTGGCAATTTCCCCGTAGCCCTTTCCAGCCTTGTGGAGGTGTACAATTTTGTCTCTAGTGTCTTTGGACAGCTCTTTGGTCTTGGCCATGTTAGTAGTTGGATTCTTACTGACTGTATGGGGTGGACAGGTGTCTTTATGCAGCTAACGACCTCAAACAGGTGCATCTAATTTAGGATAATAAATGGAGTGGAGGTGGACATTTTAAAGGCAGACTAACAGGTCTTTGAGGGTCAGAATTCTAGCTGATAGACAGGTGTTCAAATACTTATTTGCAGCTGTATCATACAAATAAATAGTTAAAAAATCATATATTGTGATTTCTGGATTTTTTTTTTTTTAGATTATGTCTCTGACAGTGGACATGCACCTACGATGACAATTTCAGACCCCTCCATGATTTCCAAGTGGGAGAACTTGCAAAATAGCAGGGTGTTCAAATACTTATTTTCCTCACTGTATATATATATTAGAGCTGTCCGATTCTGGTTAAATTGAGCATCACATGATTCTCCTCTGAACAGACAACTAAACAAAATGTGTAATTTACTAGAGGTTCTGACAAAATGTTAATAGCTGCAGTCTATTTGAAATGTTTAATTAATCTGATTGAATTAGTTTAAAAAACGGTTTGAATGAATGATTCAACGACTCACTAATAATGCTGCAGTTGTTTCATCGCCATATGAATATTTGTAATTAATAGAAATAACAAAACTTTGTGGTTGAAAAGACTGTTTCATACCTATACTGTACGATAACTGCTCTGTCTGCCTCAGCGTCTGCACGAACGGATTTGAATGTCCCGATGTGATTTTGTCAAAGGTTTAATAGAAACAGGCGAATGGTTGTCATTTAGGAATTAGATCGCGTGGGTGTTTGAATCGAGATCGCAATCTTGTAACGCTTAATCGTTCAACTCTAATACATAGGCTATATTTATGACTTGACAAATGCACATTTGGTATTATAGATTTAGATAGACTTGAGCTATTAGATTAATGTCACAGCTGGTGTGATGGTAGATGGACTTTATTAACTTAAGCCTTAACTTTAATGTGAAAGTTTAATGTATGCCCCAACCCTTTTTTGCTTCTGTGCCACTGCAATTGTCTAAAGTGATTCCCTGTTGTGGAGAAATGCAGAGGTTTGTGGAGCATGAGAAAATCTCTTCCTGAGTAAATTAAACTGAGAGCGTCTGGGGATGATATTGTTTGTTTTGTATGAAACTGCTCTTAATTTACTGTTTTGCTTGATTTCACAGCTGTGTTATATTACTATTTTTGTATTCCCCAGCCTAGATTGAAGTTTCAAAAGTTCCTAAATGCAATGAATCAAGTACAGTTTGCCTTTATTTGACTGACCACATTTTCATATTTTTATTCAGCTGATCATTTTCACACCAAAGTCTTTACTGAGGCTGCCAGAGGCCCGTTCCAGTTTTGATGAGATGATCACAGGTACAAAATTCTGGTACAGAAATATTGCACCAAGCTTTTTATGCTCTGTCCAGCTTTTAGTGTTTAACATGTGGCTGTATCTTAATTTACTCATATTGCAGGGACAAATTTCCTAAGAATAATTCCAGATAACAGTCCTGCATCGGAAAACCCAGAAAAAGTCAAAAGGGTCATCTTCTGCACTGGAAAAGTGTACTATGAGCTGGCAAAAGAAAGGAAACAGCTTCAGTTGGAGGAGGACGTTGCAATCGTCAGATTGGAGCAGGTTGCCATTATAGTTTCTTGATTTTAAGTAAAATGGCATTGCAAAAATTCCTTTATTCACAATCAAGTACATTCTTTCCTCTTAGATATCACCATTCCCTTTTGACCTCATCAAGGCTGAGGTTGAGAAGTACAGCAATGCTGAACTCATATGGTGTCAAGAGGAGCACAAGAACATGGGCTACTATGACTACGTAAGGCCACGTTTCCTCACAGTGCACCATAAGAATCCAATATGGTGAGTCTCTTTTTAAGCTACATTTTTGGTGTAGCCTAAACAAACTTACACGCACCAAATAAAAAATATTCACACTCACTTTTAGGTATGTTGGCCGTGACCCTGCTGCAGCCCCTGCCACAGGAAACAAATTCACTCATCTGGCTGAGCTGAAGAGGTTCTTGGACACTGCGTTTAACCTTGAGGCATTCAAGGGCAGGAGTTTTTGATGCTGTTGTGGAAATTGGCCTTTAAAATTAAATATAACTGGTATCAACGCACAATTTATTAGACAAGGTGATTTTCATGTTGCCAAATTATGTCAAATTGTTGAATTATATTGAAAAATAGAGCACAGGACAGCAAATAGACATTTGTGTACTCATTCTGTAGATTTAGCCGTAGATTTGCATCAGAAATCATTTATCCGTCTTAAGTAATCTGTATTCTTATTTATTTTTTTGTCTTCCATAACTGTCACACTTGGCTTCATCCTGAGACATCAAACAGATGGCATGTAGACAAGTAACAATATTCTCTGTGGCAGTGGTGATATTCTCTGTAGCTTCCACAAAATATGCTTCCTTTTTAGACTTTAGGGTTCTTGTGGTGTTGAAGACTTATGGGAATGAGGACATTTATAACGTCAACATGTCTGTGACAACTTTGAAATGCTATACACACTGGGAAACAAATATAAGGAGGTAAATAAAACAATTACTTAAATCAAATAAGCACAAGTATCTGATGCATTGTTTTTTCTGTGTAATCTTACTGTCCGCAAACTGCTTTTGTAGTGTAATTTAGCTATACTAAAACTTGTACATACACTGTTCATTCTATGACTGCTTAAACAGTTAAACCTTGTCACTCAAGCTGGACAAAACAGCTGTAAACTGGATTTTACTTGAATCTGTACTGTAGGTAATCCATGTCATCTTCATTTATATAGCGCTTTTAACAATGTAGATCGTTCCAAAGCGGCTTTACAGAGATACAAGGATAGTTTATGTGATAGACACTTGCAAAAGTGAATTTAATGCAAATGTTTAAAGGGTAAAAAAATTGGTTTTAGTATATTATAGATATCGGACATTGCTCATAGGGGGAAAAAATCATAAATTTAATTCACTGTGATAGATTGTGATGAATGATAGACGTTTCACAGCAATAATGCAATAAACTGCGTGTCACTGACAAACGATGCTTGCTTGTTTTTTATCATTTATCATATACCTGTGTGCACATACATAAAAGCTCTCTCCACAGGCATTGTGCTGCCTTTATACAGCAGGACACCATTAGTGGACTCATAACATGCATGCCAAAAAATGATAATGTCTACTTGGCTTACAAGATTTAAAGACTGGCTATGTTTTGAATAGTATACCGTACAACTTACAATTGCTGCGTTATATAGGTCTAGTAAGTACAATATGCTAATTTGCTCAAATGAGCAGTGTACAACAATGCAGACTTAATATCGTGACAAATAGTTGGGTTATTTGACTATGTAGCAAACTACTGTTGGTTTACTGTTTAATTGTGGAATAACGCCACCTGGTTATTTGGTTACAATTTTTTTTTTTTTTTTTTTTAAATAGTATAGGCCTACTGAACAGGATGCATTAAATAGTAGCCTTATTGAATTCTGAAAATTCAGAATATTCAATTCAATTTTATTTTTTTTCGCACACAGTACGTGGAGTGTCGTTCAATACGCGTTCCTCACTGCGTCAATGGCCTCCCGGCACCGCGGATCAAGTCGTCCATCACCCCCTATGAGCAAAGAGGAGTATAAAACAAAAACAAAAAACACTTCATGATGATCATCGAATCTCTTATCTTCCAGAAAGCAGAGGTTACCAAATGCTCAACGCAATTTACCAAATTCAAGGTCAGTAATGTTGCACGTGTAGACGCACTCTCCATTGACAATGAGCTCTAATATATTCCAGTCATCTGTTTTCTCGAGGACACACTGGTGGCCGTCGTCTTTTAGGACAGCTAGGGGGAAAAGCAAACAATATCCATAGTTTCCGCCAGATTACAATGACTATTGTTACTACTAGCGGTTAACTCGTATCCGTTTAAAAAAATGTAACAAAATGAATGAAACTTATTTAAAGCTTTTGACACACCTAGGATTACCTTGTAAACCGTCCAGGCGAAATGTTTTGTGCTCTACAATACCACACGACTCATATGGGCCATACCGCACTGTTACCACTGAATTAGTAGGCATAATTATAAATTACTATTAAAATCTAGCCTACCCGTTAGCCACCACAAGGCAAGCGCTGTTGTCAGAACTGCGTTTGTATACTGCTCTCCATAGTAACCAGTGGGAGCACTGAAACAAGCAAACAAATCACTGGAAGCAGCAGGATACACAAGGGCTTTTTACAATATTTAACCCTGGGTCAATATAAACACTGCGTAAATGCAATGTTATCTTAATTCACGTTTCACACTGCTTGAAATGTACTAGGAGTAAACAATCATACTGGATTTTCATAAGCTGACGTATATTATTAAACCCCGGGTTAACTTTCGTATTTGCATATTTGCGCTGCAGTGTCTGTGTCCTTGATTGGACGAACGCAGCACGCGACCTGTTTACAGGATCTCACGTCCTCAGATATTGTCGACTGTACTATCACGTTCCCGAATATTTTTTCTGGATGGTAAGTAGCCTTAAAACGGTCTCTTAAAGGGGTCATATTATGCTTTCAACTTAAGTAAGTGTGTAATTGCTGTTTAAGCATAAAAAAGACCTAGGAATCTCAAAGTCCACTCCAAAGGGACATATTTTACTTAACAGAACCTCCTTTTCAAGAACTACAATGAACGGCTCATTTGGACTACAACACGATTTTTCCAGATCTTATAAAGTCACAATGGTAGGTACTCATTTAAATAATGAGTACTCTGTGTTTGGGCCAAATTCCGAACTCTATCCTTCCACCCCCTTAGAGCTCCAGAGAGCAGGAGCTGGTAGTCATTTTGCAGGGTTCACCAATCTCAGTCCTGGAGGGCCGCTGTCCTGCAGAGTTTAGCTCCAACCCCAATTAAACACACCTGAACCAGCTAATCAAGGTCTCACTAGGCATACTAGAAACTTTCAAACAGGTGTGTTGGAGCTGGTTGGAGCTAAACTCTGCAGGACAGCGGCCCTCCAGGACCGAGATTGGTGAACCCTGGACTAGAGTATGGGGTCTCTGTGGAACAGAAGTGGGCGTTTCTAAATTTGTGGGTGCTTTCAAACTGGTGGGTGTTTATAAATAATGCAATGAAAATTATGCCCTTCACACGACCCCACCCCTAAACCCTACCCTCTCTGTGACGTGGGCAAATCAGGTAACACGGTGGAAAACACCCCTCTGTTTATGGCCTCGCCCACTGATCTGGTAACAGCGTGTTTTCTGTTGCTTTTGTAAGCTCTCTCTTTTTTAAGATGGTTCACCACTCCTTTAAGGAAACTTAACCATGGTTTTTTGATTGATTACTGTTTGTATTACCTTAGTTTTCTGACAAATATCACGATTAAATGGTGGATAACATTGTATCTATAATGTATATGAAAATTACAAAAAACAAACCACTCTGAAACGTCCAATGAAACGTCCAATCTGTGCTTGCAAAGTCTGATCATGAAATCCCTTCTGCACAGTCCTACTAATTAACAACTTTTTCAACGTTTATTGTTGTTGATTAATATAGTTTTATATTTTTACTTGTTTTGGCTAATGGGGATCCAAATGAATAAACAAACAAATAACATTGTCAGAGTCTGAATTGGGCTTGAAATGATTTGAAATTGACGTCATCCTCAATATTCCAGTAGCACCTCACTGCAGTACACGAGATCCAGGGGGCGGAGTTGGATCCAGTTCTAAGGGGTGGAGATTGGTAGGTTTAGGGGTGGGTTTAGGGATCAGGGGGTGGAGATGGGTTGGTTTAGGTATATGTAAGGTGGGAGGAGTTGGATCTGGATCCAACTCCTCCCCCTGGATTTCGTGTTCTGCAGTGAGGACCATCTCCAATATTCACTAAAGAAAAACTCACAGTTATGTAGGGGCTGGATATTTCCGGAACACGCGCTAAGCACTGCCAATCACAACACACTGGGCTAGCTAACCAATCACAGCACATTACACCCGTTTACTGTTGATGAATCATCGTGTCACACTGCTTGCATCTGGTGTAGAGAGGGTGTTACTGAGCATGATGCTCGGGATCTGTGAATGATCATAATTTGTGTATAAGCCTGAGTTTATCCTGATTCACTGATCCTGATGGAAATATATAGAAGCCCTAAACTCCAATAATATTTTGTAAACGGGGTGTTTTCAGCTCAGTTTGAAAAAAGCGCCCATAGAATACAGTTCATTTCAGGGGTGCAAAATTAATTTGTTCCCGGTCCTAGTGTAAAGCCAAACTGATTGTTTGTAGCGAGAACTTGCTACGATTGGTCAGCGCAATGTGGCTGTTATCTGATTGGCTAAATTAGACGGTGGATGGAGTTCACTTGACACTAGAAGTGTTTTAAAATCCACAAATGTGTGCAGGGATCTACAAATGCACAAGAAGCTATTCACAAATGAATGGGAGGAGTTATGCCAGAAGTTATTGTGGCATAAAACTCATGTTATTTATTTGTGAATTTTATAAATTTTTGTGAATCTTTTTACATTTATTTGTGAATCTCAATCTATTGATATGGAATAATGCAGCAATTTTAACCTAATTTTAAATTAGCAAAACTCTATATTCAATCAAGATTTTGAATTAGCCACCTCGTAAAATAAGTACAAATTGCCGTGAGATCGGTTTGGTTTTGCAGAGTTCAGAGCAGAGTTTTATAACCCCGGGTAAAAAGCAGTGCTAACCCCGCTTCAAAATAACAAGTGTGAAACGTACCATTACTCTGGGTTAAAAGCGAGTTTAGAACTATGATATCATTGGGTGAAACGCGCTTAGTGTATCAAGCTGGTTATATAGAAATATTTCATTTAATTTAGCAATATTTTAAGTGCTATTCCTTTTTGTTTGAAGTGTTACATTATATATATAAGCCCAATATTGTTTCCATTGGTAATCTCAAAATTATTATTGCATTGTTCTTCTATTAAAAAATAATCTAGTTCCTCTTCAGAATGAGATTACAAGTTATTTTAGGTTTGTCTTTGGAGTCCGATGTGACATTCTGAAATCAACGTTTAGTCTTAACACAACAGTTGTAGGTTGCTATGAATAAAACCCCTTTCTATGATGACTTTTAATGTACTTGGCCCAAATCATTGAAGTTTGCATGTCTTAATGTAATGTGAAATGTAGAATACTTTTTATGCTGTGGTGTGGTAAAAAAAAAAAAAAAAAAAAAAAAAAACCTGTGCCAGAATAAACTATATATTTCATTCATAGTTGGTGGTATGAAATACTCAGTGCACACATCATTAGTTTTGATTAGTATATTTTATAGCATCATTAGAATACAGTGATATTTATAAATAGACCATTTATCTTTTGAGAACTCTAACATAGAAAAATAAATATCCCAGAGTTAAAGAATATCACAGTTTAAGCACTCTACAGTTTAACAAAATACATTCTGTTACATCTTCACTTTCACATATTTGCTGTTTCCATAATGTATTGTATTCCTCATGTTTCCTCATCCTTATGTATTCATGCTCAACATAAGGTCAAGATGTGCAACTAACATATTTTATTACCGATACTAAGACTATCATTTCTCTATAAGTATAAGTATTCTCTATATAATCTAGTATAACATGATTGAGTGGTTAATTACAGCGTAGCTTATTACAGTACATATTTGATCTAGTTATAAAGTGCTAAAATACATTTCTCAAGGCATCACTGTTTTAGTTTTTTTTTTTTTACATCTACTTTACATTTACTATCATGACTGGTTCAACACGTAGGATATACAAATTACGCACATTTAAAAAAACACAGTGTTTAACGGAATTTCACAATATAAAACATATTTTCACTTAGTCTTTATCTTTGTACATTAGACAAACATCAAATATTGTTCCTTTTGTTTTTAGATATACTGTATAGACCTACTGTGCAACATGTTTCAGTGTCATTTTCAGACTTAACATAAGCACATTGTCACATATACAATGATTGTACTTAAAAAAAGAAGCTTTTTTCACTGTAATAAACTATTCATTCCTGCTATTGCATTGGAAATCCCTGTTATTATTGCATTGGAAATCAAGACAACCCCACAGAATAGAATTATATAACAATGTTCATTGTTCGCAAATGGATGATATTCTTTAAACATTTATGCACACTGGCTTGTTTTTAAGAGCTCAGACTGCATTTCAGAATATGGCCCATTGAGAATTCAATTTATAGAACACTTAAAACACAGCACACTTTAAAGCTATAATACCATATATTATATATTATAATGCCTGGTCCTGACATTTTGTTTGTATACTGCAGACCCAAAATAGACTTTGCTATATAAGTTTTTTGTTTTGTTTAGATAGATCTTTGATTTGAAATAAATTAAACAAACTTTGAAAAGTGAATGTGAGACTCAAAGATAAAGTTAAATAGCAGCTTCTGGTCCTTTTCCACAGAGTCGTCATTCAGAGTACTGTATCTTGACGGCATCACTAACCATAAGGTATGGTGACTCTGACATGATTATTAAAAAAACTGGTATAGATTGTAAACAGCTATAGGCTATAGGATAGGATAGGATTTTTACATGCATACTAAACAAGCAGACCTACTGTCCATGATCTCAAAGGCAGCATCATTGCGAATGTCAAGCAACTTAAAAAATTCCAGTCTGTTTCCGACGGCAAGCACCGTCGCTTTGGGCAAAAACAGCATTCTACAAAATATCTTCTTTTGTGTTCCACAGAAGAAAGAAAGTACAGACAAAGTGAGGATGGGTAAATGATTACTGAACTTTCATTTTTGGGTGGACTATCCCTTTAATGCTGCCTTTGATATTTACAACTATAATATACTCTTAAGGCAAGCTCACACTACATGGCTTTTGGCTGGAATTTGCTGTCGGAAGCAGATTTCCAAGGTCTGGGACAAAACCCCTGGATCTCGGCCAAATCGGAGCAAGTTAAGCTCAAATCACTCGAGACGCTGTTTTCAAACCAATTTGATGTTATCGCCACGTGATCTTATAGTGTGTGCAATGCAATTACAAACTGGAACTAATCCAGCCAATCACAGTGCAGATGGTATAAACAGGAAAATCTTGTAATCACTTGCGCAAATTTCTCGCATGAATTTATGTGAGAAAAGTTTTTTTGTTGTTGGTCTGGACTGCCTCTTGACAAAATGTCTTGTAGTTTTTGCACCTCGTCAGCGTTGTGTTGTGTAGTGTACTATGTGCACTACTATGTCAGGATGACGACAGATTACAAGAAACCTTTTTAGTGTAAGTGCACCACAGCAATTCAGTCCTGTAGTGTGAGCTTGCCCTTAGACAGACTAAAAAACTGGGTAGGATTCTTAGAGACCGACCTCAGCTAGTTCATATTTAGAAGGCAGGGGCTACTGTAAATCTGAGCTTCTGCTTTTTGAATCTGTATACTCTCATAGGCCAAATAAATGCAAAACACCTAAATAGATCTACTTGTTACTATTTTCAAGCGACTACATCTCCATAGAATCTCTATGCTACTTCTGTTGGTCATAATATTTGGCAATATAGAGGAAATTCCAGAAGGGGAATGCCTACTTTGACTCTTTTGCATATCAAGAGTATACACTAAATCAGTCTATGAGCCTTGCTGTATTTTTAAAGGTGCCATAGAATGTGAAATTTAATTTATCTTGGCATAGTTAAATAACAAGAGTTCAGTACATGGACATGACATACAGTGAGTCTCAAACACCATAGTTTTCTCTTTCTTATTTAAATCTCGTTTTTGAAAAACACCCCTGAAAAACGGGCGAATCTCCACATAACACCAACTGTGACGAAACCGATGGGATCATTAATATGTACGCCTCTAAAAATTTGCATATGCCAGCCCATGCTCAGTGCCAGGCGAAACTGCACAGCCGAATCATCAGAAGTTCTGCAGGTGAAGAAACAAGCAGGAGGAGGATCATAGGGAAAACGGCAGATCTATCTATAATATATCTATCTATAATCGGATACCGCTACAGTTTAATTCGAAGTTGTTTAGTTGCTCTGCCCATTTCACCACGGACTGTTAAAACAATATCAAGCAGCCAGGCTTCTCTCGGCGTCTCAAACGGACGAAGGGGGCAATTTCAACTAACGTTATATTCCCGCAAGCGGCAAGTAGGGATTTTATTAACGATAATTTACATTGTGTTATCTAGATCCAGCGCGATATTGTTTTTTCCTCGAGAGACATCATGGCTTGCAAACGAGCGAACGAAGCATGGCAGTTGCTCAGTGTTTGGTTGTACAAATGAACACAAAAATATTTTTTTGCTCCTTCATCCGAGCCTCTGGAGAACCAGTGGGTTATGTGAATTTCTGATGTGTAATTGTTCAAATTCAGACAGATAATCTTTCTTTCAAAGTCGTTCAACACTGTTTATGCATCAGTATATCGCGTTGCAGTGATAAGATCTTCATTCACGCGATCAACAGGCTGTCATCTGCTCAGTGCTCATCACTGAAACCTTTTATGTGATGGGAATAGATCTAAATACTTTAAAAAAAACTTCTCATGATTCGTTAATCCCGATAGCTGTAATAGTAAAAACGTATAAAAGCTGTAATAGTAAAAGTTTTCCAGATAGCTCTACATGTAATGCCAGATATTTCATATGCAAGCATGTCAGCCAATCACAGCAGTGGGCAACAACACTGAAGTCTCACAGCAGACACGCCCCTTCAAACAGAGTGTTCAAATCAATGGATGAAATCAGGCTAGGAAATATGCCTTTTATTTCTAAATTATAACAAATTTTGATCTAAAAAACATACTAACATTATAAGGGCACCCCAGGAAACATTATAAAATAATAAAATAATCCATTCTATGGCACCTTTAAGACTATGATTTTCTCCCGAAATGGTCACTCTTTGCACAGTCACAGTGGTAACTTCCTGCATCTTCCATGCGATTTAAACATAGTAGCTTCTGGCTATGATTTGTTTCCATTCTTCATTACCTTGGGAGTTCCCTCCCTCCTTTCTGTGGAATCAGCTGGTTTAGCTTCAGTGTTGCATTTTCGGCACAGATCTTGCATTTCCTTCAAGCATCCCTCAAGAGTCTTCACAAACAAATCTGAGCAGGTCTCAGCACTGTCACGGAAGCTTGACACGCAGAAGATGATGTGGTCCATCTGAGGATTGTAGCAGGCTCCATAGCCGTTAGGGACAACAGGACCATAGCAGCAGAACATCTCCTCAGTGGTAGGAACCTATGCAAAGACAAGCAATTTTTTGAACAAAAGAGATTGGTGATCTAGTGCTAATATGAAGCTGCATGCACACTATGAATAAATCCATTTTTAGGTCTATCTCTCATTATTTCAAAGTTTTAGGCTTCAAAGTGAACCTGGCTTGTCGAGAGAATGAACTGGATGCTGGTGGCATAGGTTGCATCAGAAAACAGCTCTGGCTTTTCCAGTTTTAGCTCCTTGGCAATCTCTCGCAGCCCCAGCAAGTGATTGTCTATTGCCATCCCAGTGATTGCCTGTTTCCAATTAGTGGAAAAGCAATATTTTATTGGAGAGCAGACAGTATGACAATCACAGTTTGATAATCACAGTTAAACATGAGTCATGACTAACTGACAGATTGTGTAATTCAAATTCAGCTGTCCGTTTCACTTACTAGAATTGTCAAATTGGTTTGGGCTTTAATGGCAGTCCTAAGCATCTCCATTTTGTCAGCATCCTAAATAAATAAAGGAAGCAAGGGTTATTATTCCTTCCTAAGCTATTCCTGTTTTGACAATCCACACAGCATTTTCTACAAACGAGTTGCCATTTGCATAAAATGCAGGGCAGTTTGAATGAAGTGCAATGTAAACAAACTAAATTACATACAGTGATTTTGGAGCTATTGGCCATAGCTTTCACAAATGCTAAGGCCTCAGGTGTGGAGGAGCGAATGTTGTCAACTCGTCCCTCTTGAAAGCGGCGTATTGATGCACTTTCATAGGTGGATACTAGACGTCCATGGCATCTGAATGCAAAAGAAGAAAAAAGACCCCTAAATCTTCATTCTATAGTAGTACTAATATATCTTAAATTATAGAGAAGACTGACCTGTAAAATGCAAACTGGAGGGCAACTTGAACATAAGCATCAGGGCTCATTTTCTGTCTCTTGATGAACTCTTTACCATATCCAGTGAATTTGTTGACATTCATGTCCAGATTTTTCGCAAGTCTGTTGGAATGAACAGTTTGAATGTCTCTTATGCTCACCAAGGCTGAATTTATTTGGTAAAAAAAGAGTAATATTGTGAAATATTATTAAAAAGTTTTCTAATTTATTACTGTGAGGGCAAAGCTAAATTTTCAGCAGCTATTATGCATTCTTCAGTGTCTCTGTCTCATGATCCTTCTGAAATCATTCTAATATGCTGATTTGGTGCTGGTTTTCAAGAAACATTTCTTATTATTATCAATGTAGAAAATTGTGTGCTGCTTAAAATTTCTGTGTAAACATTTCCAGGAGTCTTTGATAGACCGTATAATACAGCAACAAAAAAAGAACAGCATTTACTGTATTTGAAATAGAAATCTTTCTAACATTATAAATGTATACTGTCAATTTCAATCAATTTAATGCATCCTAAATAAATGCATTAATTCCTTTAAAACTAAAAATCTTACTGACCCCATACTTTTAAACGATAGAGTATGTAAGAAATCCAAAAGATGCTAAAACTTTTCTTGTATTTTACACCCTTTTATTTGTCTATTTGAATTTTATTTAAAATTATTTATGTATAAGTGAAATTATATGAACTAAATCACTTTCAAAATGCCTGTGATACGTGGGAATAATTCAATTTGAGGTATTTTCTACACTGTAAAAAAGTATATGATCAATAAGTTATGACAACATGTTTTTACATTGCTTTAACTCATTAAAATAAGTTAAGCACTTTTCAACTTTTTTATAAGTTATACAAAATTCAACTAATTTTTTAAGTAAATTTAATTTAAGTTGAAATGACAAGTTGATTGTACTTAAAAATTCAAGGTGGGAACTTTTTTACAGTGGAGTATAATTGGATGGAGCTTTAATAGGATAAACAAAGTTTAGTGTATTAATCAATTGCAAGCTATCAGAATGGTATCTGTTAGATTGTATAGAACTTACTACCCTGGTGTATCACCTGTTTTATTGACTTACTTCTGTAATTTATCTGCTGAGGCCGTGAGGAACGTTTGGATATCTGGCGAGCATTTCCAGCGCAGTCGTCTGGGGGCAGGAAGCTCGCTCATGCTGGCCGCTCTCACCAGCTTAGAAGGGCTTCCCCTCCTGTGAGAGAAACAGTCTTACAGTCCATCACATTGCGTCTTCGCTAGCTTAGCTGCTATTCTCAAGCTGTGCGTGCATATATCTCTAGTCGTCTCATTAGAGTTCCGAGTCTTTGGCAAATACATAAATGCAACTACTGTGCTAGTGAGAATAAGCAAAAGGATATTACAGATTCCTTCAGAAGTGAATGTATTCATTGAATTTGCCAGACCAGCAGTGCATTGTGGATAATCAAAGCGTTACTTTGAAATTAATTTCTATAAATAAAATAATAATTTGGCTTACATGTATCTCAGTAGATACTCTGTACATTGCACAAGCACTATTCCCTCAAAAGGGGAGTGTTCACATACGACGCCGCAGCATCCATCTGCACCTATCACAAACTGAAATCATTACAGTAGTTTAACTTTAGAATTCATCCTCTTAGTCAATTTAGATCCAACTGTGGGTTTTCTACCTGCATGGGCTTGTCGTACCACCGGTTGCCCCCGTTTTTGTCCGTGCCCCCTCCGTGGAGCATCAGCGAGGCTCGGTTGGAATCAGTCAGTTCAATGCCAGAGGGCTCATCCAAACACACCAGACACAGACAGCGTTCAATCACGTCTAGAGAGTCCCTGTTGGTAGAATCTGCACCCGGTTGAGAAATATTACATTTTATGTGTGTGAATTCCATTAACCTGTACGGAATTTCTTGTTTCATCAGGGGAATTTTTTTGTAGTTGAGTTTATCTGGAAAAGCAGCTCTCTCACAAGTTGTTTTGTTTCTTAATATTTGGATGTCAAATTGCAGGTCGTAAAGAAACAGCTTGTATAGTTGAGGATAAATTATGTCTGACCTTTGATCAGTACGCTGCGAGCCTCAGCCCACTGTGTTCTGCCATCTGATGTGAGCAGACCGATAGGAGGCAGACGCTCCTCTTCAATGTCTGCCATCTTTCTGATTCGCTCCAGCTGGGTGTAAAGGTCTTTTTCATTCAGTCGACGAAAGTTGATCGCCACGTCGAGAACAAAAAACTGCAAACACATACAGCATGGTATGGCAGAAAACAGCATCAAATCTTTGTCTTTACAGATTGCTTATGACTTTTTGAATCAAACTTTAACATAATTAGAAAGAAAAGCATAACCATATAAAAAAAGAAACATAACTATCAGAATTAGATTTAGTACCACACTGTAAAAAAAATGGTTGTTTTACCTTAAAAAGGTAAGTGTTTGTTCTGCCCTAAAATTTTAAGTTTAGTCAACTCAAATATCCAAGTTGTCACTTATTACAATTTCACATTTCAAGTTGACTAAACTTAAAATTGTTTTTTTTTTTTTTTTTTTTTTTTTTTACTGTGCAGGTGAAGCAATTCCTACCTGATTCTTACAAGCCACTATTATATGTTCGGGCTCAGGCATAACCATACTCTTCTGAGCCACTAAAGTGTCCGATTTTGGCCCTGGCAGACGGTAGGAGGTGAAGACCTTGTTGTATTGATCCATACACAGGGCCGTCCCAGCCAGCTGCCCGCGAGCGTAGTCTACAGGGAGAGCACGTCTGCAACAAATGCAGCCTACCTTCATGTTCACAATACTAGAAGTTAATGTGATTACATGTGAAAACAAGGAGAAAAACTTACCCATCAATAAGAGATTTATACTCTAATACGCCAGAAATAAGATGGGCAGCAAATCTGTTGAGAAAAAATATGCAAGAGTTTATAAATAAACTACTATTTAAAAGATTATTATTATTTTAATTACTTTTGATCATTGCATCCTGAATAAAAGTATTATTTTCTTTAAAAAAATCTGACCAACCCTAAACCTTTTGAAGGTGTGTGTGTGTGTGGCAATGCAATTGTTTTAATTAGGTTTTAAAATAGCACTTAATCCAATTTGGGTTCAACAAAATCATTGGTTTCATTTTATATTCTCTAAGAGACTAATTCTAGACTTTTACTTGCCATTATGAAACTACTTATATTTATCTTTTAATACAAAATGTAGAAATAATCAATAGGAAACATAACTTATTCTTAACTTATATTAAGTCTAAAATAGCAATGTCCATTATATGATATATATTGTTTCCCTCAGACGTCCATTTTAGGACTAAGGTCAACATCAAGTAAGGGTGGAAGGTACACTTTGTTTACACGCTTTTTAATCTGTAGATTAAACTATGCTGAATAAGAAATCAAATTTTAGTTAATGAGCCCCTCAATTACACAGCCATATGGAGCTACACAGTTAGCGGATGAGATCATGTAGTTTACAGACCTGACAGCTTTGCACAATCCTAATGCGTATACAGTATCCTTAACGTATGTAGACATTGCATTTCCATTTAAATAAACTGATATCAGTGATGACATGCAGTGAGTTCATTGTCATCTCAGTTATGAAATAACTGCGAATAAAAATCGCCTCTGCTGTATCCCCAGAGTCCTGTACCTGAGGATGTCACTTTGACCCTTGAAGTTCTGCTTAGGAAAGACCATAACAGGACTGGAGTTGACAGGTAGTGCTAATCTGTTGCTCAAATACATGTCTTCGAGCCAGTAGTCATTCACCTTAGACAATGATCAAGAGAGAGTATGTTTACAATATTATAATATTTAATATATTACAATATTAAATAAACAGTATTTAACAGAATGTGCCTGTACATTAAAACCAAAGTTGTTTACAGCAAAGTCACTTTTTTTCTTAGTAGACAGTGCAGTCCATACCCAATTAGCCTTGTGATCGCTTCTCTCCATTAGCTTTTTCTGAAGAAATTCTCCCATCCCACCAGGTGCTCCAAATTTCTCTACAATAGCCTTGGTCTTTCGGAACTGCTCCTCTGGGATGAGGTGACTTACGCACTTCAGGTACATGTCTAGTGTTTGCTGCAAAGGGGGCACTGGGAGCTTCGGAAGGCCCTAAATTGAGATCATGATCAGAGCTTTATTGCAATTCATTCATTTATATTTTAGCACCAGGAACAGCTTACGCTTAAGTAGCATTTGTTTTCTAGATCGTATGGTGTTTGTTCTCAAGCTAATGAGTCTCTTGTTTAATTAGCCTTGATAGAGTCCTAGTAAATCTTTTATGCTCCAAGTGATCCCTGACAAGTATTATATTTAAATTATTTTGCCCTGTGTACAAGATCATGGCATGTATAAAACAACATGATCATTTATGTTTTATCAATATTGTAGACTTCCATGTCTGTTTGTAATGTTAAAAGAGAATGTTTGAAAGACATTTAGTTAAGCCACATAATGCAAACATTTTTACATAGAGATATATTAGTATTTTGCTTACACTTGCATCTCCCATGTCTCTTGCTTGTTCCCTTTTCAAAACCGGCATCCTCAAAGTTGAAGAATTAAATGAAGAAAGATGAAAATCCACTGACACTTTTCCCAGTTCCCTCTGGAACAGATATACAGGTATGAGAGACGGCTTGCATTGCAAATAGTATTCAGTTTAATTTTATAAATATAACTATCCATAAAATAACTAAAAACTGTGCTATCTGTTTTTTTTTTATTTTTGTTTTTTTTATCATCAGCCACATCAATTAGACAAGGCTATTAGCAAGATTAAATTATTCAAAATTAATTTGAATTTTAATATTAAATACATAGAATAGAGATTTTGAATGTAAATTAAGTAGAAAGTATTTTATATAGCTTTTTAGCTCTATTTGGTCCTTGTTTGAGGAGGAGGCTGGACGTTCTTCTACATTCTCAAAAGTGTCAATTTAAAAAGTACTCACCAAAATGTCTTACTCTTTATGGATTCCTCAGGTGTCTCAAAGGGTTTATCCAGATTCATAGTCCCGACGTGTTTTATTAAGAGGAAGGTGCCGTTGATGGTGTCTGTTAACTTGTTTCAGGCGGCATACTTGCGTCCCATTCATTGCAAGTCGGGAGCCTCTTAGGATGCTCCTCAGGAAAGATGCTGAAGGAGCGGTACCTTTCTCAGACTCCTCCCACTCAACTCCATTCGCTCGATGCCGCATCTGCCAGCCCACCTCACACTCACTTTAAGTTAAGTCCTTGAAAGAAATTTATGGCCACCTTTCCAAATCTCGCAGAAGAAAAAATGTCCGTACGCGAACGCGCTCGATAATTTAATTAACACGAAAAGAGGAAAGTCCATCTTGCACCATAAGCAATTGTTTTTTTTTCTTCTTCTTTTAAATAAATTGGTTCGATTTACGTCTTTTTTGCAAAAAGCATCGTGTACAGAAACCCCCATAAACGTCTATTTTGGTTAATCGCTTTATATTTATGAATCAATTTTAGGTGTGGAAAGAATGGACAGAAAAGTTGTTTTTTAAACACAGCCTTTTCATTATAGCATACATATAGTGTAGTAGATATCTATAATGTCTTGTTCATGCGTGTTATGTCAGCATATGCATATTTTCGTTTCTTTGTCGTATTTTTTGCTCTTTGATGCTTTTTACTGCACAAAAAAAGAAGAAAAAAAAACACAAAGGAGTATTGACTCCATTTATTTTGAATATTCTGTTTTGTTTTCTGTCACTAATGAATCATTTGTCTTTTGTGAGAAAAATGTACCCTAAACCAAAACGAAATCAATTCAAATTTCGATGTAGATATGTAAATGTATCTCTTTAATGCTTGATCGTGTAGATGCATGATGAAAGTCAGTCACAGACACACGGCGCACAAGAAGGCGTTTCACAGATTTTCTTTTAATTATGTACATTTGATATGCACATATGTACACCATTATATTCCATAATATACAGTAACGCATTCCAGAAATACACCCTAAACATTTAATACTTGAAACAGACACTGAAAAGGCAGGATTCACACCGGTTCCATCATTTTTTTCTATGAAGGTGTCAGGTGAAATTTTGCATATTATTTGTAACAGCACAAATTCGGCGGAATAACTTCAACGAAGGCCTATTTAATACGTACACACGCGTCTTCATATTTAATATGTTTGCACCATATTTATATCCCTGAATAATAAACTTAAAACAGCGGAATACTAAACAGTGAAATATATATATCTTTTTTTACATTTCTTATATTGAAGAAAAAAATATTGAGCTCATTATTTCAGTAAATTGAGTAGCCTAAATTATTTTAAGATTGTATGCAGTTCACCAATAGTTTTCCTCAGGACAATGAGTAACATGTAAATGAGTGAATGAAAAACATTTATATTCAGCAGAGGTTTTAACAGGATTGTAACAGATGACCAAGGACAGACGACTCAGACTATATGTATTCTAGCTCAGACGTCTCTTCTTCAGTGAATGACTTTGATTGTCCAGCAAATGTCCCGTTCTCGTCGATGGGCACACAGTTACCGGCTGAACTGTAGCCGTGCTTCTTTCTTTGGCGTTCCTCCATCTTAATCGTGTCGTACAGACCTGTGGCTCCCTCCTCCAATAACATGTTTCTCTCAGAGTGAGATGGTTTCATATAGCACACGTTGCGCAGGAAAATCAGGGCTGGTGCGTAAAGTACGTTCGCCAGACCCATGCCCAGATTGAGTTGCACAAACCCTAGATCGTGCACTATTTTACCGGCCACGATGGGGCCCAGCGCGTAGGCAACACAGTAGGAGATGTCTGCAATTGCGTATACACTACCATACACAGACACGTGACGGACATCTACGAGAAAAGCAAGTGTGGGTAATAAAGCTGTGTCTACCAGTGCAATACCGAAACAAATGCCACACAGGGGGATTATCAGCTGCTCGAAGTTTTTGCAAGCCGGCACAATACAAGAGCTGGCACCAATGATTACCATGCCAAGTGCCCCATAGAACCATTGCAAGTGTGGATACTTTGCTGCCAGCTTGACAGTGATATAAACACCTAAAATGTGAGGGAAAAAGGCAGGCAGCCAGGTGAGCCCAATCTCCCACTGGGTTGAATCCATGGTCCCCTCCATCCAGTTAGCAATGGTGGGCTCCAGAAAAGCAAGGGGGATGTTACATGTGGTCAAAGCTCCTGCCACAACTGCTATGTAGGGATCAATCATTAGTTTGTAAATCGGGGTGCCAACCGGCATATTCTCTCTAGTCCTACTGGAAAAGGGCTTGAGGACAGTCAGGCATAGTATACCATCTGCCAAACATATAAAGGCGAGCACAATGAACGGGACGCGTTTGCCTGCGAACTCGTACAGTACCCCTCCGAACGGGGGCGCCGCCAGGCTTCCGAACGAGATGAACGCGAGGGCAATGCCCAGCGCGCGACTTCTCTCTGGCTCCTCCGTGTACTTGTCTGCGATCATGGCAATTCCTGAAGTGTCCGCGAACGCCGAGCCGAGCCCTTGCAGGCTGCGCGCGACGAACAAAGTCGCGTAGTTCTCTGCGAAGGCAAAAATGCATGTCGAGACAAACATGATACTGAGTCCAATTAAAAGTGGGATGTCATAGCCGACTCGGTCTATGAAAGTTCCGGTCAAAGGATTGA